>NC_064639.1:226715552-227384302 GCF_023864345.2 Schistocerca serialis cubense
ATGACAGTTAACATTTTAAATCAATAGCTGATGTTTCCAAATGATTGTGTTAACTGTACTAGAATCTAATCTCAGTTAAATTGTGCCCTTTCCTGGCTTAAATGTCAAAACTAGTAAGTTACATTTTATGATAGTTAAAAAATTAAAATATATAAATGCAACATTTGTCTGTCAAAACAAGTGTTAAGTGGCACTCATTATTGTGCAGTGCAAAGGTTCAAGCTCAACTTCAAGTTGCAGTTGTATATTTTCTGTTCATTGCAAATTTTGGTGAAAAATTAAATACCTATAATGTCCCAACAATTTCTATTTCTATTAATTTATTTTTATTTATGACAACTGTTTCATGGTGTGCAAGTGTGTCAGGTGCAATCTTGCTGTGTATTTGTTAAACTGATGGAGACAGTCTTTATCACATTGACTGCCATGAGGTCATCAGCTGCCACAGCAGTGGCTGACAGATGGGATTGGGATTTGGATTGGATTTAATCGAAACAATCATCACTATGCATTTGGCAGTCAACAAGGTAAGCACTGGCACCTGTTGTCATACTTTACTGTAAAAAAAGGCCTTCTCCTCAAACCTACACCTTGCTGCGTCAACTACAATAAGTGTCATGATAAAGAAATTGACCAACTTCGCAATCTTCTGACTGTATGTGCATTTGCATAATCAATACATATTGTATGAGCAAGTGCAGGCAGAATAAGCAAAGTTTATTATTTCTACTTTACTTTGTGGTCATCGTAATTGCCATTTGACTGTTTGTCTAGATAGTAGATTCTTCTTCCTGCAAGATAATAGTTGGGTTGTTATTTGTAAATGTGTACACTGAAATGTTATCTTCAGATGAACTTTTTAATGAACATCAAACATGTTTTAACACCATGTAACACATACTAGCTTCCCCCCTGCGGGTCCGGGGATTAGAATAGGCCTGTCGTAAGAGGCGACTAAAAGGAGTCCATCCCCCTCACGGGGGTAGTTAGCGCCTGCGTCCGGAGACGGACGGTTCCACGACCTATCATCGTGGTCTTTTTGGTTTTTCACTTCTTGTTTCTTCCTTCCTTTTGTTGGTTCCTTTCTTTGCTCTTCTCCACCTCACTGTCTTCCTTTCTCATTGCCTTTTTCTCCTTGCCATCTCATTGCCTTTTTCTCCTTGCCTTCATTGCCTTTTTCTCCTTGCCTTCATTGCCTTTTTCTCCTTGCCTTCATTGCCTTTTTCTCCTTGCCTTCATTGCCTTTTTCTCCTTGCCTTCATTGCCTTTTTCTCCTTGCCTTCATTGCCTTTTTCTCCTTGCTTTCTCATTGCCTCCTTCTCCTTGCCTTCTCCTTGCCTTCTCTGGTCTCCGCCTCGGCGTTTGAGACAGTCTGTCCTCTTTCTCCCTCTCTTTCTTCTTTTTCCTCTTCTTCCTTCCTCCCTGTGCGTGCCTGAAGGCCGACCCACGCGTTCGCACGCGTAGCCGGTGACGGGGTAACGCGTAAGTCCCCGCCTTGGGTAGACATGTAAGGCACGCGCGTACCCCCTGGTAAAGGCCAGGCCCGGGGAGGGGTGATTGCCTGAGCTGATACCTTCTGACCATGCCGATTGGTCCCTCCGTCTGTTTCTCGGGAGGTGTGACCTGAGGTGTAAACATTCACCTAAGGCGGGAGTGCCCTCTGAGAGGGTCCCCACAAGGAAGGAGTGCACCATCGGAGACGCTGGCAATCATGGGGGATTCCTCTGCAATGGATTCTACTCCATCTCTTTCGACTTCGACCCAAAAACGGAAACGTGACCAGCCAACAGTGACAAAAGTACTACCGCCTGCCCCACAGTTCCTCGTTGTTTCTCGATCTGAGGACGGAAAGGATTTTTCCTCTGTCAATCCTTTCGTTATTCGGAAGGGCGTAGATGGCATAGCCGGATCTGTCAAATCTTGTACCAGGTTGCGTAACGGCACCTTATTACTAGAAACTGAGAGTGCCTTTCAGGCACAAAAACTGCTTCGGGCCACCCTCCTGTACACGTTCCCTGTCCGGGTGGAGGCCCGCCGAACTTTGAATTCGTCTCGTGGTGTAGTCTATACTAGCTCCCTCGACGGATTGACTGACGAGGAGCTTCAATCATTCTTCACTGAGCAAGGCGTGACGGCTGTCCATAGGGTCATGAAAAAGGTCAACAATGACCTTGTACCGACCCGGACAATTTTCTTGACCTTCGATAGTGTTAAGCTGCCATCGCGCATCAAGGCGGGCTACGAGGTTATTTCTGTTCGCCCCTATGTCCCGACACCTACGCGCTGCTACCAATGTCAGCGTTTCAATCACACTCGACAGTCTTGTTCCAATGCGGCTAAATGTGTCACTTGTGGCAGGGATGCCCATGAGGGTGACTGTCCACCTCCGTCTCCTCGTTGTGTGAACTGTCAGGGTGACCATGCCGCATCCTCCCGCGACTGTCCTGTCTATAAGGAAGAACGCTGTATCCAAGAAATTCGGGTCAAAGAGAAAGTGTCCACCTCGGATGCTCGCAAGCTATTGGCTAGTAGGAAGCCCACGCTGCTCCCAGCGGGGCAATACAGTACTGTCCTCGCCTCTCCTCGGACTACCCGGGAGGTAGCAACCCAGACATGCGATCTGACCTTCAGCACCACGGTCGTCCGTTCGGCCAGTGCTAAGATCGCGCGGTCGACGTCTCCTCTTCCGCCCATCACCCCACAGACACGAGCACCTTCCTCAGCTTCTGCTAAGACGAAGTCATCGAAGTCAGATGCACGGGCCTTCAAGAAGGAACCATCCCGTGCAGACTTCCTCCGTACCTCGACCTCCCAGCCTTCGACCGGTACTTCCACTACACGTCCTTCCAAAAAGGCGCATAGGAAGCACAGTTCTCCTTCTCCGCCACGGCGCATTTCTTCTCCTGCGCCACCCAGCGGTTGCCGCCCCAGGCCGTCATCCGTTTCGCCTGGCCGCACCGCTGGTAGCCGTACATCTGGCCGTTCACTGGCGGAGGAAGCTCCCCCTCCCGACCATCCTCCCGAGATGGCCGATGACCCTATAGACCCAATGGACGATGACTGTCCGCCTACTGATAGCGGCGGCAGTGCTCGCTCGAAGCCAGGCCCTAAGCGGCCTTCGAGGTGACCACTTCTCTCATCTTCCTTTTCTTACGATGGCACTTATTCACTGGAATATTCGCAGCATTCGCTCCAACCGAGAGGACTTGAAGTTGCTGCTCCGCTTGCACCGTCCGCTCGTCGTAGCCCTCCAGGAAACGAAGCTACGCCCATGCGATCAAATTGCCTTGGCACACTACACCTCTGTGCGTTTTGACCTACCCCCTGTGGTAGGTATCCCAGCTCATGGAGGGGTTATGTTGCTGGTCCGGGATGATATTTACTATGATCCCATCACGTTGCACACCGGCCTGCAGGCAGTTGCCATCCGCATTACTCTCCCCACTTTTACGTTTTCCTTTTGTACCGTTTACACTCCATCGTCATCTGCCGTTACCAGGGCAGACGTGATGCAACTTATTGCTCAGCTACCTGCACCATTTTTGTTAACTGGAGACTTCAATGCCCACCATCCCCTTTGGGGCTCTCCAGCATCCTGCTCGAGGGGCTCCTTGTCAGCAGACCTTTTCAACCAGCTCGATCTTGTCTGCCTCAATACTGGCGCCCCTACTTTTCTTTCGGACACATTTCACACCTATTCCCATTTAGACCTCTCTATATGTACTCCCCAACTTGCACGCCGGTTTGAGTGGTATGCACTTTCTGATACATATTCGAGCGACCACTTCCCGTGTGTTATCCATCTCCTGCAGCATACCCCCTCTCCGTGCTTCTCTAATTGGACCATCTCCAAGGCAGACTGGGGGCTCTTCTCTTCCAGGGCGACCTTTCAGGATCAAACCTTTACAAGCTGCGATCGTCAGGTCGCACACCTCACGGAAGTCATTCTCGCTGCTGCTGAATATTCCATCCCTCACCCTCCTTCTCCACGTCGCGTACCGGTCCCCTGGTGGACCGCAGCATGTAGAGACGCTTTACGTGCTCGTCGACGTGCTTTACGCACATTTAAACGCCACCCTACAGTGGCGAATTGTATCAATTATAAACGATTACGTGCTCAGTGTCGTCGTATTATCAAAGAAAGCAAGAAAGCCAGCTGGGCTGCTTTCACAAGCACCTTAAACAGTTTTATTCCTTCTTCTGTTGTCTGGGGTAGCCTGCGCCGGCTATCTGGCACTAGGGTCCACTCACCAGTTTCTGGCTTGAAGGTCACGAATGACGTCCTTGTGGCCCCTGAGGCTGTCTCCAATGCCTTCGGCCGCTTTTTTGCAGAGGTTTCGAGCTCTGCTCATTACCACCCAGCCTTCCTCCCCCGCAAACAGGCAGAGGAGGCTAGGCCACCTAACTTCCGCTCCTCGAATTGTGAAAGTTATAATGCCCCATTCACCATGCGGGAACTCGAAAACGCACTTGGCCGATCACGGTCCTCCGCTCCAGGGCCAGATTCTATTCATATTCAGATGCTGAAGAACCTTTCTCCTGCGGGTAAAGGTTTTCTTCTTCGTACATACAATCGCATCTGGATTGAGGGACATGTTCCCGCATGCTGGCGCGAGTCTATTGTTGTCCCGATTCCTAAGCCGGGGAAGGACAAGCACTTGCCTTCCAGTTATCGACCTATCTCGCTTACCAGCTGTGTCTGTAAAGTGATGGAGCGAATGGTTAACTCTCGATTGGTTTGGCTGCTCGAGTCTCGACGCCTACTTACCAATGTACAATGTGAATTTCGTCGGCGCCGCTCTGCTGTTGACCATCTGGTTACCTTGTCGACCTTCATTATGAATAACTTCTTGCGGAAGCGCCTGACCGCGGCTGTGTTCTTTGATTTGGAGAAGGCTTACGACACCTGTTGGAGGGCGGGCATTCTCCGCACCATGCATACATGGGGCCTTCGCGGTCGCCTCCCTCTTTTTATTCGTTCCTTTTTAATGGATCGACAGTTCAGGGTACGTGTGGGTTCTGTCCTGTCCGACACCTTTCGCCAGGAGAATGGGGTGCCACAGGGCTCAGTTTTGAGCGTCGCTCTCTTCGCCATCGCGATCAATCCAATAATGGATTGCCTCCCAGCTGATGTATCAGGCTCCCTTTTCGTGGACGATTTTACCATCTAGTGCAGCGCGCAGTGTACACGTGTCCTGGAGCGCTGTCTTCAGCGTTCTCTTGACCGTCTTTACTCCTGGAGTGTCGCCAATGGCTTCCGTTTTTCTGCCGAGAAGACGGTCTGTATTAACTTCTGGCGCTACAAAGAGTTTCTCCCACCGTCCTTACGACTCGATCCCGTTGCTCTCCCAATCGTGGAGACAACCAAATTTTTAGGCCTTACATTTGACAGGAAACTTAGCTGGTCTCCACATGTCATATTTGGCCGCCCGTTGTACCCGTTCTTTAAATGTCCTCCGTGTTCTCAGTAGTATGTCGTGGGGAGCGGATCGAACCGTCCTACTTTGTCTATATCGGTCGATCGTCCGCTCCAAGCTGGATTATGGGAGCTTCGTATACTCCTCTGCACGGCCATCCATCTTACGCCGCCTCAACTCCATACAACATCGGGGTTTACGACTTGCGATCGGAGCATTTTATACCAGTCCCGTAGAGAGTCTTCATGCTGACGCTGGCGAATTACCACTCACCTACCGGCGCGATATACTGCTTTGTCGGTATGCCTGTCGGCTACTGTCAATGCCCGACCATCCGTCTTATCGTTCCTTTTTTGACGACTCTCTTGACCGTCAATACTGGTTGTATGTCTCTGCCCTGCTACCCCCTGGAGTTCGCTTTCGTCGCCTCCTTCAACACCTTAATTTTTCACTCCCTGCAACCTTTCGAGTGGGCGAGAGCCGCACGCCACCTTGGCTCCAGGCTCAGGTCCGCGTTCACCTTGACCTCAGCTCGCTCCCAAAAGAGGTCACCCCTGGTTTGGTCTACCACTCCCGTTTTTTGGAACTTCGTTCGAAGTTCATCGACATGACTTTCATTTATACAGATGGCTCTAAGACCAATGACGGGGTCGGGTGTTCCTTTATTGTCGAGGCACAAAGTTTCAAATACCGGCTCCATGGCCATTGTTCGGTCTGCACAGCTGAGCTCTTTGCCCTCTACCAGGCTGTTCTTTACATCTGCCGCCACCGACATTCTGCTTATGTCATCTGCTCAGATTCTCTGAGCGCCATCCAGAGCCTCAGTGATCCGTACCCGGTTCACCCTTTCGTACACCGGATCCAACGCTCTCTTCAGCAGCTGGTGGACGTCGGTTCTCCAGTTAGCTTTATGTGGGTTCCTGGCCATGTCGGTATCCCTGGGAACAAAGCTGCAGATGCCGCGGCCAAGGCTGCGGTCCTCCAGCCTCGGACAGCTTCTTGTTGTGTCCCTTCGTCCGATTTTAGCAGGGTGATTTGTCGGCGCATCTTATCTCTGTGGCATGCCGATTGGGCTGCACTTACCGACAACAAGCTTCGGGCCTTAAAACCTCTTCCCGTGGCTTGGACGTCCTCCTCACGCCCTTCTCGGCGGGAGGAGGTCGTTTTAGCCCGGTTAAGAATTGGACACTGCCGGTTCAGCCATCGCCATCTGCTGACGGCTGCGCCGGCGCCGTTCTGCCCATGTGGGCACTTGCTGACGGTTAGACACATTTTAATGTCCTGTCCAGATCTTAACACACTGCGCCTCGATCTTAACCTGCCGAATACTTTCGATGCCATTTTAGCGGATGACCCACGAGCAGCTGCTCGTGTTCTTCGTTTTATCAATTTGACAAACCTCGCTAAGGATATTTGATGATGCTGTTTTTTAATCCTATGCCTGTCAGTCTGTCTTTTATCGTGTTTTCCCTTTTAGTTGTTGTGGTCAACTTGTGCCTCGCGGTGCATTCTTAGAGTAGTCAGGGCGCTAATGACCATTGAAGTTGTGCGCCCTAAAACCACAAAAAAAAAAAAAAAAAAAAAAAAACCATACTAGCTTTAAAATATCTGGTTTGCAACAGTAGCTGAGTGACAAGATTCTCCCACAACTTCTTGACAATTACAAAGGTGTGCAAAGCTTATGTGTAAAGACACGTGAAGTTGATGTAGCCAATGTTTCTTAACCAGACAAACGGTTAATTAATGCTTCATAAACAAAAGCATTTTCCATCACTTATCTTTCTCAATAATTATGAGAAATAGTAAGTATGATTATAATACTGAATTTAAATATTTGTAACTTGAAATTATAGTGCACTGCTGACTTCTAACTTCACAAAAGAAAGTATGTTGACTGAATCCCTTACACTGATGACTAGAACACTTGTTTGACCATGTTTCACTAATGAATTGTACCAGTCGCTACAATCCTTGCCCTACTGAGGCTTTTGTTAACCAGTGAAACATCACCTATCAACAGACCCAAAGGGTGCCAGCTGAGTATGTGTGAAGGCATTAGTGCCATTAATAAGCCCACAGTTTGTCTGCCAATAATAAATGCAAAATTGATAATCTTATAATAATTAATCCTTATGATCATTTGCAGTACATTGTACTACACAGTGGGTATTTGACTTAAATCAAGTGGTTGAAAGGACAGGTACTTAGGTTCAAATGTATATGTACTACAAATAATACATCAGTTTATTTGACAGAAGTGAAGTTATGTGCTGTTGAGTTCAGGTAGCTCTTGGATGGGTCACTGTTGGGTGTGCCAAGCACTGTTAGCAACTGGGGTGCAAACAGCCCTTATGAGGCCAACAGAGGAGCTACTTGACTCAGAAGTAGTGGCTCTGGTCACCGAAACTGACAGTGGCCAGGAGAGTAGTGCACTGATCACATGTCCTCCATCTCCACATCCAGTGACACCTATTGGATGAGGATGACACGGCAGTCAGTTGGTGACAGTTAGCCTACCTAGGCCTGTTAGGATGGAGTTCAGTATTGGATAGAAGCAATGGTGCTCACCATATTCCATAATAGATTTCTCCAATGCATTACTTACTATTAGTTTCGTATACTGTAGGAATTTATGAAATTAAATTCCTGTACACAATTTTCAGGAACATCCTTGCATTGGCTGAAATAATAATAAACTTTTTTATTTGTTTTGTGATAATTATTGTGTGTTCTCATTCTACCACACCTGTTAAATTTTTTATTTAAATTGATGTGAACAATGAGTGGCAATTGTAGCAGATTCAGGGCTTTAAACAAAGGTTACTTTGTCACATCATCTGATAACACTGGCAATGTAATTGCAGGATAAGGAAAGCAGTGCTTAGTGGAGGGATACATGTGAAACATTGAATAGGCATCAAATAAGTGCATTCATTAATGAATAGAATAATTAGATAAGTGGTGACTAGATCCAAGAAGCAAGTAATTAATGATTTTTTTTCACACAATTCATTCTCAAGAAGCTACTAAACTATTAATTACTATGGATCTGCTATTTAGGGACCAAACTACTAGGTCATCAGTTCCTTTTTCCTACGAAAGACAGGTCTACATGACAGTATCAGAGATGGCCTATTATGCAAAACCCAGGGGAAGAAATCCCCAAGGTCTACCAAAGGTCAAAGAAGGCTAGATAAGGGACAAAAAGAAGGGAGATCTATGAAGAAAGCCAGGTGATGTGCTCCATCTAGGGTGCAGCCAGAAGCCCCAAAAGCAGAGCGCAATGAGGGGACATACATCCCCTACACCCCCCCTCTCGATTCTCCACCACTTACCAGAGATACCGCACTCAGAAATTTCCTATGAAACACTAGTAACAGACCATGCAAGAGGTAGGGTGAAGGCAGAGATGGACCACAAAGTGCAGACAGTCACAGCCCAGTCTAGGCAGATGAGGCTACAGAGTATTCCAGCATCCCCTAATGGGCAGTTAAGGTTATGTGGCCCTCTCTTAAAGACAGTGTTAAAACCTCCATTCACAAATATAACATAAAACATTCAGTTGATTAAGCATCATCTCCTAACACAAGAGGGTAGTGAGTCGGGGAGATTGAGAGTCCCCCACAGGGAGGGTGGATTAAGTTGGGACAGTACAGCAAAGTCTGGACCACCATCAAACAGAAACCATGACAGTGAAATTAGTCCTTCCGACAGAGCAGATGACTAGAAGTCAGCCAAGTAATCCCCACCCCCCTCCCCTCTAGGGGCTCGCCACGCTTTGGTGGGTTCATGATTGGCTACCATGGTGTCCCAGCCTTTGCAGCATCTTTCCCCTTCCGTGCTGCATGTCTATCCTCTTGTTGTTCTTTTTCCTCTCCCTCGGGGAACTTGTCTGTATTGTGTTATCGGAATGATCTTTATTGTCTGTCACTGACATAAGAACAGTCTCACCTGTGGGGTTTTTTTTTTTTTTTTTTTTTTTTTTTTTTTTTTTTTTTTTTTTTCCCCCCCCCACTTTGGCATTGGAGGTTCCTCTGTTTCTTCTTCCTCCCTGTGCACTCCTGAAGGTTGGTCCATGCAACTGACACATAGCAGGTGACTAGGTAATGTGTAATTCCCAGCCCCAGGTCCACAGGTAGGGTTTGCATGTACCCCTGGTATAGGTCAGGCCCAGGGAAGGGTGATTGCCTGAAATGCTACATTCCCAAATTGCCAATTGGTCCTGTCAGGTGTTTGGGAGGTGTGACCTGACGTGTGGACAGTCACCTAAGGCAGGTGCACCCCCTTGTGAAGGGAGCCCCCAGTTGGATGGAACACACCATTGGAAATGCTAGCAGTCACAGGCGATTTTCGCGCAATGAGCCAATCATCTTCACAATCAAAGACTACGAAATGCAAACATAATGAGGCTAACAATTCAAAGACCCTTCCCACTGCACCACAGTTCCTTGTGGTCTCACGTACTGAAGGCGGTCAGTCCTTTGCCACAGTAAATCCATTTACTATTCAGAAAGGTGTTGATGCGGTTGCCGGCCCTGTGAAATCCTGCTCTCGTTTATGGAAGGGCACTTTGCTTTTGGATACTACTTCTAACTCTCGAGCACAACAACTGCTTGCCACCTCACTTCTCCATGGCTACCCTGTTCGTGTCAAGACCCATAGAACTTTGAATTCTTCCTGTGGTATTATTAACACTAGGCTGCTCGATGGTCTAACCAAGGCTGACATCTAGTCTTAACTCTCTGATCAGGGTGTCACTGCCATCTGTCGGGTGATGAAAAAGGTAGAGTCCTCCTTAGTGCCCACCTGCACTATTTTTCTCACCTTTGATAGAGTAGTGCATCTGTCGAAGATCAAAGCAGACTATGAAATTATCATAGTCTGGCCATACATTCCAAACCCAATGCGCTGCTACCAGTGTTATTGTTTCAACCACGCTAGAATGTCTTTTCGACACCCCCAAAGTGTAACCTGTGGTAGGGATGCGCACGAGGGTGATTGTCCGCTTCCTTCTCTCTGCTGTATCAACTGCAATGGCAACAATGCTGCCGCCTCTTGGAATTTTCCGGTGTATAAAGATGAATGGGCTGTCCAAGAGATCCAGGTCAAGGAAAAAGTGCCTTACCTTGTCGCTCGCAAGTTATTGGCTAGTTGCAAACCCTGCAATCTCCCATCTGGCACCTACCGTTCTGTTCTTGTTACCCCTCACTCCATGAAGGACATGGCCACACAGACATGTGACCTCAAATTCAGCTCTGAGGTTGTTAAATCGCCCAGTGTCAAGGTAGCATTGCCATGCCCCCGTCCAGCTGTGCAACAAGCCACATAACTCTTGCCTCAAGGGGCAAAGCCACCAGCCACACAACCAGCAGATCGGAGAAGACAGGAGGAGTACTCCCGTGAAGACTTCCTACGTGCCTCCAGCCAAACAACACCCAAGCCTGCCTCTAAACAGAAAGGCTCAAAGAAGTCCACCAAAGGCAGTCTTCTCCTTCGCCAACTCGAAGATCCTCTTCAATGGTGTTGCCACATGATACCTTAGCCGAGCTGGAATCCGTGTCGCCGGTGCACACCACCAACCATTTTTCAGTGTTGGACTCCACAGACTGACAGCACAAGCAAGCTGATGCTTCTGTGGACACCATGGAGCAGGATCCTCCTACTTCTGTGCCCTGCAGCAGCGACTCTTCACAGGCTATCACTCGACAGCTGCCAAGGTGATACCCCTTCTCCTCTTCATCATCATGACTCTCCTCCAATGGAATGTTCATGGCCTTCAGTGCCACAGAGGATTTATGGCTGCTTTTAGCATCACGGTGTCCACTTGTACTCTGCCTTCAGGAAACGAAATTGCATCCTCACAACCACTTCGAGCTTTCATATTTCTTCCCGGTTTGTTTTGACCTTCCACCTGAGGTCGGCACCCAACCCCAAGGGGGTGTCATGCCACTCCTAAGGGATGGCCTTCATTGTCAACCCATCTCCCTGACTATCCATCTTCAAGCTGTTGCAGTTCAGCTTTTCCTTCCGTCTGTACCATTTATGTACCTCCATCATTCAGTGTCACCTGGGCAGACTTCCTTCAGCTTATTGGGCAGCTTCCTCCCCCATTTCTGCTACTTGGTGACTTTAAAGTGCATCATCCCCTTTGAGGTTCTCCCAGAACCTGTCGGAGAGGTGCCCTCTTGGCTGATATTCTTAATCAACTTAACCTCTTCTGCCTTAACTCTGGAACACCCACATTCCTTTCTGACTCCTTGCACACCTATTCCCATTTGGACCTATTCTTCTGCACTGCCCAGCTTGCCCATCATCTTGAGTGGTCTGTTCTTTCTGACACCTACTCGAGTGACAATTTCCCATGTGCTATCTGTTTGCTGACTCCTACACCATCTGTGTGTACACCCAAATGGCAGCTTACTAAGGTTGACTGGCAGCTTTACTCCTCCCTGGCAACCTTCAAAGAACACGATTTCTCCAGTTGTAATGAGCAAGTGTTCTTGCTATAGCAAACTTGGCAATGAGTGAGGGTTATGTTTTCTCTGCCTGTTAGTGTCGGTGCCAAGTCACCTGACAAACATCTTGATGGAAGAAATACTCCGTCTCAGTGTTCAGCAGCAAGCTTTTGCAGAACAACACCAGGATCTCATCACCACTCTAAATCAAGTGGCATCTGCATGTTTGTGGTAGGTTACTCTCCCATCAGTGCAACCATCACCCTTTCAGACATACAATCACACAGTTGTGCCAGTATTTCCAGCTTTTGTCACGTAGATGATGCAAACTTGTGTAGGGCATTCTTTCTCTGCTGACTTTTGCCATGCATTTATCAGTTGCTGTGCTAACTTGCACCTTTGCAAGAACCAGCCAGCTTATTATTTGATTAAATGTGCATGCTCCTCTCAACCTATTACTATGACAGAAACACATGTCACTGCAACACTTATAGAATTTTACCACTGTAAGAAATTCTCAAATCAACCTTGCAATGCCTGGGTTGCAGAATTATTTGGGTTGTCATTGTCATTAATTTGTCACTAGTGCCCATCGAGAACCCTGTGCTGATCACAGGGTGCATGATGTTACTATTCGTCTGTGCCCACATATGGAAGTGAGCACTTCAGTGTGAGAATCTGATGCTTATTGATGTGTTCAACATAGCCCAGTCCTTTGAAGTGTCACAGTCTACAGACAGTCGGATTGCTGCATGGGGTGAGGTATCAGAAGTTGCTCAGTCAACTCCTGTTAGGTATGCTGCAAGTATTCAGGATGAAAAGGAAGTCATTGCAGCGGTAAAACTTTCGGCTCAGCATCACATGGGACAGCATCAGTTATGGCCACAGCAGCAACAGGCCATGTCACAACAGCAGCATCATGCCCCATCCTGTCTTGCCTGTACTGCTTCAACCAACATGAGCGTGCTGCCCTAAGCATCAGGCTATGTGCAACAAGTGTCGAGAGAAAGATCACATCGCACCAGTGTGTAACTTCTCTTCAAATGTGGTGGACAAAGTAGTACTAATGGATGTAAACTGTATCTGTACTATGGCTATCTCCCCAAACAAATCATTTATTGACTTGCATGTGGCTAAGAAACTGCTAAGAATGTAAGTGGACACAGGAGCTGCAGTCATTTTACTCAATGCACAAATGTATGTGGACTTGGACTCCCTTCCCTTCACGCAGATTTCGTGGATGGTAGTTAGCTACAATAAACAGCAGATTTTGATCCTATGTCAGTTCTCTGCTCCTGTCTCCAACAAACCTGTTGTTTGCCCTATCAATTTCCTTGTTGTGGATCATTCCCATACCACAGACCTGCTCCAGTTTAATCCTTTCAATTTCTCCATTGCCAATGAGGTAAATTTAGTGTCAGCTAAAGTTAATTATCAGCAATTGGAGTCTCTCTGCTCTGAGTTTTCATCTTTATTTTCTTGGCTCAGTTATGTTACTGGTTTTCAGGCCCACATCGCCATGAAAGAGTCCACCCGTCCTCATTGCTTTCAGGTAGCGCAGGTGCCTGTCATGTTGCGCAACTCTGTCAAGTCTGAAATAGATTACCTGACATCACTCAATGTCATTCAGCCCATTTCTTCCAGTGAATAGGCTACACCACTGGTCATCATTAAGAAGCCAAAGGTAAGCTTCACCTCTGTGATGATTTCAGTGTCGTGATAGAAATATGCCCTTTGCTCCATCCTGATGAGTTGCTCACAAAATGATCAGGCAGTCATTACTTTTCTAAGATTGATTTGTCAGGAATGTACCTTCAGGTCACTGGGCTCCTTGTTGTCAATACGTCTTTCAGCCTATACCAGTATTAATGCTTACATTTTGATGTCACTAGGGAGCCCAAATTTTTTCAGCATTTGTTAGGATAACTGACAGCATCTGTGCCTGGCTTTATCGATTACCTCAATGATATCACTGTTTTGGGTTCTTCCACTGAAGACCACCTTAGCAATCTCTGACTTGTTTTCTGTTTTGCAATCTGCAGACGGTTGCCAAATCTCAATTTTTTCAGCCATCAATTGAGTATCTAGACTTAGGTTTTGAGGTTTCTCACACAGAGGTCAAGCTATTGCATCATGATGTTGATACAACTGCACCTTTGCCGTGGCCAACCTCCATCAAGGAACTGCAGGCGTTTCTAGGTAATGATGTGTACTACCATAGGCTTTTGTCAGATACAGCCACTGTTGCCCAGCATGCATTTATGTAAGAGTGTGCCTTTTTCTGGTCCCCAGCTTGTGAAAGAGCATTCACCTTGCTTAAATCTAAGCTTCAATCTGCCCTGTGTCTGGCCACTTTTCAGCTGTGTTAGTATCTTGTTTGGCTACAGATGCCTCTCAGCACAGTCTTGGCATGGTGTTGGAGCACAAATATGCAATGGGTCTGAACACCCCATTGCTTATGCTTCTAAGACTAACTCCCACTCCATAGCAGTATTCTCAGATTGAAAAGGAGGTTTTAGAGACTGTGTTCACCCACAAAAAATTTGATGTCTTCTTGTAAGGTTCTAAGTTCCATTAAATCATGGATTTCAAGACATTGGTTGCTCTTTTGAAACCAGCTTCCGTGCCAGACAAGGCAGTACACTGTGTACAGTAGTGAGCTCTCTTCCCCCCCTGTTATCATTATTGGATTCATTACCAGCAGACAGTACAACATCCCAATGCCAGTGCATTATCTCACCTTCCAATTGGGCAGGACCTGTCACTTAATCAGGATGATTTGCTTTATTTCTATTTTTATGCTGAGAACAAGAATGCGGTCAATGGTTTTCCCATCACTAAAGCCATAATAGCATCAGATGTCGCCACAAATATTTTACTTAGTCAGGTCCTCTCTTTTGTGAAGCACAGTTGATCAGAAAAACACCTGGGCCACACCTCAGATCCTTTGCATTATTATTTATCCCTCCAGCACCACTTTTCTGTCTTTGATGGAGTTCTTTTGTTAGCTATGGAAGACACTGCTCCCCAGGTTGTGATTCCCGCTTCCTTATGCCACAAAGTACTGCGGCTTCTGCACGTCAGTCATAGGGGGATCTCTAACACTGAAGCTTTGGCCTGCTGGCATGTGTATTGGCTGTATTGCCACTTGCGTTCACTGTGTTCAGCAACAGGTGACCCTGCGGATGTCTTTTCCTCCTGGACAATGCCCCAGTGCCCGTAGGAGCATCTACATGTCAATTGTACTGAGCCCTTTCTAAATCAGTATTGGCTAATTGTAGTGGATGCCTATTCCAAGTTTCCCTATGTGGCGCATTGTCCATCCCTGTCTGCAACAACCACTATTTCAGCTCTAAGTTTTTAGCAATTGAAGGACCACCATATACCATGGTTACCAATAATGCTCTACCCCAGTTTGTTTCTTGACAATTTGCATATTTTTGTCAATTTAGTGATTTTTTTTTTCCACCTCTTAGCCCTCCATTTCATCCTCAATCTAATGGTGAGGCTGAACACATCGTACAGATGTTTAAAACACAGTTGCAAAAATTTGTGTCCAGAAGGTCCCCTGAAGCTGTATAGACCATTTTCTGAGTTCATACGATTTCACTCAGATGGAGGACAACAACCCAATGGAGCTGCTACGTGGATGCCAACCGTGGACTCCCCTTCACCTGCTGCATCTGACGTTGTGTCCACCAGCATCGCCAACTCCACAATGGTTCCCACTGGGTCCACCTTTCTGGACTTGTGGTTTTGCCTGTCAGCTGAACTGGGTTCCTTCCATCATCAAGTGTTGCTGGGGCCAGTGCCTGTGCATCTTCCACACTCCAGACAGGTGAACGTCTCATCACCAGCTGTGGCCAAGTGCAGTGGGGTTGGTTCTGGAGGGTCCACCACCTCTTTCACAAATGCTGCCGCTGATGCCTGTTCCTGTGTCACAGACAGTTCATTTTGGCAGCACAGTGGGGGTCTCTGCCTGGCAGATCGCTGTCTGGGGTTCCTGCCTCCACCCCCATTCCTCAACTGCCGTCACCAGTGCAGCCCCCATTGCATCTGACATTGCAGCAGCTGCCACCTCCTTTGCACGGTCCTGTGTAGTGGTCATCTCTGATGCCCCCACTGACGCTTCCGGCACCAACCACTGTCCTCTACAAGGACGTCGCTATAGGGACACTATCCCTGTGGCCTCTCAGAGAGAGGCAAACTGCCCCTCATCACTTCCACCCCTACTTGTCCATGCCTGCCGCCAAATGCTGCAGCAGCCACCATGGTTGGACAATGAAATGGAGGTCAGCTCTGTCACTGGTGTTTTCTGTGACTCATAATCTCAGTGTCTTGTGAGACCAGTGCTTCATATTTGTTCATACTATAGCAAAACCATTTCTAGTGGTGTGCAAGATTACAGACAGGCAAAATACCCTCAGACTTAAAGAAGAATGTAAGAATTTCAACTCCACAGAAAGCAAGTGTTGACAGATGTGAATATTACCTGACTCAGTTTAATAAGTCATAGTTGCAAAACACTGTCACAAATTATTTGTGGAAGAATGAAAAAACAGGTAGAAGCTGCCTTGGGGTGATCAGCTTGGATTCAAGAGAAATGTAGGGACATGAGTGGCAGGACTGAACTGATGACTTATATAAGTCATAAGATAAGTTAAAGAAAGACAAACCTATGGTTACAAATTTTAGACTTGGAGAAAGTTTTTGACAATGTTTACTAGAATGTACTCTTTGAAATTCTGAAGGTAGCAGGGGTAAAATACAGGCAGTGAAAGGTTATTTGCAACTTGCACAGAAACCAGATGGCAGCTATGAGTTTAGGGTCATGAAAGGAAAGCAGTGTTTGAGAAGGGAATCAAACAGGGTTGTAGCCTAGCCCCACTGTTATTCAATCTATACATCAAGTAAGCAGTAAAGGAAACCACGAGCAGAGAGAGTAAAGGACTGGGGATATCTGTTGGATGGAATGGACAGTGTCTTGAAAGGAAGATATAAGATGAACATCAAAGAAAGCAAAAATAGGATAAGGGAATGTAGTCAGACTAAATCATGTGATGCTGAGAGAAATGATGCACTAAAAGTAGTAGATTAGTTTTCTTATTTGGGCAGTAAAAACATGATGGCCAAAGTAGAGAGGATATAAAGTGTAGACTGATAGTTGCAAGAAATGAGTTTCTCAAGAAAAGAAATTTGTTAACATTGAATATGAATTGTACTGTTAAGAAGTATTTTGTGTAGGTATTTGTCTGTAGTGAAGCTTTTGAAATGTGGTTCTACTGAAGAATGCCGAAGTTTAGAGTGGCAAATAATTAACGAATAGAACTGGAGAGAAGAAAAATGTATGGCGTAGCTTGAGTAAGAGAACAAAACAGTTTATAGGACTCAGTTTTAGATATCAAGCAATCATCAGTTTAGTATTGGGGGGAATTGTGTGGGAAGGGGGAGGGTTGTAAAGAACGATCACGAAGGCCTGAATATAATAAGCAGGATCAAACAGCTGTAGGTTGCAGTAGCTGCTCAGAGACGAAGAGGCTTGCACAGAATAGAGTAGCCTGGAGAGCTGCATCAAACAATCTGAAAGATTCCCTTTAAATCAGTTCTGGAGGGTGGAAGATGAAGAGTTGGAACAGCACAAGTCTTCAACAGTTCACCTTTCAAATTCCTTTCATAATCTCAATCAGTGAAATGTATTGAGGAAACACAAGCATTAGCAACCAAAAGTGAATCAGCAAATGTAAAAGCAAGTATCCGTTCATGCTTCTATCATTGTTCTCATGTGTTACCAATGATCTAGGGGTGTCCAGATGGCTTGGTGGTCAGAGCAGTTAGCCATCAGTGATGGAGCGGCGAGGACGCATGCTTGATGTCCCGCCTGTCTAGTGGTGTATGTGAGTTTGTTTACTTTGCACGAGTGCGAGGCAATTATTACAAGCTCACTGCAGTAACATGGAAAACTACTTTAGGAAGAACACTATCAAGATTATCTTCCAAGCCAAATATCTGAGAATGCAAGCATATGAAGAAGAAAACTCCTTGTGTGATGAACTACGTCTAGATCCACAGGTCATAATTGGTATTCACTTTTCGATCGTGGCCAGTGTAGTCAGTGTTAAGATGATTAATGAAGAAACATGCATGAAGGTGGTAAACCACAGTTTAGGCACTCAGATGGACATGTCAGTGATGTTACTGCAGAACATGCTGACCTAGGCATGAGAACCCTTTGGGTATATGAGCTACCTTTTGAAGTACCTGCCGAGTCTGTTATCTCCGCTCTTAAGGCATATAGGACTGTCATTAACCATGTGGCTGAGAAGAGGCAGACTCTTACAACATATCTCATGCTCAACAGAGTAAGACAGGTCAAAACAGAACTGATGAAGCATGTTCCTCCATTGATTCTACCCATTACTTATGCACAAGTGACGGCACCAATGATGTCTGGCGCACAAGTGGCGGCACTTGCGACATCGGGCGTTGAGGATCAAGATTGGTTACTACTGCAGACAGGAGGACACATTGATGAGGCACATACTGTCCACTCTATGCAGATGGAGTCACCAGATAAAGCCAAACAGCAACTGCCACCACACAATGAGCGGATGGATGTTGATACACGAGTCGTAACAAACTGAGCTCTCCTCTCTGAAGGCACAGAGGAGTCGGATCTACACTCACATTCTGACATGGAAACACATGTCCGGAAGAAGTGTTCACCCTGCAAGCACAAGAAACAGCAACAGACACCATCTGACGACTGTCTCTTGCGGACAGATACAAATGATCATACTGATTTTGATAGTGTAGGGGATGCCCGCGCTCTGGAGATGTTGACCAACACTGCTCACTCTTTAAGAACTGAGACAATGGACTTTTCTCCTCCTGGACACCCATATGGAGATGGAGGGGACAATGGAACACCATCACAGCTGCAAGGAATCACAAGAAGGGCCTCTTTGGTAGCCGATGAACCACACAGACAACCTCTCCCCAGTAACTCGTGGGCGGACGATGTGGAAGATAATTCTTTGGCGCTAACATCGTATACAGAAGAAGGGGGAGTAATATAATCCTCCCCACCTCCTGCAGACAGCATGATAATGGAAATGTCAGGGTGGCGTGGGGGTGACCAAACCTGTCGCCACTGCGTACACTGATGACTGCCGCTGCCTTAAAGGGTGAATGACAGTCATATCAATTCGCGACAATTAACATCAATACCACCCGGTCGAATGAAAAGCTCTCATTACTACGCAACACACTATATGCAGCTGATACTGATGTGGCGTTATTGTATGAGGTATATGTTCTTGGCTTCCAGGACATCATGGGATACACAACGTGTATATCACACATGTAGGATATGGGCAGTGGCATAGCAATACTTATCAAAGAAGGGTTAATAGCCACTGGTATTTGTTACCTACCAGATGCCAGGGGCATGGCACTTACGGTCCAAGGGATACACCTCATAAATGTTTACACACTGTCTGGTACCAGAAAGAAGTGTGAATGTTCACTATTCTTTACTGAGGAATTAACACAATTATGCCAAGGCAGGCTAGACGATATGGTGATTGGGGGCAACTTTAATTATACACAGTCTCTCAAGGACCACATTCCTCAGCATTCACCATACCCACCACTTGGTGCTGTCATTCGCGAGCTTGGTTTGGTGGACACTTGGAACACCATCTATGCTGATAGACAGGGTTTCACGCACTTTACAGAACATTTGTCAAGCAGAATTGATAGGATATATGCCTCCCACTCTCTCAGGGATGCTGTCACAGCAGCCAAGCTGTGACCAACAGCATTTACTGGCCACACTGCTTACATCTGTACCATCATGCTTCGATGCCAACAAGTGTGGTGAAGCTGCAGCCAGTGAAAATTTAACACTGTTCACTTGGCTTCACCGGTATGTCAAGTGTCAGTGGGGGACACATGGAGACTGTGCCATGACAAGGAGCATATACATCTGCTTTGCAGTGGTGGCTGGACTGTGTCAAGCTGAGCCTTCAACGTACCTTGAAGATTTTTAGTAGGGCAGCTGCAACGTGGAGGTGCAGCACTACAGAGTTCTACTACAGCATCCTCAGGGAGTGTTCCATTGTGTCCCCATCACCAGACTACCAGATGACTGTCAACCAAGCAAAAGCAAAGATTTCGAAGTTTAAACATCAGCACCTGGAAAGGACCGTCCTTTGTACACGACAAATGGTTGGTATCGCCAATGAATGGCCCTCCATGTACCATAGCCATGGAAAGAAAGCGCAGACACAGAACATTGATCCATGAGGTGACAACAGAAGATGGCATCTGTCACATCACTCAAAGAGACATAATCAATTTGTACTTTATCCATTATTCTCAACTGTATGCGGAGAAGAGATCTGACCCAGAGACCATCACTGCTGTCACTGGTTTGACGCACACAACGGTTACTCCGACACTCCAACAGGAACTGCGAGAACTGGTGACTGAAGAAGAAGTGTTGGATGCCACAGAAAAAGGGGCACCCAATAAGTCACCAGGACTGGATGGGTTACCCCTGGAGTTTTATAAGACGGTTCTGGTGTCTATTGGTGCTGTACTGGACAACTATATGTCAAAAGTTCATGACACCAGAGGTACAACTTCCGGCTGTATTTGTGGAAGGTATCATCATTCCAATACGTAAACCGCATGGAGGTTCACGTATTACATATTACCAACCATTAACTTTGTTGAACTATGATATGAAAATCACACATCTACTGGCAGCTCGAATTTGGCATCCTATCAGTGGGGTTGGGTTGGGCTGGGTTGTTTGGGGGAGGAGACCAGACAGCGAGGTCATCAGTCTCATCGGATTAGGGAAGGACGAGGAAGGAAGTCGGCCGTGCCCTTTCAAAGGAACTATCCCGGCATTTGCCTGGAGTGATTTAGGGAAATCGCAGAAAAACTAAATCAGGATGGCCGGACGCGGGATTGAACTGTCGTCCTCCTGAATGCAAGTCCAGTGTTCTAGCCACTGTGCCACTCATCCTATCAGTGGATCAGGCATCGATGGGAGGGATAGATAATATCCTCTCTGCCCTGTGCCAGTACAGGGACCCGATTGCTCTTGTTAATGTGCATTGTGTACCAGGAGCTCTGGCTGCGATAGACTTCAGTCAAGCATTTGATTACATCAGTCATATGTACTTAACTGCTGTTCTTCAGAATGTGCATTCCCCGGGCACTTTTGTCAACGGGGTACTCCGTCTCCTATGTGGCACAACACTAAAAGTGCTTGTCAACAGTAGATTGTCAAACAACTTAAAAATTTACCACTCCATTAGGCAGGGATGCCCATTATCAACAGTACTGTACATTTTAGCATTAGAACCTCTGTTGTGCGGGCTGCGACACCGCCTCATGGGTTTGTCTCTTGGTATTATCAAAAATACTGTACTCTTTAGCATTAGAACCTTTGTTGTGCAGGCTGCGACACTGCCTCATGGCTTTGTCTCTTGGTGGCTTTGTCTCTTGGTGGCTTTGTCTCTTGGTGGCTTTGTCTCTTGGTGGCTTTGTCTCTTGGTGGCTTTGTCTCTTGGTGGCTTTGTCTCTTGGTGGCTTTGTCTCTTGGTGGCTTTGTCTCTTGGTGGCTTTGTCTCTTGGTGGCTTTCTCTTGGTGGCTTTGTCTCTTGGTGGCTTTGTCTCTTGGTGGCTTTGTCTCTTGGTGGCTTTGTCTCTTGGTGGCTTTGTCTCTTGGTGGCTTTGTCTCTTGGTGGCTTTGTCTCTTGGTGGCTTTGTCTCTTGGTGGCTTTGTCTCTTGGTGGCTTTGTCTCTTGGTGGCTTTGTCTCTTGGTGGCTTTGTCTCTTGGTGGCTTTGTCTCTTGGTGGCTTTGTCTCTTGGTGGCTTTGTCTCTTGGTGGCTTTGTCTCTTGGTGGCTTTGTCTCTTGGTGGCTTTGTCTCTTGGTGGCTTTGTCTCTTGGTGGCTTTGTCTCTTGGTGGCTTTGTCTCTTGGTGGCTTTGTCTCTTGGTGGCTTTGTCTCTTGGTGGCTTTGTCTCTTGGTGGCTTTGTCTCTTGGTGGCTTTGTCTCTTGGTGGCTTTGTCTCTTGGTGGCTTTGTCTCTTGGTGGCTTTGTCTCTTGGTGGCTTTGTCTCTTGGTGGCTTTGTCTCTTGGTGGCTTTGTCTCTTGGTGGCTTTGTCTCTTGGTGGCTTTGTCTCTTGGTGGCTTTGTCTCTTGGTGGCTTTGTCTCTTGGTGGCTTTGTCTCTTGGTGGCTTTGTCTCTTGGTGGCTTTGTCTCTTGGTGGCTTTGTCTCTTGGTGGCTTTGTCTCTTGGTGGCTTTGTCTCTTGGTGGCTTTGTCTCTTGGTGGCTTTGTCTCTTGGTGGCTTTGTCTCTTGGTGGCTTTGTCTCTTGGTGGCTTTGTCTCTTGGTGGCTTTGTCTCTTGGTGGCTTTGTCTCTTGGTGGCTTTGTCTCTTGGTGGCTTTGTCTCTTGGTGGCTTTGTCTCTTGGTGGCTTTGTCTCTTGGTGGCTTTGTCTCTTGGTGGCTTTGTCTCTTGGTGGCTTTGTCTCTTGGTGGCTTTGTCTCTTGGTGGCTTTGTCTCTTGGTGGCTTTGTCTCTTGGTGGCTTTGTCTCTTGGTGGCTTTGTCTCTTGGTGGCTTTGTCTCTTGGTGGCTTTGTCTCTTGGTGGCTTTGTCTCTTGGTGGCTTTGTCTCTTGGTGGCTTTGTCTCTTGGTGGCTTTGTCTCTTGGTGGCTTTGTCTCTTGGTGGCTTTGTCTCTTGGTGGCTTTGTCTCTTGGTGGCTTTGTCTCTTGGTGGCTTTGTCTCTTGGTGGCTTTGTCTCTTGGTGGCTTTGTCTCTTGGTGGCTTTGTCTCTTGGTGGCTTTGTCTCTTGGTGGCTTTGTCTCTTGGTGGCTTTGTCTCTTGGTGGCTTTGTCTCTTGGTGGCTTTGTCTCTTGGTGGCTTTGTCTCTTGGTGGCTTTGTCTCTTGGTGGCTTTGTCTCTTGGTGGCTTTGTCTCTTGGTGGCTTTGTCTCTTGGTGGCTTTGTCTCTTGGTGGCTTTGTCTCTTGGTGGCTTTGTCTCTTGGTGGCTTTGTCTCTTGGTGGCTTTGTCTCTTGGTGGCTTTGTCTCTTGGTGGCTTTGTCTCTTGGTGGCTTTGTCTCTTGGTGGCTTTGTCTCTTGGTGGCTTTGTCTCTTGGTGGCTTTGTCTCTTGGTGGCTTTGTCTCTTGGTGGCTTTGTCTCTTGGTGGCTTTGTCTCTTGGTGGCTTTGTCTCTTGGTGGCTTTGTCTCTTGGTGGCTTTGTCTCTTGGTGGCTTTGTCTCTTGGTGGCTTTGTCTCTTGGTGGCTTTGTCTCTTGGTGGCTTTGTCTCTTGGTGGCTTTGTCTCTTGGTGGCTTTGTCTCTTGGTGGCTTTGTCTCTTGGTGGCTTTGTCTCTTGGTGGCTTTGTCTCTTGGTGGCTTTGTCTCTTGGTGGCTTTGTCTCTTGGTGGCTTTGTCTCTTGGTGGCTTTGTCTCTTGGTGGCTTTGTCTCTTGGTGGCTTTGTCTCTTGGTGGCTTTGTCTCTTGGTGGCTTTGTCTCTTGGTGGCTTTGTCTCTTGGTGGCTTTGTCTCTTGGTGGCTTTGTCTCTTGGTGGCTTTGTCTCTTGGTGGCTTTGTCTCTTGGTGGCTTTGTCTCTTGGTGGCTTTGTCTCTTGGTGGCTTTGTCTCTTGGTGGCTTTGTCTCTTGGTGGCTTTGTCTCTTGGTGGCTTTGTCTCTTGGTGGCTTTGTCTCTTGGTGGCTTTGTCTCTTGGTGGCTTTGTCTCTTGGTGGCTTTGTCTCTTGGTGGCTTTGTCTCTTGGTGGCTTTGTCTCTTGGTGGCTTTGTCTCTTGGTGGCTTTGTCTCTTGGTGGCTTTGTCTCTAGGTGCATTGCGTATGCTGATGATCTGATGTTAATGCTTCATGGTGAACATAATGTTCACAGAGCCTTGGATTTGTTAGCCACTTATGGTGAAGCTTCAGGGAGCCATATAAATGTACATAATATGTTGGATTTGAATATTGGCACTGTGATGATGCCTTCAAGTGTTGCCCCACTCAGACTGCACGACAAAGTCTGCTGTCTTGGTATCAACTTCACGTACGACATCGACGCACAATGACCATTAATTATCGGAGCCTCTTGCAACACATTCGGGCTGGACTTGTGGATCATCATCTTCATGCATTGGACCTCCATCAATGGACTGAATTTAACATCTATAGGGCATCATGAATTCTGCATACAGCGCAAAAACTATTGATGCCTAAACACATAGGTCAGAGCATCGTGGTGGGATTCAGTTCCTTTGTCGGCGCTGGAATTATATTTAAGGTTCAATAGGACTTCCTCATTCTTCCTAAAGAATGAAGTGGACTTGGCCTTGTCAATGTTAATGATTGAGCAGTATCTCTATACGTTAGTATGCACCTCAAGCTTTGGCGACGATGCCCGATCAGCCTCACTGGCTTTCTCATGGAGGCTCTGGCACCATATTCCCTTGACTCTCTTGTGGCACTTACCGAGATATTGGTGCCCTTTTCCTACTTTCGGATGTTTTATCTGGAGTAGCTACCTACGGGACGTTCTCCTGTCTCTCACTTACCAACGGCCAGTGACATTTACTGCACACTAATTCGCCTAATGTCTTTGAACTGACATTTCCTACCATGCACTGGAACATAGTATGGCACACTGTCAATGTGGCACCGCTCGATTCAGATGATTCAGATGTACGTCCAACCTGGTACTTGACAGTGAACAGATAACAAATTACTCAAGAGAAACTCCATAAGATCCACTTCCAGATTCGCCTTTCTGTGTGAACTGCAACATCCAGGATACAGATGAATACCAGCTCCATTGTGGGCCAGCGGAAAAGATCTGGTATTTTGAGCATCAAATTTTGGCTCTTTTTTTTACGAATGTCACCCTCTTATGTCAATTTCCACACTATACTCTAACCGGACAATGCTTATTACCTGAGGACAAAACACAACTGTCATGTGGATCATAGGTCATGTGATTCATTATTTATTTGGAGGTGGTGTCATAGAACCCATGCTTTTTGGAACTATTTAAATGATTGTCATTGGGCTATTGTGAAAACCCTAAGTACAGTCAATACTTTCCGAACTTCTTGCGGAGTATCTTCCATGATCCATCCCATTGCTGGATTGTTCATCACAGGAGATACATTTGATAAATATACACAAGGAGATGAACAGATAAGTATCTACCTGACATTACAAGAAGACATGCCACGAAAATGGAGCGGCGGCATCCGTGAAGTATCAACGCCACATATGCTTGTTACAGAAGTGTAGATTTTTGTTTATTTTTCTTTCTTTCAGAAACAAGTCATGGAAAAGGCAGATTTATTTTTTGCCCAAAAATAAATGAGTATTCTCCCAAAAAAAGAAAAAAAAAGGTGTATTTTTGACTAGCAATCAAAACATACTGGGTCCCAGGTTCAAACCTAGGCATTGCTGAAATTTTGCATAAAAATCACCAACAATGGTGACTGATGACTTCTGATATAAGAAGTCACCTTTCTTATGCCAATGGCCTTGTCAAAGGGTATGAAGGCGCAGACAAAAGTTCAGAGCCCTCTCTTGCCCTTGGGGGTGCGAAACTGCCACTAAAAGGTGGAAAGATCAGTGATGATCAATACATGAGGATACAAAAGGCAATGGAAATCACTGAACTGAAGACAAACAATGTGTATCCACAGGATAGATGGTCTGTAATTGATAGTGTCATGATAATCTCTCCCTTGACAAAAGATTCTGGACTAGTCACTCATTTGGATCACCGTGAGGGGACTGCCGAGGAAGAGGTGACCATAAGAAAAGGATTGAGTAATGAGCAAAAGGAATGTTCTAAAAGTCAGGGTGTGAAACATCAGAAATTTGAATGTGGCAGGGAAACTAGAAAATCTGAAAAGGGAAAGGGTAAGGCTCAGTATAGATACAATGGGTGTCAGTGAAGTGAAATGGAAGGAAGACAAGGATTTCTGGCCAGACAACTGCAGGGGAATATCAAAAGCAGCAGGAAAATGGTGTAATGGGAGCAGGCTTCTAGGGAAAAGGGTAAGTTACTGTGAACAGTTCAGTGGTAGGGTTGTTCTCATCAGAACCAACAGCAAACCAACACCAACAACAATAGTTCAGTTATACATGCTGATGCCACAAACAAAAGATGAAGAGACAGAGAAAGTGCATCAGGATATTGAATGGGTAATTTGGTATATAAAGGGAGATGAAAATCTAAGTCGTGCGGGATTGTAGTACGGTTGTTGGAGAAGGAGTAGAAGTAAGGGTTACAGAAGAATATGGGCTTGGTAGTAGGAATGAGAGAGGAAAATGATTAATTTTCTGCAATAAATTTCAGTTAGTAATAGTGAATACTCAGTTCAAGACCTGCAAGAGGAAGAGGTGAGCTTGGAAAAGGCTAGAAGATACAGGAAGATTCTGGTTAGATTACATCAAGATCAGGCGCGCGTGCGCGTGCGCGTGCGCGTGGCAAGCAGTTGTAAGCACAGTGGTGAAGGCTGTATGGAAAAATCTAGCAACACACAGAGAAGCTCGTCTCTCTATCACTAGAAGCACTAGAAGAGTCATGAAGTCATCTAATTGGTTGATTGGTGCCCACAGAACTGACCCACAAGAGCTATGCAATGTGACCCAATGATGGGTGATTCAGCTGTATCGTTCTTCACTGCAATCTGCAGTTTTGTTCATTTTTATATTCTTTCTCATTTCATATCTGCATACTGTGAATTATATTTCATTACATCTTCATTATAATAGGATTGTATACTTAAAATTTCAGAAGCTTTACGACTGAACTGGAGACAGTTGCTGCTGAAAAAAATGTTCAAAATTAATACTGAGATAAGTTACCTGATTTACAGTATTTTAATTATGTATAATTGAAATGCATTATCTTTTATAACAAATTAAGCTGTGCAGCTTCTTTTCATTTATTTAAATATGATTGATGTGGCATTAACATTTGTTCTAGTGAAAGTAATTAAGAATTTTAAGGATTTTCAGAATATTCAACATGAGAAATTTACACTGAAATACTCCTCTAAATTCCTTGGCTGTTCTGCTGGATATTATGTAGGTTCAATGGAGAAAGTTAACAACAAGGATTTCTACAGGTTTCCCAAACAATCTCAAGCATTGATTCTGAACTAGTGTTTGTGCACTGTAACCTGATGTGAACGATGCTAGTGCTTTTGTTTGTGAGGACCATTTCTCTGAAGAAGACTTTATGCATGAAACTTGGCATTGGCTAAACTCAGGTGTGTTTCTAGAACATCTGACAAGTGTTCATTATGTACCTGCTAATATCAGAAGTGGATCAGGTGAAACAGGTGTTAGTGAATTACCAAGCACTAGCTGTGCTGAACAGCCTAATTTTTTGACTAATACACATCATAAATTTTTAAGTTCTCTATAAAACAGTACATCCACAGAGAGTGAGTATGCATGTTTCGCTGAAACATCTTTTAATGAGGAAATTGAAGTTTTGGCTACTGGAGTTTCAAAAGCAGACTTAAATCCTAGAAAATTGAAAATATATAAGATTGATAGGAATACTTTAACAAGGCTAGCAAAACTTACAGCAAAGCTGCATAATGCGAGAAATGAGACAAAAGCACTCAAAGATTTATAGGACAGCAATACTTCCTCTTTCATAGAATTTAAGTTCTATTGCCAGAGGTTTCACAAACAGCCAGTGAAAGAGTTCCCATCAACCAGCTAATGCAAGGTATTTGCTCAGTCTTTATACAGGGAGAGCCCTTGCCTACACAGGTATTTCAGTTCATTTTTCCCAACCTTCTGTGAGGCATCTGAACTCTGTCGTCTGCTGTACTTTTTGAGCCAGGTTGAATCCTGCCGTGATGAATGTAATAAACACAAAAGTTGAGGCAATATTCCACAATGATAAATATTGTGCTTGTTGTTTGATGAAATGTCTTTGGAAAGAGGCTTGTGTTACGATTTGAGAAAGCAACAAATCACAGGGTGTCAGGATTTAGGACATAAATTCCAGTTGAATGCATATGTAGACCATGGTCAGAGGCATACATAAAAGTAGGAACCAGACTGTTGCATATTACTTCACTCAGAAGTTGGTTTCAACTACTACTTCAAAAACTCTGGTTACCTGTGTTATACAGCATTGGCAAAAAGCAGGACTGAGGAGAGATAGTACAGTTTGTGATCAGGGTGCAACCAAATAGAGAGCATTGAAGGAACTCTGCAGTGAGAAATCAACTGAATCTAGTCAATTTCATTTTTTAGATAGTTATGATGCCATCGCAATGATTTATGATATCCCAAAACTATTAAAGAATATCAGAAATGTTCTACTAGGAAATAAAATACAATTTGGGTTTAAAACGGAGGCAACTTTCGAATTTATTCAGAGGGCTTTTCTTCTGGATCAGTAGATGATGTTTAAGACTTTGTCAAAATTGCAGAGGAGTCATTCTGACTTTAAGGATTCTTTTACTAAAATGAAAGTTAAGATAGCTGCAGCCCAGATTAGTCATACAGTAGCTGCAGTTATTGAGACCTACATAGCATTTAATATTTTACCTGCAGAGGCAATATGAACTGCAGAATTTGTTGGAAAAATAGACTGCTTATACAATCCACCAAACAGCTCCCATTATTATCCACAAGATGAGAAATCCTGTAAGTGTGCCCTCTCTGCAAAGTCACCACATTTTGATATGTGTTACAGTGTATTAAAGGAACTGAAAACTGGAAAGTGTTGGAGCTAGGAACAGGGAGAGAGAACACAAAACTGTTAAATTTCATAAGTGGGTGGCAAACTAACCATAAGATTACTGATATTCATTTGGAACAGATTAGAAAAAAGCTTAAATTTTTTAGTGTGAGGACCTTCAATCAAGTCCCACAGGAAAATGTTGTTTGTTGTGTGAGGCAACATGGTGCTTCAAACACCAACCCAACCTGCTTTATGCTCAACACAGCAATGAAAACATGTTTTCAGTAACATGTCCCTACCTATAAATTCATCAGGTCATTGTGAGAATGATAAATGCATGCCCTGAAGCAATTTAAGGCAATTTCTAGGGTCTTTTAATGATAAATTTCTTGACTTTGCAAAAGATGATTTCATGGTTGATTAAAATGTTTTAGTTAGTGTCCTTGCTGATAATAAAGCTGGTGATGGTGACGGTGGTGATTAAGAAGCTGTTGTAAGGAATGACAGACAAGCATTGACATATGTAGCTGGTCACATTCTGAGAAACATGGGTGGAACACCTAAATCCAACTGTAAAGACTGTAAAATGACACTTTCTTTTACCAATACCCACAGAGGACCATATATTTACAAGTTCCTGGAAATTTGATGCCTTAAACAATCATTGTATGCAGTTACAGCCTAATTTCCTTTTTAATAAACGTTCAGTCAGTTGTATGTATCTTTAGATAAATACGGGCAACAGGAAATATTGAATGATAAATTCTATTCTCTGTTTAGATTTCCAGAACAGATAACATTTTGGAAAGACCACTTTTCTGAACAAATAATAGAAAATTTAGGATGGAATATTGTCAGTATTATGACAAAAATAGATTGCTACTTACCATATAGCAGAGATGTTCAGCCACAGACAGGTGCAACAAAAAGACTACTTTCAGCCAGAAGGCATCCTTCTGACACACACACACACACACACACACACACACACACACACACACACACACACACACACACCAAAAAAAAAAAAAAAAAAAAAACCACTGTCTCTGGCTGCCGGGGCCGGACAGTGGCCGTGTGTGTGTGTGTGTGTGTGTGTGTGTGTGTGTGTGTGTGTGTGTGTGTGTGTGTGTGTGTGTGTGTATCTGACACTTAGTTATTTCTATTGATTGTGTCTGAATGCATTTTGCATGGCATGTAATATAGTCAATAAAATATCAGTTTCAGGCAAAGTATCATTCCTTGTTTTGGCAAAAACAGGCCATTACACATGTTGCAGCATCCTTTTTTCAGTATAAGCTTATGGGTCATTCCATGTCAAGTCGCCCAGGCCTTGGCACCAACCATGTCAGATTTTGATGAAACTTGGTACAATTACTACTTTTATCATCCTGAAAGCACTTGTAAAAAATTTTTGCTCTATCTCTTATAGTTTTTTTTTATAAATTTTTAAAGTTTTTAGATTTGGCTTTGTTTCAGCAGTCGGAAATTGTAACTTAAACGTGTCCTTACAACTAAAAAAATTTGTATATTAAAGAATACTCAAGATATCAGTATGAAATTTTGGAATAAGTTTGTGTATTATATCTAAATGTTAAAAAAAATTACCATAAAGATATATTAAATTCTTCCAAATGAAAAAAAATTTATAAGTTTTTTATTTTTTTTTTTTTTTTTTAGCTAACGGATGTTTAGTTTTACAAAAACTGCAATATCTAGAGTCTCAGACCTGATAGAAAGCTCAAATTTGTTTTAAAATACTCTTAATTGTATAGGCTATTAGATAAAAGAAAAATTATGTTGGCTTTTTAACCTGTTTAATAGTTATCTAATTTTTAAAATAATATTAATTATATTTTAAAAATAAAAAATGCCAAGTGACTTAGACACCGAAAATAAGTTTTTGTCTTCTTGGAGTAACAATGTACACTTGGATTTTGTATTGTTACTCCCGTGTTTTGAAGTAAAAAATTATTACAGTGTTAAATAGTGCTTGGATAGTATTTTATTAAGTTTATTCGAACTCTCAGTAAGTACTGTTGCTTAGTTTACAGAGATTCTTTTCCAATATCCTACAAAAGTAACCAGAACAGTAATCAGACCAAAAGTGAAATCAGTATGTCAGATATTCAAACCTGTAGTGTAGGGTTATTTAAAAAATCTGACTGTTTCCAAACAACCTACACACCTTCAAAAAAGTTACAACCGGTATCAGAATTGAGTGAGGAAGAAAAAGATTTGATCCACTTATGATCTGGAATTAATCTGTGTGAATTTAAGAATATATGTTCACACCACAGCTACTACTTTTTAAATGTTTTTGAAAGGTATCAAACATGTGTAGACCCCACTAAAAAAACACAAAAAGCCCATCAAAAAATCGTTGAGAAGTGTAGGCTTGGATCGTTCTAAACAATTACTGACAAAAAAATATTAGCATAAAACCTGGACAAAAGCTTTGCTCAACATGCCGTAACTTTTGTGAGGAAAAATTAAGAGTTGAAGTCGATGAAAGTGAAACAGATGATGAAGTCATGGTTGAATTAGAATCATTGGAATCCAGAAATGAATCCCTCGTACAAACAAACATTGCTCTTGATTATTTAGGTTTAACACCGATAAAGCTTCATCGCTTGTCAGAACAAAGTAAAGGGTCTTATTTTAAAAGGAAGGTTAGCAGTATTGAAAAGACTGCAAAAAAGGCGGTTTCAAAAGCATTAAAATATGATGCACCAAGTTCTGATGATGATGACGAAGAAGATAAAAGTGTGGTTGAGAAAGCAAAGGATTTTGATGTAATGATTTCTCTTATGAAAGAGAAGATTTCATCTGTTGGAAGGTCTAGAAAAATCCAGATTCTGACCTTGGCTCCAGATTCTTGGACTCGAAATAAAGTGATGAAAGAATTTAATGTAAGTGAGTACATGGTGCGACAAGCTAGAAAGCTAAAATCTGAGAAGGGTATTTTGGAAACTCCTGGTCCAAAAAAGGTAAAACTCTTTCTGAAAATACAGTAAGACTTGTAACAGATTTTTATGAAAAGGATGAAAGTTCGAGTGCTACCTGGAACAAAAGACAAAGTAAGTGTTCAAAAAAATGTGTACATGCAAAAAAGACTGATTTTGTGTAACTTGAGAGAACTCTATTATTCTTTCAAATGGGAGAATCCCGAGGTAGAAGTAGGATTTTCAAAATTTTGTTTCTTGAGACCTAAATGTTGTATCCTTGCTGGTGCTGCAGGCACACACACACTGTATGTGTATGCAGTATCCACCAGAATGTTAAACTATTACTGGATGCTGTGAAAATTGAAGAATCTTATAAAGACCTAATTAAGATGCTTGTGTGCAACACAGAAAACCAAAACTGCATGCTACATCATTGCAACAGCTGTCCTGCAAATACTGCACTAACAGAGTGCTTAACTGAAAACCTAAGTGAAGATTATGATTTAGAAGAAGAAATTGTAATCAGTCAGTGGGTTAACACAGACAGGGCAGAAATGGTCAGACAGTCTATCAGTGTTGAAGACTAAATTTCTTTATTGGTTAGGTCATTGGAAAAGCTCACCCCACACTTGTTTATAGCAAAATCCCAATCAGCAGCCTTTAAAAGATTGAAAGAAGACCCACCACCCAAAACAGCAATTATTGTGATGGATTTCAGTGAAAATTATTCCTTTGTTATACAAAATGAGATCCAAAGTTACCACTGGAATAGAGGTGGTTGTACTCTACACCCAGTTGGAGTTTTTCTAAGAAATGAGGAAAACAATGTTTTTGTTTCCAACCACTGTTTTATTAGTGATGACCAAGAACATGACACTGGTTTTGTTAACTTTGTACAAAAAGAAATTACAAAGTGGCTGTCATTACATCATACTGACATTGACTCAGTTCACTACTTTACAGATGGTTGTGCTGGGCAGTACAAAAATAGAAACAGTTTTAAAAATTTGACTGAACACTTGAGAGACTTTAATTTGAAGGCCCAACACACTTTTTTTGCAACAAGTCAAATAAAGTTGCAGAATTTTGTCAGATAGGCCTAAAATTAATGGACGAAGATTGTATTAGTTTAGATTTTTCATTTTTTTGTAAGTTACTTCAGGTGTCTTCTTTTTTTAAAAAAAAATTCTCCTTTTTCTTTCCTTCCAGGTTCTTGGGTATATGGGGTTCCATACAGACAATAGCCTTCAGCCTTCAGAAAGGTCCCTCTACAGTGCATATGATTTTCTATGAAGTATGCCAGGCAGTTATTGATACCATGCTCAATGTTGTAATTCCCCCACCTATAAGAAAGCAGTGGCTCACAAATGCAGATGAATTTAGGAAATTATGAAGTTTCCCCCATTACATTGGTGCAGTTGATGGAAAGCATGTGCACATAGTTGCACTTCCAAATACTGGCTCCCTTTTCCATAATTACAAGCACCTCTTTTCTGTGTTGTTGCTAGCACTTGTGGATGCAAATCATAAAAATGGCTCTGAGCACTATGGGACGTAACATCTGAGGTCATCAGCCCCTAGAACTTAGAACTACTTAAACCTTACTAACCTACGAACATAACACACATCCATGCCCAAGGCAGGATTCGAACCTGCGACCGTAGCAGTCGCGTGGTTCCAGACTGAAGTGCCTAGAACCGCTCAGCAACAGTGTGCAAATTACAAATTCATTGCAGTGGATATAGGAGTATACGGCAAAAACAATGAGGGAAGGATCTACGCTCAGTCAGATCTAGGCAAAGGAATCTGCCTGGTATAGACATACAAGCACCCTTTGTGATTGTGAGAGACAAGGCTTTCCCTCTTAAAAAATATCTGATGGGGCCATATCATCGAGTACACCTGAGTGACAGCCCAGAAAACAAAACGGTTGAGTTTCTGGAACTGTGTTTGGTCAGTTAGCATAAAAGTTCAGAATATATTTTAGGAAAATATTTTTCGTTTGCATCGGGAAGTAAACTGATTTTGTGACATATTGCAAGTTTTTTATCAGGAGCAAATTATTTAGTCTCATCTGAGTGCTTTGGTAGTTCAGTTTTTGAATCACTGTGTATTAATTGAATTTATTGAACATGCATTTTCCTCCATGACTACAGTAGAGTTATGTAGCACATGTTGATTGTCCTTGTTTGACTGTGTAGTGTAGTTTTCCAAGTCTTTAGTATGGATAGGGACTATGATTTTAGTGTGAAGATGTGAGCTGAGGTGGTGACACTTCACTCTCAGCTCCTGGCTGTGACAGATTCACTTACCCAGTCTGAAGCTGCAGTGGACAAATATCACTGTTGTGGGCCAGCTGTGGGATCCAACAGATGTCCAGCACATCTGAGTCCATGATTGGTCCACACTGATTGACAGTGCAATTACTGCTCACACAGAGGTTGACCCCTCACCTGTGGACGAGTGGGAGGTCGCATTGGGGCGTTGCAGGCAGTGAAAGGCTTCCCAGCTGGCCATACATCAGGCCTCCCCAGTTAGTCTGACAAACAGATTCCAGGTGCTGTCTGTGGCTGACACTGTCCCTCAGCCAGATGCAGTTGCTTGTCCTGTTTCACAGGAAACCTCTCAGCCTGCAAGATCTGGGCAGTCACAGAGAGTGGGATTATTGGTAGTTGGGAGCTCCAACATTAGGTGCATTAGGGGGCCCCTTAGGGACATGGCCACCAAGGAGGGGAAGATATGCAATATGCACTCCATGTGCATACCAGGTGGAATTGTTACAGACATGGAACGGGTCCTTCCTGAAGCCATGAAGAGAACAGGGTGCAGCCAACTGCAGGTGGTGGCTCATGTCGGTACCAACAATGTGTTGCTCTTGATTAGAAGAGATTCTCTCTGGTTTTGAGCTGCTAATGGAAGTGGTAAAGGTTGCCATTCTTGCTTGCAAAACGAAAGAAGTGCTCACCATTTGCAACATAGTCGACAGCACCAATTGCCGACCTCTTGTACAGAGCTGACTGGAGGGTCTGAATCAGAGGCTGAGATGGTTCTGCAACCATGTAGGCTGCTGACTCCTCGACTTGCGCCGTTGGGTGGTTGGGTTTCGTGTTCTGTTGATTTGGCCAAGAGTCCTTTACACACAGGATGTGGGTATGCGGGTAGCAGGTTCTATGTGGCATGGCATGGCATGGCATGGCATGGCATGGCATGGCATGGCATGGACTGGTCTGTTTTTACGTTAGTGTCTCGGGGAAACACAAAAAGGGCTTCAGTCTCAATGGATGCAGGTCGGACACAAGAAGATACGGGGGCCATTGGTATAACAGTTGTAAACTGTAGTAGCTGCGTTGGGAAAGTACTAGAGCTCCAAGCACTAATACAAAGCACTGATACTCAAATCGTTATAAGCACTAAAAGCTGGCTAAAGCCAGAGATAAGTACAGTCGAAATTTTTGCGAAAAACCTAATGGTGTTCTGAAACAGGCTAAACACAGTTTCTGGCAGAATGTTTGTTGCTGTTAGAAGTAGTTAATCTTGTAGCGAAATGGAAGTAGATACCTCCTGTGAATTAGTATGGGTATTGGTCATTCTTAGTAACAGGAAAAAATAATAATTGGATCCTTTTACCGACCTCCCAGCTCAGTTGATAAATTGCTGAAAGGGTCAAAGAAAACTTGTCTAATTTCAGAGACATACCCACCTCATACAATTATAGTTAGTGGTGACTGGTATTTACTCTCGATATGTTGGCGAAAATACGTGTTTAAATCCGGGCGTATGCATAAAACATCATCCGAAACTGTGCTAAAAGAATTTTCTGAAAAATTATTTTGTGCAGTTCGCTCATGACTCTCAAGCAAATAGCAAACGGTCGTGAAAACGCACTTGACCTCTAACACCCAAACCTCCAGACGTCAGACACTCAGATCTTCACCAAACGTTGTATATCAATACCGTAGCAACCAAAACTCTTAATTTAGTTCCTGCTGACTGCCGTCGTCCTGTACAGCACGCGTAAGCGGTAACTAAAACTAACACCAGAACTACGGAGCAAAGGAGAAGGTAATTTGTCAGAGAATAACTTGATCTCGCGTAGGTGAGTTGGTTTATTTTTATCAAAGGTACCGGGTTCAAACCTCACTGATGACGATTTTTAACTGTTTCGTGTAAAACCGTTATGGTGAAGAACATTTCCCTTACATGTAATAGGACTTCTCGGAGTTTGTAGCAATGTGTTTTTGCCAGTATGCTTTCGCTTCGTTAGCTGAAAGTGGCAAACCCATAGATCACATTTGGATCAGTATTGACTATTGTTGAAAGTTTTTTAATTAAAGGGAATCTGATATATCGATTTTTTAAAAGATAGCTTTTTCGGCTATCGATATATCGGAAAAGGTATCGATATATGGACAGAAAAATATCGACTGCACACTATAAATATACTGCAGATTTTATAGCCGTATAGTTAAGCATTTATTTATTATTAAATATTCTGTAAATCAACAAGCTAGCAGCCTGCCTACTCCCCTTAGAGCAGGCTGTTCCAGCTCGTCGGCTCCGTAGTGAGCCACGGAGCGCTCCCTGCTCCAGGGAGCCGTATCACCCGCTGTGACCATTCAAGTGGGCCGGCAAGCCGGCACGTGGCACGGCTGGCTGAGGCAGGCGGCAAGGCAAGCGTTTTGATGTGCCAACTGCGTCTTACAAGATCGACAGCCTCATACTCTTAGCTGCTAAGACGTGGCGACATGCTACACCAGGAAATACGATGTTCAGAAAATAAATAAGAAACAACTATTTTACAAGAAATTCCATACTAAATTTATTGGGCCTCTATAGCTTGACATTTTCTTTTCATTACAAGTTCGGAAATATCAGGCGTCAAAGTGTTCGCAGCCTTAATGAGGAGGATGGCCTTCATTGTTGCAACCTGAAGAAACGATCGTTCTGTAATTTTTACTCTTTTCATTGCTGAGAAAAGCTGCTCACAACAATACGTGGATCCAAACATGCACATGATCTGAGCGGCATTGTTGTGAAGCTTGGGAAATGTTTCTTGCTGTAATGAATGACACCATCATGACAAATCCAACGTGTTGTAGTACCTCTCTTTCAACAAAGTTCGATTTTGCAAATAGATACTCTCCAATTGAAGTGACGATGACAAATCATCGGAGAAAACTAAAAAAGGAGTGCTGAACACCTTAAGTTCCATTTCCAAACTAGTGAGGTCTCGGAATCGTGTTTCAAATGACGTGATGAGCTGCTTTAACTTTGTTCGGTAATCGCCGAAAGTAGTACCTTCAGGTAGTTTTAAAGAAGCAAGACGATTGAAGAACGTTAAATGTCCATTACTCATCTGCCTCTCAAATAAACGTAACTTTTCCATGAATGCTTTGATCTGGTTGTGCATGTCAACGATTAGTTGTCCTTTGCCCTGCAATGACAGATTGAAATTATTCAGATGCATAGTTATGTCAGCTAGGAACGCCAGGTCTGATATCCATTTTATATCTTTCAGACAACGCATTTCTTCCCCTTTCATTTCGAGAAAAAGGGATATTTCCTCACGAATGGCAAAGACAACATCAAGAATTTTCCTCAACTCAGCCAACGAACTGTACTGTGGTGAGGTATATCCCCATACTTCGCTTCCATATCTTTCAGGAATCCTTTGAATTGGCGATGATTCATACCGTGATGCCGCACAAAATTCACACACTTCACGACATCTTTCATTACGCCACCTAGCTCTACTGTTTCAGCACACAGTGACTCTTGGTGAATAAAACAATGAAGAGTCAAAATGTCTTTCCCGAATTCATCCCTGAGTTTTTTTAAACGAGAAGCAAAACCTTGGTGACGCCCGATCATTTGTGGTGCACCATCTGTCGCTTCAGAATGGAACTTATCCCAAGGCAAATTAATATTGTCCACTGATTCACAAACAGCTTCAAAAATGTCACGTCCTGTTGCGGTGTAATCAAGTGATACCACATCCAAGAGTTCTTCAGTTACTTGCAGCTCCATGTCGACACCACGCACAAAGACTGCAAGCTGAGCACAGTCCAATATGTCGGTGCTTTCGTCAAGCGCTAGCGAAAATGCAACAAAGCTATCCGCCTTTTTCCTGGGCTGTGTCTCTAAATCCGCTGCCATGTCCAGGATTCGACGAGACATTGTTTGCTTCAACAGGCAAACCCCTTCAATTGCCTGCACCTCCATTGGAAACAAACATTCTGCAACTGCTACCATGTACGATTTTACGAGTGATCCCACCCAAAACGGCTTGCCATTCGTCGCAATGATGTGAGCAACCCTGTAACTTGCTTGAATTGCAAATTAAGTAGTGTTTTCTCCGCTCTCATTCACTTGAAAATTATAAACGCATTACAGAACACGAACTGTGTTGCATGTTTTGATACCCTCCGTATTACGAAACCGTTTTTAAAATTACGTCTCCTGGTATGTCGTTCTTAAGCCTGGCTACCAGTTCTCTGCGTGAAACGCCTTCTACCTGATCGTAGTGCGCTGCGTGAAGACGTGTATGATGTCGTTGTATGCTGTACCTCTTCGCAGAATTAAATACTTTATGACATACAAGACACTGCGGACAACCATCCATCTCAATGAATAGAAAGGTATCCTCCAATAGAGGTAGAGGGCTCCCGCGGCTAGTCATAGCTGTCACTGAACGCGTATTATTGCGTCAGTTGCAGCTGCATGCGGCCAGGGGGCAGTGAGTTCGCTTTCCCTCTCCACACAGGCTCCGAGCTGCTGCAGTGAGCGCTCCGGAGCGCTCCGGCTCCCCGGCTCCCTGGAGCTCGGTTGGAACAGCCTGCCTTAGAGCAAGAACTGAAAGGAAAACTACGCACGTTCACACTTGGCGGCAACCACTTTGCTAACAATGGTAGCTGCATGTAAGCGGCACAAAAAAATAGGTATCCGATGAGCCAGTTCTTCGATTTCGATATATAGCGGATTTGTCCGAAACACTTCACGTCGACTTCCCTTGTTTCTGCCAAAGCCAGCGAATTAGCAGTTGTAGTGTCAAAACAGAGTGATGTTCATCGTTGCAGTTTCTATTGCTACCGCCGAGCCCCCATAACGTCAACATTCCCTATAAACGTCTGTCCGCAGCTCGTGGTATAGTGGCTAGCGTTGCTGCCTCTGGATTACGGGGTGTGGGGTTCGATTCCCAGCAGGGTGGGGGGTTTTCTCTGCCCAGGGAGTGGGTGTTTGTGTTGTCCTCATCATCATCATCATTCGTGATAGTGGCTAGATTGGACTGCATAAAAGAATTTGAAGTAGGAAAAAAATTGGGACATTGTACGGGCACTGATGGTCGCGCAGTTGAGTGACTCACAAACCAAACATCATCATACACTTTTCTGCCGACCGCAAAGACCATTCTGGTCATTTAGATTTTTGTTCATCATTTTCAGCAATTGTTTCTGAAGAATGCCGATGTGAAGAAATAGTACACTAACTGCGTTAAAAATTGTTTGCAACAAGTGTAATATTTCTTTACATCGGGAATCTTGTTGTTCCATTCACAGCATCACACTTACTCTTCATGCCACCTATGCTTGCTTCACACAGTCAAAGAGAAACACTGGACGCGATGAAACCCCGAAAAGTGAGAAGACTCCTTCACTCAGTAAAAGTAAAATTATGTTCTACTACAATTTGCAAACAACAATTTCAAGTATTTACCGAAAATTGTGAATAAATTATATTATAAAATAATAATATCGGCACTAGGTACTGCCTTTTTGGCATCGATTTATCGGTGGAAGAATATTACCTATATGTCGTCATTTTTGGCAAATATGTCGATTTTATCAACAGCCCAAATTTATATAGATAGGTGTGATGCTCTGTCGGCTGTGTGACGGAACACTACACCTCTCTATACAAATGTACTCAATATGTTTGCTACTTTCAGCTGATGAAGCGAAGACTGCCAAAAGAATATTGCTACGAACTCCGGACAGTCCTTTTACATCTAAAGAAAAAAAAGGCTGCAGCTCGTGGTCTAGTGGCTAGTGTTGCTGCCCCCTGGTTCACGAGGTCCCAGGTTCGATTCCTGGCCGTGTTGGCGATTTTCTTTGTCCGAGGATGGGGTGTTTGTGTTGTCCTCATCATTTCATCATCATTGTAACTTTGTACGGGCGCCGACGACCGCGCAGTTGAGCACACCACAAACCAAACATCATCTGAGGAAAATGTTCCCCCATACAACTGTTTCACATTTAAAAAGGTTAAAAAATCGTCATCGGTGAGGTTTGAAAGAAAGACCTTTGGTGGATGACCTCACGCTCTACTAACTCACCTATGCGAGATCTATTTAGCATTCGCTCACAGCTAAGCTTTTCCTTTGTTCCATAGTTCTGGTGTTACTTTTAATTACCGTGTACGCATGTTCTACTGGACGACAGCACACAGCACAAAATAAATCGGTGTTTTGGTTGATACTGTATCGACATACAACGTTTAGTAACGATTTGAGTGTCTGACATCTGGAGATTTGCGTGTTAACAACAAATAATCCTGTACTAATAACCAGCACCCAAACGGATACAGGGGACACAGGGTTGTCGTAGCGAGACTGAATACTGTAACCCCAAATCCTCCAAAAATAAACGAAAAATATACCTATTCAAAAAATCAGATAAAAATTCACTTGACTCCTACCTGAGAGACAATTTCCACTACTTCCAAATTTACAATGTAAGTGTAGACCAGATGTGGCCTGAATTCAGAGAAATAGTATCGACAACAATCGAGAGATTTATACCAAATAAGTTAACAAACAACGGATCTGATCCCCTTTGGTACACAAAACGGTGAGAACAATGTTGCAGAAACAACGAAAAAGGCATGCCAAATTTAAACCAACGCAAAATCTCCAAGATTGGCGCTCTTTTACAGAGGCTCTAAATTTAGCGTGGATTTCTATGAGAGATGCTTATAAAAGTCTTGAAACCTGGCAGAAAGTCTAAAGAGGTTCAGGTCGTGTGTAAAGTATACTAGCGATAAGACATAATCACTGCCTTCTCTGCGCGATAACAATGGAAATATTGTCGATGACAGTGCTGCCAAAGCAGAGTTACTGAACGCAGCCTGTCGAAGTTTTTCACTACAGAATGTGAAGTAAATATCCCAGAATTCGAATTAAGTACACCTGCTAACGCAAGTAACTTAAAAGTGGATATCCTCGAAGTAGTGAAGAAGCCCAGATCATTTAATAAAAGCTAGTCTTCTGGTCCAGACTGTATACCAACTAGGTTCCTTTCAGAGTATGTTGATGCATTAGCTCCATACCTAACAGTCATATACAACCGCTTGCTCGACGAAAGCTCTGTCCTCAAAGACAGGACAGTTGCACAGGTCACACCACTATTCTGGAAAGGTAGTAGGAATAACTCACTAAATTACAGGTCCATATTACTAACGTCGATACGCAGCAGGATTATGGAGCATATAGTGTGTTCAAACATTATGAATTACCTCGAAAAGAACGGTCTATTGACGGAGAGTTAACACTGATTTAGAAAACATCACTATTGTGAAACACAGCTAGCTCTTTACTCACACGAAGTGTTGTGCTATTCAAAAGGGATTTCAAATTGACTCCATATTTCCAGAAGACTTTTGAGACTGTTCCACACAAGTGGCTTGTAGTGAAATTGTATGCTTATGAAATATCTTCTCAATAATGTGATTGGATTCATGATCTCCTGTCACACAAGTCAGTTTGTAGTAATTGACAGGAAGTCATGGTGTAAAACAGAAGTGATTTCTGTCTTTCCTCAAGGTAATGTTATATGCCCTCCGCTGCTCCTTACCTGTATAAATGATTTTGGAGACAATCTGAGTGTGATTTGCAGTGTAACCGTGTAGATGTAGACACTTCCTGAAAATGTAGATACAATAATGTTGAGTACATGTATTCTGCATAATTACATTAAATATAATGTAATAGATTGCCATACTGACACACCAAATGAACACCTAATATTGCATCAAGTTTGAGGACAGGGAGGAAGTGCTTGTGATGTAGCATTTTGGGGTACGCCAAAGATTCAGACTTTCTTAATTTCCCCAATGGCTCAGTTCCGTGGAGGTAATGCATAAATGTTTTTTTTTAAAGAGGTTGAAAAACCACCCAACCAGTTGCAAATGAAAGGTTTATTTAGCCCTTCACCTAGATTTCGAAATATCTAAAAATACCTTCTTCAGAAGGAGCGGGCCCTAAAAATGTGTATATCAAGTTATAAAAATTATCTTACATACATAAACAATATTAAAAATAGAAAAATATTTGGGAGATAAGCGTAGCCAGAGACAAAAGCCAACTGTTCAAAGATACAGGCTCAAGCAACTAAGAAAAATTGAGCAGCAGAGGGTGCTAAATACATGGGCATAAGAACTAGCTCTTGCTTGTGTTGAATAACTGCATTTTACATTAAAGTAATAATGAAATTTCCTGTACAGGCCTACGAAAATGCAATAAATTTACAGCTCTGAGTTGCATATAAAATGTCTAATATATTTGCTGAGATAGTAATACTGTACATAAATTCAGTGTGCAGCAGCTAGAGTTCTGTTTACAAAAGACCACTGTGACAAGTGCATGGGGAAAGAAGAGCAAATATGAGCTAAAACAACTTCACTAAAAAGGAAAACTTCTGCTTAACACTAGAGGCTCAAGCCCCCATATAAATGAAACTAGAAAGTGGTGGGTGCTGTATACATGCCCATAAGCGCTGTGTGTTGTTGGTGTTAAGTAATGAAATTTTACTTTAAAGAAAAATGACAATCTCTTATAGAAATCCAGTAATAAATGCAATAATTTTAGAGATATACATTCAGTATAAAGTCATCTGTAAGAAATTTATGTAGCAGAGTGACACTGCTAATTTTAGTATACAGAACAATTCCATTACAAAAAAAGTACTTATATTACAAAAAGGTGGAAGAAAAAATAAAATGCATAAAGTTACACTATAACGTAAAAAATGAGAACATTATGCTTAACTGTAAAACTACAATTTTTTGGAAAACCAACTGTAGGAACCTGTGTTGAAAAGGCCACGAAATACGAACCCAGTGATATGAAATGTCAGTAGCTCAACAGCAGAGAGGAAATATTTTAAGGAAAATATAGCAGAGATCGCTAAACACACATGTGGCTGTGAGCAGTGGTCTCCATCTACCATGAGTTCCACCTGATCGTTCAAAATGCTATCGTGTTACAACTTTCAAGTTCTTCCAATAAATCTAATTTCCAGCATTTTATTTCCATACACAAAATTGCGACTCCTTTTAATTCCCTCAGAGAATGGTATGAAATAAGTAAATGTTTAGCAAAGGAAGAATTATGAACATTTTCCCCTTCCTTACCCAACAGATACTCCATATATCTGGCTTTAATAGCTTCACCATTCTGCCCTACACAATACCAAGGGCAACTTTTACAGATGATTATATAGAAGCCTGAATTTGTAAAGGATCTTGTTCAGTATTTAAAGTATGCACCAAATTTTTCTTGAAACTGTTGTTGGTAGAAAAGGTAACTTTACAACTGTACTTTCTAGTCAGAAGATGGCCAATCCTGTAGGACATAGTACCTGAAAATTACACTGAAGTGAAATTGCCTTTCCCTCACCATTACTCTTCACTTTGTTGTCATCTAGTATTGAAAGTTACCTATTTTCCCTTTTGTTACTAAGTATCTGGTCGAAGACATCTTGTTTATAACCATTATTGCTAGCAATAGTCTTAAACAAATTAATTTCTTTCTGAAAATCATATGGGGAAAGTGACGTTCTTAAAGTGTGATTTATTGCTGAATGGAAAAATGCAGCTTTATGAGTGTGTGGGTGGGAAGAATCTGATGGAAAAATATTATCATAGTAGGTGGTTTTATGATGAAAATCGAAAGTGATACTGCCATTCTGCATGCGTAATTTTGGATCAATGTAATTTAGGTCACCTTTCTCATTTTGAATTTATTTTGCAAATTTAATTTCTTGTGGAAGCCCTTAAAGTTGTTAAGAAATAAATGTAATTCTTGGTGAGTTCTGTCCAATACAAAAATTAAGTCATATACTTAAAGTGCATAAAACCACATTTCACTCACTACTTTTGATGAAGCTATCTTCAGGAGGGATAATTAAAATGTCAGTTAAGGGATTACCCATCGCAAGACCAAAGGGTTGAACATACAATTTACTGTTAAAAATAAAATAATTGTATTTGAGCACTGCCTTCAATAACCTCATCAGTTCTGTAATTTACATTTCAGTTAGCTTTTTATACAGTAATAGGTTCTCTTCAATGATTTCAAGTTTCGCATCAACAGGAACATTCGTGTAAAGGCTTGTAACATCAAAGGACAAAAACTTAGTACAAGGAATGCATTTGAGCATTTTATTTTACGAATCAAATCTTGCTTAGTTTTAATGTAAAAATTACACCCAAAAGTAAAAGATACCTTGAGTTTACCTTGCAAATGCCTAGCTAACTTCTGGTGAGCACACTCTATACTATTTACGATCTGGAGAATCAGATACTGGTTCTTGTGAAACAAATGGGCTTCTTAAAATGGGGGGGGGGGGGGATTTCGATTCAAGTTAGTGACGATTTTTTTCTGAAATTTCCAGAACAAGTTTTGAGCATTATTTAAACAATTCCGTGTTTCTTTTTGCTGGTTTACGGTGGGATTTTGTACTAATTTCAGTGATGCCAATTTTCTTAAAAAATTGTAATGTTTCATCTACATACACATTATCATAGGCTATTACAACTATATAGCCTTTATCAGCTTCAGTTATTAAAGCTTCATTATTTTACAGTTTTCGATTAATGTTATAAACCACTTTTGTTTCTTTTGTGTAAATGCTGCTCAGTCAACATTTCTTTTTCTGTGGTGTTGTTACATACATGAGCTATCCTAACTTGTTGGACCTTATCTACTTTGGCATTGTCCAGACCAATTTTAAAGTCAACCATAAAATCGTCCATTACTGTAGTGTCAGTAAGCCTAGGGGCTACATTGTACTTTAACCTTTTTGTAAAATCGCATCTGCTTCCTCCAAAAAGTTAATTTGAGTTTTGTTTAATACTCTTTCAAAAAGTTGATGCTGCGTTATGTTATTTATTGTAACTTTAGTAATATTTATCAGTATCCTGTTCTTCAGTTTTGACAATTTCTTTTTGTGTCTAATTTCAATTTCAGATTTATCATACAACTTATCATTGATAGTGTTCCAGATAATATAAATTAGAAAAATTAAATTTTCTCTAAAAGCTTTAGTTAAAACAAGATATAAATTGTAAGCTTCTAGATTCATCCTATATTCTCTCTTATACAGCTCCACTGTTCTGTCAGCTAAAACTTGTTGCACTAATTTCTTCTTTACTGAAGGCCTTTTCTCACACTGCTTAATGTTCCTAAAAGATTTCACATAGTCTGGCAACAGGTTAAACTTTTTACATTGTTTATTAAAATGAATGGCAATATCACTTTTTAAAATTTTGAAACTAATATCCATATACTCGGTGACAACCGTTGATACCTGGCAGGCACATATTTCAAAATTTTAAATATGGATTCGAATTAGCAACTCTATAAATTTGAACAAGTTGAAAAAACCAATCAAACAATTGGAAACCAAAGGTTTATTTGGGGAGTTACCAAAGTTTTCGTATTTCTAAACATATCTTCTTCAGAAAGAGTGGGCCCTTTTTTCCCTTGTAATTACAACATAGACAGAATAGACTGGACATTGCAGTTAATACTACCCTAGAACTGCTGAACAAAACACTTTATTCATGTTTCAGAATTTTTATCTATAGTTTTATATAATTCTGATTCTACGCAGTTTTCATTAACAGGGCAGTTTCATGCTAGCAGTTGTGACATACGTATAGGCTACATTAGGACAACACACACTAGAAAACGAGGAAAGCAGGATTGCACAGTTACAAGCATCAGATTACATGGTTGAATAAGTAGTCTGGTGTGAATGATCTGCCTGGTGATGCTTGAATGTAAACAGAAATAAGAAGTCACATCTTTAATTTTAGATGTAATACCAACTCATCTTTCCCTTGTTGTAAAAATTAAAATATTTGTATGAAAATAAAGTTAATTACATGCAATTAAATGAACTACTAGCCAATGGTAGATATAGTTATCAATAGACCTTCAACCAAATTAAAACTGTAATCTTGAAATTTGTGGTTCTTCAGACAGCTACGTATGACACCCTATTTTCTTTCAGTATTGAAGTAGAAAGAAGGGTGATATAGAATAACAATTCAGGTAAAGAAACCTTTAACGAGTATTAGCTGTTTTTAACTGAAGCACCAACAAGTAGCAGGCTGAAAACCACATAAGTTTCATGTACACCAAATATTGCAGTGTTTGATCTTGTGTATACCTCCAACAGTGTTACTGTACCGTAATGTTCTGTTTTACTATAACACTTTCATACTTTATATTCTTGTCACACCTACCAAAGCAAATGCTCCAGGTCTACTGTTTCTGAAACCTTAATACCTGAAACATATGAGCAATCTTCTCACCCAATACTGCAGTCCTTTGCACAGCAGATATGCGCAAAGGACCATTTGATGGGGCAAGATAATCCTCATGGTAATAAACTGTACTGATAAATCACATCAATACTGGCTTTCAAATATTTTGAAAATATTGCTTGCTTTCAAATAGGCCTACCATTTATTTGTACTGTAACACATGAGAAGAAAGGCAAATATGAATGTCCATCATTAAATCATTAGCAACTTTGAAGAAGTAAATGAATTTCAGTTTTTATTAGATTTTGCATCATCCCTCTCCTATTTGTACAAGTAACTAACGCACTCTTCATATGACAGAACAATAGGCCTCATAGGGCAACCACCAATTAGTTTAAAATGCAATAATTACCGAGTATATGTTTTTGTTACTTGTTAGGACAATAGCCTACCTTCATTGCTGATGGCCGGCCGAAGTGGCCGTGCGGTTAAAGGTGCTGCATCCTGGAATCGCAAGACCGCTACGGTCGCAGGTTCGAATCCTGCCTCGGGCATGGATGTTTGTGAAGTCCTTAGGTTCGTTAGGTTTAACTAGTTCTAAGTTCTAGGGGACTAATGACCTCAGCAGTTGAGTCCCATAGTGCTCAGAGCCATTTGAACCATTTTTCATTGCTGATGGCCTGGTCGTAAATGCTTTAATTTTCATTTAGCATTGTTTACCACATCCAAAGTTGAAACCTAACCTGATGTTCTCATAGGCATGTCTAACATTAAATGGGTGTGCAACGTGCCACACAGACTTCCGCAACATTTTACATAAGGTAATTCACCTACATTGAATACAGAGATATTTATACAATTCTACAGCACAAAGCCTCTGTCAGGAATAAATTGTTGATAGTAAAAAAGGGAAACAATCACTTCTTACCATAGTGTTTAAAACTGGAGGGAAACCCCTTACATTTTGAAATTTGCCATCATAAAATCTATAACAGTCTGGAGTTCTGGAACATCCTTATCAACACAGAAGTAAATCCTTTAAAACTGTTAATAAATCAGTCTAGATATAGTCAGAAACAAATTTCAAAACTTCACCTCCTGGTGGCACTTTATTTGAAATAACATAATAGCTGATTTTGACACTGTTCAACATAACCAATCTTAAGAACAATATCTCCCAAATTACTAATATTTCCCGCAACATTATGGCATATACATGTATACACTCAAATACAAGTAATCAAAGTAATAAACCATCAGAACAATTTTAGTGGTAAAAAATGGCAGAAAGCCTTTAAATTAGATTTGAACATGCCTCGGTAATGTACTGCAGCATAAATAATTTCCTGAAAGGTCTGCGAAACAACGAGAGAATGTACTTCATGAGGAATGCATCTGAAGAGAATAATCATTTATTTACAAATATTTTTACAGTTTGAGAATACATTGTGTAACAATGATCAAAGTTATTTGGCGTGTTTGGATTCCTTCTCACTTCTTGGGTTTCCAGATCACTTATGTATGATCTGAAAAACTTTCTTTTTCTCCTCCATTTGGCACATTGACGAAAATTTTGCTGCTGTCTCTGTGACACTCAAGAAGAACTGTTTTAGTCCAGCTGTATCACTTTTTCATTTTTTTAACAAATACTGCATAAGCCAACTTGAGGCACTTCTTTGTTCATGTTGTTTGTCTATATTTTTCCTATGTGTGGGAGTCCCCACAACTGATTCTGAAATGTTATATAGAGGGCTATTTAAATCTAATATACAGCATTCATCATCTCCGAATGTCTCTACTTCTTGTATATATGACACATTTGAATGTGTCTCACGCTCTTTGAAATATGGTTTCAGAAATCTCATCTGTTTTTTATATTTCCATTCCTTCTCTGCAGCAGCATCCTGCCCACTCTTTATTTTGTTTTGAATGACCTTCCTGACCTGGTCTAAAGAGACACCCTCTGGCGACTACATTTAATTCCTGTAACCGTAAATAAAATATAAACATAGATTTAATGAAGCAGAATACATGCATTTTCATTTACAAACATTGATAGCATCATAAAGGAACCACTGATGTCTGTTATAAGATAGTGTGGGTGTCTGTTGGTGTATCATACAATAGTTGTCTGTTATAAAATGCTGCAACATACAGGTTTTCTATTTGTTTCCACACAAGTACATGGAATTTGAGTTTCACTGGTAACACTATTTTATCTTCTAGGTTTTTGACTAATTGGAATACCTGTACATAATAAAGCATGTAGCTTCAGGCTGGGACATAAGAAACAGTTCAAATAATTATTTAATTGGACTGCCAGTGTTTCGTGTTGTATTGAATTTTAGTTATAAACTATTCTGGTAAAGTGTGGTGAAAACTGACTATCACACACTCAGTGATAGATATAATGTATTATACATGAAAAAGCAGTGGTAGTAGCACTTGCACTATAAACTATCTCGCCTAAGCAAATGTAACTTGCCAGGTACTGCAGAGCCAGCTGCATAGAGTACATGAATATGTGAGACATTGAACTTATTATTGCAATCGTATTTTAATACATAATTTCTGTACAGAATTGTGAGGGAGATGTAGTAACAGAAAGTATGTAAACAAATACTACTCACAAGTAAATAAATAGTCAAAATGACTGTGAAGTGTACAATATTCATTTTTCCTTCTGAATGATAAGCATTACACATTAGTGTGGTTGCAATGAATGTTTATGACTTGCGAAATGAGAAAAATAATTGTGATTTTGTAAAGATGGGAAGCTCTGCTGTCACTGAATTTTTTGTTTTATAGTGGGGTAATTGCTTCATTGTGGGGACGCTCTGTGAAGGCATCTTTCAAGTTAACTTTTGTTTCTGATGAGTACATAAACATATGCATGTTTGATATTATACATCTACATTAATTACACACCAACATTAATACAATCTGTTGTTGGCCTACTACTTTAATTAAGTTATTTACCTGAGCGACCGATAACTAGTCCAGTTTCCTTCCACATGTCTTCCTTCAGCAAGGTGTCACTGTACTTTTTCCTGCTCATATCGTGGAGCTCCACCTTAACATTTCGTTGTTCATTCCTTAAAAGCTCAGTAATGATGAAGGTAACGAAAAATACTTGAAATGCAAAGAACTCAGTTGCGAATCAAACACAGGCCATGTAAGTAGCCACAAAACAAACAAAATCGTAACAACCAACCGTAATGACTGGCAGGTAAATTGACAGGCGTCTAGTGCTAACAGAAATTGGGATACTCGGCTACCGATCAACATGATAGATGCCTCTGCGGTCAAGCTACCATGATCGTTAGCGATTCCAGGGTACCCATTTCTAGCTAGTAGCTTTAGCTACTGTTCAACTTGGCGAGTCAAGGTGCCAATTCGAAAGAACGGGCCACTGAAGATTTGTTACAAATGCATCACCCTTTTTTACGATTTTTATAAATACATTTTCAGTTAATGACCTATTGGTGTTAAAAAGCTTTCAGTTCATCACTTTCTAGTTGTCACTTCACTTGCTGTAGTGCCTCTGGCATACAAACTCTTCAAAACCCAAAGCATCCATTACAAAAACTCCAGTAGTCGATTATAATATTGTAAAGAAATAGCTACAACAATTAGCTGTATTCGAAGTGGGGTCGCAGTGATTGATTTAAGGAAGACATTAAATGGGAGTCTATTGAGGAGTGGAATGTCAAGTGTTATCAATAAATTATAGGCTACATAAGTGAAAGAAATGTATTTATTTGTATTCTAAATAACCTACTCTGAAAAAACTGGGTTGTTTTGGAAATAAGCCTTATGCAAACACAGTTAGTTCATCTTCCGTGGCTCAATTTTTTTTAATTTCTTAAAATTACATCGCTGACTGAACTGTATTATTATATATCGATTTTAGTGCTTATTTTTGTTTCTTTTTTGTTTTTGTTTTTTTTTCGACGGCATGTCATCTGCAAAAAGTTCCATCCTGTTTCGTGTACATGGTTGGTGTCTCAATCAGCTGCTATTTAGTCCATTGATTCCACTCAGTTTTTCACAAATTTCCGCTCACTACTTCACCTCACATGCACTTACACAAAATGTGACGAAATATGATCTGAGCAGACACTTATGACAACACACTTTCATAAATACCTCCTTAAGTGATATACATTTTGGTTCACATGTTTCTGGAAGAAAACGTGAAATGGTACTGTGGGTTTCAAGTTCTATACTGCAAACTGGAACAGCCTTCACCTCTTGCTAAAAATCTGAACCTAACCTTAAGATGATCTTTGGGAGAAATGGCGTTCATGGTTTAAAAGGGGAACCCATGACCAGTTACATATTTTTACATTCTTAGTACGACGCGTTTGCAGTTTTTATTCTCATAATCAAGTAAAAATATTTGCATATGTATTTTTTGTGATAAATCTATCCTGTTTTCCGGTTGCAGTAAACCATAATAAGACAACTGCAGGGCCAGAGAGGCAGAACACACATACAGGGTGTTACAACAAGGAACGGCCAAACTTTCAGGAAACATTCCTCACACACAAAGAAAGAAAATATGTTATGTGAACATGTGTCCGGAAACGCTTACTATCCATGTTAGAGCTCATTTTATTACTTCTCTTCAAATCACATTAATCATGGAATGAAAACACACAGCAACAGAACGTACCAGCGTGACTTCAAACACTTTGTTACAGGAAATGTTCAAAATGTCCTCCGTTAGTGAGGATACATACATACATGCATCCACCCTCCGTCGCATGGAATCCCTGATGCGCTGATGCTGCCCTGGAAGATGGCGTATTTTGTCACAGCCGTCCACAATACAAGCACGAAGAGTCTCTACATTTGGTTCAGGGGTTGCGTAGACAAGAGCTTTCAAATACCCCCATAAATGAAAGTCAAGAGGGTTGAGGTCAGGAGAGCGTGGAGGCCATGGAATTGGTCCGCCTCTACCAATCCATCGGTCACCGAATCTGTTGTTGAGAAGCGTACGAACACTTCGACTGAAATGTGCAAATGGCTCTGAGCACTATGGGACTCAACTGCTGAGGTCATTAGTCCCCTAGAACTTAGAACTAGTTAAACCTAACTAACCTAAGGACATCACAAACATCCATGCCCGAGGCAGGATTCGAACCTGCGACCGTAGCGGTCTTGCGGTTCCAGACTGCAGCGCCTTTAACCGCACGGCCACTTCGGCCGGCCTGAAATGTGCAGTAGCTCCATCGTGCATGAACCACATGTTGTGTCGTACTTGTAAAGGCACATGTTCTAGCAGCACAGGTAGAGTATTCCGTATGAAATCATGATAACGTGCTCCATTGAGCATAGGTGGAAGAACATAGGCCCAATCAAGGCATCACCAACAATGCCTGCCCAAACGTTCACAGAAAATCTGTGTTGATGACGTGATTGCACAATTGCGTGCCGATTCTCGTCAGCCCACACATGTTGATTGTGAAAATTTACAATGTGATCACGTTGGAATGAAGACTCATCCGTAAAGAGAACATTTGCACTGAAATGAGGATTGACACATTGTTGGATGAACCATTCGCAGAAGTGTTCCCGTGGAGGCCAATCAGCTGCTGATAGTGCCTGCACACGCTGTACATGGTATGGAAACAACTGGTTCTCCCACAGCACTCACCATACAGTGACGTGGTCAACGTTACCTTGTACAGCAGCAACTTCTCTGACACTGACATTAGGATTATCGTGAACTGCACGAAGAATTGCCTCGTCCATTGCAAGTGTCCTCGTCGTTCTAGGTCTTCTCCAGTCGCGAGTCATAGGCTGGAATGTTCCGTGCTCCCTAAGACGCCGATCAATTGCTTCGAACGTCTTCCTGTCGGGACACCTTCGTTCTGGAAATCTGTCTCGATACAAACGTACCGCGCCACGGCTATTGCCCCGTGCTAATCTATACATCAAATGGGCATCTGCCAACTCCGCTTTTGTAAACATTGCACTGACTGCAAAACCGTGTTCGTGATGAACACTGACCTGTTGATGCTATGTACTGATGTCTTCGATGCTAGCTAGTACTGTAGAGCAATGAGTCGCATGTCAACACAAGCACCGAAGTCAACATTACCTTCCTCGAATTGGGTCAACTGGCGGTGAATCGAGGAAGTACAGTACATACTGACGAAACTAAAATGAGCTCTAACATGGAAATTAAGCGTTTCCGGACACATGTCCACATAACATCTTTTCTTTATTTGTGTGAGAGGAATGTTTCCTGAAAGTTTGGCCGTACCTTTTTGTAACACCCTGTATAAACATCACACAAAGTACCTATGCAAATATTTGCTCTTGATAATGAGAGTAATTTCTCGGAATACGTCATGTTAAGCTTCAAATGATGAGTAATTAGTGCAGTCTTTCATTATTTAAATCATGAATGACAGTTGCAGGCCTTCCAGAAACTTTGATTATGATGAATGAAATAAAGAAATGACATTTATTAAAGGGGTGCCTTGTTTGGAAATATGGGGCTACTTTCATAAGAGCAAATTGAAATGTTTATTCAGCCTTCTCAAATGATTTTGTAGTTCTTTATGTCCTCACACAGTCGTTCATGGACCTAATTCTGGTGAACATTTTGTCGTCTTCTTGATATCCATGGTTTCATTCACAATTGTTTCCATTTATCTTACTTTTCAAGCAATGTGCTCGCCACCAACAATAAATTAATTGCTGTTGTACAGACGATTAACCATTCGGTAACGATTCCCGAGCAACTATGACGAAATACGTTATCACAGTGTAGCTCCAGGGGAGTGATTTGATAAAGTATTTTGACAAAATGTTTGACAAAGATCTCGTAAAAAAGTGTTTGTGACAAATCTTCAATGCACTGTTGGTTTTAATTGGGTGTTCCCTCCTTTCCAAGCTGAACAGCAGAAGCGAGCACCCTGGACTCGCAAAGGATCATGGTAGTGTGACTGCAGAGAAATTTATCAGATTGATTGGTAGTAGAGTGTCCCCATTTCTGTTAGCTCTAGACCCCTCTCAGTTTGACTGCTGGTCAGTATGCTTCGAAATAATCGTTTACCAGTTTACAAGTTTTCAAGATGGCAGGAATAGTGATAGATGCAGTTGCAGATAGCAGGAGAAGGAAGTTAGACGACGCCGATTCCGAATTTATATCCAGATTTCGCTTATCAAAGGGAGTTTGTACTTCATCTTTTCAATCTTGTTCGCGAGAAACTGGAAGATATGAGAGACAGGTAACACTATTCCTGTGTTTCTAAAATAATACTGTTCATTTGTAGTAATATGCATTTGATTTCAGTACTCTGTGAATTCAGTCATGATATTTATTGACACAGGCACATTACAACGACGATCGTATCTGGCATGTGTTACAGTTCCTACAGTAGTGAAAAGAAGTGTTTAGTTTTATTTACGAGTGTCTTAATAAACTTAACCAGTTGGGTGTAATATTTGTACATTACATTAATGCTTGTTCCGTAGATCAGATTGTTCCGTAGATCATGAATACAACATTATGTAATGACGCGGAGCATGCCAGATTAACATAAGTTTTCTTTTCACGATCTCTTTTTTTTTTTTTTTACAGTTACTACTTCATATCAAAAACTTCTTTTAGTAAGTAGGAGGAGTTGTCATTCATAAATTCTTTTAATTGGTTTTTAAATGTTTGTTAGCCATCCGTCAGACTTTTAATGCTATTTGGCAAATGACCAAGATTTTTGTGGCAGCATAATTCACCCCTTTCTGTGCCAAAGTCTGATTCAACCCAGAATAGTGAAGATCATCCATTCTTCTAATGCCATGTGAAAGCAGTGAATGAAAATAGGCGTAGTAGGCTAACTTACTGGTGTGCATTAACAGCTGTTCCAAATTTAGACAAAAACATTGATCTTTCATGTTGCGAAACGTTTTGATAAAACGGTAGAGTTCCACTATCATTCAGCCTCGTTATGTCAATAGCAGAAAATGATGTTGCACTCCATTTTCTGTTAGGAATGACCATTTTTGTAAACACCACAACAGTGTCGGAACACTTTCCTTGTATCTTCCATCTGCTGTACGAATAATTGCAGCCAAACATGATGCATGTATTTGTGGAGACACAAGCTCTATGGATTTCTGTTACCAAGAATATCGCTGCAAAAACAGTATCTGTGGCACAGGGTTGCCAAATGTACGCGGTTCCTTGTACAAATACGAGATTTAGGTCTGCTGTATGAGGTACAAGGACACGGTCAGACTTGTACAGTTATGTATGAGATTCTGACACACGAAATTTTATAACATGTTTTTTATTGTGGGCAACAGTTTATAGTGTAAATGGGTCTTTACACTTTGGCTACATTGGGTGTGCTACATGAAAAGCAGATGCATTGGGTATGTTTGTGGATTTTTTTTTTCATTTTAATGTACCTTTTAAAGATTTCCTAGTTCCCTTAGCTTCCTCAGAGCTCGTTGGCAGAGTCCGGAACGTTCCATAGTTCTACAGACTGCTGCCATCAAATGCGATTTGCAATGTGCAGCACTACAAAGAACAGATATTCAGCATGCTATGGGCGTGAAAGTGTTAAGGACGATGATAGTGGTGATGATGATGATGATGATGATGATGATGATGATGATGATGATGACACTGAAATCTAGAGTCCAGAAGAATGCAGTGCCTGCAACTGACTTGATAGTGATGATATCTGTTCTGAGTATTAAAATAAATTTTTACATAGTTTTCAGTGTAATTCGTGTTTCGCCCATTGAATAACTGTGTCACATCCTGATTTACTTTTTTCTATATTTTATATTCATTGAAATGTAAAAGTATCGTAGCTTAATATTAACTTGCATAAATTCACTCTTTCAGCAACTGTGTTTACTTTTGTGCTGTTTACACCCCTTAAGCGGCCACTGCATGCCCGTTGGCAATACTGTGAAGAAGCCATTCCGCTGTTATGTGTTGGCTTTTACTTTCGTTCCTCCTTGCCGAGCGCTTCCCCCTCATCCCAGGAAACTAGAAAAACTTTACAAGAAATAGTGGCCCATGTCTATGCGTATTACAAACTGTACATCTAATTTGCACGGAAATGACACATGCGCAGCAGATTGTTACTCAGCAATTAAAAACCTGTTAAATGTAATACTAAAGGAGAGTAGATCTATTCTCCATGGTAATACATTAGACTCGTACATTTCCTAAACAGTCCACAATGTTCTCTACAATTAGCGCTTCTGTTGGTAGATTTTTGTAATTTTTAGTTACCATTTAAATTTCTAAAATTTTGACATAAATGCAACATGCCTCTGACTTTCCTATCACCAAAGAAATTAAATGTTTTATTGTAATTATGACATTAATCAATCTTTATTTATTTGCAATTCATAAAAAAATAGTTAGTTGATAAAGCCTATCTCTGGAAGTCATTTTAACCAAGTTTCGAAGTTGGTATACTAGAGTACGTGACAATGAGCACGAGAAAGTCCAATGGACATAAAATAATTTTTTCTCATTGATATTAATTTTCGTTTCAATGGTCTTAAGTCACACAAAAATTGATGAAACAAAATCCTATATTGAAAGACTAGTCCAAGCTATCCCTAAATAAGCATCACTTAAAAGAAAAAAGTCTACTCTGTGACTGGTTAGCCAGGAATCCGCGAGGAACAAATTCCGTTCTTCATATTTGTCATCTCTATCACGAAAGTGAAAGTACTGTACATATTTCATAATGAAGTAGCCACACATACGCAACGCTCTTTAATGAAATCAGGCGATCGTTACGCTCTCTGAACTCACAGTGCATCAATAGATCAGTGTTTCTGGCACTGACAATAGCCCGCCTCGCCGTATTTAGTATCTGCTATTCTCTCCCGAGTTCCCGGGTTCGATTCCTGGCGGGGTCAGGGATTTTCTCTGCCTCGTGATGGCTGGGTGTTGTGTGCTGTCCTTAGGTTAGTTAGGTTTAAGTAGTTCTAAGTTCTAGGGGACTGATGACCATAGATGTTAAGTCCCATAGTGCTCAGAGCCATTTGAACCATTTTTTTGCTATTCTCTGTTCCATACGTATGGTATTGTGTCTAGTGTAGTTTGTGCTACATATTTAGCTACATTTATGAGTGATTGTGAGGAGGACAGTGACCGTTTGTGTACTCTTACTCCATCAAGAAAAATACCCAAACAAGGCGGCTGGGTAAGAAAAAAGGAAGGTAACACGCCGTCACAGCATCGCTCACAAAATTTTAGACATCAGTGGCTAAAGGATCCGGTTTTTAAGGACTGACTTTTGCCAGACACCAATGACTCAACTCAAGCTAATTGTGAATTTTGCCCAAGAACATCGATGGTAGCTCAAATATCTAATTTGAAAACTCACGCAACTACCAAAAAACATAAAAATAACAAACCTGGTTCTATTGTAAAAACGCAAACATTAACGTCGCTTGTATTCCAAGAAAGAGTAACTCTACAAAATAAGGAAAACGGGCGTGAAGAAATTAAAGTTGCTGCTTTTTTTGTGCAGAGAATAACGTTGCATTTTCGGTTGCTGACTATTTGATGCCTTTATTAAAAGAAGTTGTGACGGATTCAAATTTAATTAAAGAAGCAGAGTTCAAACGAATTAAGGTAACAGCAGTGGTAAAGAACGTTGTTGGAGGTCATAAAGCAGAATTAGCCCAACAACTACAATAAAATAAATTTCCAGTCGTGACGGGCGAGACAACCGACATTTCAACGGTCGAAACTGCTTGCGTTGTGGTACGCTATTTTGATCAAGAAGTTCAAAATAATATGTAGCCCATTTTGGGAGTTGCACAAAGTTTTTAAGGAAAGAAATCGATGCTGATGATATTCCCACAGCCAGTGTCGAGATTTTCTACAGATATCTTACGATTCATTCATCAGCTGTAATGTCCCGCTGAAAAATGTTATAGGCTTTGGCTCAGATGGGGGTAACGTCATGACGGGTCAAAATGGCTCCGTAAAAAGTAGATTACAACGTAATTTTAAAGGAATCACAATAATGTGTCAGCGAAGCATGTCGACAGTTTACCTGGAAATGAAGGGCAACTCTCTCGTGATATTTATAACTTTTTTAAACGCAGTGATAAGCGCCAGTTTGATTTTCGTTAACTTCCACTCATTTGTTGAGGTGGAGCCCCACAAAATTCTTAAGCCATCTCAGACAAGAGCAGTGGCTGAAAGAATATTAGAGCAGTGAGAAGCCCAACGTCTAGTTTTTATCGATTTCACGACAAATCGAGTACATAAAGCCAAAGTCGATGTGCGAAATCGGGCAGTATTTATTTCTGAAAAACTCAGCAATCCATTCCACAAACTTTATTTCTGTTTCCTTGAATGGTCCCTCCCTTTATTTATTAAATTCAATCTGGAATTTCAAAGCGAGAAAGTAGTTATTTACAATCTACGCGAGAAAATACGTGCACTCTACCAGGAAATCCTACTGCGTTATTTACAACGCGAATATGTCATGAAGCCAAAACTAGGTGAAATATACTCTGAAAGTCAGCGACATCAACTCCATAACACCGAACTGTATCTTGGCGTCAAAGTGTACGAGCTATTAAAACATCCAGATGTGCTCAGACATCCTGCAGACATTGAACAATTCTTCTCATGCTGCAAAAATTTCTACAAAGTTGCTGCCACAGAAAAAAACGATACAACATGGAGGACCCTGTCTTGTCACAGTTACAAGTTTTCAAACTTGAATCAGAGCTCTCTCACAATTTCAGGAGCTGTTTCCCAACACTGAACTCTTACTGGAGCGGTTCCGTTTATAATTGCACTAGATGACCAAGAGAAAAAAAAAAGAAAAATAGACGTCAGTTGAGACGGCTGCCAAACGCACAAGCTCGGTATCCTGAAGGATTTAATGACATTAGTGAGCCAGATACCTTTTGGGATCTTGTACTGAAAACTGAAGCTTTTTCTGAGCTCACTCTTTTTTCTCTAACTGCACAGTCCCTACCTCATACAAATGCTGACTGCAAGCGAGTTTTCAGTAAGGTTGATTTGATAAAAACAGACATAAGAAACCGGGTAACTATGGAAAGTGTGAAAACACTGCTTGCTGCAGAGAGCGTAAAATGACCAACACGTACTGGAAATTGCATCAAATTTGGTCAAACAAAAGACATGTATAGCCATATGACTAGAGAAAAATTATACAGGATCGTAAATAAGAACGATGTCAGTGAGGCTGAGGATGTACCTGATATTTTATTTGGAGACATAAACGAAGACTAGAAAATACCACAAAAAAATTTCATAGTTGTACGCAAACGTAGGTTAGATGGCGCCACAGTTGAGTAATCTGTGGCGGTGTCGTGGCCTAAGTCGCACCTCTAATGGCGGACCAGGAATGAAAAACGCTTCAACATCACCAAAAACTTGCCAAAGCGGCGAAGAGGCTTTTCCCGCCAATGAGAGGGGAGTATATTCCACTCAGCTAACAATACAGTTAACTAAAGTGCCTTAAAGATCGTCTAAATAGTATAATAATATATCATGTACCTGTATAATTTTATAAACTAATAAATTATCACCTAATTATTATATCTCATGGTGAAATTATTTAGTAATGTACATTCTCATTTAACCTCAATGTATAATGCGCTTTTGTGAATCCTTGTTACTTCTGTGAGAGAAATAAAATTATATCATAGTCGTTAATAGATATTAAGCATTCACGCATTCCAGTCTGTCCCATCTCACAGCCTCTAATGTGTCCAGAATTTGGGTCTAGAAAATATGGTCACTGTAACATTTTATTGGGTTAATTCAAAATTTATAAGTTAACAAATGCCTGGTAAATTCGCACTCATTTAATATGTCTTATTTTTGGTTTTATAACATTTTAAATGCTTGATAAATGTACGAGGTTTGAAAGCCAAAGTACGAGATTTTTAGTTGATTATGTACGAGGAAAAAAGTACTATGGCTGGCAACCCTGCTGTGGACCTTGGCCAGTGTGTTCTGAGACACCAAGTGTTTAAGTTGTATCTGTCCGTATAATGTTGATAAATAAATACAGTGTACGTGAATCGGTAACTTTGACAGCCATCACACATCATGAACATCGTGTTCGTTACGCAAACTCTACATTGGTGACGCCGTTTTTTTTTTTGACAACCGCACGGCGACGTTTTCGTGTTACCCGTTCGTTGTTCCACCTCCACCCGACGTGAGGATCCAACATCTTACCGACGTGGATCCTACACACACAGACGGTCAGCCAGCTACGGTCAACGATAGCAAGTGTTGCGAGCTTTTATCTAACGTCTTTTCACCGCTACAAGATGGAAATTGTAATACTTCTGTGTTTAATACTCGTACAGCAATGCAGCCATTGTCACACCTAAGGACTAAGATATTGAACTTCCATCAACCACACTGCCTTTAACGAACAATGAAAATAGTGCTACGAGTGCTTATGTGGACACTAACCTCATCAGACTATTTAACAAAGGGACAACGAAATGAACAATGGCGTTATCCTGCCGCCCCCACCATCCACGAGTGCAATATTCCAATTGATATACATTCATCTAGTATAACGCTACTCGAAAGTCTCCCTATCAGCCGAATGACTCAACCACTATTGAGATGTCAGGCATTGACGGGCTAATTATAGACACCAACCACAGTGATGTAACAAACGCCGAACAATCAGTGACAACAAACGAACTTGCAGGTCACTGTATTTGATGGTCTCAGGGACAGATAGTGCCGGTTAACAGTGATTTTGAACAGAATAACATATTTCCGCAAATCGCTTTCGCTCTCACACTCCACGCGGTTGATGTTACAACAGCTGTGCTGCCTACCATGATACACCTCGGGCGTGGCGTTACGGCCCCGCCGGTCCTACCACTCCTCATAACCCAGCTCGCACTGGAATACGCTGATGCCTGCCACATGCTGGTATGGATGCACGACACGACCGTTTCACCACGACCACACATCAACAGCTATCAGGATGCCTCAACAGACGCAACAATAGCACTACGACCACAAGATATTAGAATTACAACCTGACTGCTACACCACCCGCACTGACAACGAAGGGCGTCAAGTTGGAGCCAGACATCACTGCCACGCGTACAGTGAACCCCACAACACGTGGGCCGACGATACACCACGAATTTATCCAGCCAACGATGATTACGCGACACGCCCCGATCCTATGGGCACACCGCACGGACTTCCCGCGCCGCAATGGCCTCTGACTGACTGTGACTGCACCCTACCTACCGCGCCGCGCGTTACGACCAACGAGTTAAAATTTCATAGAGTGGCTATAGGTCCGCCATGTTTGAAGCAAATTGAAGTTCTGGCCGCCATGTTTTCTTTAGTCAAGGCATTCGTCTGCTGTGTCCCGCCCCCTTGTAACTGCGTTTGACTGACTTGAAATAGCCCATACTAGCTTTATTTTTTCTAAAACAAGCAATAGACAGCAGTGATTTCAGTGTACACTGACAGCAAAAAGGAATGTTTTTGTCGAAATATGGCTAAACTTTTCGATGTAGATAACACTACAAGACAACTCAAATAAGTCTGTCCATCCACTATAACGTTACTTGTTGCCCATAAATTAATGCAATTAGAGCAGGTACCACCAGAATATTACGGTGAAACTTCTAAACATGCTGTGGTTAACTATTAGAAACAGTAACGGGCGCAGAAATGCGATATTTTTGTCGCTCTTTCAAAGTAAACAGTCAAAGCCTCAAAAACCAGTACACTGTGAACGAGAATTTATTTGAAATATGTGTTACAAGTAGTTAACACAAGCATAGTAATTCAATAACAAAGTCGAAGCGTTCTTGGGTGGGGTAATTTCACAAATTTTCGTAAGTAGCTGTATGCCTTGGCAGAATAAAAGTGTAGGGTCAGGGCAAATTTCCTTATTTGCTGAGAATAATGGCATACTTTAGCACTGCACTGAAGTTCCAATAGCTCCTTCAACAAACCAACTACATGTTCACTGTTTAACATATCAGAAACTGAACTACATAGCCTTCTTCTCAAACCAGCAACTAAAGTCTGTAACTGCACTATTCTTCTTTTGTGTCGTACACTAAGTTGCTTCATTTGCTTTATCCGCTTCTTTAGTCGCACATTCTCTGCTTGTACTCTGTTATATTGTGTTTTCACCTTCTTAGGGCTTGGTAGACAGTAATTGTGGTCAGCAGAAACAGATGTGGGTCCGACAGACACTGAAAGAATGTAGTTACATCATAAGTTTATAACAGAGTTACACCATAAGATTATAATAGAAAGTATGTAATTCAAAGTAAGAAGAACACGGAGTAAAATTAAATTATTGACTTACTTTGTGCTAATGATGTCACTCTAATAGCACTATCTTGCAAATTGTCGAAAGATCGCTTTCTGGGTTGTGGTCGTAATACTTTATCTTGCTTTTGTAAATGTGGTGGAAAGTTAAAGATAGTAGGTACTGGTTTTGACAAAAGGCGCCTCTGGACATTTGTGTGGTACATATATTTCTCTTCAAAATGAGCTGAAGAGAGGTAACTGGCTGTAGTAGGAAACCATTTTTCTCGCTTCATATTTATAACCCATCTTTTTGTAATTTCCTTATCTTTTAAAGGAAATCTGTAATCAACGATATGTAAATTACTTCCTGCATTTGTCTAAAGCATAATTACAGTTCCAATGCAAATGACTCTTTAATAAACATTAAAAAACGTGTGTCGTATTTCGGTACTAATATACTTACTTATAATATGAAATATTTGTTGTTTTATCGCTGCGATTTGTGCAGTTGAACGCTGAACACACTGCAGGCATGCTGACTTTATATTTTGTAACAAAAAAGTCAACTAGAAAAGTTAGAAAAGTTAAATATTGCAGCAATATCACAACAGCTGACACACTTCCAACACAAACAACAGTAACGCTTTCCTAATGTTTTGACTAAGGAGAACATGGCGGCCGAGTTAGCGTTGGTTGCCGCTAGGAGCGCTGTAACTAGTATCTCAGCCACTCTATGAAATTTTAACTCGTTGGTTACGACAGAAGGGTGCGGTGCCGTTAAAACGGATTTACTTGCTGCACCACTCACGCTGTGCGCTACGTTTCGCTACACCGACGCCACCACAGCAAACGCGACAGCGGCGACACAACTAATGGAACAGTGTGCACAGTCGCCACATGCACAAACACCGCCATAAAACAGCGATATCAAACAGAGCTATATTTCTCCACTGTCCGCCAATGCCTCTGTGCGTCACAGGGATGACAGCATAGAGATATCAGCTGCGCCGCGACACTCGCCACTCGTGGGCTTGATGTCACCGCCCGGCCGGCCGCGCTGCACGCCGGACCACAGCCCCAACCGCAATATCACACCTCACCATGGCGACAGGTACAACAAACAGTGGCCATACCTCACAGGCCACCACAGTCGGTCCGAGCAACACACTGCAACTACTTCACGGCAAGAACTCAGTGGGACCAACACAAAACGACCACGAAAAGAGCCACCGACCGTCTATCAAACTCCACCTGCTGCCCATTCACACAGACTCACCAGAAATGTGGTTTGCTTTATGTGAGTGTATGATGAGGACAGCAGGGATCGAGGACGGTCAGAGCAAGCTGTTAATACTTCTCAACCATCTCAGTGAACAAGCTCCGACTGTGCACAAGGATAAGGTGATGTAGTCACTAATATTGCAACGATAATCACACGCCCCAGAACAACAACTGCATCTTACCAACAACGAGACGACGCTGGGCCACGATACACCATCGGCGTTATGGCACAAACTAAGCTAAAAATTGATAAGAACCTACTACCAGGCTGGGCCCTATGGTCGTTGTTGCTACTCAAGCTCTCAGAGCAAATACGGACAGTACTTCTAGTACATGCGGACACACTATTAGAAACGCACCTACAACTGGCCAATAGGATGCTGGAGCTCACACGCCACTGTACACTGAAATGAAATGAAATGATCGTATGGCACTGTTGGTCGGGAGGCCCCATGAGGGGAAGTTCGGCCGCCATATTGCAAGTCCTTTTCAGCTGACGCCACTTCGGCGACTTGCGAGTCAATGATGATGGAGAACACACAACACCCAGTCATCACGAGGCAGAGAAAATCCCTGACCCACCGGGAATCGAACTCGGGACCCCGTGCACGGGAAGCGAGAACGCTACCGCAAGACCACGAGCTGCGGACACTGTACACTGATTAGGTTAGTTAGGTTTAAGTAGTTCTAAGTCTAGGGGACTGATGACTTCAGGTATTAAGTCCCATAGTTCTTAGAGCCATTTGACCCATTTTCTGCCACTGCTGTCGTCCTTGTCTGTTGTGCTCCATACCCATCGCAGGTGCGGTGATCGTAGATAGGTGTCCTGGCACTCATCAGTGTACAGTGCCAGGACACCTATCTACGATCACCACGCCTGCGATGGATACGGGGCACAACAGACAAGGACGACAGCAGTGGCAGAAAATGGGTCAAATGGCTCTAAGAACTATGGGACTTAATACCCGAGGTCATCAGTCCCCGAATCTTAGAACTACTTACACCTAATAACCTAAGGACATCACACACAACCAAGCCTGAGTCAGAATTCGAACAGGCGCGCGGTTCCCGACTGAAGTGCGTAGAACCGCTCGGCCAGCAGTGGCAGACACAGCACTAAACACTGCGCGCAGATCCTGGGCAACCTCCTCCTGCCCCGCAACTGCACCCCAGTCGCCTCGCAGGCCACGACCACTGCAGCGCCGAAACAATCACGGGACACAGACTCAGCACCTACAAGAAATAACAAACAAGGGAGATGGCCGACGCCCGGGCCGCCACAACACAGCCCAGCCAAATCAAAACGACAAGCGTCTACTGCTGGTTTCACGCGCGATTCGGCGCCGACAGCAGAGAGGCTACCCAAACTACGATGATGGACTGGCCTGGGCGCACCAGCCCACTCCCCTACAACAAGCTGCCTTTCTACTGGAGATCCCACAGCACGTAACATGCCACACACACACAGACAGACGGCATGCGACTATTTGTTTACGACCGCCGACTACACCAGTACCTGCTGGACTATATGGGCGCAGACATCAGCGCGCCACACCCACATCTCACCACCGGAGATTACAAGCCCTCAACCGTTACAGCTCCGAGCAGCAAATGATTCAATAATACCGGTAATGGCGATAACCTCCGCAACGCTCTGGCTAGACGACCACACACTACATCCGTGGACTTTCTTTGTGGCTGAAACGGTAGAACCAGTGCTCGAAGCAGACTTCCTCCGTCATTACCGCCTCATCCCGGATCTCAGCAGGGGTCTGTTATTACAAGGCAGTGGACTACACCCTATAGGGGGCGTCTGCAGTGACAGTCTGCCATCCACCACACACCCTCCCACTCCACCACTAGACATGGAGACCACAGCGGATCTTGCATTACAACGTGCAAGACTGTGTGACCGACTCCACAAAAACATCTGCAAAGAGAACAACAAAACATGTACAGAGAACGAGAAGCTGTGCAGCCACCATCACGAACTGGACAGCCAACTACAACGAACCTGGCAGGCATTACAGACGGCCCAGGGCGCCCAAGAACCACAGGACAACTGTACAACACTAGCATGGACACACAGGTTAGTACGTGCCTGTTATATTTGGTGATGCAACAGACGTGAGCGTGTTGAACAGTGAAAGCGTTTACGCTCTCATGAGCGGGTTGAATAGCGACAGTGTTTCTGCTCTGACAAGTGGATTACCCAGCGACAAGGCTACCACCCTTGCGGACAGATCAGACAACAGGATTCCACCCCCTGGACCACCCTTACCAAACAAAACAGTTAGCACAGTTACAGATGGCACTGTCCACAGATGGCCCAGCGCACCCGAGAACCACAGGACAACTGTCAACTACTAGCACAAATACACAGCTTAGTACAGTGCCTATTATACTTGGAGATGCAACTGTCACAGGCATGTTGAACAGTGACAGTGTTTACGCTCTTGTGAGCAGGTCGAATAGCGACAGTGTTTCTGCTCTCACGAGCGGGCTACCCAGCGACAAGACTACCATCCCTGCAGACAGATCAGACAGCAGTATTCCAACCCCTGGACCACCCTTACCAAACAAAAGAGCATAGTTACAGATGGCACCATCCGCAGAATTAATACGAATCTGGGACCGCCCATACGCCACTGCCCCCACCACATAGCCCCCCACAAACTCAAGGCAGCCAAGGTAGTCACTGAAGAATTTCTCCAGGATGGTATAATCAGATCTTTGGAGATTGCATGGGCATCACCTATCACTATGCGACCAAAGAAAGATGGTAAATGGCGCCTCTCCAGCGACTACCGGTACCTCAACGCCAGAACGATTATAGATAGCAACTCGGTCCTGAATATACAAGATTTTGCACACGAGTTGTCAGGGGCAACCATCTTTAGAGTACTGAACTGTATAAGAGCGTACTCTCAAACACCTGTGGTCCTGGAAGACATTCATGAAACGACCATTATCACTCCATTCAGTTTATATGAATTCTTATTAATGCCGTTTGGTCGGAAAACGCCTCACAGAGGTGGCCAAGATTCATTGATGGATTGTTTCTCAACGTGCCCCACTGTCACTGCTATTTAGACGGTTTAATTATATTCTCAAAATCCACAGAGGAACACGAACGACACCTGCGTGGGGTATACGACAAGCTGTCACAACATGGGGTGGAAATTAAGACTGACAGATGACAACTGCAACACCTTTGCATCACGTTCATTGGCCATCTAGTCAACACAACAGGCATATGGCCACATAGGACAACATTGAGCAGATTACTAACTGGTCCCCTCCCAGAAATTACCAAGAACTAGATAAATTTCTTGTCTTTGTCAATATCTACTGACGACATCTACCCCATGCAGCTGAACATTTACTTCCCATAACAGAAGCTCTACAGGGGGAGAATACGTTGGGAAAGAGGAAGTTAACATGGACAGCCGAAATGCAAACTGAATTCTACAGTATTAAAGCTCAAGTAGCCCACACCATCACACTCGCACTACCTTCACCAGATGCACATCTTATCATTACATCAGACACGAGCGACCAAGCGAGAGATGCTGTATTACAGCAGGAAGTACCAGGGATGATACAACCTCTCCGTTTTTCTCAAGGAAACTAACAAACTCTCAAAGGAAGTGGTCGACCTTTGACCACAAAGTACTGTCCGTGTACAAAGCGGTGCGACGATATTGAAGGGGGACCACTTACTATCTATACAGACTGTCGATCATTAGCTGACGCAGTAAAGAGTTCGTCTGCCAACGGCACACCATGCAGGTTTAGGCACTTGGACCACATCTCACAATTCACAACAGACATTCACATGTGTGCAGAGCGGACAGTATGGTTGTGGACTAAATGTCCCGCCTAGCACGCATGACCACTCAACTGGATTTCAATAACCTCATGGACACACAGGCAACAGATATGGACCTAGAACGATTCTTGCTGGGCGACGACACGGGATTGCAACTATGACATTGCCTAGTGCTGGGAACCAACAAACTAGTTTGGTGCAATGTGTCAATGGGGAGGCAACCACCTTTCGTCCCTGCCTACCATCACTGCACAATGTTCGACTTCCTCCATAACTTAACTCACCCCAGAGTGTACCCCACGACGAAAATAGCTTTGGAGCATAATGTGTGGCTGAACATGAAGAGGGATTGTGCCACTTGGACACGAGCATGCATTTCTTGCCAGATGGCGAAGACAGTACGACACAACCAGCCGCCAGTAGGGAGCTTCGCTGTCCCAAAGGCCTATTTTTGCTGTGCATATATAGATTGAGCGGGGCTACTACCTGAATCTAACTGATTTCGTTATATCCTATCGGTCGTCCACCGAACGACTCGGCGGGTGGAGGCCTCTCTGCTCAGGGACCTATCAGCAGAGACAGTGGCGAGATTTGGCTTCCCTGAGTCGCTAACAATCGATCAAGGCAGACAATTCGAATCGACCCTGTTTACGGAATTGTGCCACTTCTGCAGCTGCCACCGATTCCGTACCACAGCCTACCATCCACAGGGCCTAATGGAACAGTGGCAGCACACACTGAAAACAGCGCTTGTGTGCCACAATCACGAATGGTCAGAAGTCCTGCCCTGGGTGCTGCTGGGTATCAGAATGGCCTCGATCCTTCACTAGCGGAGATCCTCTACGGCGAAGCGATTAGTCTCCTAGTGGAATTTGTCACACAGACAATGGACGAAGGCAATGAGGACCTCCCAGATCTCATACAATGGGTCAGAAAATGGTTATGCAGCATCAGAGTCCCACTGCAGTCGTACCACACAACACCCACCGTATGTGTGCACAAAAACCTACAGACTTGCACTCATGTAATGCTATGCTCAGACGCCATCAAGCCAATGCTGCACCCAGCGCACAATGGACCATATGAAGCACTAAGATGGGGACCCAACACATTCGAAATAGTGCTAGCTGGCAAACTCACTACTGTGTCCGTCAATAGACTGGACTTTGGTGGAGACGCTGGGGAACAATACTGCCCCTTTGACTTCAAGCCCTAACACAACCCCCTTTTCTAACATAGTCGCTGTGAAGCACTACCTTCCAGAAGATATCACAGTATCTCAATATGACACAATGATTGTGGTATCTGTGACATTCGAAAACCGACAGGCCAGCAGCAGTATGGTGTTGTGATCACTGCACCACTCCACACTGATACCACAGCCACTCTATACAGCTGCACTGTTGTCCACGCTATCCAGTGATGGCATCCTACATGTGTCAGCCCCTGACCACAACACAGAAAACCGGACACAGGATCTGCTTACACACCCACCACAGGATCACCAACAACCACCAGCGGACGACCTAACAATGGCACCTCCAGTTCCACCAACTTGGCCAGTACCGACATCACAAACAGGCAGACTGCTGCATGGACCAAGACATGTAGGCAAGTACGAGCTAGACAGCATCTCCAGAGATGACCCACAACCCACTGCAAAACAACTTCAGCACTCCATGCCTTTGGGGGGGGGGGGGGGGGGTCGGGGAGAGCTCTGTGGGGGGACAACCTCTATGGACTTCCGTCCCCAAGAATATCGCTGCAAAAACAGTATCTCTGGACCTTGGGCAATGTGCTCTGTGACACCAAGCATTTAAGTTGTATCTGTCCGTATGATTTGTATAAATAAATATAGTGTACGTGACTCAGTAACGTTGACAGTCATTAAACATCATGAACATCGCGTTCGTTACCCAAATCCTACATATTTAACATTATGTCGAAACCTTAAAGGTAAAGTAGATATACCAGTTCATCCCAATGTATTACGACTGTTATATCAGTAAACAAACTGCTGTTTACACGTCCTTTGCGTTCGCCATCATGTCAAAATTCTAGGTGCTAGCTTCAGTGACACAAATGTCATGTCTATACGGGATTCCCTATGGAGGAGAAAAAAGAATGGAGCTGGCACTACAGACTTATGCTGTACGTTATTTTGAAGACAGAGTGGGCTGGGCCTGGTGCCATTTTAAGTAGCCCAAAACATTACCAGATTGCTGTTTACGATTGCTTCTTGTTCATTACGTCTGTCACGAGCACGCTGAAACTGTTTTAAATACTAAAATTTATAGAGCTTACAGGAATAACATAGTGCCAGGAAGGCAATTTCGAACCTTTCTTCTGTTCTTAAATGTGTATTTGCTCTAGTAATACAACAGAGTCAGAGTGACGTATGGGGAAGTGTCATCACAGGTAACTATGAGGGAATGAATGCGGCGAACCCTAATGTTTTGGGCTAGATAGGCCGGAGAACACTGGCTTCAAGTTTGTGGCGTAATGCCACCTCCCCTCTTTTTCGACCTTCATGAGTTTAGCAGTCTAGCAATGTATGTCTGTGATCTACCCGCTCTGCCGCACTGTTTTGTTTTTCAAGCGCGAACTGTTGTTAGTTTTGTTTATTGCACGTGTTTTGTGTTTTATGTGGTGATGGAGTGGTTGGATGAAAACGTACTTCTATTGATGGAAGAGTAGAGACCCCACAGGTGCTTGTGGTATCCTAAAAATCCACAGCATAAAAAAAGAAAACCAATGCTTGGTAAGAAATTACCGAAGTGCAGTCAGTGCCAGCTGAGAAAGTTAATAAGGAAATGAGCTCACTACTATATTCTTTTAAGCGTGAAACCTCTAAACGCTGCGTAGTCTCGGGAATGGGTGCAGTCGAAAAGTATAATCCCAAATGGTTTGCCTTCAAACTGCTGTGTTATAACTGCCCTGAGATCAGCTTCGTTTTTCCCTGAGGAACAGTAAAACTGGCAGGCATAAAACGACTCTGCATAAACTGTTGAACATATCGAAGCTTAAGAGTACATTTCCAACGAAATACAGGTTGTTTATAAATGAATATCGAGGTCTTAAAGCCTTATAATATTTATTACATTAAACTTACAGTTATAAATGATATGTCAAATGAAAGGGCAACTCCAACAGTAGTGTTTGGCACCAGTGTGCATGCGCAGCGCCCAATGTTTCCGCCGCAATCCCCTAGACACCGGTAGTAGCGAAGATGGCGACTAGTGAACAGAAAGCGTTTTGTGTTTTGCAGTTTGCAAAGACCGAATCTGTAGTTACTGTGCAACGTTCGTACCGGCTGAAGTTAGGTTGTGATCCTCCAAGTGAAGAAAACATTCGTAGACGGTATCATCAATTTGATGATACCAGCTGCCTGTGTAAAGGGAAGAGTGCAAGACGATCAAAAGTTAGTGAAGAGACTGTTGAGCGAGTGAGAGAGTCGTTCACTCGAAAGAAATCAGTCCGAAAGGCTGATCGTGAATTATAAGTTCCCGTGGGGGCTATTTGGAAAGTTTTAGGAAAACGTGTACCACTACGTCCTTACCGTTTACAGTTATTACAGGCTCTAAAGCCGGCAGACCATGAATTACGTGCCAACTTCGCAAACGAAATGTTGTTTCATGACGATAAAGATTTTCTGGATTATGTTGTCTTCAGTGATGAATCGACCTTTCACCTTAGTGGACATGTTAACACTCACAATGTGTGCATTTGGGGCTCAGAAAATCCTCACGAGGTGATACAAAAGTAACGAGATTCACCTAAAGTGACTGTTTCTTGTGCCGTATCCCAGCGGAAAGTTTATGGGCCTATCAATTTTGGTGAACCTGCTGAAACTGGCACTTCTTACCTTGATTCACTAGAGCAATGACTCTTACCTCAGTTGGAAGAAGATGAGCCAGAGAACTTCATTTTCCAGCAAGATGGTGCGCCACCTCACTGGCATAGCGAAGTACACAACTGGTTGAACTTCACTGTACCCAAACGCTGGATACGCCGCAGGGGGCCCAATGACACGGCTTGCTTTGCATGGCCTCCACGTTCACCAGCCCTAACGCCATGCGATTTTTTTCCTTTGGGGCTTCATCAAGGATCGTGTGTATGTGCCTCCGCTACCAGCAGACCTCCCTGAATTAAGAAATCGGATTGAAGCAGCTGTTGCTACAATCACTGAAGACACAATTATCAACGTTTTGGAAGAACTCGGCTATCGACTTGATGTGTGCCATATGACAAGTGGTGCTGACATTGAACATTTATAAGGTTCTTGACAAAACCGTTCGAGTTGCTCTTTCATTTTACATATCATTTATACCAGTAAGTTTAATACAATAAATATTATAAAGCGTTAAAACCCCGATATTCATTTATAAACACCCTGTACTTAGTTAACAGAAGGAACAGAATCGTTGCCACACAAACATAGTTGAAACGTAAAACAATTTTCAAACGAAACCTATCGAACGTACAAGAAGATACACATCCAGGTACAGTATTCACCAGATATTATATTCGGATAGCTGTAACCACAAAATTACAATACCACAAACTGAATCCGGCGTCCATGGAATACTCAGTCTTCACTATAGTGTGAAAAAGAAACTATGTTAACGAGACAACTAAAACGTACCGGTAACAAAATACTGAAGAACCAACAGGATGTGCTCTATCGATGTCCCAATTTGGAGAGCAATAACTCAATAAATATCCGCTGCCGCAGTATCCCACTTGGAGCATCCAGTGAACACTCGTTCTTTAGCTGAATAACAAAACATGAAACCAGATTAACGGTTCCATTAGGCTATATGAGCAGCTGAATATGGCATAAAATACGCGCTTGGTGCCTTCGGCTGCTTTCTTCGAAACTTAACAATTCAATAAGTATTCGGATTCGAAACATCACACTTTCAGCATCCAGAGAACACTCCTAATCGGACAGTTAATCTCTGTTCATGTTTTGTTATTTATACCGATATTTACTTAGTTATTGACCCCCGAAATTAGCGACCGAAAGCCCCATCATGTATTTTCTGCGATATTCGGTTGCTTCATGTACTGCTGTCAACTAAAGAGGAAGTACACTGTACACACCGCAAGCAGCATATTGCTACGATGGATATCAATTTAATTATGGGTTTCTGAACTTGGGAGCTGCAGTCGCGCGGCTCGGAACGCGGTCGAGAATAATCCGCGATCAGTCACTCACACGCGTTGAAACCCCTACCCCCAGGAAGCGAAAACAAATCTGAAAACAAAGCTAATTTCAGGTCAGTGTTGTTCACCTTCTTCCCCCTCCATAACTACAGATATTGCATAAGTAACAGATAATGAGGAGACGGTGGGGGGGGGGGGGCGATAAGGGGTTTGAACCCATCAAAAATATTGACAAAGCTACATAAAGGAGGGGGACATATGATCATAAAATAACTCCATTGTACTCAAACCGCGGCTATGATGAGCCAGTGTTGGCGACAATATTAGCACCAGTGTGTGGACTGAGATTCAAAGGAATGTTGTTGTTTGTAGCACTGCCCATGCGTAAGACTACTCTGTTTATCAGTTGCTGAGGATCGGTACAGTGAGAAGACATGCATTCTCAAGTCAGAAGCTTACAGCCTTGACGTCCTGAAAATTGCGGAAATTGTTGTTATTGTCGTGGTATTGTTTATGTGTTATTTGTAGTTAGCGTTATGTAGGAGAGAGTGGCGATTGGTGTGAGCATTAGGATAATCTCTCTGGTTTTCTTTTTTTGCACTTGCTTTTCTACATTCAGATGATTGATCGAATGTCTAAGGATAGACCCCGCCCACCATGAACCATGGACCTTGCCGTTGGTGGGGAGGCTTGCGTGCCTCAGCAATACAGATAGCCGTACCGTAGGTGCAACCACAACGGAGGGGTATCTGTTGAGAGACCAGACAAACGTGTGGTTCCTGAAGAGGGGCAGCAGCCTTTTCAGTAGTTGCAGGGGCAACAGTCTGGATGATTGACTGACCTGGTCCTGTAACACTAACCAAAACGGCCTTGCTGTTGAGGTACTGCAAACGGCTGAAAGCAAGGGGAAACTACAGCCGTAATTTTTCCCGAGGGCATGCTGCTTTACTGTATCATTAAATGATGATGGCGTCCTCTTGGGTAAAACATTCCGGAGGTAAAATAGTCCCCCATTCGGATCTCCGGGCGGGGGCTACGCAGGAGGACATCGTTATCAGGAGAAAGAAAACTGGCGCTCTACAGATCGGAGCATGGAATGTCAGATCCCTTAATCGGGTACGTAGGTTAGAAAATTTAAAAATGGAAATGGATAGGTTAAAGTTAGATATAGTGGGAATTAGTGAAGTTTGGTGCCAGGAGGAACAAGACTTTTGGTCAAGTAAATACAGGGTTATAAATACAGAATCAAATAGTGGTAATGTCAGAGTAGGTTTAATAATGAATAAAAAAATAGGAGTGCGGGTTAGCTACTACAAACAGCATAGTGAACGCATTATTGTGGCCAACATAGACATGAAGCCTGTAATGACACATTCCTATGCAGAGACATACAATATCTTAAAAGCTGCACCAAAGATAAATTGAGAGGCATGTATATTATAATCTTTGTAAAGTTCACATTGGATTCTCTTTTGTTTGATACTCCAAGGAGCTAAGGGACACTTTCGATTGTTGCCTTGTGGAGGATGGACGTGATTTTTGGACTGTGCGGAAAGGCAGACATATGGTTGGTAATTATGGTTTGTGCGACGAGCACAGCAAGTCTTATTGTGTTGTGAATAAAAAATAGTGAAAAGTATCGAAGTGTTACGAAAATTATTTAAAGCAACGTAGCATAGTATTCCTTGGTTTCCACCGTCTTCGTGAAGTGAACCGATGCCGACTCATGATGGTACACACGGTCAACAAAGAGAAGAACATCGATGGCGACTAATGAATTAATATTGTGGCAGAAGGACTAATTCTACATCTAAGGTGAGAACTCTGATTAAATCAACAATGACGTGGAATTAAAAATATAAAATGTTTTTTATTTATTTCGCCACAAGCCCATGCCTACTACAGTAGTACAAGTTTATATGCCAACTTGCTCAGCAGATGATGAAGAAATTGAAGAAATGTAAGTACCTGTGGACTAGGGGTAGCATCTTTGATTCATAATCAAAACGTCTTCGGTCCCGGGTTCGATCCCCGCCACTGCCTAAATTTTGATAAATAATCAGCATTGGCGGCCGAAGACTTCCGGCATAAGAAGTCAGCCTCATTCTGCCAACGGCCTTGTCAAAGAGGGCGGAGGAGCGGATAGAGGTTCAGGGCACTCTCTTGTCCTAGGGGTGGGAAATTGCCCCTAAAGGTGGAAGAATCAGCAATGATCAACGACATGAGGATGCAGAAGGCAATGGAAACCACTGCATTAAAGACACGTAACGTGTATCCACAGGACATGTGGCCTGTAATTGAAGAAGTGTCATGATGATCTCTCCATTGGCAAAAGATTCCGGAATAGTCCCCCATTCGGATCTCCGGGAGGGGACTGCCAAGGGGGAGGTTACCATGAGAAAAAGATTGAATAATGAACGAAAGGATAACGTTCTACGAGTCGGGGCGTGGAATGTCAGAAGCTTGAATGTGGTAGGGAAACTAGAAAATCTGAAAAGGGAAATGCAAAGGCTCAATCTAGATATAGCAGGGGTCAGTGAAGTGAAGTGGAAGGAAGACAAGGCTTTCTGGTCAGATGAGTATCGGGTAATATCAACAGCAGCAGAAAATGGTATAACAGGTGTAGGATTCGTTATGAATAGGAAGGTAGGGCAGAGGGTGTGTTACTGTGAACAGTTCAGTGACCGGGTTGTTCTAATCAGAATCGACAGCAGACCAACACCGACAACAATAGTTCAGGTATACATGCCGACGTCGCAAGCTGAAGATGAACAGATAGAGAAAGTGCATAAGGATATTGAAAGGGTAATGCAGTATGTAAAGGGGGACGAAAACCTAATAGTCATGGGCGACTGGAATGCAGTTATAGGGGAAGGAGTAGAAGAAAAGGTTACAGGAGAATATGGGCTTGGGACAAGGAATGAAAGAGGAGAAAGACTAATTGAGTTCTGTAACAACTTTCAGCTAGTAATAGCGAATACCCTGTTCAAGAATCACAAGAGGAGGAGGTATACTTGGAAAAGGCCGGGAGATACGGGAAGATTTCAATTAGATTACATCATGGTCAGACAGAGATTCCGAAATCAGATACTGGATTGTAAGGCGTACCCAGGAGCAGATATAGACTCAGATCACAATATAGTAGTGATGAAGAGTAGGCTGAAGTTCAAAACATTAGTCAGGAAGAATCAATACGTAAAGAAGTGGGATACGGAAGTACTAAGGAATGACGAGATACGTTTGAAGTTCTCTAACGCTATAGATACAGCAATAAGGAACAGCGCAGTAGGCAGTACAGTTGAAGAGGAATGGACATCTCTAAAAAGGGCCATCACAGAAGTTGGGAAGGAAAACATAGGTACAGAGAAGGTAGCTGCGAAGAAACCATGGGTAACAGAAGAAATACTTCAGTTGATTGATGAAAGGAGGAAGTACAAACATGTTCCAGGAAAATCAGGAATACAGAAATACAAGTCGCTGAGGAATGAAATAAATAGGAAGTGCAGGGAAGCTAGGACGAAATGGCTGCAGGAAAAATGTGAAGACATCGAAAAAGATATGATTGTCGGAAGGACAGACTCAGCATACAGGAAAATCAAAACAACCTTTGGTGACATTAAAAGCAACGGTGGTAACATTAAGAGTGCAACGGGAATTCCACTGTTAAATGCAGAGGAGAGAGCAGATAGGTGGAAAGAATACATTGAAAGCCTCTATGAGGGTGAAGATTTGTCTGATGTGATAGAAGAAGAAACAGGAGTCGATTTAGAAGAGATAGGGGATCCAGTATCAGAATCGGAATTTAAAAGAGCTTTGGAGGACTTACGGTCAAATAAGGCTGAAGGGATAGATAACATTCCATCAGAATTTCTAAAATCATTGGGGGAAGTGGCAACAAAACGACTATTCACGTTGGTGTGTAGAATATATGAGTCTGGCGATATACCATCTGACTTTCGGAAAAGCATCATCCAGACAATTCCGAAGACGGCTAGAGCTGACAAGTGCGAGAATTATCGCACAATCAGCTTAACAGCTCATGCATCGAAGCTGCTTACAAGAATAATATACAGAAGAATGGAAAAGAAAATTGAGAATGCGCTAGGTGACGATCAGTTTGGCTTTAGGAAAAGTAAAGGGACGAGAGAGGCAATTCTGGCGTTACGGCTAATAATGGAAGTAAGGCTAAAGAAAAATCAAGACACTTTCATAGGAATGGTCGACCTGGAAAAAGCGTTCGACACTATAAAATGGTGCAAGCTGTTCGAGATTCTGAAAAAAGTTGGGGTAAGCTACAGGGAGAGACGGGTCATATACAATATGTACAACAACCAAGAGGGAATAATAAGAGTGGACGATCAAGAACGAAGTGCTCGTATTAAGAAGGGTGTAAGACAAGGCTGTAGCCTTTCGCCCCTACTCTTCAATCTGTACATCGAGGAAGCAATGATGGAAATAAAAGAAAGGTTCAGGAGTGGAATTAAAATACAAGGTGGAAGGATATCAATGATACGATTCGCTGATGACATTGCTAACCTGAGTGAAAGTGTGAATGGGGGCTTAATTAAAAATATGAATGCAAATACTTTTTATTTTTTTAGTAGCTGTATGTCCGATTACGAAGTCTCGTAAACGGTTGGCCCTGATTAGTATTAGTACGCAATCTGGCTGCATAGAATAACAACAAAGAATGAGAGAAAACTTCCGTTAACACAATTAATTAATTAAGTCCCCAGCAACTACAAAACCTACTAAACAACAAAACACAAGTGTAGCTGTTCTGTGTGTGGAAGTGTGATTCAACGTAGACATCTGGCACGGTTCTTCCTCAATAAGACCAGATATTTTAAACACCATTTATACTGAAGTAATTAAAAAAAACCAGAAATACTATAACTGCACATAGAAACCAGAAATACAGTCTAATACAAGAACACGAGCCAGATGCTTTGTTGACTGAACCTGTAACCAATAGGCATTATTGTTTAAGACATTGAAATAATACAAAAAAAGGAATTTTTTTACCTTCATATATATTGATGAAAAGCACACTCTGATCGTTACAGCATCCCCAATCCAACAATATCTGGTGTCTAGCCCATCAAAACAATATGACAACATCTGAACAAGCACTCTCCATGGGAACCTCTCAACAACGACTCACCACTGCTACATCTCAATAAGCACTCTCCACCACGACTTCTCGACAAGAACTGCCAGTGGAGGCGGCTGAATAATACTCTTTGGCGCAATCTCTGGCGCTGTGGCTCAGTGTAGCCACCTTTAAAGTGAAAAAGAATTAAATGATCTGCTAAACGGAATGAACAGTCTAATGAGTACACAGTATGTTTTCAGAGTAAATCGGAGAAAGACGAAGGTAATGAGAAGTAGTAGAAATGAGAACAGCGAGAAACTTAACACCAGGATTGATGGTCACGAAGTCAATGAAGTTAAGGAATTCTGCTACCTAGGCAGTAAAATAACCAATGACGGATGGAGCAAGGAGGACATCAAAAGCAGACTTGCTATGGCAAAAAAGGCATTTCTAGCCAAGAGAAGTCTACTAATATCAAATACCGGCCTTAATTTGAGGAAGAAATTTCTGAGGATGTACGTCTGGAGTACAGCATTGTATGGTAGTGAAACATGGACTGTGGGAAAACTGTAACAGAAGAGAATCGAAGCATTTGAGATGTGGTGCTATAGACGAATGTTGAAAATTAGGTGGACTGATAAGGTAAGGAATGAGGAGGTTCTACACAGAATCGGAGAGGAAAAGAATATGTGGAAAACACTGATAAGGAGAAGGGACAGGATGATAGGACATCTGCTAAGACATGAGGGAATGACTTCCATGGTACTAGAGGGAGCTGTGGAGGGCAAAAACTGTAGAGGAAGACAGAGATTGGAATACGTCAAGCAAATAATTGAGGACGTGGGTTGCAAGTGCTACTCTGAGATGAAGAGGTTAGCACAGGAAAGGAATTCGTGGCGGGCCGCATCAAACTAGTCAGTAGACCGACGAAAAAAAAAAAAAAAAAAAAAAAAAAAAAGATGAGATAAAACAAATTATTCAGGTAGTGAAGGGCGACGAAAATTTAATAGTCATGAGTGACTGGAATTCGAGAGTAGGAAAAGGGAGAGAAGGAAACATAGTAGGTGAATAAGGATTGGGGCTAAGAAATGAAAGAGGAAGCCACCTTGTAGAATTTTGCACAGAGTATAATTCAATCATAGCTAACACTTGGTTCAAAAATCATGAAAGAAGGTTGTATACATGGAAGAACCCTGGAGATACTAGGAGGTTTCAGATAGATTATATAATGGTAAGACAGAGATTTAGGAACCAGGCTTTAAATTGTAAGACATTTCCAGGGGCAGATGTGGACTCTGACCAGGATTTATTGGCTATGAACTGTAGATTAAAACTGAAGAAACTGCAAAAAGGTGGGGATTTAAGTAGATGGGACCTGGATAAACTGAAAGAATCAGAGGTTGTACAGAGTTTCAGGGAGAGCATAAGGGGACAATTGACAGGAATGGGGGAAAGAAATACAGTAGAAGAAGAATGGGTAGCTTTGAGGAATGAAATAGTAAAGGCAGCAGAGGATCAAGTAGGTAAAAAGCCGAGGGCTAGTAGAAATCCTTGGGTAACAGAAGAGATACTGAATTTAATTGATGAAAGGAGAAAATATAAAAATGCATTAAGTGAAGCAGGCAAAAAGGAATACAAACGTCTCAAAAATGAGATCAGCAGGAAGTGCAAAATGGCTAAGCAGGGATGGCTAGAGGACAAATGTAAGGATGTAGAGGCTTGTCTCACCAGGGGTAAGATAGATACTGCCTACAGGAAAATTAAAGAGACCTTTGGAGAAAAGAGAACCACTTGCATGAATATCAAGAGCTCAGATGGACACCCAGTTGTAAGCAAAGAAGGGAAAGCAGAAAGGTGGAAGGAGTATATACAGGGTCCATACAGGGGCGATGTTCTTGAGGACAATATTATGGAAATGGTAGAGGATGTAGATGAAGATGAAATGGGAGATATGATACTGCATGAAGAGTTTGACAGAGCACTGAAAGACCTAAGGCGAAACAAGGCCCCGGGAGTAGACAACATTCCATTAGAACTACTGACAACCTTGAGAGAGCCAGTCCTGACAAAACTCTACCATCTGGTGAGCAAGATGTATGAGACAGCCGAAATTCCCTCAGACTTCAAGAAGAATATAATAATTTCAATCCCAAGGAAAGCAGGTGTTGACAGATGTGGAAATTACCGAACCATCAGTTTAATAAGTCACAGCTGCAAAATACTGACGCGAATTCTTCACAGACGAATGGAAAAACTAGTAGAAGCCAACCTCGGGGAAGATCAGTTTGGATTCTGTAGAAATATTGGAACACGTGAGGCAATACTGACCCTACGACTTATCTTAGAAGAAAGATTAAGGAAAGGTAAACCTACGCTTCTAGCATTTGTAGACTTAGAGAAAGCTTTTGACAATGTTGACTGGAATACTCTCTTTCAAATTCTGAAGGTGGCAGGGATAAAATACAGGGAGCGAAAGGCTATTTACAATTTGTACAGAAACCAGATGGCAGTTATAAGAGTCGAGGGACATGAAAGGGGAGCAGTGGTTGGGAAGGGAGTGAGACAGGGTTGTAGCCTCTCCCCAAAGCTATTCAATCTGTATATTGAGCAAGCAGTAAAGGAAACAAAAGAAAAGTTCGGTGTAGGTATTAAAATCCATGGAGAATAAATAAAAACTTTGAGGTTCGTCTATGACATTGTAATTCTGTCAGAGACAGCAAAGAACTTGGAAGAGCAGTTGAACGGAATGGACAGTGTCTTGAAAGGAGGGTATAAGATAAACATCAACAAAAGCAAAACGAAGATAATGGAATGTAGTCGAATTAAGTCAGGTGATGCTGAGGGAATTAGATTAGGAAATGAGACACTTAAAGTAGTAAAGGAGTTTTGCTATTTGGGGAGCAAAATAACTGATGATGGTAGAAGTAGAGAGGATATAAAATGTAGACTGGCATTGTCAAGGAAAGCGTTTCTGAAGAAGAGAAGTTTGTTAACATCGAGTATAGATTTAAGTGTCAGGAAGTCGTTTCTGAAAGTATTTGTATGGAGTGTAGCCATGTATGGAAGTGAAACGTGGACGATAAATAGTTTAGACAAGAAGATAATAAAAGCTTTCGAAATGTGGTGCTACAGAAGAATGCTGAAGATTAGATGGGTAGATCACATAACTAATGAGGAGGTATTGGATAGAATTGGGTAGAAGAGGAGTTTGTGGCACAACTAGACTAGAAGAAGGGATCGGTTGGTAGGACATCTTGTGAGGCATCAAGGGATCACCAATTTAGTAATGGAGGGCAGTGTGGAGGGTAAAAATGGTAGAGGGAGACCAAGAGATGAATACACTAAGCAGATTCAGAAGGATGTAGGCTGCAGTAGGTACTGGGAGATGAAGAAGCTTGCACAGGATAGAGTAGCATGGAGAGCTGCATCAAACCAGTCTCAGGACTGAAGACCACAACAAACAACAAGAATAGACCAATTTGATGCCAAATGATGGAAGAGAAAAGTTGTAGAATATCAAACTGGCTTTTCAAAAAGCATAGGAAAGTAACAGAATATATCACCACTGAACCGTTACATAGAAATTGCATGCATCAAAATAGTAGTTTTGGGAACAATAAAATTAACAGAATGAGACTAAGTAAAGGGCAAAAAGTTTATTTACATCAATAGTGGAATATTTTTTATTAATTTTGACCATATGGGTGTCCACATTGTTGAACATGAACTGGATAAATGACATCTCTTTGCAATTTTTTACTGCATTTTGGATTCTGGGTAGTTCAAAACGTCTGACATGATTATATCATTAATTCTAAAGCTGATAGTACATCTGCAGTGGTGTCCAAAATTAAAGCAACAAACCACTATCCATAACATGTAAGCTTTCATGACCGACGTCTTCATTAATTGAAACTTCCAGGCTGAATTGCCATGGTCCAAATGAAACCTCTATTTTCCCAACCTGTATCTAATTCACAATAAAATCCTACAAACTGTCAACCAGGTGTCTGTACATACTTCTTCTGCACAGAAGATGGCATTCCAGTCAACGGACAACAACGCCAACGATGACGTCAGTAGCAGGGCAACAAGGACGATGATGCCAAATTTAATCCAGATGGCGCTTCCAAGATGGCGGCCATTGATATGGCAACGTCGCAATAACGTCATGGCGGCAAGGTCGAATTTTGGCGGAAAAATAGGTCAATTGGGCTACCTCCACTAACTTAACCCCCTCTCCTCCGCCCTCCCCACTCCCCCATTCCCGCCCCCAGAAAGAGGCGAGAAGTTCAAATTTTGGCAGGGGAAAAGAGCAATTGGGCTACCTCCACTAATCTAAGAAAATGGCGGGAAAATAGGTCCCTTGGGCTGCCTCCAATAACCTAAGACATCCGGCCGCCGCCTCTTCCTAGGAATTGGTGGCAAAAAGACTCAGCCTGTGCTGGACTGCTGGATAGGATGGATGTAAGTCTTTATTTTGCAGGCAGTCTTCATTTAAACAATCTGAGGCAGTACCTCCATCCAGTGTGTTCACCCTAAGATCTGGAGTCCAACTGACCTAGTACACAGTACTGCCACCAGAGAACACTGTCATCCCATGGTGGTCTGGGGGGGGGGGGGGGGGGGGGGAATGGCGGAAAAGGACTCAGCCTGTTCTCAGCTGCTGAAGAGAGAAAGGAGTGTACTTTATTTATTTTGGAACAATTTATTTAGCGATGGATTTCACGTAGTTTATTTATTACACTGATACAAAACACTCGCTCTGACATGCTTGGGGTCACAATACAGAGCCTAAAGACCTGCATAAATTATGTAAATAATGCAGTAAACTGATGAACAGACACGCAAACAACTCGTAAATTACCGAAATAATGCAGTACACAGCATACAGACATGCAGACTACCCGTAAATCACCGAAATAATGGAGCACACTGACGTGCACATTCGAAAACAACTCGTAAATTATCAATATAACGCATATAAAACGCTCTGCAGACACGCTCACTAATTCTGAGCTGTCCAAACAATGTATTACATAGCATGCAAACCTTCAAACTACTCGTAAATCACCGAAATCATGCATATATAGCACTCTGCCAACACGCTCACAACGTTTAAACAGCCGAAAATATTGTAGTGCACAAACACTCAGTGCACATAAAAAATGCTTTCGAACTATCGTCAACCGCAGCGCATCAGAGGCTCCAATGTGCGTACATGACGATGGTGCTGCGAGCCTCCGCCGCACAGACGAGTGCAGCGGCACGAGCCAATCCTCTCAGGCCGCTATCACCTACAGCCAGCAGGTGAAAGTTTCGGCTGTTTTCGAATACACAGTTAGAGTTCTTCGAGTGTTATACTGATGTCACATGTCTATGTAAATAAGAGCCAAGTCACCCTTGAGCCACATGTGCGTATTTACCGTTGCTGGCGCGATACCTCTCTACCTGTGGATACTGCCATCACAGGCCACACTAAAGAAATCTGTTCCAATGCTTTCCAAAATAGCACAGCGCACATTGTTCCTAGCGATCCTAACGGTACATTTGAGCTGCATCTAGCCGCACACACATGTTTACCTGCCCAGTGTGGCTGGCACATCACCGCGAAATGTTAGAATAGCGACTCACCACCGCAGGTGCATCTAAAAGGGTCTCAGTGTTATACTGATGTCACATGGCTATGTAAATGAGAGCCAAGTCGACTTCATGGAAATTGTAAGGTGTCACAGAAATAGTTAACAGTCGCTTTTGTAGGAGCTTTGGTGATGTCTCAGCTTGTCTGCATGGAAATTCTGATCCTAATAGGACCTGTTAACGAAAATAGCCCAGAATAACGCCGAATCCATTCCTCCTGATGGTTCTAATGTGGCACCCCGACCATCACGTACTACCCTTCCTGCTTTCAACAAGCATCTCTGAAACACAAACATTCCCACTGCTATGTAGAGGCTCCTACACCCCAGCACAAAGGAGGTCTTGTGAATGAATGGGGTATTGTGATTGGCTCTTACTGAATTTACCAGCCAAATTTCTGTTGCTGTGTTGTGGAAGCGCTGTCTGCCTTTTTCTTTCTGCAGACGAGAGTTTCAGCAACAAAATCATTTTGTACAGACCACCCTATTGCACTGACAGTTAAACTTTGCAAAAGTGGCCTACATATCGTCAAATATAGAAAGACTCTTGCTCAATTAAACTGTTGTGTCACTGATGACAGAAGCTTGAATATTAGAGTGTGAAACAAATTTCACCGCGTACCATGTCGATGTAGTAAACATACAATTTGTGTCCTGCGCCATGGCCCCTTTTGCATCATGCATATAGCTATCGACCGCCAGACACTCGTACATATACCACAAAGACTATTGTACAAAGCTGGATCGGTTCCTCTCGGCACAAAGTCATCACCGTTTCTGATCCCAAACTGCTTGCTTGTTTTCTACACCTATCTCCAGACTCTGGGCTCACAAGATCACATGTATTTTCACATGGCTTGCCAGAATATTACACCATTTACGCGATATTTCTCGATATCAAGCACATAGCAATATCGCTTGCATACCAGTATCGATCACACAACATAATTCCAAAAATATAAAGTGGAAATTATTTCTATAAAAACCCGAAAGTTTAGCGAGGTTGAGCGTGCCGTAAACCACTGGGTAACTCGAAACTTATACCGTCTGTGAAGAACTTTATGTGAAAACTCGAAAAAAATGGAGGAAGCTGATACTTCCACTCGCGAATACCATTGTCGGTGATGTAGCAGATTCCAAATCATCCCTATAATTTACAAAGGCAGCTAAGGTGTTTCTCATGTCTAGAGAACCAGCAAACATGTCTTCCACCCGTCTTTCGTCTGCTACCTGCGTACACCACAGTCGATGTTCTCTCAACTAAATAAAGACGTGAAACGTGCAGAAGCAGTCAATCGGACAATTTACATGGGAGGGAATAATGGTCCAGTGCAAACGCACAGCCGTATTGAAACTTCTCAAATTTCCACCCGATGATGAAAGCTGTCCAATACATACTAAGTATTAGTTCGCTAATCGGCCGTCTAGAGAACGACACGGCTAAGTCTGCTACATTCTTGCATCCCAGCAGCTCCCTCAATTTGGACAGCTCCCACCGTTAGCCAGAAACGTGAATTATTCTCACCACAGGCAATCGGCGCTGCGCGGCATGCACCCCCACTCAGAATCATCCTATGTGACCAGTCACATATATATTTTATCACTGTACTTACAATTTAATGGTGCGATCACAGTATCAATTGGATGACATTCGAGAGTGAGCGAAGTATTGGAAATACATCCTGCTGACCACTGTGACTCTGGAAATAGAAATATCTGTACCATTCTTATGACATGACATAATCTTCCCATTGCTGTCACAGTATTCAAAATCAAATCAATACCTTCCTTACGATAGGACATAGTCACTTCGTCTGCACATGTCGGAACACACACACATACGTTGTAAGCGTGATGCTGAAGGCGAACCTATCACGTATTCCCTACTACTAAGTATAATACTTGGCCAATAACTGATTGCAGGCGATATGAAATAATACTGGCCGAAAATCAGCGATGGTTGGACATTTCTCATAAGTTTTTCTTGCGAGTGTATCACTGTGCTTTAGAAAGAGAGGCATAATTGTTTTACAAACCACCATATGTTAAAAAAACATGATCGCAATCACCATATTACTATCACAATCGGTCTTGGTTCTACAGGTGCACACAAGTACCATGTTATAAGCTATACGGGCTTTATAAATCGAGGTGTGGCTTACCTCCAAATGAAATGGTTTTTCCTGACAAATACCGCGACGCTGAATACAGATGGTGATCGCTGGAGCTTATATTATCAGACAAACAGTGTGGTTACGAGTAACAGATGGTGCAATCTCGTGATAAAATCACAGAGTTTAGTAAGTGATTCAGCTAAGAAACGTGGTATGAAACTGGTATTTGTAACTCCCTCATGCCACTGCTAGATATTTCTCTAGTATTTGTAATGCATTCTGTCTCTATGCAATGTCAGAGGTTCTGTGATATATCCACTGGGTTATAGGCGAAGGTTGATTGAGAAGGATCGCGAACAGTAGATGGTGTGCTGATTGAGGTCGTAAGAAAAGTACACAGGCTTTTCAGATCTCTAGTGTTACACTCTCCGGTAGAAATGATGTCTATGATTTGGAATCCAGTCTTTCCATTCAACCATATACCTGCATTGTATCCGATGGAGAAGCCCTTTAATGATTAAAGCGACTGTGAATTATATTTTTGGCACTCTCATATCTGAAAACGAGTAACTTTTTTCGAACCTGCTTGCTATAGTAAAATGCCTAATGCAACTGCTGCCATTTCTGCAGCTTTGCGCATCGTTCCACTTTAAGTGGGAACTGAGTAGAAGTCTGAGAGAGACGTCTCTACCACCTTCTGCAACCTGTGTAGACACAGAGTGACCTGAGTTAGTGCGACAGGACCATGTTTGGACAATTCTGTGGAAATGGGAACATGTTGTCGTAGCTCTGCCAACAGTCTACAATGTGTAAGGTCAGTGCCAAGCGAAGCCTGCTCCCACAACACGAGATAGTATAAAAGACAGTATGGGAACTGGGGGGAAGGACATGGATTTAGCTGCTGCATTGTGGTGTGTCCGCAAACTACATACAAGTACTGCTGTCCGAAACGGATCCAAGTCCCTCAGGGCCCATTCAAGTCTATAACCCCAACATGCTATATTCGTTATTCTGTATCATCCAACAGAGAAAAATTACGAACTATAAAAGCTCCACTAACTTCATCCGATAGGGAACTCAATAAGATTTTTACTACATCTCTTTCCTCCCATATATCGAAAACAAATACCGTCTGCGTGCCAGCATCGAGCGCACCTGACGATCCTATTAAATATATAGTTATTGATCCACTGCATGGACCAGTGTAAAGTTGTATCGTCTGTACTGTTGGAGGATGACCGAATCCCGCAAACTATACTATAAGTTGAAGATACCCTCCGTGTGACCCTGTGTCGTCGTATGAAACATTGTTTTTTTCTGCTGTAACACGCTTTGTACACTGCCATACATTTTGTTTTTCCTGCAACAACTTTGAGGTCTGTGTCAGGTTCTAAACTGACATTAACAAGTTCTGATCCATTGCTTCTCACAGAAAACTAGATGTTGCACGGTATAAGTCATGTTGTTACTGCTTCTACCACAACACACCACACATACTGGATGATTTTAAATAAAAGACAGTTACAACATAAAGAAACTGGGAGTATTTGGCAGCGTTGTGGTGAGTTTCCAAACCGCTGTCTGAAGACGACTGATGACCTCTACATTTAAATTCATCTGTCACAGTGACAGAATAGCTGATGGCTCTGCATTCCATTTCGACTGCTTCCTCATATTGCAGTCACGTACACGATAACTGTTTTGGTGCTAGCCATCCCCAGAATGTGCTGTCACACCACCAAAACTCTTTCTCCAACCCAAACAAGCGATGTCAGTCAATCATTATGTGGTAACCAACAGTGTATCAATGGATGGATGGGATGGAGAAGACACCGTCGATATACTGTAATAATAAGCATCACAGTTGAGAGTGAGAATAATTTTAGGGCAATTTTACAGTAATTTCAACATCGACCAATGATGCTACAGCATGTTTCCCAATTTCAGTATCATAGCTAAACCGCCCCTTCTCTACTTTGCGAGTATCATTTCGAATGTAAATAGATAACAATGCCGTACATCCATTCATTGTTAGTGTTATGTGTGGTGGACCTGTCTCTGAACATCGATCTGGATATATAGTGCGTGGCAGATACACACTCAAACGCTAACTCAGATGTGGTACATTGCGGATCTGCATCCCAACATCCCTCTGTACATTGTACATGGTAGATCCACCTTCAAACTCTAACCCGGACATGGCACGTTGTGGATCCGTATCCCAACATTACTCCAGATATAAAGCTCAGCGGATCCATACTCGAACGCTAACTCGGGTCTACTGTGGGCCCTGGTAGCCATCTGCGACACATGCTCATACACAGGTATACAGAAAACAGAGCAGATGCTCTGCAATGTGAAATATGTTGGGCGGTGACTGGAGACAGTAGAGTACAGTGCTATACTATTCCCCCCTATCAGTGCATTTGTGCTAGATGTTGGCAGCTGTACTACATTTACAAGCAATTTTAGAACATGAAACAAGACGTTATGTCGTGATCGCATGGGTAGAACTGACATAAAAAATCGATAGAACTACGGAAAATACGTATAAATTGAGGGAATATACACCAAACTGCGGAGAAATTGAGGAAGTACTTACATGTCTTCTGGTTGGTGCAGAACAGTTTGTACATGGGAACAAGCATGCATCAGAAAGAAGAATCCTAGAAAACGTCGACATGAAAGTGAAGAGAACCAGGGAAACATTCACTTTTTTCTGTCAAGGCAGCATTCTACTGTATGTCTATTGAGGTAACAGTGATACACGGAGTTGACTACAGTATTTGTGGCTTTTTAGGTAGACAGAGAACCATTTGCCTCTAAACTTGCTTGCATCTGCATTAAAGGAAGACATAGAGTGGATGGAGTGGTCGGTTGAGATGGAGTTGCAACGAGGTACGATTTGATGGTTGGCTGATGATGCCTTCTAGAGAGAGAGAGAGGGAGAAATTGCTGCAGGTCATTTGACCATTTTTTCCTGATGCTCTGTCGGGATGCATCAGTTGTGTGTCATGGACTGCTTTCGATTCGTATACAGCCACGTGTTCTGTGTGGGTCTTAGAGCAGTGTCTACTTGCGATCATTAACAGTAAACCTCTGGGTCATCAGAGGACTTCCATCTCATGTGTGATGAAGCATGTTACATTCCTCTAAACAAACGAAGATTTATGCGATGTACTCCATACCACTGTCGCATCTTGGGTGTAAAATCGATACTTTAGTTTCATAATTAAGTTAGCAATAGGTGTTTGTGAGACACTGCAATCTCCGTGCATACATCTGCTTGACAGATGTGTTGGTTACAGAGTTAGAGGCGGCATGACTTGTAATTTCACATGTCGGGCGCTGCTGCTACGCGTTTATCTGTTCCCTCATACGAGGTATTCTCCGTTACTAACGATCATTTTATATAGGACTGATGGGAAGATAGTATAATTTCTGAACCGTGATAGAATGTGAACAGTTGAAGCTATACATCTCTGGAAAGCTATATTGCACATGTATCACACAGAGCCACTGTTTTAAGAAAGTAGTTTTTCGTTTTACAATTTGTTATCATAGTTTATAGCAGAGAAACCTGCAAGAAGGATGTATGTCATGCGCTGGAAATATATTTCCTAGATTGGGATACTAATAGCGCTGCATTCCGCATGACTGATAGGTTGGAAACTCAAGTGATCTAACATTAGAGCCTGTTTTAAGTGTAGAAGCATGCAGCCTTAAGAGTGCTTGTGTTTATGTTTTCTCTTACCAATAATCCGATCCCAGACACTATAACAATACTTTAAAATTGATAGCGTGGTTGATTTGAGTAAAAATACTTCGAACTCCATCAATCTGGAGCTTCAACATGCACAAAAGTCACCCATTCCTTGTTCTTCTTAACTGTCTGCTATTACATCACAACACTTTCAAATCTGTTACTATACATCGATAACGCGTTCCGTTACGGTCGCTAGGGAGAAAGCAGTCGGTGTTACTCCGGCTATTTTCGTTAACAGGTCCTGTTAGGACCAGAATTTCCATGCAGACAAGCTGAGACATTACCAAAGCACCTACAAAAGCGACCGTTAACTATTTCTGTGACACCTCACAATTTCCGTGAACTCGACTTGGCTCTCATTTACCTAGCCATGTGACATCGGTATAATACTGAGACCCTTTTAGATGCACCTGCGGTGATGAGTCGCTATTCTAACATTTCGCGGTGATGCGTCAGTCACACTGGGCAAGTAAACATGTGTGTGCGGCTATACACAGCTCGAATGTCCCGTTAGGATCTCTAGGAACAGGATACTTTTGTTTACTATTCTCTGTGCAGTTCTCCTGCCGACACACGCTTCTGCAGTACGCTCTTGTGGCTTCAGAATGTCAAGAATAGGATTCGCGCTTTCAGACCGCTAATGTTTAGAGTGTATATAAATGATCCACTAGAAAGAGTCCCAAGCTCTGTTCGCAGATGATGCGGTTGTCTATAACAAAATAGCAACGCCAGAAGACAGTATTGATTTGGAGAATGACATACAGAGGATTGATGAATGGTGCAGTCGACCCTGAACGTGAATAAATGGAACATATTGCGCACACGCAGGAAAATAAATATATTATTGTACAGCTACACTACTGATTTGAAACTGCAGCAAACTATATCTACCGTAAAATATCTAGGAGTAATTATCCAGTGCCACTTTATGTGCAATGACCACATAGAACAATTAGTGGGGAAAGCAGATGCCAGACTCGTGTCATAGGAAGAATCTTAAGTATAATGTAACTCATCCACCAAGAAGCGGCTTATAAGGTTCTTGCTCGACTGATCCTTGAGTATTGATCATCAGTCTAGGATCCCTAACATGTAGGACTGACGGAAGAGATAAAGATCCAACGAAGAGCAGCGCGTTTCGTCACGGCACCGTTTAGCCGCTGCGAGAGCTAACAAAGATGCTCAACAAACTCCATTGGCAGACATTACAAAAGAGGCGTTGTGCATCACGGAGAGAATTACAACTGAAATTTCGAGAGAGCACTTCCCGGGAAGAGTCGGTAAACATATTACTTCCTCCCACACACGTCTCGTGAAAAGACCACGACGAGAACTTTTGAGAAATTAGAGCCAAAAGAGGCCAGCGGCCTTGCCATCAGTTCCCTCCAGGTCATTGTAGCTAAGCCCTGAAACCAATATTACGAGCAAACTGAAGGTGTAGCTATGGGCAGCCCACTGTCCCGTGTGGTTGCCAACATGTTTACGGAGAGTTTTGAGGAGAGGGCATTGGAGACAGCCACATTTAAACCCACATGCTTCTTTAGGTATGTGGATGACACCTTCGTGATCTGGCCACATGGGATGGACAGGCTCAATGAGTTTCTTGAACATCTTAACTCATGCCACCCTAATATCGAGTTCACCATGGAACTGGAGAAGAATGGCCAGCTGCCATTTCTGGATGTGCTAGTCCAGAGGAAAGCAGATGGATCAATTGGCCACAGTGTGTACCGAAAACCAACACACACTGATTTATATCTGCAGGCCAGCATCTGTCACCATCCTGCACAGAAGAATGGGGTTCTGAAGACTTTGGTCCACAGAGCACGGGCCCTGTCAGACCAAGAGAATCTACCTATAGAGATAGAACGTCTCAAAACAGTTTTCTCCAAGAATCGATACACGGACAGACAAATTGAGAGGGCACTCCAACCAGCCACTATACCACAGGTTCCTGAAGAAGACCAACATGAAGCAAAGAAGATGGTATATCTGCCCTATGCTGGCTCTATTTCTGCCAGAATCAGTAGGATCCTCCGTAAACACAATATCAAGTGTGTTTTCTGTCCATCCAACAAGATCGGGGGACTGCTGGGGAGTGTCAAAGACGACCTGGGGTTACGAAAACCAGGGATTTACAATATACCTTGTCAATGTGGCATGTCCTACATTGGCCAGACGACAAGAACTGTGGAGATCAGTTGCAAAGAACATCAGAGGCACACTAGATTAAGACAGGTGACTAAGTCAGCCATTGTTGAACACTGTCTAGAACTAGATCATGCCATGAAGTATGAGGATACCAAGATTCTAGCACAAACACCCAGATTTTGGGACAGTGTTATAAGAGAATCGATAGAAATTAAAATGGCTGACGATCTTATAACCGTGACACAGGGTACCAGCTAAGCAGAGCCTGGTATCCGGCTCTGGAATTGTTAAAGGAGCAACGGGGCCAGCTGCAACACTACACAAACAGAAGAACCAGAGACATGGAGATGGAAAACGAGCCCTTGACGGACTGCCAGGCGCACCAGACCGAAGATGGAACACCCAGAAGTGGGACTGGTGGGCGCGGGCCGCAGAGGGAACATCCAGAGCCGCAGCGGACGAAAAACGGAGCGGCAACGCTCCAACAGGTCGTGGTGAGCGGGCGCGGACCGCAGGGGGAACGCTTGGTACCCCAGACCGTAGATGAAACCCCCAGGAGCGGGTTTGGTGGGCGCGGACCGCAGAGGGAACACCTAGAACCGCAGCGGACGGAAAACGGAGCAGCAACGCTCCAGCAGGTCGCAGGGAATGGGTGCGCACCACAGAGGAAGCGCCTGCAGCCGTTGGTGGAGGGGGAAGGCCATAGGCATAAATACTGGACCAGGTCCACTCGAGGAGCAGTCTCAGGTCGCACCTGATGAAGGTTACGAGCTACGTGACCGAAATATCGTGCAAGTACGACGCTGATATCCGGCAGAACACCCGACAACCCAAGATGTCAATATCTTTACAAATTTTTTTCTATGTGCAAATCATATGAATCTATCTTATGTTTAATACAATATACAATTAATAAGTGTTCTTATAACACATTTTCTTATGTGCTTGACAGACCTATTCCTTGATGTTGTGATTTCGTTTGTCACATTTATGATATCATATATTCTTATACAGTTGAGCAGAGCTATTCACTTATACTGTACTGACATTTGCTAATCATGTGGATCTTAATCTTCTTATGTGCTTGATAGACATATTCATTGATGTAATTTCATTTGTCACATTAACTTAAACATATATTCTTATACAATTGCACAGAGGTATTCACTTATGCTGTAATAACATTTGTCAAGCATGTCATTTTTTACATTCTAATACAGTTGAGCCTAGAAATTCACTTACACTGTAATAACATTTGTCAAGCATGTGATTCTTTATAACACTTTTAAATTTATCCTCATTTTCCAACTCTTTGATTTGTTTTGGTAGTGCATTAAAAAGTTTGATGCCTTGATTACATGCATGTTTCTGACTTCGGGTCCTTGTTACAACTTGTAAGTGGAGATCTGTACATTGCCGTGCATCATAATTATGACGGTCCGTATTAGTTTTCATTTTATTCTGATTTCTTTTGATCACCAACAGACATTTCAGAATGTATAATGATGTAATTGTTAAAATTTTCAGTACTTTAAAAAGGGGCCTACAATGTGTTTGAGGTGGGCTCTGGGTCATTATCCGAATAGTGTGTTTTTGTAATTTGAAAATCTCGTTTAGACGACAATTTGTTTTTCCCCGAAATACTATCCCGTAGGATGCAATGGACTGGAATTAGCCAAAATATACTTATCTGCTACAGTCGTTACTACAAACTCTTAAAATTATTCTAAGTACAAAAGATGATGAATTTAGTTTTAGTGCTAAGCTAACCACATGGTCCTTCCAGTTCATCTTCTCATTAATGTGCATACCCAGGAATTTTGCACACTGTACTCTTTCAAGTTGCTTGCCCTCCATGGTGGCATTTAGGTCGTCATGTTCACTTATTTTTCCATCTTGCACATAATTAGTTTTTTTTTGCGTTCAGTGTTAGCTTGTTTGCACTAAACCAGGGCTTCCCAACGTGTGGTCCGCGGACCCCTTAGGGGTCTGCCGGCTCTTTCTAAGGGGTCCGCGGCCACCCTTCACCAAATCGTGTAAAATAATAAGTAAAATTACTGAATAAAAATGTGAAAATCAAATTCATCACTTTTTTTCGTGTAAAAAACATGTGTACATTTACTTCAGGTCGTATTCCCAAGCAGCCTTTGCGGTTCGTAAGTGAGAAAGCATACACAGTTTAGTGCCATAGAATGCGGCTTCTCTGATTGTTTTGCAACAATACGGGGGTCGTTTGTGCGCCGGCTCACAGCGGTAGAAGCGCTAAAACCCGTTATGCATCCGTGGAGCGAGCTTTGTTGTCGACCAATCACAGCACTCGCTGGTACGTATGCGGCCCCAGGCATCATTAAATGTTAAACTTGCTTTGTCAGTGCACTACCTATTTCATAAGTCGATTTTTGACCTTCAAGTTGTTTTCATTCATCTCTAAACCAAAGATTGTTGATACTTCGGGGTGGGGGGGGGGGGGGATAATTGGGAACATGGAACTTGCATTAAGAAGCTTTCAGTTCCCAAGAGTTTCGCTCTGAAATTTTAAGTTACTGTGCTCTTGACTGACTAGGGGTCCGCCATGGATTTTCGACTGAAGAAGGGGTCCACCTGCTGAAAAGGTTGGGAAGCCCTGCACTAAACCATTTTTGTATATCTTGTAGGACATGGTCCACAGTACTGTGCAATGACTGCTTCATATCACTAACTATTAAACTAGTATCATCAGCAAATAACATGATTCTAGCTTTTCTCTCTGACACATGAATATCATAAATGTAAATGAGGAACAGTAAGGGGCCTAATACACTTCCTGGGGGTACTCCTACTGTGCCCTCCCTTGAATCTGATCTTATTTTAATTTTTTGGTTAATATTTGGTGCTGTAATTTCAACCACCTGCATCCTCTTTTCCAGATACGACTCAAACCACTTTTTTACTGGTCCTCTGCTACCTATAGCTTCAAACTTTTCCAAACGTATGCTGTGGTTAACAGTGTCAAAGGCTTTTGACAAATCTAGATTTATCCCGACTACACTTTTTCCCTGTCCCAATTTATTGATTATTTATTTTGTGTATTCCAGTACAGCTGTTTTGGCACTTCTCCCAGCTTGAAATCCATGCTGATTGTTGTTATCAGATTGTGGATATTAAGATAATGTCTGACTCTATATTTCATTAGTATCTCTAAAACCTTAGAGAAAGTTGGTAGAAGTGAGACAGGTCTGTAGTTTTCTATTTTAAGCTTATAACCCTTTTTCAACAAGGGAACGACTTTAGAAATGTTCAGATTCTGTGGAAACACGCCCTCAGCCATTGGCAAGTTGGTTATGTGCGCCAATGGTTTCGCTATTTGATTAGTTGTTTTCTTTACTAGTATTATTGGCACCTCATCTACTCCAGCTGACATTTTGGACTTCAGACTTTTAATCACTTTTAAAACTTCGTTGAGTGTTACTTTACTCTATCACACTGTACTGAATGTAGCTTAAGCAACTTTACCGCGACAACGTTTTAGCTCTGCAAAACGAAACCACATCGTATGCTTTCTCTTCCGTATGCTCTAGGGTAAACGCTAATTCGCATTCCCTAACGTTCGCTCGTGTACCCTTCGGTGTAAAGGGGGCTTTTTAATACGTGACCGTTTAAATAAGTTCGAGATAGATCGTTATGTTACTCGTACAAGTACCTCAAAAGTTTAGTTACATGTTTTGCGCTGGTCTTTTCGCTGCTAGAGACATCTTTAGTTTTCTTGTTTTTACTTCGCTGTTGCACTCATTTGCAGCACTGACCACCCTCAAAGTATCCTCAAGCCTATCGCTCATGTTAAATACGCTGTTTCTACTGACGACGGTTAAATAAATGTGAAATGACGTACGCGAGAATACTCAGCGTGATCTTCATTTGTCGTCAAATTAACTAGAGGGGAACGCTACTGTAGCTATAACTAACCGGGGAAAAAAGGTGCTGTTGTACAACGCGCACACCAAGGACGTCGTGAAGCAATTCTTCGGGGTCCTTCAGACGTACGTGGAAAGAATCAAAGAAAGAATGGCTTTGTTCAAAGAACAGCATCGTTTCAAAACTAGCAGCATTCCGGATTGACTGCGGGGCCCTCTAGTTGCACCAGTTGAAAATAATGCTATCGACTGAATGCATTATCTTCGACGCGTCAAGAGATTGGATTTCTTTGACATATTGACAAAATTCGAACTTTGGGCGCCAACGTGTATGTTTCGTCTAGAAAATGAGGTTCGTATAAACATAAAAATAAGTTGAATAATCGATATAAGTGTCCCTATTATATTTTTTGTAGAAGCGTTGTATGACGTTTTGTGAGAAAGTAGAATGGCGAATGTGAATCCTGCTCGAAACATCAGTTGCATCTGCATAAATATCTGACTGGTTTTATGCTGGATGTTTACCTAAAATAGATGTAGTCTGAATGAGATACACCTGTCGGCAAAGAATCATTGAAGTCGGTAGGTACGTCGGGCAGAGCACAGTCACTACAGTTGCTCAAATTTCAGGTTAATTTCCATCACTATTTTAAAAATAGATCGTTATCGCATCTGTGATATGCTGCTGTTATAAACATTTAAATGACTCCTGTTTATAAGTTTCTGTGCTCCATTATGAGCCGCTTTCTATAGGCGATATTGTTTTATATCGTCGTATGCCTTGATCGTAGATTTTCCAGAATTATCAAAAGAAAAAGTTTTGAAATTAGTTGGAAGAATTGTTTCCCATCTAAAGTGGTGTATCATGTCCTGTCGAAATCTCTCCTTTTCGCAGTGATAGTCCCTTTTGGCTTTGTTATTGAAATTGACTTACGAAATATTTGTGACCCATTTGTAAATGACAACATTTGAGTCCTGCAGATCTAACATTGTGAAGATTTATAAATTGTTTGTTCACCTGGTAATGTGACATGCAACAATTTTTGTTAAATATCGAATTATCAGACGTTTCGTCTGTAACAACTTCCATAACAGGTGGAATTAGCAGCACACATGACACTGGAATGGAAGCCATGCTGGACATGCCTCGCCTACACCTTTGGGTCAGGATGGAGGCAGCAGCTGGGGCATACAGACTTAAAACTCACAGAAACTGGGTCTCATTCAGATATCCAGAATCACACACTAACTAGTGAGTGAGATAAATATAGGAATGGCTGGGGAAATGCCTGCTGACTATATAACAACTCCCAACTGCTTCGGCAAGCCCTACAATATAATAATTGGAAGGAGGGAGCAGTGGGAAAAAAACAGTTCGACACTATACGGCAGACATTGTTTGGTTCACCAATGGGTTGAAATCAGACCAAGGGGCAGGGGTGTACAGGGTATAGCCAAGACTGGAGGGCATCATCTCTCAGAAAATTGGCGTCTGTATTCCAAACTGAAATTACTGCAATCATGGCTTATTGCCACATGGCTATGGTGGAGCGAGGGGGAAGCAATAGGGTAAACCTAGTGTAGGTCTCTGGCCACTCAGGGATCTGTGGCAATGAACAAGCTGACAGATTGGACCAGAACCTGTCCTGACAATCACCAAGGCTTTGATCAAACTAGAACTATGGGGCTGGCATAGGAAACAGTACATAGAATATTGGACCAAGGTCCATAAATAAAATCATGGTGAGGTAAAAATGCCCAAGCCATGTTTTAAAAGAAGCTCTGCAATCCTGGGATTGAACAGGAAAGAGATCAAACTAATGACTGGACTGATGACAGGTCATGTGAGTTTCAAAAAACACCTTCACACAATGGGTATAATGGAAGAAGGCCCTAAATGTAGGATCTGTGAAGGGTGAAAAAACTGCATCACACCTAATCTTTGAATGCATTGCATTGGAGAGCAAAAGATATAGAATCTTCAGGACAACTAGAACTCTGCAGACATATTGGAACACAGTAAAATGTGTTTGCCCACCACAGAACGTAACTAACACAGTCATTTCACAGGCTGCTTCTTCAGATTCCTTCAATATGTCAACATCATTCTAGCTATCTCATTTGCAATGCCTCAGATGTTACTGTTGATGGAATCTTCTTGTGCCTTTAGATTTTTTTTTCTTTGCTTTCTCAAGAATCTGGCTTGGAGGGTGATTGTAAATTAGTTTGGCAAGATATTGATATGGAAGTGCATGAAATTTTTATAGGATGACCTTCACTAGAGGGTGTGTAAGTTGCCTGAAAGTGCATTAGTATAGTCCTAATCGTTTGATGTTGACCTGGAAGTGTATTGAGTTACTGCCAGATGACCTTCATGAAAGGCTACTGGATCCCATGGTGTTCCTACACCTATAGGCCTATTATTTTGTGCTTCTAGAACATCATTTGGAACTTCTACTTGTAGAACTTCCTTGTGTGTAGTTGTATATAGTTAAAAAAGTCGAGTGTCTTGTAGACCATTCCGTGCAATGCAGGGTGCAATTTGTGCTTTTACCAGTGGGGGGGGGGGGGGATGTCTTAGGGGGTTAGTAGAATTATACATGTTACTAGCTTGGACCATGGCGTTACGCATGGTTAAACAGCTATTTATAAATAGATGTTAATGCCGAAACTCACTATTGACGCGCATGCACTATCAGAAAAGCCATCCCTTGTTACATCTTTAAAAGTGCATTATAGGTAAAGCTTATTTACAAAATCATCTACATACGGGTACAGATATATGAGAGGAATTCAAAAAGTAGAGGCACATTTGTACTTATCCTGATGATAGAAAACTGAAACTTATTAATAGTAAGACTTATTAAAAACTTTCAGTGTTCAGCTCCACAAATTTAAATTATATGTAAAGTTTTATTCCAGTGCGTGGGAAATAAACATCCCAGGTTGGGATGCATAAACTAAAACCAGAGGAGGGGATGGTCTGTTGCAGGGGGGGGGGGGGGGGAATCCCCCCCCCCCCTGCAAATCGCACACTGATGCAATGTCATTCGAGTGATTTTGGGAATAAATCACTTTCTGTTCAGATATTTTTGATTCTATAAACTTAAAGTCATCTTGAGAGTTATGCACAAGACTTCTGGGTTGTGATGATACAACCGAAGGAACTGTCAGCTCTCTGGGAGCTATCTTATTGAAGTTTACATTGTCAGCATTAAACGGGCAGAGACCACTTGCTCAGAATCCATTTTGTATCCTTTCTTTTGTAAGGGAGTTCAGTATTTCATCAAGGACAGGAACAAAGTGTTATTTCTTAAGTTTGCTCCTTGGGTTTGAACAATGCCACTTTTTAAAACATTTATTCTAACCAAGTTTTAATGGACAAAAAGCGACAGATAAATAGTGGGTATCAAATGGGTTGAATTCAAAAGACAGAATTATTATATTTTCAGAACAAAACTGTGACATGTGTACTGTCACCTGGCATCAGTGAAAAAGTTTGTGGCGTTGCAGTGATTTTCATCCAGCAATGGGAGAAACATATTTGTTATATACCGAAAGAAAGTGGCACCACACATCCAGCCACTCTCTGAATGACCTGTACGCTACAATTTTGGAGTACTATGAGCAGCATGACCTGATATTTGCACATACTGAAAACCTGTCATTTGTGGTACTAGTGAGACAGCTGCATTGGCTGTCACTAAAACTGTTAAATTTGTATTTTCATCATTTTTCATGACAGTGTACTATCTCCATACCTTTCTTCGCCAGAACCCTGTCACCTTTGGGATGGAGAAAGAAAGCACCCTCATTGCAGTTAAATAAACAAATTGGATCATTTGTGTTATCGGGAAGGTTAATTGTAATTAAATAAACCGTTACAGCAAGAAGCCAGGTACAAATATGAGTTTCTGTGATGTCTCTCACAGAGACGGATTTTGTGTTACTCTTTCAGTGAGTTCAGGACATCATATCAGAAGAGCAGAATATCATTTTGTCCGGCCTGTTATTAGTAAGAGGAGTTAGGTCTCTGAATTTCTGTCATGAGATGTTCGCCACTGTCCAGAACTTGCTGTTCAGTGACTGGATACTATAGTTTTGCCATTGACAACCATTGTACTATAAATTTCTCTTCTTCACGAGTTAGAATAGTTGGTCCTATTCTGCGTACATATGGGCTCTTACCAGATATTTTATAAAGAACTGTAGTTAGAGGAACAGCAAATTGCTTGACTGCTGCTAACGCTGCTTTTGCTACTGGCATGTCTGCCAAAACTTGTTCTATGGCTTTTGTCATTGCATTGGCTGAATAATTATGCTTAGTCCCATTATCTGTAAGTTAAGTTAATGTACCAATAATCTACAGCCATTTCTCCCTGTCACTGACATCATGTCAAACACTGGTCAGATATAACAAAGAAATACATTTTCAAGGTGCAGATGAATGTGATAAAGGGAACGTTTTTATCCATTTATATTACTACACTTTTTGAAAAATTGGTGTATCAATGCTTGACAGAGTATGTCAGAAAGTGGAACAATAAACAATTATTTGGTCAATTAGTTGACACCCCTCCCGACATGCCCACACTGATGTAGAATTTAAGTTTTGAACACGGTATTCTAAATATATAATTTACTGATGCTCCATAATGACGTATTTTGCCACTTCAAATTTTTAGTAGAACTTACCTTAATGATTTCCGTAGAAATAATAGAACCACTGGTCACACCTTTACATCTTTGATGATTTTCCATTCATAACAACAATGTGGAGTACTTATTTCTGTCGAAAGTCATATCTGTGTAGTTGAGCCTATGAAACAATCTAGTGTGCAATTTTAATCTCCTAAGAATTCCTCTTTATCCATTTCCTCTGCAATGTATAACTTAATGAAGTTGTAATTTTGATGTAGTTTCTAATCTGACCAAAAGGTATTCACAGAAGTCTGTCTTCATAATCCTTTGCAATTCTGCGCATAAATTTTGGTTATTTTCGAAAGTAATGCTCAGCGGAATGATTTGTTGGATTAAACTGTTATGAATCGGGGTTCATGTTTGGTTACCTGTAGTTCACTTTTACTGAATGCGACTATATTCTTCCTGTGATTATGAAGACTATATAGACTCAACATATTTGTTTATGAACAGTTTTGTTACCAAAACGTGTAAGAGAGCACTGCCCTAAAAAATAAAGCAAAGCAGAAAGCCACATACTCTGACTGTATTGCATATTTTAAATACTAATACTCATTTTGTACATAGATTTGTTTGAATAACATTAGTTTCCTGTAGGCCTGCTGTCAAGTTACAGTCCTATGGAGCCCAGAACTTTCCATGCTGAGTTAAGGGTTATATCAAGTAGTGGTTTATCAATGCACTTTAGTCCAATGAGAGTTAACTGCAAGGCTCCATGAATAGAGACCAGTTAAGATGGTCTATGATTATGACTGCAATGGAAGTAGTTTTTACAAAGGCAAATGCAGTTTGACATGTGCGGAAGACTGTATAAGTTATTGACTGAAAGGTTTAATGGACCTACTGTTATGTCCAAAATTCATAGAGAGAATGGCTCAAAGACTGCTGGATGGAGGGAGTCAGCAGAATACTTTCTGATGACAAGAAACAGATGCTTAAATAAACACACACAGCTATGACATGAACTACGTAATGAATACGACAATCAGATGTTGATGTTACCTTCCACTCAAGAAGAGCTATTGGAGTTTTTGAACTCATTACTGGTAGGGCATATATCCTGAATTTGTGTGGGTGGTAGGTCCACTGATAGTGCCTTATTTGACAGCATTACTAAATGAGGCATTGCGAATAAATAGGTCCTGGCAAACTGGGAAACAGCTAGGGCAGTAGTGATGAAAAAGGAAAAGAATAAAGAGTGAAAAGCCATAAATCCATTTGCTTATTAAATGTCATTCTATATCCATACTCTAGAAACCACCAAGAGGTGCATGGCAGAAGGTATGTCCCATTGTATGCTCAGAGTTCAGGAATATCTGCATTGTGACTAGGTGCAGACACACATGGAGCTCTTTGGTCTGAACCAGTATAGGCATGGATTGAGAACAGGGAAGTCTATTAATAGTGCGGTTAATAGAGCTTTTCAGGTAATAGAAAATTTGAAGTATGCAGATGTGTTAATGACAGAGACTGCAGGTGCATTTGGTAGTCTTTGGTGGCCTGCACTCTTTGCACACCTCAGAGACCTCGGAGTCCAAAAATGTTTGTACAAGAGCGTTGTCAGTCATTGTTGTGGGCAAAGTGTCCAGTGGCTTGCAGGACAGAGTAAGGTAATCAAGAGGATTATCAGTGGCTGTCCTCAAGGCTCCATAAGTGAGCCATCATTCTGGGATTGTAGTATTGCACGCCTATTACATCTGTTAGATGGGGTAGATACATAGATGACATCCTAATAATTGTGTCCGCGGACCCTGGGAGACTTGAAGATGAATGAAGTGTTTGTACAGATGCAGCAGTGGTGCACGGGCAACAGACTGACTATAGATGTTCATAAAATCATATACATATTTCTGAAGGGAAGACTTTCTCCTACCAGAAATCCTTCCTTGAGGCATGAGGGAATCGCTATAAAATGGAGCACTGTTTGTAGGTGTCTAATTACCATAGTACATAGTGCAGTCACATCGCGAAGCTATCTTCAACACTCTTGTGGGCTTCGCTGCCAATGTTTGGATGCTTTGTCTTCGACTGGAGAGCTACAGAAAAACACTGCGATGAATTTAGCAAAGCACATGTCTGAGGCTCATCAGTGCATTTTGTACTACACCTGTTGAGGGTTTACTGCTGATACTTGGGATGTGTCCAGTGGATATCATGGCATGTTACAGGGCATTTGGTAGTCTTTGGTGGCCTGCACTCTTTGCACACCTCAGAGACCTTGGAGTCCAAAAATGTTTGTACAAGAGCTTGGAAGTTAGATGAATGACAGTCTGACTGGGATACTAGAAGCAATGCAGTATATAGGTAACAGTATATTCCGAAGCATTAGGAGTAGGCTCAAATTGTTCCTTCCTACTGAAGGTATTGGGTACCAGGTCATGTTCCAAATTTCAAATGCATTGAGTGGAATGTAGTAACACATCAATCTGCGAATGTGAAGAGGAAGGTTCTGCCGATCATGATGTTTTCAGTTGCCCCCGTATCAGGGTAGAGAGAGAATGCAGACAATTAAACTGTGATCCGCAAACAACTGTAAGTGACCAAACCTACTCAGCTTTGTCTATAAGGTTCGTTGCCATGCAATGTCAACAGATCACAAAGTGTTTCTACGTCTACACACACTCTGCGATCCACCCTATGGTGCATGGAGGAGTGTACCTTGTACCACTACTGGTCACTTACTTTCCTGTTCCACTTGCAAATAGAGCGAGGGAAAAATGACTGTCTATATGCTTCTATACAAGCCTTAGTTTCTCTTGCCTTGTCTTCAAGGTCCTTACAAGAAATCTACATTGGCAACAGTAGAATCGTTCTGCAGTCAACTTCAAATGCAGGGTCTCTAAGTTTCCTCAACAGTGTTCCTCGAAAAGAACTTCACCTTCTCTCCAGGAATTCCCATTTTAGTTCCCAAAGCATCTCTCTTAACAAATCTGGCTGCCTGCCTCTGAACTGCTTTGATGCCTTCCTTTAATCCGACTTTGTGAGATCCCTGACTCTCCCGCAGTACTTAAGAATGGGTTGCACTAGTGTCCTATATGGGGGTCTCCTTTACAGATGATCACACTTTCGTAAAATTCTCAGAATAAACTGAAGTCGACTATTCATGTACCCCCCCCCCCCCCCCCCCTACAATCCTTATATGCTGGTCCCATTTCATATTGCTTTGCAGCAGTATGCCTTGATATTTAATTGGCATTATTGTGTTAAGTGTCTCATTACTAATGCTGTATTCGAACATTACGGGATTGTTTTTGCTACTCATCCATATTAACTTAATTTTTTTTACATTCAGACTTGGCTGTCATTCATCACTCCAACTAGAAATTTTGTCACAGTTATCTAGTGTCCTCCTACAGTCACTCAGTGACAAGGGGTAATTACCTTGATTCGTAGCAAGAGGTGATTGTAATTTCTCTTCTAAAGAAAGACAAGATTTTGACATCATATTGTTAGCATGGTGTTTCTTTGATAAGAAACGTAAGGAGAACACTGAAACTAATGGGGGAACCATCATGTGGTAAGTGTTCTGGAAATGGTGTTCAGAGGCTACTGTTCAACTCTTGAAAATCTGGCTCAGTTGGAGGCTGTGATACAGAAGTCAATATTTTGCTGCTCAACATGCCATTGGGTTCTTTATTAACATTAAGAAAACTTAGATTTGTCAGAGGTATAATTCTCTGAGAAAACTTCTCAGCTGGAATTCTCATGGACAGGTGCCAACATTTTAAAAATATTTCTTTCCCAATAGATTCTTCTGCTACAAAGATTGGAATTCCCTTTCAGCTGAACTGATCCAGGAAAGTAACATGTCTAGGGCCGTGGTGCTTAATCTTTCATACACTGTTACACCTGAATAAGATCAGATACCAGCAAATACTTGCTCTTTACAATCTTTTCCCACTCATTTTAATTTCAGGAATGAAAATAACGTTCAGAGTTCATTCACTTCCTCATTTTTGTGTTCATTGCTACCATAGTCGAAACTCCTCTTTCACACCTACATGTTGTGGTGAATGGAAACAGTATTCTTAAGGATTTTCCTGAAAATAATGGGTGCTAGCCATGGGCCGGCCGCGGTGGTCTCGCGGTTCTAGGCGTGCAGTCCGGAACCGTGCGACTGCTACGGTCGCAGGTTCGAATCCTGCCTCGGGCATGGATGTGTGTGATGTCCTTAGGTTAATTAGGTTTAAGTAGTTCTAAGTTCTAGGGGACTGATGACCACAGCTGTTAAGTCTCATAGTGCTCAGAGCCATTTGAACCATTTTTTTGCTAGCCATGATCCTTTTGCCAAAATGTTATCAGTTCTGTTACAGCCTACCATATGCTGTGTTCTGTATAGCTCAAGATCTTGAGCTTTGGCTTGGTTTTTGCCATATGAGAAGATTCTTCTACGTACTGAAAATTTACTTATAATCCAGGCATTTTCTTAAAATTTTCTGTATCAGCAAAGTATTTGCTAATTAGTTCATTGTTCGTGAAGCAAGTGCAGACTTAATTCATCTGTGAATAACCATTTTTTCATGCGAAGGAAACTGGAAATCTTACTTCTGTCTAAGTCTTGATTCATTGATCCTATCCTATAATGGTTGTTCCTTCACTAATTCCCTGAGCTTATCATTCTGTAGCCTGTGCCTCGTCACTTTAGTACTATTCCTCAAGAATCTCATCTCACTAGCTTGTATTTTGCTTCTCTCTCTTCCTTTCGTTATCATTATTTCTATGTTCCAGGATGGTGCCACTCTGTTCATTGTCATCCATTACCACAATGAAGGGCAGTGGGGAAAATGCACTCCCCCCCCCCCCTTTCTTCGACAGCTCATACTCTGTTGTACATGTGTCTTATCCTCCATATAGTCTAATTTTGTATTCCTCCGTTCTCCAGGGACATTCGTCCCTTGTTACTGCATACAGTATCATACGCGTTTTCTGTCCCCAGAAAGGCCATCAAGTACATCTATTCCGTGTTCGTAGTGGTGTCTCTGTAACTGTCTTACAGTGAAAATTAAATGTAGTGTGCATCTTTGTACCTTTAACCCATGTTGGTCTTCCCTCATCATACCTTCTGTTTTTGTCGAAATTCACATTTTCAAAACTTCCTCATATTTTGCTCAGCGGCTCATCGATGTGATTCGCTGATAGTTTTTACACTATTTCCTATTACTTCTCTTGAAGACTGGGGCAACTATTCCTTTCTTCCAGTCTTCTGTGGTTCTTCTTTCTTTCCACGAAATTTTCATCACTCAATATGCCCGTTGTAAGCCCACATCTCCTGGTGCTCTCACCATCTATACACTTACTTCATCAAAATTTGGTGCCTTACCTCCTTACAACCATTCGTCGCACCTCTACCCAACTGCAACCTTCCACCTTCTCCCTCCACTACAATAAATCCTTTTCTGTTTGAGCTCCTCTTCTTCCTCCTTGTACAGGTATCCATTAGGGTTTAAGAACTTTGTGAAAACAATCCTTCCACATGATCTTGAGTTCCTTAGTACTTTCTATATCTTGGCCACTTCTATTTGCCATTCAAACATAGTCCATCATCATTCTGCCTCTTACTTTTAAGCATTCCATATAAGACAATTTTTGAAACTTCACTATCGTCCTCCATCATTATAGTCTGCTGTTTTTCATGCACCACTCTTTTTGTTCTATCTTCTGTACTCTTGGTACACTTCTCTCATCTGTACTTTCGTATCTATAATCATACGATGAAGGCTCAATTCTGCTTCTGCACTTCTTCATTATTCTTCATTCCACCATGGGTTCTTCCATCTCTTTTGCTTCTCCTACCCAACCACTGTGCTTGCTTCTCCTACACTACTATTCTTCTCCCCTCACTGCTACACTTACTAGTGTTTCACCCCCTGCAGGACTGGGGGTTACGATAGGGCCAAGGTTTCCTGCCTCTAAGCGTAAGAGGCGACTAAAAGGAGTCTTTCACTTTTTGCCCTATGAGTTCAGGTCCCATTCTATGGTTTGACCTGCCACTTTCAAAATTCTACAGAAGTGAGGGCCATATGGGGAAGGATGCCTTACGTGGCGCACAAGTTATCCATAGTGCCCTTAGATTCATCTCCTGAATCTCTCGCCATGGCTTTGCATCTCCACCTGTGATTCAACTATTTGGGCGAGGACACTTTCCGGGGTATGTCATCTTCTTCCATTGTCTCCTGTGCTCTTTCGCCCCCATAACAATATTGGATTTCTCTGTGCCCAATATCCAGCACGCTAGCCAGTCCGTTGTGGTGGGGTTGTCATGTACCCATTTGGTGGTAGCCCCCTGACAGCACAGGGACCACACTGCTGATGCCTGAGCTGTAAACTCCCCACATATACCAAGAAGTAGATGCCTGTCTTCCTGGGGCATCAGGACTCCCGGCAACTGCCATCATGCCAGTTGGCCTTTGCTGTGGCTGGGTGGCGCCCGTGGGGAGAGCCCCTGATCGGAGTGGGTGGCATCAGGGCGGATGACCCGCAGTAAAGCGGACTAAGTCGTCTCTTGCTGGTGACTGCGCGGCACCAGCGGTCTCTAAGAAGCGCAAGATAGAATAAAATGCCAATAGGTATGACCCTAAACTGTTTCCCTCCCTCACTACACCATGAAAGAAACATAGGGCTACAGAATGGTGAGAGCCATATTCGCCTCGATTTTTAGTCTTGCAGAACTGATGAGGACTCCTTTCTACCTACGAAGCCTCAGTTTTTTGTTGAACACCTTGAGGATAAGTTTGGAGAAGTGACAGCGCTATCAAGATGCAAAATGGTGCAATCCTGATGCAGACAGCACCCCCAGCCCAACCCCCAGCATTACTCGCCTGCGACAAGCTGGGTGATATTCCTGGTTCCGTCACTTCCCATAAAAGCCTCAACATGGTCCAGGGAATCATTTTCCATCGCGATCTCCTCTTGCAGTCTGACGACAAGCTCTGCGCCAATTTAGAATGGCGGGGTGTTCATTTCATCCGGCGCGTTTACAGGAGACCCAAAGGCAACAGGGTTTCTATCGGTGTCTTCATCTTGGTCTTTGAGGGTGATTCATTGCCTGAAAAGGTCAACATGATGGTTTACTGCTGTGACATTAAACCATACAAGCCTCCCCCTATGCGGTGCTTTAAGTGCTGGAAGTTTGGACACATGTCTTCCCACTGCACGTCCAGCGCCACACATTGAGGCTGTGGACATCCACTGCACCCAGATACTCCATGTACACCTCCTCCCACTTGCATCAACTGTGGAGAGCACCACACCACCTGCTCACCAGACTGCCCAGTACTCTAAAAGGAGTGGAAAATGGAGTACAAGACCCTGAACTGGTTGACTTAACAGAGGCTAAACATAAATTTGAAAGATTACACCCCATTCAGATGATGTCGACATATGCTGCAGCTACGTCACCATCGCTCTCCCCAGTGCCAGTGGCTCCTCACTCTGCGCCGCGAACAGTGGCCCCTCCGGTCCACCAGAATACATCCGCCCCCTTGGTAGTTGGGGCAACTCTTCCTCTGTTGCCCCCAAAGCACCTTCTTCGGAGCAAGCCCCCCCCCCCTCCCTCCCCCCGACACAGGGGAATCAGTCCCCTACCCCGTGCCAGAAAAGCAACAGCCTCCTCCGGCTCCTATAGTGTGGAAGGGGTCCTTTGGGACCCTCTCTCTCAAGGTCTCCACTAATGCCACAGCAGACACTCGCCAGTGGCTCAAGGAGCCAAAAGCTGCTGGATGAAGAGCTTCACGGTCTTGCCTTAAGCAGCATCTTGTCATCCTCTAGTCTTATTACCTTTAAATGCTTTCACGCCAAAGCCTGTTAACAAATCAAACAGAGCAAGTGCTTGTGTTAGAAACACTTTGTCTCCTCCCTAGTTTCTTCTGACCCTCCGGCAGGGGTGTGGGCTAAGCTTCCACCCTCCAAGGTTGCGAACGGTCATCTTCCTTCCCCGGCCTTGCCCTCCCGGGTGGCTTTTGTGTGGCCAGTTCTCGCTGAATGCCTTGTGCCCCTTTTTGTGATTGCATCAAGCTTCCCACTTAAGTTTTACCCCTTATCAGATGGAATCCTACAATGAAATTTTTGCTGAATGCAAACTACTTATGGACCTCTCCTCTTCCAACAATTCAGCTCCTGGCCCAATTCCATCCATAACCAACTGCTTCAACACCTCAGTTCTCCCCGATGACACCGACTGGCCTTGCATTTGTGGGGATGACCGTTCAAACTCACATCCGGCTTCTCGATGTAGGTTTTCCACGATTTCCCTAAATCGCTTAAGGCAAATTCCAGAATGGTTCCTTCAAAAGGGCATGGCTGCTTTTCTTCTCCGTCCTTCCCTAATTCAAGCTTGTGCTCTGTTGCTAATGACCTCATTGTCGACAGGACGTTAAACACTAATCTCCTTTCCCTCTTCTTCCTCCTCCTCCTCTTCTCCTCAACAACAACAATACCTCCTCCAGGTGTTTAACTGTATAAAGCTCCAAGGTGTTTTCCCTGCTCGATGGAGGGACAGTATTGTAGTTCCTGTCCTTAAGCCTGGTAATGATCCATCATCCATTGAAAGTTATCGGCCAGTCAGTTTGACTAGTACTCCCTGCAAGTTATTTGAACTGATGCTGGCTCATTGGCTGTTTGGGTCCTTGAAACTTGGGACATTTTGCCTCCTTAACATTGCAGCTTTTGGGAGGGATGGTCTCCCATTGATGAGCTTCAGTTAGAAAATGCAGTTCGTCAGGCCTTGTATCAACACCGCCATCTTGTCGCAGTTTTCTTTGGTCTCTGCAAGGCCTACAACATGCCATCAACTCTGCACCATTTTCAGCTCTCCATGGACTCAAGAGAGTGGTTTCACACAGGGTTCCATATTGTCATTTTCCTTATCACTGTTAGTGGACTCATGGCCTCTGTTGGATTGTTGATCATTCTGTTCTGTATGTGGATGGTCTCTGTATCTGGGCTAGTTTCCACTCGGTGGCCTCTGCAGAGCAACAGCTTCCAGGTGCCATCTGGCACACCTCTACGTGGACACACTCACACAGTGTTCAGTTATCTCCCTTTAAATCGTGGGTTGTAACCATCCAACAGTCCATCCCGATCACGCGTTCTTTCTACCTCAGTGTCCAACATCTGACAGTTTCTCCCTCTCTCTCTCTCTCTCTCTCTCTCTCTCTCTCTCTCTCTCTCTCTCTCTCTCTCTCTCTCTCTCTCTCTCTCACACACACACACACACACACACTGTTTGTCTGTCTCTCCCTCTCCCCCTCCCTCTCCCCCTCCCCCTCCCCCTCGCTCTCCCCCTTCCCCCCTCTCTCTCCCCCCTCCCTCCCTCCCTCCCTCCCCCCCTCTCTCCCTCTCTCTATTTACACCAAGGTTGCCCCTTACCCACCATCTGGAGATTGGCTGTTTCCATAAACTCAATGTCCTTCACTTCCTTGCCCACATCTCTTGGGACGCAGATTGTTAGATTCTTCTTCACCTTTGTTGGGCCTTTGTTCTCTTCTTTCTGGACTATGATTGTCAAGTTTCTGGCTCAGCTGCTCCTCCCACAGTGCTCCTCTATGACCCGGTCCACCATCATGATATCTGTTTGGCCACTGGTGCCTTTTGCACTAACCCTATCGATAAACTACTTGACACTGGGATACCTCTGCTTTCAGTTTGGTGGTCCCAGCTCCTGGTTTCCTATGCTATGCTCTTGGTTAGTTCCTCAGGCCTCCATTGCTCCATTGGTGTTCTGTAGTTTGTTCCATCCCCTTTAATGACATTTTCGGGATCTATTGTTCCCCCCCCCCCACCCCCCCCCCCCCCCCCACCCCTCACATTTAATGTTGTAAATCCACTAAGCATGTGAGATAAAACTTGTTGTCTTCTGTTGACATGGGACACTATCTCTTCCTTGGTGACATGTGATGAATTTACTGCTGAATTGATAACCATTTACGGGGCCCTACGTTTTATTAAATACTCCTCCCTCATCCAAGTTTTGTTATGTATGGGCTCAAAGAGTGGCCTTCAGGCTATCGTCCAGCATTTTTCCCTCCACCTGTTGATCTCTGTCATCAATGAGCTTCTTGCCAATCTCGACTGTGCTACTTGTTCGGTTGACTACCTTTAGGTTCCTGGCTACCTGTGTATCCCGCATAACGACTGGCTGGGGGGGGGGGGGGTGGGGGGGGGGGGTGAAGGAAGGTGGGAAGGGCAGCCACCCATTCCTGTTCTCCGTGGCCACTTTTTCTCAGTTGTGGGCAGACTCTTTGGGGGGGTCACCCCCCCCCCCTCCCCAAATCCCCCTTTCTAATAAACGTCGTGTGATTAAGGGGACTCCCACCATGTGGTATTGTTCCTTCCGTGTCTCAAGTGGGAATCTACCAACCCTGCTGTCTTTGTATTGGCCATACCAGGTTGACCCATAGCCTTATGTTCCATAAAGAGCTGCCCCGCCCCTCCCCCCCCCCCCCCCCCCCCCCCCACCCCCATTCACCTTTGTAGTGCCCCCACCCCCCCTCACAGTGATTCATAGTTTGCAGGACCGTCCCCAGCTTTCGGTCCTTCGCACTAATACACTCTCCTTGCCACAGGTGTTAGCGGATGACTTTGGCATTTTACATCCACCCTTGGTTTTCTTTGCAAAAGTGATTTGTCCTCCCAGATTTAAGTACTGGAATTTCCTTCTGGAAAGTCCCTCGATTAGCATTGAGCATTGTTGATCCTCCATCCTTTTCCAGTGTTTTGTGTGGTCTTATGTGCCATTTTGTCCCCCTTTTCTTGTGCCTTCTTGTTGTCCTCACTGTGGCACAACCTTAGTATGGTATGGTGTTGGTATCAGGGTGGGTCGGCAGTAGTGCCAGCGCCATGTTGTGTGTAGTTTCTGTGTGGCCCGCTGCTCTCGCCCCCCTCCTCCCCTCCTTTTCTTTACTTTTCCTGTCTTCCTATGTTTGCCTGTTTTCCTTTCCCATTGGCTGGACTGTCTCATTGGTGTTGTTCCTCCCTTAGTTCCTGCCACTGTGGATCATGAGACTGAAAACCGCACTGTTGGTCCCCTCTTGCCTCCCCCCTCCCTCTCCCCCCCCCCCCCCCCCCAACAAACTAACCATTAGCAGTTTAATGGTACTGCCTTGACATCAGTGATGTTCCTATTCATTTCCTTATCACAGAAGATATAGTCAAGCTGATGTTAAGCATATTTATTTCTACAAAGGAATCCACAAGACATATCTTTTTGGAAATAAAGAGGTTTTTGTTATTGTGGCTCAGTTGGCAACTGAACAATAGACTTGCAAAACAATGAGGAACTAGTGAGACAACACCTTGGTTGCAAGTTGCAGTAATTTTTCATTGCAGACTCAGAACAAATTTTAAGTAATACTGTTCCTACATTCATTTTACAAGCTGTGGTTTTTACTGTCTCATGTCATTTGTTAGTGATCATATTTGAAAATGTTTGATAAGCACTAGCTAATTATAAATAGTAGTCTAGTGAAATAATGGTAGTAAAAATGACTCTTTTTATGATGATGTAACTGTCGAAATACATAATGGTAGCAATAAAGACTTGAAAGCTCTGTATTGAAACCACTGAGAACTTATGTTCTATAATTTATCAGTGCCATGTAGATCATGCTGTTATAGTTTTATAAAAGACATTTAAGGTTCCACCTACTATAGTTGTCAGTTACAGATCCATTGCACAGACAATATGAAAATACTATGTCTGTGTTCATCACTTAAAGTTAGTTACAGAGACCTACAAAGTAACCTCTGCACTACTACTTAGAATATACAGGGTAGTCATAGTCGTGATCTATTTCTAAGAAATAATGGATTTACGTAACACGCACGTATGTTTGTTGTCAATCTAGGCATACACTTTCATCATACTTCAACATGGCTGCTGTGCACTTTGAAGCATTGCCCCCATTGTTGAAGAGCAGACCTGAGTATGTCCTGAAACATATCCTGTGAAATAGCCGATGCTGGATCCCAGATTCCAGCCCTATGATCCTGAATACCATTTACCTTTTTTTTACGCCCTAGACTTTGCGTGCCACTCCTCTCCCCCCATGAAGAAATTAAAGGGTGTCAAATGAGGCGAACATGATGGTCACAGTCTTGTTGAACCTCTGTGTACCAATCTGCTGGTGACTCTTTAATTTAGATACTTCCCTATAGCAAGCACAAAATGAAGTGGCGCTCCATTTTGTCGGAACACTAGCAATGCCTTCTTGCTGAAGCTGTGGTTCCAGAAATTTCTCCAGCATATAAATGTAAATGTTTCCGGACTGTAAATGTCTCCTCCGCAAAAATGAAGGGTGTATGTATCCTGTTGGATCGCCAAATATGATAAACAGTGCAATCAAGCACTAACAGCTGCCACACATTTTTCTGTTGTGGGCATTTTTCTCAATTATCCTCTAAATGAAACAACGTGCCACATGATCACATAATTATGCATTATGTAGATGCACCCATGATTTCTTAGAAACGGATCGAGAATTTGTGACTGCCCTGTATTGTTACAGGTTGTGCAGTGTCCACCTTGGTGACTAGTGACCTGTAGGTTACCAGTTTGATTACTAGTACCTGTAGTACAGAAGGAAATTTTGCTGTGCAGGAGAGTGTGTGCTGATGAGAAGCTTCTTAGCAGATTAAAACTGTGTGCCAGGCCGAGACGTAAACTCAGGACCAATGCCGTTCCTTTCAAAGGCAAGGGTCCAGAGTTCGGGTCTTGGTCTGGTACACAGTTTTTATCTGTCAGGAAGTTTCAGCACATGCATTATTTATGACTTAAATTTGTGATTTCTGGAAGATTCTGTGACTTTCTTATTTATGGAATAATGGATATCGCTATTCTACAGTGATAAACATTTCAACTCTTTGTTTATGCAGTAAACATGGTTTCAGTGTGAAGTGTTAATTGTTGTTGATGATGACCCTGGTTTCATTAATTTTTAGTTCTGGGTTCTGTGTGAAATAATCAGGTGGAGACGCCACATCTGTCACATAACTAACAGAGTGGCTCCAATAAGGCTGTTACACAGCCTTTGCCTTCTTGGGTAGCATCCTGAGTACAATAAATAGATTTCTCTGATCTGCGTTGCCTAGGTACCAATGGATACAAAAGCATCAATGAGTCAGATGCACTTTTGGCATCCAGCATGTATTGACATCTACTTTTACTTGGATGGTACAGAGAATAAGGAAAAGTTCAATAGTTGGGACAGATTTCAGCTGGAAATGAAGTAGGTATTTGGCTACAATCCAACAACCTGGCCACATAAATGAAGAACTGTAGCACAGAGGCCAATGCCAGGAGGAGACAACAGTCATATAGTGTTGTAAAGTTGTCAATTGAATGTGATGGAAGCCAACAAAGTTTCACACTTAACAGAAGGCATGGAAGAGGATATCCGTAAAGCACAGCACTTCCCTTAATTCAAGAGTAACTGTAGTAGAGACAGTGCTTGTCACATGTTTTATTGTTGTACGGTATTGTTGTTCTGTGCTGCTTCTGGTTCACTCTTGTGGTGAGTTACGTTTTGTATCAGGTGTGGTTCGAGTGACACACATTTTGCTATGGCTCTGTCAAGAAAAACAACAGTCAGTATGTGCAAACGCAGCTAATTTTGAAAGTTTTGTCACTCAGTATGAAGAAACTGATTTTTTAAAGAAGGAAGCATCTTTAAAGACAAAAATAGTGAATCAAAATGTTCTGGAAGATTACAGTACTTCAGATAATACTACTTCATCAGAGTCTGAAAATGAAGGTTTACATCAGCTACTCAGAGATGACAATACATATTACATTAATCACAATGGAGCCATTTGGAATTTAGATCCTCCTTCAACTTCTTGTTCGCCTACTCACAATAACATAAAGAAGGAAGTCGATTCAGCTTGTGAATTGAAAATTTGTAAACTTAAGGGTGCCTGGACTGTTTCCTCTTCAGCAAAATAGTACATGAAGTCACCAACTGCACAAATGTAAAAGGCAGAAGAATGGCTGCTTTAGCTGGTGAAACTTGGAAAAACATTTCACTTGTTGAGATGGAGAATTTTCTTGGTCTTTTCCCTTCTTGCTGGTGTTGAGAAGAGCTGGGATATGCCTGTAAGATAATTATTCAAGGGTGAAAAAGCAAATCCTACATGTAAGGCCTCATTGTCAGTGAATAGATTTGAGGATATAAGGAGAATAATAAGATTCAATGACTGGTGCACATGTAAAGCTCAGTCTGCAGCTGTTTGCTGTGTATTGGAATTGTTTCTCGACAAGTTTAGAACAGAATGATTCCCAATGATTCACTCACAGCTGATGATCAGCTACTCCCATTCCATGGAAGGTGCGGCTTTATCCAATATACATCCACTAAACCCTTTAAGTATGGCATAAAGATATTTTGGTTATCTGATGCTACATCTGCATGTGCTTAAGATGGAATTATGTGCACAGGAAGGAAGCCGCGTGAACAAGTTCACAAAAATCTGGCATTGAATGTGGTGAAAGCCCTTGCTAAAAGCAAAGGAGAAACATCCAGAAACATTACTCTCAACATCACTAGTATTCAGTCGACAGAAGAGATGCTTCAGAAGCAAATTACTGTGGCAGGGGCAATCAAACAAAATAAACCAGAAATCCCTAATGAGGCAGAACCGTCCACTTCAAGAGCGATGCATTCCTCATTATTTACCTATAAAGGTGCAGTCACAATTGTGAGTTATGTTGCCAAAAAGAAAAAAAAATACAGTAGTTCTTAGTAGCACATTGCATCACTACAAAGTAGCACAGTGCATCACTACAAAGATGTCAAAATCAAACTCAGGCAATGAATAAACCAGAATATAATAAAGTTCTGTAACTCCACTAAGGGTAGATTAGATCAAATGGATCACAAGGTTCGCTCTTACACCACAAAGAAACAAACGATGAGATGGCCATTGGAATTTTGGATGAATATGAAGGATCTTGCAGTGATGAAAAATGATATTTTATTTTCTGACCACCATCTGACATACCATAGTGGAAGATACGATGGAAAGAATTTGTTCCCAGAGATTTAGTAGAGGAAATTGTAAGTCCACCAATGTAGCTCTGAATTCAGATCGCTAATCTCTCAAAGAAAACAGCTGATGCCACAAACAAATGTGGTGTGCAAGAAGATTTCTTATCGCTGAGCCAATTAGCTGCACCAGTGAAGAGAAAAAGATGCAGATATGGTAACAAACATAGGAAAGGCACCATGATATCTATGAACTGTAAAAAATGTGTAAAGAACATAGTGGCATTCTTTGTGCTTCTCGTTTGCCAATGTTGTAAACTAAGAAAAATGCAGAATTTTATGGAAAACACTTAATTGTTTGTGAAAATATAGCTTATAATTACTATATTGTGGGCTATAAGGGTATTGTAAGGTAAGGAATTGTACTTAATAATTCTTATGACACGTAGCACTGCAACTTATAAGTGCATTAATACAATTACTTGCATGTGTTGTACATGAGTGACTGTAACTGATAAAAATAAACTCTGAGAGTTCTTTATTTAAAAAATGATAAGGTATTACTAAGGCCCACCATATTCTTGTAGTAATATTTAAGAACATTTCAGTATCTCAATAAATTTTAAACAAATAAAGTCACTTCCAGAAGATGGGTATATGAAAAGAGAACATTTTCAACACCATCCATCCTAGGGTTAAAGTATGTCACCACAGCAGACATCCAGTGGTGCCAGCACATCAGAATAGTGGTTGTGAAAAGATCTTCTGAATGTTCTATTGATGGTATAGCTGCGGAAGACTATGAGGACCTTGTATGGCTAATACGTCAAATACATGGGTTTAAAACATCTGTTATTGTGGAATCCATAAGATGGGGAGTAGCTGCATCAAATTTTGAACCCACATGGGAGAAGGTAGCATAGGAGTGATTTGAAAGTCATTAGCGTCAATCTGTACAAGCCATATTAAAAGTGAAGACCAGAGATGGAAACCTGGACTTACATTAAAACTGCCAGACAGCAACCAAGGGTCTCACAGTCAGTAACGCAGACAGCCTCCCTGCATATTTGATTGTCATCCAGAAAAATTGACATTTGGAGATCCAGTATTTTTCCACAGTGAATGTCCTGGGCCTGCTGTTTGCTTCTGAAAGTAAAGGAAAGTGCATTCAGTGACTGTTACACCACAAGACTGTAAACTACAGGACATTTCTATATCTGCCAGGCATCAGAAGAGGGTTACAGCCACCCTTCAGTATGAAGCCCATCATTGCAGTAGGATTGAGCTTACTCTCCAATGCTCCACATTGCTGTGCGCAGATTCCAGTATAAGGTGGCACCAATTCTGGCTTATATTGTTTCACTTTTAATCTTAAATAATTATTCTTTTCTTCCAAACAATCTTAAACAGTACAAATGACTATTAACTTTTATTAGGGGTATAATTACAAATATCTGTCTTGAGAAGGGACTTTTGCAAATGCTCATTGCCAGTTTTGTAAAGGCCTCGTCCCTACTGCTGTGGAGGCCGAGTTACCACTGTCGTTACAATAGGCCGAGTTTATGAGTTCGTGAACGGCTTCTGGTGCAGTACACCACTAAACCAATTTCTCCCTGCCACTATTACACAGCTATGCCCCAGGGTCAGGTGACAGGATAGGAGAATGAAGGTTCTACAACACTCCAACAAATTAGTATTTAAGCCTCACAAATGAGTTAAAAAGTTTTACTTTTGTGATTTGTAGAATAATGAAGTCTGCAACACTGCATGTAATACAACACACAAAAAGACCTCAATGGCTAAGTGCAAATAATTGTGTGTAAACTTACCAGTACACAGCAGATGCAATTTACAACTACTGTCTGTTCACTTCTAAGAGTTCACTATCAGCTCTGATCGATGCTCTATAACCAAATGGATGAGAGCTGCTCTTCTATCTTCCGAGTAGGCTTCTGTCCATTGTTGTCTGGTCATTGGCAGATTGCGCTTGGCCGGCAGTTGGCTAAGGCAAAGTCTATATCTTCATCTTCATCCTCAGCATCCCCCCTTGGCACCGGCACCAGCTAGCATCATTGTGTCTCTGGTGCTTTTGCCCTGGCTGTGTCTTGTGTGGACGACATGGCAGAGACTAGGCGGAAACTGAAACTAAAGCTTTTATTATCTTTGTCATCTATAACAAGCAATATTCTGAGGCCCTCCTGGACAACCCGTGTGGCATTTGCAGCTCCATGCAGCACCTGCTGTGACATAGGGACGTCCACTGACAAACATCTGCCACATGCTGCCTAAGGAGTACCTCAAACAAATAATAAAATATAAAATAAATATTTGAACATATATAGGATATCAGCTACATACAAACATCTCTGGGGACTTGCTAATTGCCATAGAAATTATAATAAAATTAGTTGGAGACATGCCTGCTCAGTTGTAAACAATGAATTTTTACAAGTCTATCATGAACTTAGTTTATCTAAATTCTGTACCCTCACATCAGATGCCAAAGTGAAGGAAACTAAAAATAGCAACCATCTAGCTAGGTAAAGCTGCTGCTGATGACAAAATTCAGTGGGGAACAATTGTCAAGATGTTGAAGAATCACATTGATGTCATCATCAACGAAAAACTAATCACATCCGAGACATCATCATCTATGATACTGTATGATTATTATTGCTAACTGAAGAAGACTATGTTCAGAGATTTGAAGGCTATTGAGCCAAAAGTTGCTGATTGCAAATACATCCACCTGCAGCAACTGTTCTGAGGATAATAAGATAATTAATGACAGAAACAGTATTCTGAATTTGTAGTTTTCCCACAACATTGTCATGATCTTGCCACTGGGTGGGGCTTCTTCCAGACATCTCAAGCAGTCATAGACTGTGGAAGATTGGAGCTGCACACTGACAAAGCTACTGCAGCTAGTTCATGCAACGAAATTGCTCTGGCCGATCATTTAGCATTGAAGACACACTTATCCCATTGTAACAATAAAACAAGTTCTAGTCAAGTCTGGACTCTCATTAAAACTGTGAAACCTAGTAGAATGAAAAAAGGTACTCTGCCTCAGGAAAGAGATCTATAAGCTATTTGAGTGGTCAAGGAGAGCTTTGAGTCACCAAATGCCATGAACAGCCTCAAGTTGTCAAGGCTGTGTGCATGGGAAAGCCAAACTGTCCAGGAAGGTCAGCACTGCCATCAATGGAGAATACAGCTACTCTGCCATCAGAGGAATCTGCTATCCAACTTGCAATAGGCCCTGATGTGACCGAGGAACAATACTGGTAAGAGTTGGCCATTCTGTGTCAGTTTTCGGGTTTGTTCAAGCCCTGGAGTGGAGATGAGACAGATCAGATCGCCAAGTGATGAACATTGGGGAACATCCCCACCCCCAGAAAAATAAATTTGGGTGCTCATTTAATGTGCCTTTTGCTGAATGACTGATAATTTAGATGGAAGTGGAGAGTATGCTGCAAAACAATGACAGTAAATGGCAGAGTCCTCGGTCCTGCCCTGTGGTTCTCATAAAGGAAAAAAGATGACAAATGGTTTGTCAGTGTCTGTTACCTGCAGCTGAACAGTCACTAAAAATGTACACACATTGTTATGAACTGATAACACCATGGACAGTATAAAGTTACAATGTTTAGTCTGTCTAACATACCATCCACTTCTGATCTCATGATGTACAACGTGCTTAGACATCTGAAAGGACGGTGTGCAGTTGCTACCTAGTTGACATTGTTGTTTCTTGAAGACATTTAAGAGTCTCTAAGCCACTTGACAACTGTGCTGAAGTGTGTTCTGAGAAAATGTGTATTTGTCACCCAAGAAATAAAATTTTGGGTATGTATGTTAAAATAGTCAGTAGTGATTCAGAAAAAGTAAGAAAAAATTTTCCAGCTATCTGGCATATTACTAATGGGAGGCTTTTCCAGAACTGCATGTGATACATGAAAGATTTCAGATGCAGAGCATGACATAACTACAAAAACTGCTGCAGGAAGACACACAATTTTCTTTGACTGATGAATGATAGAGATCTTTCTATACCATTAGGAGGCACTGACTTTTTCCCCTGTTCTAGCACTTTTTGGCATGAATGCCAGGATAGAAATAAACATTGATGCTATTGGTTATGGGATAGAGCAGTTGTAGTGAAAATTCAGGAAGGTGCTGAAAGAGGGATTGCTTCTTACACTGCATTGCCAGGTGCCAGCTGAAGATGATTGGGTTTCCTCTTGTCAGGGCCACTACTCAGGAGCCATGTGGTACTGGATTGCCCACAGTGCTAAAGGGAATGGTGATTCGGAGCAGCACAGGTGATGGTGAAGTCCAGACTCAATGTCCAAGAACATTCAAATGAACATCCGCTGCCCAGCAGATGGCAGTGGTGGCTGGTAGGGTATGTGTAAATAGCATATTTTATTTGAACAGGGGATAGGAGCCTATTTTGAATACTACGAAGGTTTTTTATGCATTTGGGATTAACTTGTGTGAATATAAGTAATCTGCAGGCTGAAGAATATGAGGTTACCTTTAAATTGTGTAAATCGGGCTTGCACCCTTCTGAGCAATGAAGAGTGAAGTAACTTCCTACCCTGGTTACAGGGCAGACTGGTCACTGTTATGAGTGACCACCAGTCTTCATGATTGACTAACCTGAAGGGTGCATCAGAATGATTGGCAAGATGACCACTGAAACTTCTGAACTGTGTTGTCATGTTGTTGTTGTGGTCGTCAGTCCAGAGACTGGTTTGATGCATCTCTCCATGCTACTCTATCCTATGCAAGCTTCTTCATCTCCAAGTAACTACTGCACTATCTGAATAATTTCTTTAATCTCATCATACATTTCTTCAGTCTCTGTCATCTGTGGAGCCAGTTAGCATACAAACTTTTACTACTGTGGTAGGTGTGGGCTTCATGTCTATCTGGGCTACAATAATGCATTCATTATGCTGTTTGTAGTAGCTCATCTGCACCTCTATTTTTTTATTCATTATTAAGCCTACCCCTGCATTATCCTTATCTGATTTTGTATTTATAACCCTGTATTCATCTGACCAGAAGTCTTGTTCCTCCTGCCACTGAACTTCACTAATTCCCACTGTATCTAAATTTAATCTGTCCATTTCTCTTTTTAAATTTTCTAACCTACGTACCCGATTAATGGATCTGACATTCCACACTTTGATCTGTGGAATGCCAGTTTTGTTTCACCTGATAACGACGTTGTCCTGAGCAGAGTCTGCCCGGAGATCCAAATGGGGGAGTATTTTACCTCTGGAATATTTTACCCAAGAGGACGCCATCATCATTTAACCATACAGTAAAGCTGCATGCTCTCGGGAAAATTATGGCTGTAGTTTCTCCTTGCTTTCAGCCATTCACAGTATCAGCACAGAAAGGCTGTTTTGGTTAATGTTACAGGGCCAGATCAATCAACCATCCAGACTGTTGCCCCTGCAATTGCTGAAAAGGCTGTTGCCCCTCTTGAGAAACCACACGTTTGTCTGGCCTCTCAGCTGTTACCCCTCTGTTGTGGTAGCACCTACGGTATGGCTATCTGTATCGCTAAGGCACACAAGTCTCCCCACAAACGACAAAGTCCATAGTTCATGGGGGAAGGGGGATGGTGTCATAATAGTATAAAAAACCAAGTTAGTGCCAATAGGACTTGTGCTCTGTGGGTTCCATACAAATTTAATTATGTATATAGATTATAATGACGATGATAATTTTGTGTAGCTCAATGGCTTGGTGCAAGTCTTTCTATTGGCCGCCACTTCGGTGATTTGTGTGTCCCTAACCTACTCCATTTATCCAACAGGGAAAAGAGGACCTACAGTTTAATGTGGACTCCAAACCAAGTGTTATTTCCGGCATCTCCTCACACCATAGAGAGGTGAAGGCTAGGCTAGAATGAAGACTGAAAAATCTGTGATACAAACCAGATTCGATCCCGCGACCTCTCAGTGTCCAGGCATGTGCTTTACTGCTAGACCACTGATCTTGACATGTATCTAGATAGTTCATATCTAGGTTTTGATGACTGAGTTTGCAAATATCAAAATATATGACATATATGGCCGTATCTTTTGATTGCATTGACTTAAAAGTTTAAATTACTTATACTGACAAAGGACCGTTGACCTTAGTATTTAACGTGGTACCTGAGAAAAAAAGGGTCTTGACGGTTGGACAGATTGTCAGACAGATGGGTAGACACAAAAGTGATCCTATAAGAGTTCCGTTTTTACCAGTTGAGGTACAGAACCCTAGAAATGGATAAAAGTGCAAACACTCCCCCCCCCCCCCCCCCCCCCACACACACACACACACACACACACACACACAGTATCCATTGGAGAAACATAACAACACTGATAACATCCCAGTCATCACTCCACTAACAAATATTTAAGCTGAACAACGGACAAAGGGGAATCCAACACTACGAAAGACCATAGATGCTTTAGAGTAGAAAGAAGCGGTCATATGCAACCCAAATTACTGGAGCACATATTTAGATCCCCCAGGACATCTGGTACCAATTCCTCCCCCTGTTGCTCCATTTCACTGGATTTGAATAGACATCTCAGGGAGGTTTCCCAAGTCACCAAATAAGAAAAAAACGGATAATAGTGTGCACCTCACATGCTTCAGAGTCATTGAAGCTGTACTCAAGGATGAAGCTCCAGAAATCACCACCTTTATTGCATAAAACATATTCAGTGTCATCACAGAACAGAGAGACTGGTGTGTGTGATACTGCCTATTGTGACACACACACGTAACACAGCAAAATAGACTGCAAATTGCATGCCTCATTTTTCTGTTCTGCAATCAAGTGGCTGGAAATTGGATATTTAGTATCCATTTCAACCCAATAATGCTCAGGATGATTACAGATGATTACATAGAAAAGCTCATCAACAGATGGTATGCTTACTGACATTGACTGAATTGAATAAGAACTGTGAAGATTACGTCAAACGCTGACCTTTATATCACAAACAAGGTGACCTAGTATTCATTTTTACACCAGTGCAGGAGGTCGCACTATCAGTGAAATTATTAAAGCTCTACTTTGATCTGCATTGAATCCTGTGTTGCTTGTCAATGACCAGTGAAGTGAAGGTTAATGATCCTGCATTGGGGAGACAAACATGCAGACAGAGGCAATGTCTGTGGCCTTCACATGGAGCTCCATCATAGACCATAAGAGCGGATCGATGATAGGCCTTCCCAAACAAGGTACACACGAGCATGGCTGATAATCCTGGCAGCTGAATGAAAATACCACCAGATGAATGCCACAGTGACCATGAAGCTGTGACATGACAACACAAGGATCTGCCAGTGCCAACATAAAAATGACCATTGACTAAATCTGGATCCAGGAAGTTCCAGATCAGTCCAAAATAGTGGGTCAGTTTTGGAAGGTGGTGCAACAGTGCCACGTGCTGTGCTTCATTCACTGTAGTGTAGTGATTGTAGTCATTGGCTAGTGACATGAAGGTTACCAGGTTGATTTCCACCTTCTACAGTATTTAACATTCATGATTTCTTGAACTTATTTATGGTATGTGGGAATTTGCTATAATAAACTGTGTGTATTGAATCAGAAGCACACTCTGCTGAGACAAGCATTGCCACTTGTCACAGGATCTTTGCCTGATATTTGTTTAGTGGTTTTTCTAACATCTCCCCGTCTTGAGTAGCTAGTGTTGTCAAACTTTCATCACCTCCATATTTGAAGAAAAGAGGATTGCAATTTTGTTGAGCACATTTCTGCAGTAGCTGAAAATTTGCTGCTGATATCCTTATTCAGTCTCTGGCCCATTATTTGCTGGTAGTTTTCAAAATTATCAAATTATTGCAGGAAGTACAAATCAAATTTGGCAAAAAATATGTCCAGAAAGTTGTTCAATTTGATGTGTTCCTCATTATCACTGTCTATGGATTATGTTTAAGGACTTTACTAAATTTTTTTCAAGTATATATTGCAAGATGCCATTTGGATTTGTCTTTTTTGTTTATTTCCTTTTTGTATTTATTATTTGGTCCTGTTTAAACAGTTAGACTGTAAGTGCTCAGATAAGCTTGTAACTATAATCTGTCATAGATCCCTCGAACAAAAAACCCTGCCCAGTTATTGGAAAAAGGAACAGATTACAAACATCTATAAGAAGGGTAGTAGAAGTTGGTTGGTTGATTTATGGGAGGGTACCAAACAGAGAGGTCATTGGTCCCATCAGATTAGGAAAGGATGAGGAAGGCGGTCAGCCATGCCATTTCAAAGGAACCATCCTGATATTTGCCTGAAGCAATCCAGGGAAATCACAGAAAACCTAAATTAGGATGGTCAGACACAGGTTTGAACCATCGCCCTCCCGAATGCAAGTCCATTGTGCAAACCACTGTGCCACTTCAGTTGGCGTAGCAGAAGTGATCCACAAAAGTACCGTCCAATACCCTTGACATCAGTTTGTTGCAGAATCTTAGAACATATTCTGAGCTCAAACATAATGAGGTATCTTGAACAGCATGATCTACTCAATGCCAACCAGCATGAATTTCGTAAACATCAATCATGTGAAACCCAACTTGCGCTTTTCTCACGTAACATACTGGAAGTTTCGGATCAAGGAAATCAGAGAGATGTAGTACTTCTTGATTTCTGAAAAGCACTTGACTCACTATCATCTCTATGTTTATTGTCTAAAGTACAATCATATGGATTATCGAGTGTAATTAGTGACTGGATTGAGTACTTTTAGGTAGGGATGACAAAGCATGTTATTGTGGATGGAGTAACTTCAGGTGTGTTGGGGCCCTTGCTGTTCATGGTGTATATTAATGCAGATGATGCAGTTATCTATAAGCATTACTATGTGAAAGAAGCTGCATAAATATTCAGTCACATCTTGATAAGATTTCAAAGTGGTGTAGAGATTGGCAACTTACATTAAATGTTCAGAAATGTAAAATTTTGCGATTCACTAAATAGAAAAAATGTAGTGTCCTATGACTATAATATGAATGAGTCACTGTTGGAATCGGCCAACTCATACAAATACATGGATGAAACAATTTGTAGGAATATGAAATGGAATGATCACATTTGTTCAGTCATGGGTAAAGCAGACCGTTCATTGGTAGAACTCTGGGGAAGTGCAATCAGATTACAAAGGAGATTGCGTACAAATCACTTTTGCGACCAGTTTTAGAACATTGCTCATGCGAGTGGGACCTGCAACAGATATGACTAACAGGGGTATTGAACGTATCCAAAGAAGGGCAGCACGAATGGTCACAGCTTCATTCAATCCATGAGTGAGTGTCACAGAGATACTGAAGGGACTGAAATGGAAGACTCTTGATGATAGATATAAACTATTCTGAGGAAATCTATTAACAAAGCTTCAAGAACTGGCTTTAAATGAGGACTCTTCGAATATACCAAAATTCTGTATGTATTGCTCTCATAAGGACAGTGAAGATAATATTAGAATAATTACTTCACACACAGAGGCAATCAATCAATGATTCTTCCCATTCTTCTTAAGTGAATGGAACAGGAAGAAATCCTAGTAACTAGTACAAACGGACGTACTGTCTGCCATGCACCTCACCGTGGTTTGCAGAGTGTAGATGTAGATGTAGATGAGATGAAATAAGATTAAATGCTGAAAAAATGCCCCCACTTGACTGCTGTTGACGCTAGTGCCCTATATTAATTGTTGTTGCAGTTGCTCCTACATTCACATTGAAGCTGCTATTAATTTCCTCGAGTTTCAATCTTCAAGGAAAGTATGTATTTAAATCATTTTTTAGGAATCAAAAGATTAAAATTCTTAATAAAATCACCACCTAGAATAATTTCAACATTAAAGCTTTTTTTTTTTTTTTTTTATTTTTTGCACTTGTTCTGGTTTTATCAGGGCAATATCTACACCATAACTGTGGCCCCAGTATAAACTTACACTTTTGTTTTTGGGTTATTAAATTTGCTTACTGTTGATTCAAGTAATTTTGGGCATGCATTCAACATTGTTGATAGTACATACAGTGTTATGTCTTAGAAGTACATGCACCAATTAATCAGCATTCTGGAATGTTATCTTGTTCAGTTTGTTACTGTTCTAATGCATGTATTAAACCTGTCTTTTCTGAGTCGATAATGGTCTGTTAAGTGGAGATACCTGTCTAGTTGTTTACAGCAACTAGTTCATGAACTGATCACACATTGACATTATTTTAGCATTTAGTTCTACATACTTCTTCATTCAAAATCTTCCATAACACCACCACTTGCAGCTCTGAATAAAAACTATTCTTGGTACTGTAAATACTGCTACAGGTGTAATTGAATTCGCGAGGGGGTTGTATGAACTCTACATCTGTGGATTTTGATAAGCCGTGCATGCATACTGGGTTGTTCCCAGTGCGCACCCTAGTTAACGTGGCCAGTGTATGTCAGGTACAGATCTGGTGAGCCTGGGATGCCCAAGCCAGGACTGCTAGTGTCACCAGTCCTTAATAACCATATACTCTGTGCCCACTGCAGTGACTACCATCGAGTAATTATTGTAATGTTGCCCTCACTAATTGCATGAGGAAGACCTTGGAATTGGTGGTGAACTGTCACCTTGCCTGGGTCTTAGAATCCAGGCAGTTCCTCTGTCGCAATATGCTTATTTCAGTGCTACTCTTTGACAGTGCTGCAAGCAGAGAAGAAAGGAAGAAAATGGATCCTACAGTTGGAGTTTTGGAACTATTTCTGAAGTTTGCGCATAATTGCCAAGCTGCTTATACCAAAGGTACCTCATCATGCACTGATGAGATACTTTTGTTGTAGGTGTAAGTTCAAATTATGCATGCTAAAAAAACCTGCTGAATATGGCATAAAACTGATGTGTCTTTCAGATGCTAGAAATAGATATGAATGGATGTAGCTGTGTTGTTAAAGATTTAGATCAGGGACAGTCATAGCATGGCGAACTTCACACGTGCAGCGTGTGCGGGCCACATGCGGGTCAAGGCCTGGCCTGTGCCTCAGCTTTTCTCGATGTTTCTCAGAAATACCCGGAACAGTGGGACATTTCACTTAGCTTCTCAGTGTCTTTTTCAGTCAACAAAACTCTCTGAGTTCGGGTGAATCGTGATGTCAGCACTGATTACCCTTCACTGTTTGTTCGCAATACAAAGGACGTTAATAGATGCAGTGGCTGTATGCACAAAATAAAGCAATCTAGTGATCTACCAACACAATCTTTAAAAATGAATGGGAATGACAGAAGAGAAGGATGAAAATTCTCATTCTGCATAAGTGACGGGTACTGCGTATTTGCAATGAAATGACATTATAGTACCATGCAGAAAAAAATTTAAAGGTATAGCTGAAAATGGAATAGCAAAAAATTATAACAGTTGACAGATGGGATTATTGTTCTGTACTTCAAGAGGCACTTTGTACTAAATTTGTAGGCATGCAGGGTATGAAGAAGTTGGTGATGCGAACAGGAGAATTTCTGAAGTCGCACACATTAGTCCATTGTCAGTTGTAACAGTTTGCAATGGAACTGAACGAAGAGTATGGAGACTTCATATACACACATAAAAAAAGGTTTTGCATCACCTCGATTCTGAGAGTTCTGGAACCTGTACAGAAAATTGAAATGGAGATCAACATATACATGATTTCCGCCCATTTTATTGCTCACGAAAACCACACATTGCATGTTGTACCAGCATACAGCGAGACCTTCAGAAGTGGTGGTCCAGATTTTTGTACACACCGGTACCTCTAATACCCTTTGCACATCCTCTTGATTGATGCATTCCTGTATTTGTTGTGGCACACTGTCCACAAGTTCATCAAGGCACTTGTTGGTCCAGATTGTCCCACTCCTCAACAGCGATTTGGCGTAGTTCCCTCAGAGGGGTTGGTGGGTCACGTTGTCCATAAACAGCACTTTTCAATCTATCCCAGGCATGTTCGATAGGGTTCATGTCTGGAGAACACACTGACCGCTCTAGTCGAGCGATGTCATTATCCTGAAGTCATTCACAAGATGTGCATGTTCGGGATGCAAATTGTCATCGATAAAGACGAATGCCTCGCCAATAAGCTGCTGATATGGTTGCACTACCAGTCGGAGGATGGCATTCACATATCGTACAGCCGTTACGGCGCCTTCCATGACCACCAGTGGCGTACGTCGGCCCCACATGATGCCACCCCAGAACAGCAAGGAACCTCCAGCTTGCTGCACTCGCTGGACAGTGTCTCTAAGGGGTTCAGCCTGACTGGGTTGCCTCCAAACACGTCTCTTAAGATTGTCTGGTTGAAGGCATATGCGACACTCATCAGTGAAGAGAATGTGATGCCAATCCTGAGTGGTCTATTCAGCATGTTGTGAGCCCATCTGTACCGCACTGGATGGTGTTGTGGTTGCCAAGATGGATGTTGGGAGTGAAGTGGCACATCATGCAGCCTATTGCTCACAGTTTGAGTCATAAAACGACATCGTGTGGCTGCACGAAAAGCATTATTCAACATGGTGGTGTTGCTGTCAGGATTCCACTGAGCTATAATCCGTAAGTAGAGGTCATCCACTGTAGTGTAGTAGTAGCCCTTTGGTGGCATGAGCGAGGCGTGCCATTGACAGTTCCTGTCTCTCTGTATCTCCTCCATGTCCGAACATCACTGCTTTGGTTCACTTCGAGATGCCTGGACACTTCCCTTGTTGAGAGCCCTTGCTGGCACAAAGTAACAAAGCAGATGCGATCAAACCAAGATATTGACCATGTAGGCATGGTTGAACTACAGATGACATGAGCCATGTATCTCCTTCCTGGTGGAATGACTGGAACTGATCGGCTGTCGGACCCCTCCGTCTAATAGGCGCTGCTCATACATGGTTGTTTACATCTTTGGGCGGGTTTTGATGTGTGTATTAGTGCAAAGTATGTTGGTTAAGTTAAGGAGCATGCCTGATATATAGCTTGCTATTGTCGAATTTACAAAGGAAAAAAGAGTGCTGGAATGAAAATTAGAACATCTAGAATGGAGTGCAGACTTCACATTTTAAGTGGACTTGTCTGCACACTGCCCACAGTAAGACATAGCAAGCTAACTTCCTTCTGATTTGATGAGCATGCATTTAAAAAGAAAATCTCATTGTAGCTCGAGCTTTTAAGAATTAATCGTGGCCTTGAAAGAATTACAAGGAGTTTCCTAAATGTTTTGAGGACACTGCCAATCTTACATCTGTTTTCAATCTGTTTTAGGCACCATTTGCCATTTCACCTGAAAGCACCCCTGTGGGTCTGCAGATGTAACAGTTTGATTTGCAAGGCAGTTCTCATTTTAAAGATAAATACAGAGACAATATAAAAATATTTAGATCAACACATGTGTGAGACTTTTTTTCAATTATGAAGCTAAATAAATCAAGATTATGTGACAACTTGAGTGTGAGAATCTGTGAAATTGTCTGTGAATCTGTCCTTATGCCAACAATTCGTATGAGGAAAAGAAGTTATACTTTGTCTTCAGTGTGCCAAAAATAATTAAATAATACTAAAAATTTGTTTTGTTTTTGATCTTTGTTGTTGAGAAATATGAAATATAAAACTAAGTAGTATACAGCGTGACTGCTCTGCCACTCAAGTACAGCGCTCCTCACAGTCAGATAGGGTAGCATGCTGGTGGCAGAAATGTGCCAGCCAGGTTGAGCGCTATAACACTCATGCCAGGGCTCTGGTTGTGAGCTGAATTCTTGGCCACCCTTGATTTAGATGAAGATACTCTTTAAGCAGAAGGCTGAAAGTTCTCAAAACCAATACAGTCTGTAATACACCTATCAAAGACTATACAAGGAACAAATAGGAACATCATAGGTGACAGCTGGTTTTCTTCTGTAGAACTTGTAGATGTCATGAAAACCAAGGGACTGACTTATCTTAGGACAATGGGGCAAAATAAGAGAAAGAAATAAAGGGAATTCCTACCCAGTAAATCCAGAGGAGGTGATTCTGATCTATTGAGTTGGTGTAGAAGTTTTTCCGTAAGTTTAATAAACACAACAATACACAAACAGAGCCTTTCGCAATCAGTAATATATTCTCCTTCTGCGTGCAACAGTTTGCCACTGCTGGGATAACTTTTCAATTCCATTACTGTAGAAATCACATGATTTTGAGATGAAGAACTAGCCGAACTATATTTGGAGCGCATTTTCATCCGGAAAGGAAGTTCATTGAAGGCTGTTTCATAGAGGGTGGCAGTGAAAATCTGAGGGTGCAAAATCAGGTGAATAAGGTGGTGTATAGTGTTTTTTTGTCAGTCTAACAGAATGCTGGCCAGTGTTATCATGGAGTAGCATTAGTTTCATGCATCTTCCTGCTCGTGGTTCTTGGAGTGCATTTGCGAAACATCTCAGCAATAAGGATTACACTTCTGGTAAGGAATTCGTATTATGCCATATCGTCGCCGTTCCGTCAGATACAGGACGTTACCTTTTGTGGATGTGTGCAGGTCTTTGTAGGGGGAGTTACTGCTTTGTTTGGGCTCAACCATTCCTTTTTTGTCTTCAATGTTAGCAAAGAGATGCCTTTTATCATCACCAGCAATAATACAGGATAGGACTGTTCAGTGTTGTTCACAAACCAGTTGATGATGAGAAAGCAAAAATGAAAATATGGCTTAATGCCTGTTGTACCCGTACACTCGATTTTTGATCCTTCCCCATTGCATGCAAATGTTGCACAATGGTGGAATGCTAACAGTTCATCAGATTTGCCAGCTTTAGAGTACACTGACTTGGATCATTATGAATTAGTGCGTTTAAACGATCTTTATCAAACCACAAAGGTCTTCCTGAATGTGAAGAGTCACTAATGTCAAACTGATCCTCTCTAAAACTAGTAAAACATTTTCTTGGAGTGCACTGTCCAATGGCATTACCCATACTCTGCACAAATGTTTCTGGGTGCCTCCACTGCTGTCACCTCTCTATTGAACCCAGACAGAAGAATGTCAGAAATGTTCTGATGTCTCCACTTGGCACTCCATTTTCTAGTGTCCACAGCTCCACTGACTATCTCCAAATGACAATATCTAAACTCAGATAGCAACAGTGAACTACAAATAAAAAATGATGACCTGTAAATAAACCCACATCAAATGGAATACCAACCTGCAAAACAAAATTGCTACGAACATATACACCAACCTAACATATGGATTTACAAAGGACAAGCCTGCCGTCTCTTACGCGCTGAAAAAGAACAAGGCAGTGATTATTTTATCATCCACGTATTGCGAGGTATCTGTTGACAGCACCACTCAGAAACCAGAGATGATAGAATTTTATAACCTCAACGAGGGAGTAGTAATTTCTCTGAAAGAGAAATGTGCGAACTATTGTAGTGGTTGACATAATATACCTGATTCTGTACACAAATGCTGTAAATTCATATATAGTATATAGCTCCTTTAAACTTAACCCACAGACAAACATGCTTGAATTTACAGTGAACCTCACCAGAGCTCTCACCAAACATCAACTGAAAAGAGGATTGAATGATGTGTAAATAAATTATGAACTCCAGATATGTATTCGAAGAGTCCTGGGGGTGTTAGAAGAAACGGCTGCTTACATACTAGAAGATAAACTTGAAAAGAGGAAAGCGTGCTTCTTGTGCAAACCTTGTAAGAAGAGGAAGGCATCTTATGTTAGTTTTCTGTATAAAAATCCAGTGTGCCTTGAATGCACAAAAAACTTTGGGAACAATGTTTAGAACAGTTGTGAAGTGCAAGTGGCTTCTGTGTTACAAAAAAATTATTCTTTTCGTTACAAAATAATAATACTGTTTCTTTGTGTTGTTCGCCACGTGTGTTGATAAGTGAACTTCCATGTTTTCTTTATAACATAGTGATAACAGTGAATATTATACACAAGTTTTTTTCTTCTTTACAGAAAACTGCTGTTGTTCATCATTGGTAACAAATATGTGCTCCGTATATCCAGTTTCTCATGGTTCATTTGCACACATTCATCTATGAATAAGCAATCACTCAGTATTTTCAGTTATTACTAATCCATTGAGTTCAAAGGTTGACATCACTATGAGTAATTTTCTCTTAATTTTTTAAGTTGAATTAAAGCAGGTTGTATAAAGCATACAGGCATAGAGTTTTGTCAACATATAGTATTTTATTAATTACTGTTAGTCACTAAATACTATTCTGTACATTCAAGATATCAGATTTGAGTTTTGTATAGATCTGAGGAAGAAAAAAAGCAAAGTGGCCCGGCAGACGTTACCTCACAAACTATGTCCCAATGTAAGTACCACTCAAGTTAAGGTTAAGGGCTAAAATAGCTCTTGGGACTGAAAGACCCTTAGAGCAAGCTAATGAGGTCGGCACTCAAACTCAGTGAGTTTAATGATGAGGTGGTCCATAAACTGAGTAGGAAATATACAAATGCAGATGCATTGACCAGGAAGGTTGCAGTGTTGACTACATTAGGGAAAAGTGTAACAGAGTGGCTGAGAGCACAGGTGGCTGACAAAGACTGTCAGGCATTCAGGTTACAATCACAGTTCGTGACATATGAGAGCTTACTCTGCAGGATGACAAAATGTTGACCATACATAATGTTTCTGGCAGTGTTCAAAGACAAAGTATGGCAACAAGTGCATTATCATATGTTGTCAGGTCTCAAAGGACACAGAATGATGGACACATGAGTAGTGGTAAGATTCTGGTAGAGAACAAGAAATCGTGATGTCGAGCAGTACGTAAAGGATCGTGTGCCATGTACACAAAGAGCTGACCTTAGTCGTCCAAAAATCCCTTTTCCAGACTACCAGATGAATCTGAGCCCTTTCAGAAGATTGTATGTGATATCTTGGGACTATTCAATAGGACACCCGCTGATATAAATGTGTACTAACAATCAGAGATTATTTGTTGAGATTGCTGGTGTGGTGGTGTTTTCTGATCAGCAGGCTAGAACAGTAGCCCAGATTCTAGTTAACAGATGGATACTTAAATTTTTTTCTTCCTGATACGTCAGTTACGGATAATGGTATGACTTTTGTATTGGACTTGATGAAGCAGTTGCGTCATGTACTTTGTAGCCAGAAGTTATGGACAAGCCCATTGCACCTACAAACTATTGGCAGACCAGAGCGAGCTCATGGACCCATCTCTAAAATGTTGAGTTATTACATTAATAGCCAGCAAAACAATTGGGATACATAACTGCAATACATAGTTTTCACATATAACTCTAAAGCGCATATTGGTACAGGTCTGTTACCTTTTGAGGTGGTGTACGGTAGGAAATACTGTCCCCCTTTCATGTCACATTTTGTAAATTAGGACCTAACTGTGAATCTGTCAGATATGCAAAACTGATATGTCAAGTGTGGCAGAAGATGAAGACAGCCAACACTAAAGCCTTGGAATGACAAGAACAGTCCAAGCAGTGTTTAGGGGAAACTGCCACAATATCACGTGGGTAATTGGGAACAAGTGAAGACACAAGCAGTGCCAATAATTTTGAACATGGAAAAGCTCATGGTCTTAAGTCACTAGGGGCTTACAGGAAAGTCTAAAGGAAAGCATCACCATTTTCCAGCAGGAGAAGTGCAAACAAATGCACAGATACGTAGAGTGCAACAGTATCCAGGAAAAGCAGAAGCATTAGTATACTAGAAAGAAATACTGGACCCACAACCTCATTTTCAGGTGATAGGAGAACGTTGGATCTACCCATACTGGAAACCATTATCACGAATTGCTATGAGAACGGGAAAGCTAAGGGCATGTTAAAGTTCGAATTATGTAATAGCAGTATTTTGGTGAACGGTGCAACTTGTGAAGTAGCTGGGATGAACTGCTGTCTCCCAGCTTCACTCACAGCTATGACTGTATTCCAACTAACCCACTCAGCATTGCATTGGCTAGAGAAACTGTTAGGTGTATTGCCTTCACAAAATCTAACTTACCTTAACAACGCCCTAAATCGTGACGTCAACAATCTTTAAATACACTTATAGCATCTCAGCAAGGGAAAATTTTCATGGAACAAATGTTTCAACACATTCAGCAGTATCAAGGGAACCACCATCAGAATATCATACCTATAAACATTACAACCACCAGTCTTGCTGTGTTTCTGATAGCAACTTATATATCCTTTTTTTGGCTCAAAGTATCCATACTCTCGTCCTACAGACACATCAGATACCTGTTGAGTGGTTAACTGATGTAATCCGGAAAGCATAGACAAAAAAAACTGTAAATTTGTGATTGATTATAAGCATAGAAATAAGTGTAATATAGTATACCTTTGAAAAGTGTTCAGTAAACTAAAACTTACAAATAATGGTATAGATGACGAAACGAGAGGAGGAACTATGCGGGTCAACTCACAGAGACTTGGTGGGAAGTTACGGAATATGGAAGCATATCATGTTTGCGATGAGGTAGAAAGCAAGCATTGTAATTGGAATTGATAGCATGAGGGAGTGAATGGATGTTACACTTTATTTGATGACTGAAGATTTAAAATACAAATGTTCAAAAGTGCAGATGATTATTTCATTTCAGTGATTAATCAGTCTTTGAGAATTGCTCCCTCAGTAGATGTTCTCCATAAAAACCAGATCTGTGGACATTACATTATACAGGTACCTGTATAAGAGGAGGGCAAAGCCAAGTTCATGACTTATCAGCTAAGCAAGAAGTTACATTTTAGTTAAGTGAATGTATTGTTGCGACCTGTTGGTGCAATGTGGTGTGGTGCAATGGGCTTAGTGAACAGTTTTTATATATATATATATATATATATATATATATATATATATATATATATATATATATATATATATATATATATATATATATATATATAAGAAGGGAGGAGTATTGTAATGCAGGATAATTTTGGTGTATATGCATAAATCTTTTAAAATTCTACTCACTGAGCTCAGAGCTGAGGCAGCCAGCTTGGGGCCAGTGTGCCAATCAAAATTTCAACACAGCAAACCACCAGTGTAATGGAAGACAGGGTACCAGGCAAGCATTGCCACACAACTTCTGAGTGAGGGTAGCAAAAGAGCAAACAGGTCAGTATTGAGTAACACTCATGCACCAGAGCACCACTGCAATAGTAAATGTTGCAGAGAGACCGGGCCTCAGTGACCCAGAATAATTATTGAACCACCACTGTGAGGCAAGAAGTGCTGCAAGGCCAATGACCGACAGTAAATTCGATCATGCACCCTAAGCCGCTGCGTCATAGATGTGGATTCGACTCTTTAAATAACGGAACTTTTGAGGCTCAAAGACACATCCAGTCATGCCGCCATTCTGTCACTGTCACTAGAACCAGAAAGAATCATGTCTATTGAGTTTCATTGAAGCCATGACAAGCTGATCAATAATGGTTTGCCTGTGCTACCTGCTTGCTCTCTTCAACACCGAGCCTTAGCTGACCTAACGCAAACCCGCAGCTGTGGTCTGCCATTGCTGCTTACTGGGGCGTCATGGATGGGTAGAAGACTGGTGGGCTGTCAGCCTTCCTCCCACTGATGGTCCATCACAAATGATCTTCAAGTTGTCATCTCCACACCACCCATGCATGGCATGTTCACACAGCCCACTTGTCAACTCATGGAGATCTGTTGTGGTCTTGGTTGATCCATTGATCCATGGTGAATGATCAGGGCCTAACCTTCATGACAACTGACATCCTGGACCACAACTGTTTATTCTCACCTAAGCACATGGCGGTCTGTCTACGAGAGCAATGAGATCTGTACTGTACTGCAGAACGTCAGGAGTGGGCAAAGCATGCTCAGCCCCTCACTACTGCCTCAACAACACGACTGATGGATACTGACGTGCAGCTGAGACTTCATGGCGGGGCATGTCAATGCAACTTTATTTCATCTGCTGATATCCAGCTGCCGTACGATGAAGGGAAGCAACTTTATAACTCTGTAAACTTACCCTGGCAAATAAATGTTACTACAGCTACCGCTGTGTCAGTAACGCCTCTGGCCATATTCTGGACCATTCTTCCACACTCCATGCTAGTGTCCTGCAACAAAGTGACCCCAGCTCCACAAGTCGTAACAATATATTAACTATACTAAAATATAACTTTTTGCCTAGCTGATAGTCGTGAAGTTGGCTTCACCCTTCTCTTATACAGGTACCTGTATGATATAATGTCAACTGGTCTGGTTTGTCTGGAGAACATCTACTGAGGGCGCGATTCTCAAAGACTGATGAATCAGTAACTCTGAAATGAAATAATCATCTGTACTTTTGAATATTTGTGTTTTAAATCTTCAAACATCAAATAACAAAGTGTAACATCCATTCAGTTCCTTGCACTATCAATTCCGATTACAATGTCTGCTTTATACCTCATCAGGAACATGATTTGCCTTTGCACTCCACAATTTCCCACCAAGTCTACAAAGACAAAGTATAAAGATAACATTTCAAGCAAAGAGGTTTACACGGCCTCAAAGACATTAACTGATCAATATTTAGCAAAACTTAGAAGATTAAAATTTACAGATTTTTTATGTTTTAACTTCATAAAATACAAATGACTATGTAAGAAATAATAAATTTGAGTGGGGATGGTTTTATAAGGCCGTTTTGATTTATAAAATGAAATTAGTGATACCCATTGACACCGAATAATTCAGAATATGTCTCAGGCGTGATTACATTGAGGTCCGTCATATCAAAACCTCACTACAGACAACACATTCTCATCGTCAACATTGCATATGACAATGTTCTTCATTACTGTGTGTGTTCTTATTTTGCACAAAACTTCGCTCCTGTTCCAGTACTTGATAAATGCCTTAAAGTATGAATTGTGTGATTAGTAGAAATTGTTTTACATTTTAAATCTTGCCAAAAAGTTTGATGACACATCTGCTCTTCCAAAGGAATGACTATTAGACACTGACGTAATAATTATTGCTTGTTTGTAGAAACAACAAGTCTGACTTCCCCTGTCCCTCCATTTTCTGGCTTCATCATAATTACACTTTTACGACACACAGCAAAATGATTGTGTAAGTATAACTCAGATACATAACAAAATGTGCTGACAAGCCACACGGAGCATAATCAAATTGTAAAAGATTTATCAGCTCAAATAGAAACATAATTGTTACGACACATATATGTAGTATTAAATTCCAAAGATCCAGATTGATTTTCTTTAATTAAGCATAATATCTTCAAATTCTGTAACCATATCATACCGTATCATATTATGTTAACACACTAAAATGTCCTTACAGTTAAATTTTCATAAAAATGCCCATTTGTTAAACGTAATGTATTTGAATTTTAGTAACTTTGAGTTCGCACAGTATTAAACCATGTAAACTTCGAAATAATTAACTCATGACTGCAAACTAATGGAAAATTGATAGAATACCAGTGAAAGATAGCTTTGGCAGATTGACAGGATGGAAGGAGAAAGATGCAGTACAGAAAACAAAACTGGAAATAGTGCCACAACAACTGAACGCTCTCTGCACGTCAGACATAACATGAAGTGTGATGTCCAACAGAGGCTAGACAGGAAATAGTCTCTTCAGATTATAGCAAAATTAAATGTCGTACGATGACAAAGTAAAAACCAAGTAGTTAGATTGAAGCTCTACCAAAATACAGAACATCGCACAGTTATGACATCATAAAGTCATCATAATTTAACATTATCCCTGGTATGAAATTGTACATAGTAAAATTAGTATGTCTTTCAGCAAAAATGACAGATCATATGACATCAGTTGTAGTACAATATAGCCTGAAGCATCAAATAATCATTAGGTACTCAGAGTGCAGCGTAAATCTTAGCATGAACCATAATATCGCAAAAATTGAAAGGTAATTCAGTAAATAAAGCAAAGAAAAAGGTTTTCGATTCTCCCTTGCAAAAACAATAGTGATGTATACAAATTTGTCTCTGTCATTCTTTAAATTATCTGGTAGTTTTTCGACTCTTTTAATTAATACTTTGTGTGACACCTTTTCCATAACAATCTTGTAATGTGACACCTTCTCCATAACAATTTCGTAACTAAACACAATCTTACTTCAACGTTTTAAAATTATTTCCCTTGAATCAATAAAAAAAAAGCTGTAACTTGTGAACAGAGACCTTTATATTCAAATACTTCAGTTACTTCTTACCTTAATGAAATTGATAAGACTAACTTGAGAATTTCGCATAAATCAGTATCATTACGAAAAGGATACACTGCCAGTCACCATATAGAAAAGACATGTTGCAGAGAGGTGGGGAGCTTTCGGCCAAGACACAGCAACTGTGCCTCATAAGACAAGCAATTTGTGGGTAATAAGGGTATGTAGGAGGCTGGAGCAGGAAGGGGGATGGATACCAGTGAAGGGAAAGGTATAATTCTGCTTGTAGGAGCATGCAAGAACATAGTGAAGACAAGATAGGGCTGCTAGGTGCAGTTGGGAAGTTTGGGGGGGAGTTGGGTGAGTGAATGTTACAGACAACCAAAGGTTGAGGTCAGGGGGGTTTCAGGAATGCAGGACCTGTTTCAGGAAGATTTGACTTCATCACAGTCCAGAAAAGCTTGTGTTTTTTGGAAGGATCCAAATGGCACAGGCTGTGAAGCAATCATTGAAGAGAAGAACATTGTGTTGGACAACATGTTCAACAATTGGGTGGTCCAACTCTCTCTTGGCCACAGTTTGTTGGCGGACATTAATGTGGACAGACAACTTTTTAGTTTTCATGCCCACAAAGATAGCACCACAGTGGCTGCAGCGTAGTTTGTAGATCACATGACTACTTCCACAGGTAGCCTGCCTTTGATGGGAAAGGTGATGCCTGTGACCATAATGGAGTTTGTGGTGGTGGGGGGATGATGTATGGGTCAGATCCTACCCTACCCTATACCCTACCCTAACCTAACCTCCGCTCCCCTCCCTCCACATTTCTGGAATGGAGTCACTGTAGACAAATCTGAAAGCTGGCAGAGTCTCTCTGTCAGGTAGTCCCTGCAGTTCAAAACCACAATGGTGGAGCCTTTGTTGGCAGGTAGGATTATAAGATCACAACCAGTTTTTAGGCGGTGAATTTTGGTTCTTTCTTGGGATGTAATGTTAATTTCCACATTGAGGGATTTGTGGTTAACAAATTCTGGAATTTCCCTTGTGACTCAGTTTCACCCTGGACTGGAGCAACTGAATGACATTTTCTGCCAGGTTTTTGACTACCTGTCGTTGTGCCCTGAAATGAATATCCACCCACTATTCTTCCCATCCCTGCCACAGTGGTATTCTACCACCCACTAATCCTATGCAGTCTCCTTTTCCATCCGTACTCCACCACCTGCTTCCAATCCCTTGCCTCATGGCTCATATCCCAGTAGAAGATCTAGATGCAAGACCTGTTCCATACATCCTCCCACCATCATTTACTCCATTCCAGACACAGGCATCACCTATCCTGTCAAAGGCAGGGCTACTTGTGAAAGCAGTTGTGTGAGATACAAACTAAGCTGCAACCGCTATTGTACTGTCTGTGTGGGCATGACAACTGACAAGCTGCCTGTCCGCATGAATGGCTACCAAGTAACAGCTGGACCACCCAGTTACTGAGTATGCTGCCAGCACAATACTCTTCTCTTCAATTACTGCTTCACAACCTGCGCCATCTGGATCCTTCCAACCAGCACCACCTTTTCTGAATTGCACAGGTGGAAACTCTTCCTTAAATATATCCTACTTTCCCATAATGCCCCTGGTATCAGCCTTTGGTTGTCTCTAACCTTCACTCACTTAGCCTCCTTTCCATCTCCCACTTCAGTGCTTCACAGCTTTCTATTCCACCAATTCAACCACTAGTCTTTTTCTCCTGCTCTACTTGTCTCCTTTTCCACGTCCCTCTCCCCAAACCTCCCAAATGCACCTAGCAGCCCTACCCTGTCTTCACCTAGACCTTGCATCATTCAACAAGCAGCACTACACCTTCCCCTTACCCTACCCTGTTATCCCTCCCTCTCCCCACACCAGCCTCCTCCACATCCCCACCACCCACAAACTGCTTCTCCCAATATGCACATTTGTTGTTTGAAGTCCCTCAGAGACAAGTGTGTGTGTGTGTGTGTGTGTGTGTGTGTGTGTTTGTTTGCTTGTTTTTGTTCTACTTTAGGAGAAGGTGTCTTACCTGAAATCTCAAATGTATAGCAGTTTTTTCATTGTGCCTGTGTGTGACTGAGTGTCTCTTCTATATTATGTGTAGCACTCTATCCTTCTCATAATACTGTCATTATTCCATCCTGGATTTTCCATTTTTGAAATAAATAATCTTCATTTACTACATTACCACATAATTGTTCCCAGTTACCTTTAAGCTATTTATAAAAATCATTCTGACACATCTCCCAACAGTCACGCTGCAGTTTTCAAAATTTAGATAATTTTTGCCAAAACAGTTGCTTTGAAGTTTTCATTCATTTTGGTGAAAATCCATCTGCTTTTAACAACTCAAACACAACACTTTCCTCTGACAAATACTCGTCATTTCAGAATGATGAGATACTTCACTCAGAACATTGACTTACACACAACCATCATGTAAATTAATTACACCATCATTAATTTTAACTACATAGGGCACACAAAAGTTGTAACATAAGTTATTTTCTTAGTTTCTAACCCACTTCCACCAGAGCATTAGACTTTTTCTCCCTGATTCAACAGTCGCTTTTAATTCTGGGATTAGTAAATCACAATGAATATTATTGTTCTTAAGTTCATTTGTTAATTTGCTGGTTACGCGCAAAATTCTGTCATTTGTTTCAGCTACGAGATTACTCAGTTCACTTTTTGTTTCATCTGTTCTGTTATTCATTTCCTCTACCATATAACGCACTTCATTTTTTGTTTCATCAATTTTGTTGTTTTCATTAGCCATTTGTTTCTTTCTTTTTTTATTCTATTAGCAAATCTTTTGTTTCCCTCAATCCTTTGAGTATTTCAATTTCCTTTCGAGTCAATCCAAAATTATCTTTCCTCATTGTTTTTGGTCCCAGTTAAGAATTTCCTTTCATCATATTTTGAAGCATTATCAGGTTTGAAAAAAGCAACTTTTGTCACACAACATTTTCCTCTAAAAGTTTTCACTTGGTTAAGCACAGAATAAAAGAATAATAATTTTCAATATTTATCTGTTTGGAAACAACGCAGTGAGCAGTGTGGTCCATAACACTGAGTCTAATCACTGTGATGCCCAAATTTTTATGTAATTCCAATCTTTGATTCCAAAAGATTTCTGCTGTTACATTTACTGTCTGAAAACTCAGAAAGAATGGCATTGGAATGCCTGCCCCAAATTGTGGTCACAGCTCACCTCCACCTCTTGCAACATCCCTACTCTCCAACAATACATAAAAGTTTACTGCTAATTTTTATTTATATACTGCATTTTCCTTGACAACTATATGAAGAGTATTTGCTAACTGTAGAAGTCTTAGAACAGGAAATGTTACTTGAATTGAATAATTTGCGGTTGATGTGCATTGTTGTTCATGTTTGTTTGCTGCAGATATCCTAGTTTCAATGCTATTTTGGACAATACTGAATTCTTTAATGATTCTTGTAGAGTGCCTTATTAAAATGAAAACATCTGACTCAAATATAATGACAAAATTTCTTCATTTATTTGTCAATTGACTCACATAACCAACAAGAAAGATCTGACAACTAAAAATAACTGCACGACTCACAACTAATATGAATTGGGACTACTGCTCTGGGTTAATGCCAGCCCACATATAGAAAGCTAACAATTCACAGTGATAAATAAGTTATAAAACTACAGTGAAAAATTACATTTTCACAAAAACTTTGGTATAATTGTATGTTTTACAGTAATGAGGAAAATGACCCAAGTTGGGTTTTTTATAAATTTGTTTTTATGTGTAATTTTGCAAGATATGAATTGTAAAAATTGACTTCTAAAAAATGTAAATTTTTTCTAAATTTCTTAATAAAGTCACATTTTTCATTGAACAAGTTACTTAGTAAATTATGTTATACACTACGAAACAGTCTTGATTTTTTTTCATGCTATTATTCTGGACCTTTCAGAATGATATTTTCATACAAAAAATTAGTTGCTTTATATAGTTAAGTTGTTGTTCTTTTAAATATAGCAATTTTATTTTAAACAAATATAAACCCATAATACATTATTTCAGAATTTTGTAAATGATATAATTTGTTTATATAATAGAGGGAAACATTCCACGTGGGAAAAATATATCTAAAAACAAAGATGATGTGACTTACCAAACGAAAGTGCTGGCAGGTCGATAGACACACAAACATACACACAGAATTCAAGCTTTCGCAACCAACGGTTGCTTCGTCAGGAAAGAGGGATGGAGAGGGAAAGACGAAAGGATGTGGGTTTTAAGGGAGAGGGTAAGGAGTCATTCCAATCCCGGGAGCGGAAAGACTTACCTTAGGGGGAAAAAAGGACAGGTATACACTCGCGCGCACACACACACACACACACACACACACACACACACACACACACACACACATATCCATCCGCACATACACAGACACAAGCAGACAGAAAAAATGAAATGTCTGCTTGTGTCTGTGTATGTGCGGATGGTGTGTGTGTGTGTGTGTGTGTGTGTGTGTGTGTGTGTGTGTGTGTGTGTGTGCGCGTGTGTGCGTGTCCTTACCCTCTCACTTAAAACCCACATCCTTTCGTCTTTCCCTCTCCTTCCCTCTTTCCTGACGAAGCAACCATTGGTTGCGAAAGCTTGAATTTTGTGTGTATGTTTGTGTTTGTTTGTGTGTCTATCGACCTGCCAGCACTTTCGTTTGGTAAGTCACATCATCTTTGTTTTTAGATATATAATTTGTTTATATACACATAATCCTAAATTGTTCCAAATAAATTAAATAATGACTAATAAATATAAAATATGGTCATATAATAATTCAATACAGTGTATCATGTAATACACCAAAAACTGTTAATCGCCTGCTCCTATACATAATCAAAGGCTGTTAAGTTACTCTGCACAAAAGTGCAGTGTATGGATGCCCCTAAGTAAATTTTGGTCCTCTTTGTTGCATGTTGATAAATATGTTATGTGGTACAGCTTGCTTGTTATTATTAACAAGTAAAAAGACTGTTAAGATTTGGATACCATAAACCAAAACAAAATCTTGCCTATTTACACCATAATTTTGTTCTTCATAGTGTGCTGGAACTAATTGTTGCCAAATGGTCCTTCCTTCTATACATGCACACAACTTACATGACACTTGGGTCAGTCTGATGCTAATTTTGAAGTTCTGTGGAGTATCAGGACTGCTTTTTATAGCAAGAGGGAAGAAACTGCAGTGTTAAAGCCTGTATCATCCTTTCTATCTATCAGCCAGCTGCTTTTATGTTTCACTGTTTGTGGTGTCTTTGTATCCCTATTTTGTTGAGGTTTAAGAAACTATCAACCCACAAATAGAACTAACTCCGCACATTTTTGATTGGATTTAACAAAAGTGTTTTGATAGAATTAAAGTATTTGGCATTATATATGTTATCTTTCTCTTATTTATTTTACTCACACTCATTTTTCCAATTATCCTTTTGTTTAGAATGTACATTGGTTATGGAAATTACACAAATTGGAGAGTTTGAAATGTATTTTCCTGGGAGATTGAAATTTCTGTTCCAAACATTTTATTAGTTTCTTTTTGTTAGTCACGTTGTATGACTTTCATTAATTTTCTGCTCACAGCTGCCCATCCAAAGCCAGGAAGGCCTTCAGTAGCAACAGCAAGAGCAAGAGCAAGAACAATAGCAACAGTAGTAGTAGTAGCAGTAGCAACAGTAGCAGTTGCAGCAGCAGTGCTGTTGGGTGAGTTATCATATTCTTTTGGTTGCCAGAATTATCCACGAAGTAATAGCTATTGTTCAATTAAAATACGGACAGCTTATATTTTTTTCAGGAAGCAAATGTAGTATACATTTCAGTCTTAATTACCTCTCTCCTTAGTTTCTTTTTTCTTGGGGCCTTTGTCCCGGGTCACTCGAGGTCAGCTGTGTTACTGTTGATTTGGCAGTGTTAGTTGCAGAGGCTGACCGGGTGCCCTTCCTGCCACCACCCTGAACCCCCCACGGACTGAAGTAATATACCCAAGCTGTTTGTGTCTAGTGGAAGCCATGGATGAGTGCAAACGTTTTCAAATATCTGCGAGTCGTGTAGCTGAGGCGGAACGTGTGGACCAACCTGATATACACCTAGTGGGATGTGGAAAACTGCCTAAAAACCACATCTAGGCTGGCCAGCATACTGGCCCTCATTGTTAATCCACCGGGCGGATTCAATCCGGGGCCGGTGTGCATACCGAGTCCAGGAAGCAGTGAATTAGCTCTCTCAGCTTTACCCTGGCGGGTCAATTACCTCTCTCTCCCAAGTTACCATGAACAAATTCAAATACCATCATACTGTGTAAAGGCATTTTGGGTGCATATTTCATATAACCCCCTATGAACCATGGAGCACAACTGAGAACTACCTGCGGAGAGGCCAGAATACCTACGGCTCCTGAAGAGAAGTGACAGTCATTTCAGAAGTTGCGGAGGCAGCTATTTGAACGACTGACTTATCTGGCCCCATAATATTAGCCATCATTGCCTGCTCTGCTTATACTGCGAATGTCGAAAGTAAGGGAGGAGAAACTACTGCTGTTATTTTCCCCAACGGCAAGCAGCTCTACTGTATGGGTGTTATGAAATTGCACACTAAATGTAGTAGATGAGTTCTCAAGGATTTTCGCTGTTTGGGCAGCAAAATAACTGGTGATGGCTGACACACAAACAGTACAAAATGCAGGGTGGCTATAGAACATAAACAGTTTCATAAATGGATGAATTTCGTAAAATTTAATATAGATTTAAGTTTTAGGAAGTCTTTCCTGAATGAATTTGTCTAGAGTGCAGCTTCATACAAAAGTAAAATGTGGACAATAATCAATTAAATAGCCAAGAAAACAGTACCAGTAGAAACTTTCGAAATGTAGTACTACAGAAGACTGCTCAAGATTAGATGGGTTGACGGAGTGATTATGTAATACTGAGCAAAATTGAGGAAGAAAGAAATTTATGGCAGAACTTTACTAAAGGAAGGAATATGTGGAGAGGAGGGTAAAAATTGTAGAGAGAGGCTGAAGGATGAGTGTAGTAAGCAGGTTCAAGTGAAAGTAGGCTGCAGTAGTTCGTGGAGATGAAAAAGTCTGTGCAGGATAGGGTAGTGTGATGGGTGGTATCAAATCAGTCTTTGGACAGAAGACGACGACAATGACAACACCCCGTATTTTCATACTGCTCAGCCACCAAGGTTCCAAGATGAATAGTGATTGCTTCTTTGAAGTTTTCATCGCTGGGGAGGGAGAAAAACTGCCACTGGTTTGCAGCACAGAGGATAAAACATTCCCAGCTAAACAGTGGCAGTAGTTGTTTTTGTTGCAACATGATGATTAAAACTGGTTTGAGAAATTGATACCAGATGGAAAAATCATTACCATGAATTCTGAATTCCATGCTCATACGCCTCAGTATGCGTTAGTATAGATGGTGGTGACTTAAGGCATAAAATAATTTCACATGAAATTACAATGCCTCAGGGACAGTTTATTTTATTATAGTAACGCTAAAGTAGTGTGCTGGGGAAGGGGGCTGTCATCCCAGTCATAGTTATGGATAGATCTGTAACACTACCATAGGATAGGGTAGTGTGATGGGTGGTATCAAATCAGTCTTTGGACAGAAGACGACGATAAGTAAGTGTAGACTGTGGTATTTTTGTAGTAGCCTTGTTTACTTAAGATCATACCCGTGTTACCTGTGAGTTAGGTATGTTGCATACCTATTGGGCATTACATCAAACCAACTGCTTTGGATTCCCCAAGAGACCGGAAGAAGTGAGTCATCTAGAAAAAGAGTGGGAATATGTAAAGGACTGTGTAACCTAGAGATTTTTGTTCTACGTAGCTACATTCTGCCTGCTACCTAAAAATTAACAATATTTAGAGTTAAATTGAATCTGCCAGTGTTAAATTTGTGTTTTATTTGAAAATTTTTGATTTGTAACATGGAACAGAGGGCTGTTGTGGTAAAAGTAAAAACAATACATATCTATCACATAGCACTAGAAAAGACACTTTCCTTAAAAGAGGCCCAAAACAAAAATGTATCAAACATTGCCTCAGTACTTCATTGAGCTAATGTAAAACATGTTTCATTATTTAAAAACAACTTCCTCATTTATCAATAATAACAGGAAACTCTTGCCTTCAGTCGTTATGAAGTACATTCTATTGAGTACAAAATAACAACAATAATTATATAGGTTTTTTATGTTTGTGCATTCAAACTGTACTTGCGTCAAAAGTAGTTGCTTTGATTACATAAAAGTGCAAGATTTATGTGATCAATTAATTTTTATTACAATAAAATGCAGTTTATATTTTTTAAGGATATAAAATACACAGTGGACTAACATTGAATGATATGCGGATCTAATTATGTGTAAAACAATAATCAGGCAGATAAACAAACAAGGAGAAGTAATCATCTTTCTTACACATCCATTTATGTTTATTTCCCTACCATGCACCAGTAATCTTACCATTTACTATGTCATTTATGTACTGTACTGAAACTACCAAACTGTAGCTTTGGTAGACTGCAACTTTAGTTATGGATATTCTTCCCCTTGAGTTACTTAAACTATGTTTAGCATATGATATATCAGTAAAAAATCTCACTAAATATCTCTGATAGTTTTAAACATTATTTGGGTATTCAATGGGGGTGGGGGGTGTCATCTGGCATGTGCGATATTTTGACAAGCCAACTTCGTGCTGTCTTCAGGCATTCTTGATGACTGGATTTCTGCTGGGTACTAGCTTTACATCCTCCCTCAACCCCATTTTGCCAGCTCCAGACATTGATCTAGTGTGGTGGTCTGGGAAGCATGAAGTTGGTGCTCGAGCCAATGTCCTTAGTTGCACCACAGCCGGCACTCAATTCTGGTCTATACCTGCATGGCAACAATGTGCACTCATCTTCTTTAAGTGCCCTGATGGAAACAGATTTCCACATAGAATGCCGTTGTGCTTTGACCATGATGGTTCCCAAGCCTTGCTTAATTGAAAGTGGCTGTCTTCATTTATTCTCCCCTGTGATGTCGGGGGCAGACTCGTGGTTATTCCATACCTGTAGTAAGATTCAGTTAGTCTTCCACCTAGTCAACCTTTTACATTGATGATTGGGCTATTATTAGGATGCCTGTCAGTGTTAGCTCATCTCCCAATGTTCCTGTCAAACTTCTAACCTTATTACTTTAAGTCCCCTTTAAGGGTTTGAGATCCGCTTTTCTAAATTTTACAGAAGTGCGGCCGTCATTTCTACTCAAATCGTAGATTCATTACGAACCCTCCCTTTGTATATTTTAACACCTACATTGGACCACTTGAATCAATACATACACACTTAAGTCTTCCAGGTAGAGATTTGACTTTCCAGCTTTCTCTTCTGCTCCCAGAAACATTCCATTTTGATTGGTGAAGCTAGCCCAAATTCTTTTAAAAAGTGTTATTGTAATGCCATAACCAGTTTTGGGCATTCGTGCCCATCTACACGACTAACTTTTCAAATTACATTGTTTTCTTGAGTGGCATGTTATCCACTCCTGCACTACACAGGTGTATTCGAACATTTAGCACTACTGCATATGTTGTTTGTGTAGTAAAAGCATGCTAAATGTGCCTGCATTTGATTAGATATAAAACGAAACAGTTTTATCTTCTGGTGGATGGTACTACTTCTTGCTTTGGTCCTTCTGCATTTCAGGATGATTCACAAACTGTAGCCAAAGAAAGTCCACATTGCTTGTGTAAGGGACAATCTTTATATCTCCATAATAATTTTACAATCTTGGACATTGTCATTTTTGCACAATTACACCAATATCTTGCCACGAATATGATGAATATATACAAGTAGCAAATTGGATACTGTTAGATAAACTTTTACTCCCACTAATATACTATAGAGGTACTACTGATAAGAGTTCAAAATCTGACGGACTGAGCTCCTGTGAACGTGCCGGTACGGAGATCAGTACGCTATGGCTGCTCAGGGTGAACTGGGTTCGGTCGCGGCGGCGGCCGATTTAAATACCCTCCGCACACTGATCTGTATTTGCACGCAGACAGCTGCCACCACCCCTCACAGAGGAATGGGGTACTTAAGACTCTAGTACATAGGACACGCACTATCTCTGACGCAGAGAGTCTACCCCAGGAATTGGAACATCTGAGAACTGAATTTCGAAAAAATGGGTACTCAGAGTGGCAGATTCAACGTGCTCTCCAACCAATACAGCACAACCTGTGGAGATGGATGAAATCACGAGGGAGGAGGTAGGCACTGCGTTTATTCCATATACAAGCGCACTCTCGGGGGAAAAAGTCCGCATTTTGAAGAAACACCGGGTCGGAACTGTGTTTTGTCCTCTGAATAAAACTCTTGCACTGGTGGGGAGCGCCAAAGATGACCTCGGTTTGAGGAAGGCCAGCGTGTACCAGATTCCGTGTCAATGTGGCAAGTCGTATATTTGTCAGACGATGCGTACCGTCGAGGATCGATGCCGTGAACACCAGAGGCACACTCGACTGATGTATCTGAGCAAGTCAGCGGTCGCTGAACATTGTTTGTCGGAAAATCACGCTATGGAGTATGAACGCACGAGTATTCTGGTACAGACGTCGAGATACAGGGACAGCGTTGCTAGAGAGGCCATCAAAATTCGCACCAATGACGACCTCATAAACCGTGACTGTGGCTATAATCTTAGCAAGGCTTGGGAACCAGCGATTGGGTTAATCAAGGGTAAATCGAGCAAATGTATAGTTGTGACGACCACGGCGGACAGAGCCATCACACAGACGTCATCTCAGACGCCATCGCAATCTGTTCCACCGCACGACCATGCCGCCGGGTGCGGACGACGGAGGGAGTGCGCCACGGGCGGAGGGTATTTAAATCCACCGCTGCCGCAACCGAACCCAGTTCCCCGTGAGCAGGAGCTCAGTCCGTCAGTTCACCTGATGATGGCGAAATGTATGATCGCCGAAATATTCTGCCCGTTGGACATTGTAGACCGGCAGTACACCCGTGGATATTTTAATTATCATGAAGGAATTCGCCATATGCCACACGTCCATTTCAGAAACAAAGTTCTTCACCTAGTGTCACGGGTATTCCCAGAACAAATAGAGAAAAAAATTTATTGTTTTCAGGCTGAAAGACATGATTATTTACCTGTTTATGTATGCTAGTAGCTAAATGACTCTAGCTCCAGTTTGAGAGAGATACATAGGCAGAGAGATTTCATTGTGTTGCTGTGTGATTTAGTCTATTGATAGTGTCCTCAAAACTAACTGACATGGTGCAAGAATAACTTGTTGATATGCTTAAAATAAATTTGGTTCAACACTCAATATGGACACTCTAATTTAGGTTTCACATTTTTCGTTAATCCTCCTTAGCAGTATTTGTGTTATATAGTTTGCTACAGCACAACTTTAGTCGAGGAGGATTTCAGGAGAAAACTATCAGTAACTAATTCAAGCTTTCATCATTGATATTAGTGATATTAGCTAAACCTATCATGGATGCAGTAAGGCTTTAAATATATGCTGAGCACAGAAAATTTGAAAGAATTAGGATCAATGCTTCTGTCTGGTGGGTTTTTAAACACTTTGTCATATCTAATTTAAGGCAAACTAGTACTCCTTTGTGGCAAAACGGTGAATTACACATTATGATAGTGCGTTCTAGTGGACAGATAGAGAACTGTATGCTGTGAATTTAGCACAGTGATCCAGTGTCTGATGGCCAACATCATCATCTCTTTAGGAAAATGACAATATAATTCTCCTCACTGTCATTGGAAATGTATTTTGTCCACAGTCACCTTTTTAAAATATTCTTTCTTATGAAATTTTAATTTCATTGTGATGTTTCTAAAACACTGACAAACATTTAGTATCTTAGCTAATGGAATAAAGCACTCCTGAATCAAAGAAATTAGCTCTAGTAAATTGATGCATAATACCCGTGACAATGCTATACTTGAATTATATTACAGTGATATAATGACAGTGGAAAATTCTGGATAGAGAATACAAGCAGTGCTGTGAGTGAGGTAGGCAGCTCATCTTATAGAGGAATAGTGGAGTAGTGTAGGTACACACATAAATGAGGAATGGAACACTGAGGTTCATCTTACTAACATTCAGTATTCTCATAATTAATAAAACATTTGGTGCTAATATGCTGTGTTCAGATGGATTTCACCCTTAACAAAATAAAAGCATCATAAAAACATCAGCGAATAGAGCAAGGAACATTTGTGAACCAGAGCTGCTTGATACATAGTTAAAACACTTCACCAATGTATTGCTGAAGAACAGTTATTTGTCCACTCAGGTAAAAGAGCATTAAGACTGCCATGCAAAAATCATAGTGGTGCATGAGTGCCTGTGAAATTGAAAGTTTTCCTGCCTTTCGGTAAGGACATTATTTACTGCAGAGGAAACATCTTGATGAAATGGAACATTGTGATAATCTACAAACATAAGTTGCAGGTACGCAATGAATAAAAGTTCTACTCAGAAAATACAGGATCACCTAAAATTGCCCAAGGATAGTCACAAACAGCTGGAGAAAACAGGAATTTATAGGATTCTGTATAATTGTGGGGAGCTCTACATTGGTACTACGAAAAGAAAACCAGCACAAGGGCAACTGTAAAAGGTGCCAGATTGACAGATCAGCTGTTGTGGAACATGCTTTGCAACCAGGAGACCACCACATTCATTTTGATAGGACTCAAGTACTGGCAGCCACAAGCAGATACCGTGAAAGGCTATACTGGGAGGCCGTAGGGATTGTTAAACACCCGAGGAAGGAAGAGGGCATGAGGTGAAACTGAAAGACATCTGGATCCTGGTACTGAAGAAGATATGTATAATGTTACCATCATGGGGTGACAGCAACAGTGGATGATGGGAAATGAAAATGACCAGTTGCACTCGTTTTTTCAGAGCATGTGACTTCATGCCACTGCAAGGGAGCACATATAAACATAATTTTGCTGCAGTCAGTAATGAGCCAAGATATAAATCAGACACCCAAAGAAGCTATGATCGCTCTTGAAAATGTCGTCTGCAGAGGGGGACAAAACATACGGTTTCAATGTAAAATCCATTCGACAAAGGCTTAATAGCCCGGAATATTTTATTAATTGTGACTTTTCTGGTTGTTAGAGTTTACATTTTTCCTTTAGTATTCTTCAGCACACACAATACAGCAGACAAAAAATAAGACTAATAAAGTATTGTTTTGCCCTAATACGGCAATAATTGAATCTTACAGTATTTTGTTGGTTGGTGTTGATACATTTGGAACTTATTCTGTAAAGCAGTTGACCTTACTTTAACACACAAATTGACCTCAGGTTAAGCTGAATTCAGGTATCTATGTTATAAAAATGTCAATCTCAGAATTTTATCATCATAATGTAGGATCATCTTCAACTAGCAAAATTTTGCCAATCAAGATGAGTCCAGCTGCAATCATCAGATCAAAACATAGTGGCGTTGTAAAACAGTGCTTATGCTGTGCGAAAATAAGAGTTAAAAAGAAGTAAATAATAAAGAAGTTATTAGCACAAAAATATGAAGCAAATATCTGAATATGCCACCCACACAATGCTGAACCTTGAAATACTTTTTTAAATGAGTAATGTCCAGTTAAGAAATTATTGGGTATGTGACCAACGAGTGCAGATAACAACTAACCTTGTAACAATTCTTTGAAATGACTAATAATTATTATGATTGGTGTAAGGCATTGAATGAGGAGCTTGAAACGGGTTGCACTGTATTTTATAGAAATCCGTGAAGCATTTCCAGTATGTACAGAAAAGGAGTTAACAGGAGTCACGATACCATGTGTGGGAATTTATTAACAGTGAATTCACATAAAAACAGTTACAAAATTGAAATAAATTTACAAAGGATCAATATAAAAGCCTGATTTGCTTTTCACTTAAATCTGAATCAAAAAAGAAATAAGCAAGAACATCACAAATAATATTGTAAACCATTGTTATGCCACCAGCTCATCTCATAAACATTAATCAGAATATATTAAAATGTACATACTACAAAGCACTACGTATCGCTGCAGGATGAAAATCAGCATTTTCATTGCAGGGACTGCAAATGAGAATAAATTGTAAGTTCAGGGCTACAATTAGCTTATGTCCTCTTTTGGTAACAGTAAGCCTGACAGAATTGCTGCTTTCGGTTCTATGCATTCTAACCATGAAAAGTTATGACATTGTTTTTGGCCCAGTTTACATAGCATGTGTAATTTCGTTAAGGTGGCATGTAATAATTGTAAAGTGCTTCTTAAAATTATAGCTTGTCATGTGCAGTTTTTTTCTTGGCCCATATTTTCAAACTTTTTCACTCACAATTTGCCCCTATGTTCTGTGAATTAAAACCAAGAAATTCCTTTCCATGCCTTTTCTTTGTTGCCCGTACAACTATCAGTTCTTTTGTCTTTTATTGTATCTCTGTATTGACCTCGTAAGATTTCCAGCAGTAAATCTTTGTCACTTATGAAGAAGTTTGAAGGTCATAACCTTATGTTTTTCCATCTTTACAACATGATACCTTCGATAATACAAGGGAAGATAGGTAAGTAACGCACAATAATTTTACTGCTAAAATGTTTAATAGGTAACAAAGCAAAAAAAATCACAAGTGAACTTTCATCTTTTACCTACTTTTCTACATAGTTACCAATCTTCTCAACACTTTTCTTCTAGTGTGGTACCAGTTTCAATGTGCCCTGTTTGTAGAAGTCTGTCTGGTTGGAGAACAGCCATCTGCAGACAGCTGATTTCATGTCCCCATCTGTTGCAAAGCATTGGCCAGACAGGAATTTCTTTGTAGGACCAAACAGATGAGTCCAACAGTGCAAAGTCCTGACTGTATGGTGGATGCTGAAGCACCTCCCACCTAAACTTGATGATTTTCTCACAAACAGGAACAGCAATATGGAGTTGAGCAGTGTCATGGAGAAGTTTGACGCCATTAGCATTAATGTTGTGGCATTTGTCGTGAAGGGCATGATGCAACTTAATCAAAGTTTTAATGTAGGCTGCAGCATTCACAGTGATCCCGTGTTCAGCAAAGTCCACCAGTAACACACCTTGCATATCCAGAATACAGTCACAAGTGCTTTGCTAGCAGAGTGAGTCACTTCGAATTTTTTTTACTGGAAAATCAGCATGTTTCCACACCATAGGGGTCTACTTGGTTTCGGGCATGTAGTGGTATGCCCACAATTCATCACCAGAGACGATTCTTTTCATACAGTCATGCTCTTTTCGGGCAAAACCCATTTACTGATCCAAGCTTCTTATCATTCGCTGGCCCTTGTGGTTGTTTGTCAGGCTCTTAGGCACCCAGCACCCACTAATTTCACGAAATTTCAATGTGTCATAAACAATATCGTACACCACACCATAGTAAATGTTGAATTGCTGTGATATGGCTTGCAGTTGCACATGCTGGTCGTTCAAAAATTGCTGCCTCAATGGCTCCAACATTCTGTGGGGTTGCAGCTATTACCGGCCATTCGCAGCATGGTGAATCACTAAGGTTCACACAGCCCTCTTGGAAAAATGGGCACCACCTGGAGACATTGCTACGGTCCAGACAGTTGTCCCCATACACACCACTCATGTCCCAGTAAATTTCACTCAGTTTATTCCCTTTGGCATACAAATGTCAAACTACACTTTCCTGCTCATCGCAAGTTGACGACAGTAATATGCACACCATGTTTGTTTTGTAGTTCAGGCTTCTCTCACTATAGCTGCACGTGAAAACAAAAGACCTTCTATTGCGCAAAGTTCAAACTATTTTGTCATGAGATTTCAACATTTCAAATGCCAATACCAGGGGAGAAACAAAATTCCTGTGCGCCACTTTCCAACTCTCCCTCATAAATACAGTCTATCCATGATGTGTAACCGATATGTGCAATCAAAATGTGATAATCTTGTCAGTAGTTGATTTTAACAGTGTTGCCAAGCATGTTTTGCACTTACTTAGATCAACATTGAACCTCCTTCATTGGATCCAGCTTAAGTGTTACACAATAGAGCAGAGTCATGAACAGAGTTCAGTTTCTGAACTAAGGTCAGAATTGACCTCCAGTCAGTGATGTTTATACAATCTGCCCTTAATCAAATAATACATTTGATAATGGTTCTGTATAAAACTTGTGCCTTTAATTATTTACTGGATTTGCAAAATGTGCTTTTAATGCTGATTTTGAAAAACAGGTCCAAAGTGGGGTCCATTTGTGGAAAGAAGGCAGATCAGATATTATCATCAACAGCCAATTCCTCAGTAGGGAGCAGTACTACAGACTTGATGTGTGACGTCAGTGATATAGAGAAGCCTCACATAAGGAACCAAACTCAGTGCCCCAAAGGCCAAGATAAAGAAGCAAAGAAGGTATGAAATTTTATTTCCATTTGACTGATAAAGTCATTTGTAAGGTATGCGACCATCTGGCCTTGGTGTGTAGCAATTCCATGGTAGCACCTCGATTTCTAAAAACTTTATTTATGTTGCATTTCGATAAACAGTGTTTGTACAGGTCATGGATACAATGAAATTCATGAAAAAGTAATGAAAATTAACAGGTGGTCATGAAAGGAATGAAATGAAATGGTAATGAAATTGAGTGGGCGCTCATGAATATTTTTTTGGGTGTCAGTCAGGCACAGTTCAGGTGCACATGTGGAGAAATTTGAGAGTGTAACTTCATTGTGTCAAAAAAACATGACTCCAAAAGCAGCTGACGTAGTGAAAAGAGAATACTTTAAATTATGTGAATATTCTGAAAAACAACTGAAACAGATCAATCCTAAGAAGGATAAATTTGATCACTTTATGATGTATTTACTGCAAAGTGCGAACCTTGACTTCACCAAGTTCATGCAGAAATTGTTATGCATGTTTCATGGGAATGTTGCAGTTGAAAGAGGCTTTTTTGTTAACAAAGAAAATTTAGTTGAAAACCTTGAACAAGACACAGGTGTTGCAGAAAGGAGTGTTTACAATGCAATACAATTATTAGGTTGTTTACTTAAATGTGAGAAACAACTGAATGTGGAAATTATAAAATCAGTTATACTAGCTGTGAAGAATGCTTCATCAAATGAATAGAAACCTTACAAAGGAATAAATCTGTTGAAAATGAAGTGGCCAATCTTAAAAGAAGAACAGTTCAATAAATAAAATAGCACAAAAATAAAAAAGAGCTGTTATAGAAAGGTAAAAGAAGAAGCTGAAATTTCATGTTTAGCTAAGAAACTTAAACACTGAATATTTTTCTTGTAAGCTCAACATTTGACATAAATTTTGCATCTTAAAAATTATTTCTTGTCTTAAGGAGAACTGTAAGTTTTAACTATGTTAAAACGGTTTGTGTTTGAATTCATATGATGGTAAATGTATCTGAAAATTATCATACCCCATCCTATGTAGGACTTAAATGTTTTTATAGCATGTGATGAATGGTGTACCATAAGTAATACATAGTTACATGATTGATGCTAACATACAGTTCAAGTGATATAAGAATTATTACATTCAGCTTTCATTTCAGCCAGCTTTCACATTCATAAAAATGTATTTTTGTCATTGTACTCCACATATTTTAAGAGATCATGAATATAACTAAATAAGTAATCAAAAAGTCATGAATTTTATCCTCTGAAAATCTGCAGACACCTTGATGAACTTTTTAGCAATCAAAATGTTTCCATGGAATTACTACATGCTAGGAAATTTTACTGTCTGTCTTGACAGTATTTTTGAGTATTGCCATTTATTACGGCTATTCCTCAGTAATCGTACATTTCATTTTAATATTCAGTGTTTTTTTAATGATACTAAAATAAGCTATGAAAATTCGCGTGAAAGAAATCCAAACTGAAATAACTGTAAAAGATAGCAACACTGTACCTTTGAGATGTTACTGTTACAAATTGCAACTAAGTAAACTTGGTGAATACCTCACTGATACTTAAATGTGGTTGTATACTTCGCAAATCAATGCAAGAGACCCAGTACAATGCATGTGATAACCGTATAGTGGCTCACTCTCTTTGAATAAGGGGTGAGAAGGCGTAGAGTTCTTCGTCACTTTAAAACATTTTGTACAATTAAGGATAATTCATTTCACCTTGTTGGCCAAATTTGGAATATAATATTGTTTTAATCGCTTTTCTGCATGCAGGGTTGATGATTTCATATTGCATAGCAAATTTTCTCTTTGTTGTTAAACTTGCAGCTCTTGCTAAAAAGCTTTGAGCATGTTTCTGATTGTTGTTAACTGGTAATCCTTATCTGGGCTTCCCTGCTGCTCACTACTAAACTGTCTGTGTAACCAAAGAGTATCTTCTCTGTGACATGGTGTCTACATGAACCATTGTTGGATGGTTTAGTATCACTTTTCTAGGACTAAGACCAATCTTGCTGTTCTTGCTAGTAGACCATCCTTAGCTGAGGTATTTTTGAGTGCATCATGGTTCTGTGCAATTTTAATATTTACCTAAAATAAATATATCCAGGATTTCTATGAGATACTGACAACAGGTAAGACTGGAATTCATAGCTTCTGTACTTTCTTCTTCAAGTGCCTTTTTTTAGTTCATGTAAGCTGGTTGAAATTTATTATGATACACAGATTTTCATAATAACACAGCTGTGAGGCCTTCATTGCTTGAATCTGTATGCAGTTCAGTTTTGTATTTTTAGTTGTAGACGCTTAAAACCTGGGCCAGTGAAAGAACACCTTTGATTGTCTCAAACGGTAGGATCTCTCTTTATTTGGACTTATATTTCTGTTAATTCCTAAATATATCACTCGTGAGTTATGCGTTAGAAGAATAGTTCTGGACAAACTTCCTAAAGTATCCAGTTAGTGCTAGGAAACATTGTGTTGCTGTGATCAGCTTTGCTTGTGGGAAATTATAAATGGCTTCTAACTTCACAGAAGAGGGCTGTCTTTGTACATACTATGCAACATCTCCAAGAAACCAAACATTTACCTTCAAGAACTGGAATTTTGCTAAACTTAATTCCCAGTCCATATTCTGTTCCGGTTTTCATCAACAAATCAAGCCAGTGAAAAGCTTCAATCTCTCTATTTGCTGGTATTAAATTTTTGTCCATGTACATATATAAAGTGTTTGAAAAGTAAGTGTATCCTTGTGTGACGTGGATTCCTCATATAATTTTCTGCCATCAGAAGCAGCTTGTCACGTCTCTACTTTAAAATCTTGTGTTAGTATACAGCATACAGTTTAGAACATTGCTTTGGAGCTTGCATATTTATTTCTTGCAGTACCTTTGGGTAAGCAAACTTTCTAGTAAAAAGCAACTGTTCATATATCCATTTCCAGTAGAGAAATTTTTATCTGTTTTAAGAGCTTACAGATCTTGCGGACTCAAGCTATAAATAAGAACACAGCAGGACAAATTTTAGTGATTGTTTATTCTCCTCGTTACATTTTGGGTACATTTAAACCTCAGTAACACCAGTCAGATAATTTTCTCTTTTGCAAGGTGTGCAAGTAATTTCTGAGTTAATCTTGACTGATTTATTTTTTTAAGATCTTATATTGATTTTTTACACAGTATGATATGGCTAGGGATTGTGTTTTTCATGAGCAGACACTAAGAGAATAGGCTGTTTTCTGAAAACAGCTGAAAGCTGCATTGGCTACGGTCCACAGGCTTGTGGGTAATGCTGAAAACTGCAGTGACGTTGAGGTGTCAGTGACTAGACCTGTGACACCTTTGGTGCCATTGGAATCCCTCATGACATCTTTGTTGTTGTGTCTTCAGATACTCGCATTCGGGAGGACGACGGTTCAATCCCACGTCCGGCCATCCTGATTTAGGTTTTCCGTAATTTCCCTACATCACTTCAGGCAAATGCCGGGATGGTTCCTTTGAAAGCGCACGGCCGATTTCCTTCCCCATCCTTTCCTAATCCGAGCTTGTGCTCCGTCTCTAATGACCTCGTTGTCGACGGGACGTTAAACACTAATTTCCTCCTCCCTCCTCCTCCTCTTCAGATACACCAACATCTGACCAGTCCATCCTCACTCAAGAGTGAGTGGCAGGTAGTTCTGGTTTCATGTGTCACTGGGAAAAAGGTGAAAGAGGGAACAGGCCATATGGCTGGCTCCTTATACCTTAGCAACAGAAACAAGATGCTACCCGGTGTTGATGATAATTTTGAGCCAGCATGAAATGTGTCTTTTGTTGAACAAGTGGTGAATTTTCCTGCCCAGTCCGGACAAGTGCAGAGGGTGGGTTTGCTATTCATTGGGAGCTACAACATTAGGTGGGTGATGGTGCCCCTCAGGGAAATAGCATGCAGGTCCAAAAAGAATGTGAGTGTGCATCAGTATGTTTGCTGGGACAGATCTCATCTGCAATGTGGAGGAGAACTTGTTGGTGGCTGTTGAGCACACTGGATGCAGTTGGCTGCAAATAGTGACAAATGACACCTGTTGGCACAAATGACGCCTGCCATCCTCCACTTCATGTGGATGGCTCATTTGATGATGGCAACTAGCATTGCATGTGGGGTGCACACTAAGCTGTCTGTAGCATCGTACCTAGGTTCGTTCACGGTCCTCTGGTTTGGAACAGAGCAAAAGGTCTACATCAGGGGCTCAGATGACTATTGTGTTGGGCAGTATTGAATGTGAATTACTCGACTCGCTATCAGGTGGAGAATTTTGGAGTTCCCTTTAATAGGTCGCGTGCACACTACATGCAGGAAATAGCTACAAGAGTAGTGGAGTACATGTGGCATGTGAATTGGGGTTTTTTGTGTTGTTATAGAGATACCCCCAATTCAGATCACAAAGAATTTCCGGCCTTAATTGAAGTTACATTAGCCACAGTGTTCTCAGCGAATGTAGATCAGATGTGGAAAATGTTAATATGGTATCAGTAAATTGCAGGAGCATCCAAGGAAAGGTCCCATCATTTATTGAAGGTTATGATGCACAGATAATAGTGTCCAAATGGCTTATTGCACGTTACAACCTTAACTCAATGACGAGCACTGACCAAAAGACTACAGGCTTGGTTCTGCATGACTCTTCGTGCACTTCGTCATATGACTGCTACCTTACTCAAAAAGACCACCATTCTAATTTTCGGCATTAAATATCACACATGTACATGCCAAAACAGAACAAATTTTTATAGTTAGTTTGCAACCTCAAAATAAAACTGTTACATTACTTTAATTACTACAATGACATTAAACTCTCTTCACATCCGTTGCTGCAGTGTATTTCTAGTCAAACAACGAACTTGAATATACGAGGGCAGTTCAATAAGTAATGCAACACATTTTTTTTCTCGGCCAATTTTGGTTGAAAAAACCGGAAATTTCTTGTGGAATATTTTCAAACATTCCCGCTTCGTCTCGTATAGTTTCATTGACTTCCGACAGGTGGCAGCGCTGTACGGAGCTGTTAAAATGGCGTCTGTAGCGGATGTGCGTTGCAAACAACGGGCAGTGATCGAGTTTCTTTTGGCGGAAAACCAGGCCATCTCAGATATTCATAGGCGCTTGCAGAATGTCTACGGTGATCTGGCAGTGGACAAAAGCACAGTGAGTCGTTGAGCAAAGCGTGTGTCATCATCGCCGCAAGGTCAAGCAAGACTGTCTGATCTCCCGCGTGCGGGCCGGCCGTGCACAGCTGTGACGCCTGCAATGGCGGAGCGTGCGAACACACTCGTTTGAGATGATTGACGGATCACCATCAAACAACTCAGTGCTCAACTTGACATCTCTGTTGATAGTGCTGTCACAATTGTTCACCAGTTGGGATATTCAAAGGTTTGTTCCCGCTGGGTCCCTCGTTGTCTAACCGTACACCATAAAAGAGCAAAGGAGAACCATCTGTGCGGAATTGCTTGCTCGTCATGTGGCTGAGGGTGACAATTTCTTGTCAAAGATTGTTACAGGCGATGAAACATGGGTTCATCACTTCGAACCTGAAACAAAACGGCAATCAATGGAGTGGCGCCACACCCACTCCCCTACCAAGAAAAAGTTTAAAGCCATACCCTCAGCCGGTAAAGTCATGGTTACAGTCTTCTGGGACGCTGAAGGGGTTATTCTGTTCAATGTCCTTCCCCATGGTCAAACGATCAACTCTGAAGTGTATTGTGCTACTCTTCAGAAATTGAAGAAACGACTTCAGCGTGTTCGTAGGCACAAAAATCTGAACGAACTTCTCCTTCTTCATGACAACGCAAGACCTCACACAAGTCTTCGCACCCGAGAGGAGCTCACAAAACTTCAGTGGACTGTTCTTCCTCATGCACCCTACAGCCCCGATCTCGCACCGTTGGATTTCCATATGTTTGGCCCAATGAAGGACGCAATCCGTGGGAGGCACTACGCGGATGATGAAGAAGTTATTGATGCAGTACGACGTTGGCTCCGACATCGACCAGTGGAATGGTACCGTGCAGGCATACAGGCCCTCATTTCAAGGTGGCGTAAGGCCGTACCATTGAATGGAGATTACGTTGAAAAATAGTGTTGTGTAGCTAAAAGATTGGGGAATAACCTGGTGTATTTCAATGCTGAATAAAACAACCCCTGTTTCAGAAAAAAAATGTGTTGCATTACTTATTGAAGTGCCCTCGTATTATAAACAATGAATTATGGTTAATTAAACATATGAATCAGTTGGATAATGGACTGGTTACTTGTGCTGATCTCATAATGCGTATTCGTATGGAGGAATCTGTAGTTATGGCACTGTTTGCATATAATTAATTAAATTGGTTATAATTAAGGACAAATTTAATACCACAAGGAACTTGTGATTGCTGGCGTCACTGACTTTCGTATGACTTACCATAAACACAAATTGAGTGATAGGTTCAGTAGTTTTAAATTTTATAAACTGTAATAATTGCAAATGGTAATAACTTTTTAAATAATGTTTTTACAAACAACATTCAGTTTGCATTGCCACAATTCATGTATTGAATTTACTTTTCACGTAGCATGTATGTAAGACATTTTATGTAATTTCCACAGATATTACACTTAACTTTCATATTCTGAATCACTGGAGCCATCATCTTCCTGCACTCAGTAAGCTCACCACCTTATTCACACCCTCAAGAGTTTCCTGTTGACTGTACACTTCCTGCCTGCACTAGCTACCTCCACATCTTGTGTTAACCTATCTGGCTGTTCTGTGCCCTGTTTGCCCATGGCCGCGGTACCATAACTTTTGTGACCCAGCGCTGAACACCTTTTTGCACTGGTAGTGAATACTCTACAGTCTGAAGATGCCAGCTCATTGTGTACATTCCCTGAGTTTCTTAATGTGACACACTGTGTTTTTTGTTGGATGAAAACCAGTTTTCAGCAGCATGTATGCTACCAGATATTTGAGATTCTCTAGGAGAATACTTGAAGGTGCACATCGAATGCATTTGACAAGTAAACAAAAGTACCAGTTTGCAGTATTTTGTCACATAAATTATGTATAATGTCATTTGCTAATAGAAAAATAAAATGTTCTGTGGAGATACCCTTTCAAATCCAAATTGAGAAAGTGTTTTATTTTGGGAGAGGTCTGCATACCTAAATTTGCCCAGTGCTCTTGAGGAGGAGGTAACTAGTGAGACTAGTCAGAAATTATTTAAATCTGTCTTATTATCATATTTGTAAGGAAGTCTGATAAAAGCATGTTTCTTTCTGTCTGGCAATATCCCCTGTGATAGTGATTAGATGCATATGTGACTGAATACATAGCATATATGTAAAGAATTTGAATTTATCGCTTTACTTGAGATATTATAAATCCCACAGGATTTTTCAATTTTGAGAGTGTTAATGGCATCCTTAATTTCTGTGTCTTAGCATGGAGTAATTGTACTTTGTATGTATGAGGCATTGATTCTTGCATATATCCTATTGTTTTATCCCTAAAACTGTTCATGCCAGTTTCCTGAGCTACCTCAAGGAAATAACAGAATATATCGATAAAGAAATCAGTTTTTGAAAATAGAGTGTAATTGTTTAGATAAAAAATCTTCTCACCAAGCTGTACCGTGAGAAAATACATATAAAGGTATAGAAATTTGCAAACTTTCAGAGCCAGTGGATCATTCTTCTGGCAGAAGGCTTGAAGGGTAAGGAGGAGCTGGGAAGGAAAAGGACTGGTGAGGTTCGGGAAAAGGGGGAAAATGTGGAAAAGTAGCCCAGAACCCTGGGTGAGGGGAGACTTATTGAATGGGGTGAGAAAGAAAAACTGATTACTAGGGACTGCATCAGATGAGACTTCAAAGCCTGAGCTTAAAGATGGAAGATAGGGTAACATGCAAAACAGAGATTACTGACAAAATATTGTCCACAAATTGATAAGAGCAGAAAGCTAATTGCATTGTATGTGGTAAAGGGGGGGGGAATCAACAGATCATCGAATAAAAGGAAGCGAATAAAGGTATTCTGAGACCGAAGAAATTAAAGTAAATTAAGGCCAGGTAGGTGGCAAGAGCCAAGGAAATCTTGTAACACCAGTTCCTACCTGTGGAGTTCTGGGAAACTGGTGTCTGGGGGAAGAATCCAGATGGCACGTCTCAGTGAAGCAGGCACCAAGATCACGACTGTCATGTTTTAGAGCATGGCTGTGCAACAGGATATTGTGTGTTGCCAGTATACACCCTCTGCCTATGCCTATTCATCTTAACAGATAGCTTGTTGGTAGTTATGCCAGGCTCTCCCTTTGATACTATATGTTTTATCAGTTATAGGGCTTTTATAGGTGGTGGTAGGAGGGTGCATATGGCAAGTCTTACAGCAGGGACAGTCACAAGGGGAGGAGCCATAGGGTAGGGACATATGTGCAGGGGGGGGGGGGGGGAGGGGAAATCTGACAAGGATATTAAGGAGATTGAGAGGGTAATGGGAAGTTATTCTAGGTTTCTGCAGTACGTGGGGAAGGTTTGGAGGTTGTTGTAGAGGTGGCAGACAGTGGTGTTCCAAGGCGGGAGTAGGAAGCGAGCAGGGTGGAGAGTTTTTTCAGGTGGTGTTGTGCATGTCGCTCTAGTTTCTCGAGGGATGGAGTTTCAGTGTGTGTTATGGGTTCCAGGAAATTGCAGTTATATAGCAAGAGAATTTAAGGATGGAGAGAAGGTATTGCAAGAGGTTTAGGCTTGATTTGATATGGTTTTGCAGGAGTATATTGGTTAGGGCTAAGAATTGGCAGAACAGATGGAGGTCATTGTGGAAGGAATGGTGGCAGCCAGAGATGGTCAGGCATGATGTCAGGAAGACTGCACCTCATTTCAGTTATAGTGCCTTATTGAAGTAGCTGATTAATACACTCAAAACCAGGGTAATACTAAGTAACAAGAGGTGTACTCATAAGTTGTGTTTGAAGGGATCAGTAGAAACAGCAACTGATGTGATGACCTGGAAAATCTGCTTTTGAAATAGGCCGATGCAGTAACTCTGTCCTGTGAAGGCTATAAAGAGCTTGCAGACAACACATTTGCTTTGAATATCAAGGCTGTTTGGGAGGAAATGTTTGACATAGAAAGGATGGAAACTGTCAAAATGTAAGTACCATTATGAAAAGGATAGCTGCTACTCGTACACACGACCACAGTCTCTGGCAGCTGAAGCCAGACTACGAGCAGCAGCAGCAGCGCATTATAGGAGAGGGAACTAGGTGGGGGTAAGGAGGAGGCTAGGGCGGGGAAAGGGAGGGTAACAGGGTAGGGGTGGGTGACGGTGAAGCGATGCTGGGAAGCACGCAAGGAGAAGTCAGAGAGAGGGTAGGGCAGCAAGGTGTAGTCGGGAGGTTAGCTGTAGGATGGTGGATCCTTGCCACCAACACCAGCTTTTCTGAACTGTGCAGGTGGGAACTCTCTTGCAATATATCCTATGTCCCCATAAACCTCTGGCATCAGCCTTCGTTTAGTCATTTTCTCCCCCATCTAACCCCTTCCCTGTCCTCTTCCAGCACTACACAGCACTCTATGCCACCAATGCACACAGTCTTTTTACTTCTTGCCTTTCTACCTTTCCCACAACCGCCCCCCCCCCCCAACCTCTCCCCCCTGCCCACCATCCAACCTCACAAGTGCACCTAGCTGACCTACCCTCTCTCCACCTTATCCCTGCACATTCCCCAGCAGCACTTCGCTGTTCCCCACCCCTGCCCTGCTATCCTTTCTGGTCCTTTCTGGAAGTTCCCGGCGACTAGAGGAAGCAATGTGGTGCTAGTGTGCAAGACTCACACGTCCCCTTCTTCATTGGATTTACTTGGAGTAGCTTTGCTGATCTTCTCAGGATAGCCAACTGCGACGATATGCCCAACTTCTTCTCCGAAGATATGATGCTGTTTGCAGGAATTTTCTCTACTCTTAAAATTATTGCGTACACTCAGGATACTTTTAAATCAACCCTCCTATATTTCACTTCCACAAACAGAGCACCACATAACAGTCTCACACCAATGAATCATATTACGTAAATCCAATGACTGCCGGTCCGTCAGAAGCTATTGATTACTTTTACAATAAATACAGTTCCAAAAAATCTCTCAAGGTTTTCACCAGTCCACCATCTGCAACTCTAGAGAGTCAGTAAGTAATTAAGTAAAAGTAAGTGTCCTGTCTTTTCTTTTACTCAATTCAACTGTTCCTAATAATGACTGATGTAGCACCATCACGGAGTAAGGCGTGCTTGCTCCTAGTGCTGGTCATGTAACTTCTGTGACGAGACAGGCAACCACTTGCCCGTGCCAATAAACCATTCGCCTTGTGCCATTCTCTTGACACACGTCCACTCTGCGCACACAAAAAACCGGTGCGAGGTAGACATTCTGCCATTTTTCACGCTCATATGTAAAATATCGGATGTTCAAGACGGTGGAAAGTGGAGGGTCTCTAGAATTTGCATCGAAATGTCTGCTTGTGTCTGTATATGTGCAGATGGATATATGTGTGTGTGTGTGTGTGTGTGTGTGTGTGTGTGTGGTATTGGAATGACTCCTTACCCCCTCCCTTAAAACCCACATCCTTTCGTCTTTCCCTCTCCTTCCCTCTTTCCTGATGAAGCAACCGTGGGTTGCGAAAGCTCGAAATTTGTGTGTGTGTTTGTGTTTGTTATTGTCTCTATCAACGTACCAACGCTGTCGTTTGGTAAGTTACAGAAACATTTTATCCTTCACCTTTAATCCTTCAAGCTACTCCTTCCTTTGTTCATACGGACTAGTACTAACCTATACAACTTTCTGTGGTCTGGAGGAACTCGGGAGAAAATTTATGAGCCGGTTCTTTCCAACATCCATAAATCTTAATAACACTAGAGGTATTAAGAATTCAAACTTACCAGGATAATTACTATGTGATTTCTATCACTTCCCTTTTTCCCTTAGGAACAGTACTTATCCCTTACCTATGGGTAACCTTTCTCCTCCCATTCTGGTAGGTACGCCCCTTTCTTTTTCCTATATTCTACAGTATAGGTCAGTCCCCTTCTTGGTGCCCCTGCCCGCACAGTATAGGTCAGCCTCTCTTTGGTCTGCCTATCTGCCCTTTTTTCCATTCACTAAAAGCTGGGTGGGTGTCCCCCCCCCCTCCCCCCTTTATCCTTTGTGAGTAGGCCCCATGGTTCATCGCCCTAGTATACATCTTCACGTCTGCTGTTGTTTTTGTGGTCTTTAGTCCTGAGACTGGTTTGATGCAACTCTCCATGCTACTCTATCCTGTGCAAGCTGCTTCATCTCCCAGTAACTACGGCAACCTACATCCTTTTGAATCTGCTTAGTGTATTCATCTCTTGGTCTCCCTCTATGATTTTTACCCTCCACGCTGCCCTCCAATACTAAATTGGTGATCCCTTAATGCCTCAGAACATGTCCTATCAACCGATCCCTTCTACTAGTCAAGTTGTGCCACAAATTTCTCTTCTCCCCAATCCTATTCAATACCTCCTCATTAGTTATGTGATCTACCCATCTAATCTTCAGAATTCTTCTGTAGCACCACATTTCAAAAGCTTCTATTCTCTTCTTGTCTAAACTATTTATTGTCCATGTTTCACTTCCATACATGGCTACACTCCATACAAATACTTTCAGAAACAACTTCCTGACATTTAAATCTATACTTGATGTTAACAAATTTCTCTTCTTCAGAAACGCTTTCCTTGCCATTGCCAGTCGACATTTTATATCCTCTCTACTTCGACCATCATCAGTTATTTTGCTCCCCAAACAGCAAAACTCCTTTACTACTTTAAGTGTCTTATTTCCTAATCTAATTCCCTCAGCATCACCCGACTTAATTCGACTACATTCCATTATCCTCGTTTTGCTTTTGTTGATTTTCATCTTATATCCTCCTTTCAAGACACTGTCCATTCCGTTCAACTGCTCCTCCAAGGCCTTTGCTGTCTCTGACAGAATTACAATGTCATCGGCGAACCTCAAAGTTTTTATTTCTTCTCCCTGGATTTTAATACCTACTCCGAATTTTTCTTTTGTTTCCTTTAATGCTTGCTCAATATACAGATTGAATAACATCGGGGAGAGGCTACAACCCTGTCTCACTCCCTTCCCAACTACTGCTTCCCTTTCATACTCCTCGACTCTTATAACTGCCATCTGGTTTCTGTACAAGTTGTAAATAGCCTTTCGCTCCTTGTATTTTACCCCTGCCACCTTCAGAATTTGAAAGAGAGTGTTCCAGTCAACATTGTCAAAAGCTTTCTCTAAGTCTACAAATGCTAGAAACGTAGGTTTGCCTTTCCTTAATCTTTCTTCTAAGATAAGTCGTAGGGTCAATATTGCCTCACATGTTCCTATATTTCTACGGAATCCAAACTGATCTTCCCCAAGGTTGGCTTCTACTAGTTTCTCCATTTGTCTGTAAAGAATTCGTGTTAGTATTTTGCAGCCGTGACTTATTGATCTGATAGTTCAGTAATTTTCACATATGTCAACACCTACCTTCTTTGGGATTGGAATTATTATATTCTTCTTGAAGTCTGAGGGTATTTTGCTTGTCTCATATATCTTGCTCACCAGATGGTAGAGTTTTGTCAGGACTGGCTCTCCCGAGGCTGTCAGTAGTTCTAATGGAATGTTGTCTACTCCCGGGGCCTTGTTTCGACTCAGGTCTCTCAGTGCTCTGTCAAACTCTTCACGCAGTATCATATCTCCCATTTCGTCTTCATCTACATCCTCTTCCATTTCCATAATATTGTCCTCAAGTACATCGCCCTTGTATAGACCCTCTATATACTCCTTCCACCTTTCTGCTTTCCCTTCTTTGCTTAGAACTAGGTTTCCATCTGAGCTCATGATATTCATACAAGTGGTTCTCTTTTCTCCAAAGGTCTCTTTAATTTTCTTGTAGGCAGTATCTATCTTACCCCTGGTGAGACAAGCCTCTACATCCTTACATTTGTCCTCTAGCCATCCCTGCTTAGCCATTTTGCACTTCCTGTCGATCTCATTTTTGAGACGTTTGTATTCCTTTTCGCCTGCTTCATTTACTGCATTTTTATATCAATAAATGTTATCCGGTAAAATTAAAAATCTACTTCAATTTCCAATATTGCTTATTAATAAATCATTTTGTATCCTAGAGTCCTTTACTTTTCAACCTCTCTACCATACGTTTCTTATTGTATATACTTGGCTTATCAAAGGTTATATCATCTTTACTTAGGTTATCAGAGAGCCCCACTATTCAACAAGTTGTCAAGTCATTCTTATTTATATACATATATATTTTTAGAATCAGTCAATGCAGAACCATCACCTATAATACCATGTGCTCATGCTTTCCCATGTGGACGTACTTTCCCCCTACAACATTTGATGGTTCTTACAAGCTCTCAAACTGTACTTTTCTTGTTTGTGTCTTTGTGTTTCTTTGTGTGTATGTCGATGTGTGTTCGTGCAGCCTGATTCTTCGGCCTACTTATTTGAAATAAATTGAGGGTTATAGGGAACCACGTAGAATTAAGGACTTAAGCAATAGAAGTTTATGCATATGGAAAGAGGGAAAGATAGACCAGTACTCAGATGAGAAGTAAGAAAGGAAAAAAAATATAGATGGTTGCTAAGATCAAAGGAGAAAAAGAAGACAGCCCCAAAGACTTGGAAAACCCTTCCCACCCCTCTTCCCCAGGATCCCTACCTTGCCGGTACTTGAGTGAGAAGCCGGAGGAGGTATGATGTTAAACGTCTCCTACAGAATGGACATTCTCACCTTCACCATTGAAGTCCCCGAAGAAAGACCTTAGCAACTCCTATGGAATGGCAAATGGTGAAGAATCAGTTCCACTTGTCTGCGAGGGTTGTCTGTGAAAGGTGTGGTGTGTCTGTAGTGTCAGTCATGTTTGTACCTACACTACCCACCCTTTCCAAAAGTGATGCAAACCACTCCCCCCTCCCCATTTATCTTACATCTCACAAAAGGTATAAAATTATTCTACAAAAATAGAAAATTATACACTACGATAACATAGCTGTTTAATTGTTCAGTTTATATTATTTTTCATACACACACAAAGTACTCTGTTCAGTTTATGACATCTAGATATTACTTTGTTGGAATAGTACTACGATATTACCTTTATACTTGTACTATTTTCTATTTGTTTCATTCCATGTTTAGACCGAGCGAACTGGCGCAGTGGTTAGACACTGGACTCGCATTCGGGATGACGACGGTTCAATCCCGCATCCTACCATCCTGATTTAGGTTTTCTGTGATTTCCCTAAATCACTCCAGGTAAATGCCGGGATGGTTCCTCTGAAAGGGCACGACCGACTTCCTTCCCCATCCTTCCCTAATCCGATGAGACCGATGACCATGCTGTCTGGTCTCCTTCCCCAAACAACCAACCAACCAACCATTCCATGTTTAGAGACCACTGTTTATCCGTGAGTCTCTTAAATATGTCTCAATCTTGTAGTCATATTCGGCTTTTTACTTACTTATATTGTAGGATAGTTTAAGAATTCAAGAATAGATTTTAGAATAGCTGAAGAATTGAAGGGAATTCGGTGTAGGAAAACTAATGTGGAAGTAACACAGAAAAAAACTCAGGATCCGACGGTCGTCACCCCACCAGTTAACACAGAATGTTAACATCCTTGGGGTACAGATGTGACTCTGCCCAGATCCCATGGATCTGACATTAACTTCACTTGAGGAAATGCGAACCAGTACTTTTCATTAAATTTTGTGTGAAAGTCTCCCCACAACAATACAATCACCACTTTACTACGTAACCAAACAGCAGTCAAAGTTATTCTATTTTCTACTTTGTCATAGACAAGTTTGAATTCTTCGTCCATAACCTTTCTATCGTCATTAAGTTTGGAAAAAGCAATAGTTGCAACATTTCCGGATATTATATTCTTGGAAATTTCTCGTTCTATAATTAGCTCAAAAGGTTCCGACAGACTACTTACATTTATAATGTCAAAGTCGACTATTTTTTCTTTGAAACTTTGTTCTACATTATTTACTCGTGAACTGACAGTCATATACTAACACCTGTAATTTTTGATTGAATAATGGCTATTAATTCCTTAGGTTGATCTGCACTCTCTTTCAAGATATTCATTTTCTGTCTTACAGAATTACATTTAACATTACGTACATTTTCACAAGATTCTAATTTTTCAATAAGGCCGGGGTCATTATTATTATATTTAGCGTCAAATTTAGTTTCCAAAGCAATCGTGCCTTCGCACAGATTACTAGATTCTTTGTTCTGAATGTCTACTTTGACGTACAACGAATCCATGTTTATTTTTTGGCTTTTTCGAATTTCATTCGGAGCATGCTACTGAGAACTTACAGAGTCTACCTCTTTACTTAGAGTTGCACATAAAACTTTTGTCTGAGCTTTTGTAGTTTCAGTCTGGGTATCTATTTTAGTACCTATTGAGTGTATCAAGTCTAGGGTTTTCTTGAAATTATTGTCTATTTTATCTTCTGAAGTTTTGACCAAATTCACTAACTCAGAACAGTCAGGCCCTTCTTTAGCATTTCTCATAGCCATGGCTGGTTCTGACTTCTCCCCAACTGGTTGCATACTGTCCATGTTTTTATCGACTTTCACTCTTGTGAGGATCTAATATTGATTTCATTTATACCAATTACACAGTAAAAGTTCACCCCACAGTATTTTGTAACACTTCTTACTAGAGTAATAAAGTTTTTATTTCACACTCATCCGGCGTAGAATTATATGCTGCATCACCAAGGAGGTGTAGAATCGGCACCAGTGAATAGCATAGGCGCTGGCAGTGTCGAATGATGGTTGCGGCGTCAGCATCGGTGAGTGGACATGAGGTCAGCAATGGTGAATGGCAGTTGCAGACAGCGACGGCGGCTGCTTACCCAACATTGTACAAAAACGAATTTTCTTTCCAGTCACCCACCATCTCTCGAAGTCCCACCATCTGGCCACAGGGGAGCATTTTCCTCGTAGCTCAGTACCACCCAGGACTGGAGCAACTGAATTACTTTCTCTGCCAGGGTTTTGACTACCTCTCATCGTGCCCTGAAATGGGAGGTGTCCTGCCCACTATACTCCCCCCCTCCCGCATGCGCGATTGCGCGCGCGCGCCCTGACACACACACACACACACACACACACACACACACACACACACACACACACACACACAAAGGTACCTGACACACACACACACACACACACACACACACACACACACACACAGAGGTACCTGACACACACACACACACACACACACACACACACACACAGAGGTATTCCGCCATCCACCAAACGTACACTATATCCGTGCCCATCCCTATACAGCTCCTTCTCCCAATTCCTTGTCTCATGGCTCATATCCCTGTAAAAGACCTTGATGCAAGACCTGTCCCATAGATCCTCCCACCACCACCTACTCCAGTCCAGTCACAAACTTCACCTATCCCATCCAAGGCAGGACTACCTGTGAAACCAGTCATGTGATCTACCATTTAAACTGCCTCACTGTGCTGCATTGTATGTGGGCACGCCCACCAACAATCTGTGGCTAAGAAGCAACTGGACCACCCTTTGCGAGCACACTGCCAAACACAACATTCTTCATTTCAACTACTGTTTCACAGCATGTGCCATATGGATCGTTCCCACCAACACCAGCTTTTCTGAATTGTGCAGGTGGGAACTCTCCCTGCAATATATCCAAAAACTAGTACCTTCTTTGTTCCCGTTCCCGCACTACGAAGCCCTCTATTCAACCAACGCATCTTGTCTTTTGACTTCTGTATGTGTGTGTGTGTGTGTGTGTGTGTGTGTGTGTGTGTGTGTGTGTGTATTTTTGACAAAGGCCTTGTTGGCTGAAAGCTTATTGTGTGACGGTCTTTTTGTTGTGCCTATGTGCGACTCAGCATTTCCACTATATGGTGAGGAGCAATTATTCTTTTCATAGTATAGTTGCATTCCATCCAGAATTTTCCATTGTTTGAAAATATAAGCACTGCTGTTTGGTAGTAGGTTTAATGTGAACAGAAGTGTATAGCTGACTCTTGGTGTGGATGATGTCATCTCAGGTTTTCAGGCCTCATCTGGCGCAGAATCCAAAAACCAGTCTTCCCTTCTCGTCCCACCCAGTATCTCCCCTCACCTGGGTTTCTAGGCAACATTTCTAAGTTCTCACCAATTCCTAAATCTCACTTGTCGTTATTCTTCACCCCTCTTTCTTCCCATTCAGCCCTTCTCCCAAGAGGAGGAGCCACTGGCTCAGAAAGCTTGCAGAATTCTATTCCTTTTTATGTGTACTTTTCCTGCCACCACTCGGTGAGTATATTTTTTGTTCTACCCAATTACATAATATTTTCTAATAACATAACATGTCAGTTACATAACTGCTGTCATTTATTATTTTGTTGTTTTCTTTAATAACATTATCCTCACATTGATAACTGATTTCCTGGTTTCTCTTTTTTAACTATTACCCATATGGAAACAATTTTATCTCAGTTACTGATTTCATTCATTTTGCAGAGTGTTTTTGGTTGTTAACCACTTTTTAAGACAACACAGTACTTCGTGTAGTATGTAATCAGCTCTGCATCTCTGTTTTTCGTAATAATCTGTTTCCTCTTCCTTGCATATGACATTTTGCATCACCTTGAACCTTGCTAAGATGGGGTGGTTGTGTGTGCCTCTAAGATAAAGATGGCCCTACTGTATGTGCGTCATGTTGGAGAGAGATCTGTGGAGAGATTAGATAAACATTTATTCTTGCATTTTCCATTCTGGTAAAGATATGAACATGACAGCTGATACACTTTTGTTGCATGGAGTGAATATTTCTTCTCTTTATTTTGAAATTAATTCCAAACAACTGTATTTGATGAAGATACAGGAGACAATCCGAGTAGCCGCCTTAGGTTGTTTGCAGATGATGCTGTTATTTATCCTCGAGTAAACTCATCAGAAGATCAAAACAAATTAGAAAAGATATCTGACTGATACAAAAATTGGTAATTGATCCTAAATAATGAAAAGTGTGAGTTCATCCACGAGTGCTAAAAAGAGTCTGTTAAACTTCAGTTACACTGTAAATCAGTCTAATCTAAAAGCTGTAAATTCAGATAAATACCTAGGAATTACAATTACGAACAACTGAAAGTGGAAAAAAACACACAGAAAATACTAAAATGAAGGCTTTCACGGCCGGAAATATCATGTCCATTATAATTATCCGGGCTGTTATGCTGTGGTCAGTTGATGAATTCTGTGGTGATTCCCAACGTTTCATCTCGCCAGTGTGTGTGTTGGACCTTCCATCGAGCTACGGACCCCCTTGAAGATGTCTCCCGCAATCGGAGATGAAACGTTGGGAATCACCACAGAATTCATCAACCGACCACGGCATAACAGCCCGGATAATTATAATGGACACACAGAAAATGTTGTAGGGAAGGCAAAAAGAAGACCGCATATTATTGGCAGAACACACAAAATGTAAGAAATCTATTAAAGAGACTGCCTTCACTATGCTTGTCATCCTCTTTTGGAGTGCTACTGTACAGTATGGAATCCTTACCAGATAGGATTAATAGAGTACATTGAGAAAGTTCAATGAGGAGCAGCAAGTTTTGTATTATCGGGAAATTGGGGAGAGAGTGTCACAGACATGATATAGGATCTGGGTTGGACACCCATAAAACAAAGCCTTTTATTCGTTGCGATGGAATCTTCTCACAAACTTTGAGTCACCAACTTTCTCCTCCAAATGCAAAAATATTTTGTTGACACTGACCTACATAGGGAGAAACGATCATCATAATAAAATAACGGAAATTAGAGCTCACACAGGAAGATAAAGGTGTTCGTTTTTGCTGCGCACTGTTAGAGAGTGGAATAATAAAGAATTATGCGAAGGTGGTTTGATGAACCCTCTGCCAGGCACTTAAGTGTGATTTGCAGAGTATCCATGTAGACATAGATGTAGATTAGAATCCCTGCCATTTTGATTTGTACTGACACTTAAGTTGCAGCTACATATGCATATATGTGTATTTTGTGTGTACTATCCACAATAATCAACAATATGGAAAGGTTAGACTGCTACTTACCATATAGAGGTGGCACTGAGTCACAGACAGACACAATTGAAAAGAATATTGAGAATGTATCAGCTTTTGGACAGAGTGCTGCTTCAGAAGTAAAAAACTCATGCAAGAACAACTTGCACACATGGCCACTGTTTCCAGGCACTAAGTTCCAAATTGGCAAGCTGTACACCCTCTTCTTCTTCTTCTTCTTCTTCTTCTTCTTCTTCTTCTTCCCCTTCTAGATAGGGCATTACTGCAGATTGAAAGCACTAAGAGTAAAAGCCGGAGTTGAAGTAGGAGATAACCCTGAATACTACAGCTGACCCAGTTACTTATTTAATTGAATGAGCTTGGGAAGAATTGCACCCGAAATTACATTTTTAAAGCTAAATTTAACAGTATTTTTATTCACTACCGGAATTTTATTAGTGTTTATACATTTGTCTGAGCAAGGGGATTTTATTGGCTGCCCTGTCATGTTCCCTGACATCGTCCTTAAGAGAGCTCACAGGGCAGTTTTTGTTTTACTATGCAGAATTGTTTGCTATCCTGAAGGTGAGCTGATGAGACAGCATCATGGGAAGAAATTCCTCATCTGGCTGATTACCAAAGTGTGCTTCTTGCTATTGGTCATATGTACCCAGCAGATCAGATGGTGTAAGAAGTGCAGGATGCTCTCCTCCTTTTGCAAAGACAGGAAAAGGAAATAATTTTTTGCTCGGGTCCAGGGCAAGTAGGGTTCTGGGGAAACGAACTCACTGATGTGGCTGCCAAGGAGGTGTGCCCTCTTCCACCTGTTCATTTTTCACTCACCATGCTGGTTGTCACCATATATGTGATCTGTAGGACCATGTGTTTTGAGTATCAGTGGCTGGAAGAAAGGTCAGCTGCGGTCAACGAAACACTCAGTGCGGCCATGGCATACCTTCTTCCCACTGCAGCAAGCTGAAGAAGTAGCACTTACAAGACTCACACCGATTGGGACATTGCCCATTGACTCATGGCTCTCTCACAAGTTGTGGAAGCTGCCATTGTGTCTTAGAAGTAGTACACAGCAGTCAACAGGGCACTTTTTTTAAAAATTGAACTTCCTTTTAACAACATCAGTTACAACAACTTGGCCATGTCGTCATAATTTCAGTGGTATGAGCATATTCCTCAATAAGGAACATACTTCTCATACATATGGCAAATATATAAGCGTGTACCTCTTACATAACATCATTTTCAGTCTCAGTTACCATCAAAATTTTCCAAGAACTGTAGAAGGAAATCTGTTGTTGTACTATGGCAGTCTGTCATATTCTCTCTGCCCTTCCAACAACAATAGGTGTAGTGTAGACTCCTCACGTCATTGTTATCCTAGTGCATTCGTATTGCTGGCAATAACAGAGCTTGTCAACAGTACAAGTGATGTCAATTTCCATAACAATTTGTTATGATGTGTACACATTTTAGAACAGCATGGGCAATAAAAGAAAAGTTTTAACGGTGAAAGGAAAAGTGAAAGTGGTTCATCAAATCGAGAATGGAGCTAAAAAGGTTGACGAGTGTCATCAATTTGGCCTCATAAATTGCACAGTTCAAATGATTTGGAAGAACAAGGATAAAATTGTTAATATGTTTGAACAAAATTGATCTAAAATTAAGCTTTTACATAAAGCTGAGGACATGGATGAACTGCCGCTTAAGTGGTCTAAGCAACAGAGAAGCATCAATGTACCCATTAGTGGACCTCTCCTTGTGGTGAAAGCAGAAGAATTTGCCAAACCATTAAAAAATGAGGAATTTGTGTGTAGCAGTGGCTGGATTTACAGATTCAAGCAACATAACAGCATTACTTTTGGCAAAGTAATCAGTGAAGCCAACAATGTGAATACTGAAACAGTCCAAGTATATGCATACTGTGACTTCTTTAAGTCAGGTGAGACTGGCATTTTCTTTAAACTGACACTGACAAAACTCTGAAATTCAAGGCTTGAAGAATGTGTTGGTGGAAACTTATCTAAAGAACAAATAACTCCAGTTCTGATTTGTGCTAACACAGATGGAACTGAGCAGAACAAGTTTCTTACCATAGGTAAATCAAAAAATGTTAGGTGTTTCAAGCATGTAAAAAGTTTGTCAGTGCACTATAATGTTAATAAAAAGCCCTAGATGACATTCAAACTCTTTGAACTGGAAATAGGGTGTTGGGATTGGGAGCTTAGAAATCAGAAAAGGAAGATACTGGTTCTTGTTGACAATTGTCCAGCACATCCTGCAAATAAGACAAGCTTATTCCAGCCTATGGACCAAGGAGCAATTAAGAGTCTGAGATGCTGCTATTGTAAGCTCAAATTACTGAAAATGATACAGTGCATTGAGAAAAAGTAGGATTATTCTATTACACTGATAGATATTATCGGATTCATTACCAATACTTGGAGCTGTTTCTCAGCCCATACCATCAAGAACTATTTCCGTCATGCAGGAATCATAACTGAAGGAATAAATGCCCCTGAAACTGAAGACATGTTCAATGACACTAATGATCTGCTGCTATCTACAACGCTGCTAGAAATCAACTGTGATATTTTCAATCAGTGCAACTATGCAATCTGTGCAACCATAGATGATGACCGTATTTCAACCAAAGTGCAAACTAAAGATAAAATTGCAAATGAAGTGAAGAATCAGGCCACAGTGCACATGAAGTGAGTGAGGGAGATGAAGAAGAAGAAGAAGAAGAAGAGAGAGAGAGAGAGAGTGAGTAAAGCAATAAAGTGCCTATCTTACTGTGAATGACACTTCAGAAGCCATCAGAATTGTGAACACGTTCTCAGAAGATAGGAGAGGGAGCAGTGAAATTGCAAATGAAATAATGAACATAGAGTGTAATTTTGAAAATGTGTATTGGGCAAATATGCAGCAGAGTAAAGTGATTTATTACTTCACTGCTAAGTAAAGATGTTTGATGAGTTCTCAACATACTGCTATATGTATTGTATTCGTGTAAGCTTAAAAGTGAATACGTATGTAAAATAAAACAAGGCTAAATTTGTTCTTTTCCATTTGCCAGCACAGTAGACTGAAAATACGAATCTCGGTAACAATGAAACTCATTTATAATCAGGTCCTCATACTGCTATATGTATTACATTCGTGTAAGCTTAAGAGTGAATACGTATGTAAAATAAAACAAGGCAAAATTTGTTCTTTTCCAGAGAGAAGAAAAGTCATAATGTAAGCAATCTAATATGCTAACACCATCAACAACCTCTCTGATTGTGATTCGTCAATCATTCATAATCATTTCTTTCACTTTTTCCACAATTCCATTGATTGTCATTGTGTTTGGGCATCCAGGGCACTTGTCATCTTAAATATTTTTACGAACTTCTTCAAAGCGCTTTTACCACTTGTAAATCCAGGTTTTACTCACAGCAGCCTCACCAAAAGCAATGTTTAACATTTTGCTCCATTTCATCCCATTCTTACAGCAAAATTCTTTGATTCTTTTTCATACAAAGTAAATTATCACTGCTACTAAAAGTAGTGTATCTGTAAGTGTTCTTGTGCACTTTATTTACATCTTAAATGTCATTGACCATGTCTGCGTGCGCGCGCAGTTTTTGGATGAACGTATGTTTTTTGTAATTCTGAATAATGAGTTTGTCAGAGACCTGAAGTATTTATAGTATTCTTTTTCATTCTGCCTCTCAGCTGCTCAATGCCTCCACTGCGTGGTGAGTAGAAACCTGTCCTTTCCATTTTGTTGTTGTTCCATTGTGGTTGAACTGGCATTATGGTTGATGTGGCAAATTAAGGTGTATACACTATTTCCATGATTATGCAGTTCCATCTTTACAAGTGTGCAGCAGTTTGGTTGTAATGATGTGTGCCTTAGGGTGAAGCCACCAGATACTCGAAATATATCATAAAAATGAAAGTAATCACAAGTAGCTGTTCAAAATTAGTTTCAAAATAAAGGGAATAAATAGTTATTCTTTGTAACAATTGACAAACATGTGGTTCCAGAAGAATAGCAGCAGTCTTTTCAGTAGTTCCAAGGGCAACAGTCAGTTTTATCGACTGATATGGCCTTGTAACATTAACCAACATAGCTTTCTGTTGGCTCTGTGAATGCCTGGAAACAAGAAGAAACTATAGCCACTATTTTCCAAGGACATTCAGCGCTGCTGTATGACTTATTGATGATAGCAGACTGAGGGAGGTGGCGCAGCGGTTTCCACACTGGACTCTCATTCAATCGCTTCAGGCAAGTGCCGGGTTGGTTCCTTTGAAAGGGCATAGCCGACTTCCTTCCCTAATCTGACGAGACCAATGACCTCGCTGTCTGGTCTCCTCCCCCAAAAACAAGAACGACGACATTGATGATGCCAACTTCCTGGGTGAAATAATTTGGAGGTAATGCAGTCCACCATTCAGATATCTGGAAAGGACTACTCAGAGAGATGATATCATCAGTGAAACAAAACTGTCGTTCTACGGGCCTGAGTGTGGAATGTTAGATCCTTTAATTGAGTAGGTAGGTTAGAGAATTTACGAGGGCTGTTCAATAAAGAATGATCATAATTTTTTTTTGACAACATACCTTTACTCATCCTCATAATTTTGATGGTCCTTCTCAAATTTATATTCCATGAATATCAAATATGAAGATGGCCATAACTTTCCCAGCAAAAGCAACCACTTCTGCTTTTTTGGGGGTGGTTGTTGAAGGAGGCTTCCACACTGAGCTTTGCTGTTTGCTCTCAGGATCAAAATGATGTAGCCAAATTTCTTGAGCAGTGATTACATTTGAAACTCCGGATCTTCCTTTAACATAAGGCACCCAATGAAATGAACAGTATTTCAGAAAGTGATCTTAAGATAATTCGTTGATCCTCTCGCACAATGACAAGCAGTGTTGATGAATTCTTCCGTAAGAGCAGTAACTGGAGCACCGGGTCATCCTTTCTTTGAAATTGATTGTCTCCCCTCTTTAAACATTTTAAACCACCTTTGAGCTGTGCTGTAGGGAAGAACAGACTTCCATAGGCCTCCTGTAGTAACACGGTTCACATTTTCCGTTGCACTTCAGAGTAGATCGGGAACTGTCTCATAGGCATGCCCGATGTGAACTGACTGGGCACGGCCTGTGCTGCCTGAGTTGTTGTTGTTGTTGTTCCGCTGGCAGAGGTCGCGGCCGAATTCTCGCGTGCCCTCTGGTGGACGGGACTCTATTTGTGGCAACTACCGTCCGTGACGCGCCGTACCGATGTGTGCCTCCCCCGATCTTTCTGGTGGCTACTGCACTCCTCCTCCTTCGGGGGGTGAAGCCACTGTGATCCACTGCGTCGGAAGGTGGAGCGTCGTGCAGGAGTGATGACCTCCACATCCATTGGAAGGCTGGAGTCGAGGGGATCTGCCAACCCTCGAGCCGGAACCTTCGAATATGGCTGGAAGTGACCCACACGAAGAGGCCCCCGTCGTCCCACCACCAGAACCCAGGACAGAACGGGAGACAGGCCGTCGAACTCTGGATCCTGGTCCACCCCGGGAGGGGCAAGACCCAGTGGTGGGGACGATGGGGAAGGGACGACCACAGGTGAACCAGCCTGCTGAGAAACCGGGCCTGCGAGGGGGGCCGGCTATCGCTGGGGCATCGCGAATGATAGCGATGCCGGTGCTGGAGCTACTGGAGGCTGCCAAGGCTGAGAGCCATCGCAGTGCGGCGGAATCCCAGGGGGCAAGGGTGGTAGCATCCCCTGAGAAACCAACACAGGTGCCGGCAATGGGGAAGCCGGTGCCCGAGGGGTCGGAGGGTGGGTGCCCAACCGTGGATGTAGCTGATTTTGGTGACGACGTACCTCCCGGTCCCCCGTGAGCCGGCGGCCATTTCGGCGCAGGACCACCGCCGGTATCCAACGTGGATTGCGACCAAACCCACGTGCCCAGACCGACATACCCGGTGGAAAGCTGGGTACTCCGTTTTGCGAAGACTGGCAAGGACCGGGCCAAAGGAGGTGCAGCAGAGTCCTAGTTTGGCGCCCGTGGAGGAGCTCTGCGGGGCTGCGTTTTCCCATAGGTGTGGTCCGGTATGCCGTCAGGAAAAACGTCAACGCCTCCTCTGTAGGAAATCCGTGCACATACTTTTTCATCTGTGTCTTAAATGTGCGCACCATGTGCTCGGCTTCCCCATTCGATTGTGGATGAAAGGGGGGAGAGCAAACATGCCGATTACCGAAGCGCCTACAAAAATCCTGGAAGGTCTGCACATAAACTGAGGTCCATTGTCCGAGACCAGGGTGACTGGCAGACCGTCCACAGAAAAGATTTTGCTAGTGCCTGGATTACAACCTCTGAAGTGGTTGAGGAGCAGCGAACCCCATATGGAAATCGGGAATAAGCATCAATGACAATGAGCCAAAAGCCATTAAGAAACGGGCCTGCAAAATCGATGTGAACACGTTCCCATGCCTGGGTTGCAGGCGGCCATGAAGAGAACGCTGACCTGGGAGATGCCTGTTGGCTCGCGCACGGGGAACAGGCGGCCACCAAGTGCTCAATTTCTCTGTCAATACTGGGCCAGTACACATGTCTGCGAGCCAAGGTTTTTGTACGGGAAACACCCCAGTGTCCCTCATGTAATAACGTGAGGACTTCCCTTCGCAAACTTGCAGGAACAACCACGCGAGGAGCTGTATCATCAGTAGCCAGAAGGAGAACTCCTTCCAAGACAGAGGCAGTCTCATAGAACAAAATAATTACGAAGAGGGTCCGAGGCCCGGCCTGGAGGTCGGGATGACCACCCCTGCTAAATGAGGTGAACTACTTGCTGGAGAACCGGGTCAGCTGCCGTTTCCCTGGCGACTCGAGAACTTGTGATCGGGAAGCCATCAACCGCTTGGCGGGACGCCACATCCAAATGAAAACACATAATCTCCTCTCGATCGAACTTAGGATCCGGGCCCACCGGAAGACGGGAAAGAGCGTCTGCGTTGGCATGCTGTCCGGTAGGGCGAAAATGAATGTCATAATGGTACTTAGAGAGGAACAAGGCCCAGCACTGTAGTCCGTGGGCCGCCCTATCCAGAATCTGAGAGGCGGGGCCAAATAACGATATTAATGGCTTATGGTCAGTGATTAACTGAAACTTCGTGCCATACAACAAAGGGTGAAACTAGGTAACAGCGTAGACAATGGCCAAAGCCTCTTTTTCCACCTGGGAGTAATGGGCCTATGTGGGACTAAGAGTTTTAGATGCAAACGCCAGTGGCTGCTCGGAACCATCTGCGTTGCGATGGGCCAGGACCGCCCCCATCCCATACTGCGAAGCATCTGTAGCCAGGACCAACAGCTTATGGGGGTCAAAAGTAGCCAAACACGGCGCTGACGTGAGGAGGCCTTTCAATGAGGTGAATGCTTGCTCGCATGCAGGCAACCAATCAAACGGAACACCCTTGCGCAGAAGGCAGTACAGGGGGCGGGCGATTGTGGAAGCCCTGGGAATGAACCGGTGGTAATAGGCAATCTTGCCTAAAAAAGCTTGTAACTCCTTCAGTAAAGCGGGCCGCGGAAGGTCGACGATACCTTGGACCAAACTTCCTAGCGGCTTGACGCCGTGCCGAGAGATTGTGTAGCCCACATACTGGATGGACGGTTGGAAGAGGGCTGACTTACGCAGGTTGCAACGCAAGCCCACGGACCTGAATTTGAGAAAGAGGGTGCGAAGGTTGTGCAAGTGTTCCTTCGTGCTGCGGCCCGTGACAATTATGTCGTCCAGGTAATTAACACAATGAGGGATTGTCGACGTGACGTGCTCCAGATAACGCTGGAATATCGCCGGGGCACTGGATATTCCGAAGGCCAACCGCTGGTATTGGTAAAGGCCAAACGGGGTGTTGACAACTGCCAGCCGTTTGGAGTCCTCATCAAGAGGTATCTGATGATAAGCCTCCGAAAGATCGATTTTCGAAAAATATTGGCCTCCCGCTACGGCGGAGAACAATTCATCAGCACGAGGCAAAGGATAGGTGTCCACCACCAATTGGGAATTGATGGTGGCCTTGAAATCGCCACAAAGACGTAATTTTCCTGAGGGTTTCCTGACAATAACGAGGGGCGAAGCCCACTCACTTGAAGAAATGGGAAGAACGACCCCTAGGGCTGTCAGCCGGTCGAGCTCTTCTTTTTCCTGAGGGCGGAGAGCCAAGGGGATCTGCCTTGCGCGTAGAAAACGCGGGCGAGCTGATGCCTTCAACGTTAAGTGAGCTTCAAAGTCTGAAACACGCCCTAGGCCCTCCTCAAAGATATCCGGAAAGTCAGAGATCAAAGATTCTAATGATTGATATGGAACGTCTTCGGAGACCAACTGTATGGTGTCAGCGGTAGAAAACCCAAAAGCTTGAAAGGCATCCAAGCCAAAAAGGTTAGCGGGGCTCGCATCACTGACAACAATAAAAGTAATAGGCCGAGTGACTGATTTGTAAGTCATGTCCGTAGTGAATTGACCCAGTAGGGGAATGAACTGTTTACCATAACCGCGTAGACGCCGGTAAACAGGTGCCAACGGGGGCGACCCAAGGTCGGAGTAAGTTTGTGCATTCAACAAAGAAACTGCTGCACCCGTATCTACTTGCAGTTGTAATCGGCGCGACCGAACCGAAACCTCGATAAAGAGTTTGTGGGCCGAAGCGTCGGGAGCCTGGCCCGATGAAACTTCCTGAATGTCAACATCCATGTCCTCTGTAACTGCTTCCTTCGATTCTTTCGAGACTGAGTGGCAAACTTTAGCAATGTGTCCTTTTTTTATTACATTTGCGACAAACGGCCCAACGCTGGGGGCACTCTGACCGATCGTGATGTATATAGTACGACGCACAGGACGGTAACAGGGGCCAGCGGCTGGAACTCTGTCTACGCGCCGTGCGGGAGCGGCCGTAAAGGCCGGATTGTACCGCTCGCACATGGTCCACCCCGGACGCAGTGGACGCGGCCACGCCGCCCTGAACCGCCGCGACGTCGCACCACGCTTCCAACTGTTGACCGGTGGCAGGAGAGACTTCATACGATTGAGCAATGGACAGGACTTCCTCGAGGGAAGGGTCTTCTAACTGCAGGCCCCGTTGCCGGACCTCCCTATCAGGGGCCAAACGAACAATGACGTCGCGCACCATAATGTGGGCATACGACTCTCACGACTGCTCTGTGACAAAATGACACTTGCAACTAAGGCCGTGCGGGGTAGCGGCCCACGCCCAGTAAGACTGATGGGGCTGCTTCTTGTATTGATAGAACTCGACCCTAGCCGCCACAACATGCGTACGGCGGCGATAATATGAAGACAGTAATGAACACAATGCATCAAAAGACAATGACGAGGGTTCCTGCAATGGCGCTAGCTGCCACAAAACTTGATACAGCGAGGGAGATATCCAAGACAAGAAAAGAACATGACATACCTCCGCATCGGCAATATGAAACGCCTCGAAATGCTGCCGAAGGCGATGTTCATACGTGTCCCAATCCTCCGCCGTCTCGTCATACGGGGGAAAGGGAGGAGGGAACGGCGCTGGAGCAGACGGCTTGGAGAGCAACGCCGGAAGCACTTGTTTCATGGTGGCCATGAGCTCCGTCTGCTGCTCAACCAAAACCCGCACTAAATCCTCCATGCCGCGGATAAGCTGCGAAACCAGAACAACGACGCAACACGCGAAAGAACAACCCTACTCGTCGCCAATTGTGTAGTAACACGGTTCACGTTTTCTGTCACACTCCCGAGTAGACCGGGAACTGTCTCATAGGCATGCCTGATGTGAACTGACTGGGCATGGCCCGTGCTGCCTGAGTTGTTGTTGTTGTTCCGCTGGCAGAGATCGCTGCCGAATTCCCGTGTGCCCTCTGGTGGACGGGACGCTATTTGCGGCAACTACCGTCTGTGACGCGCCGTGCCGATGTGCGCCTCCCGCGATCTTTCTGCTGGCTACTGCATCTCCTGTAACATTGTATAGGCCTCAGCTGAAGATTTATTGAGACGAAAGCAGAATTTCAAAGCCACATATTGTTCCTCACGTGTTACTTCCATTGCAGCAGTAGGCGATACTGAACACGTCTGACCTTGCCTTCCTGTCACAGGTGGGAACCAGGAGTCCCAACAATGAAACTACTACAACATGTTTTTGCTCATTAAGCTAACAGAATGACATGAGATTAAATTTTAGCGCAAGAAATTATGATGATAAAAAATTATGATCATTCTTTATTGAACATCTGTCCTAAAACTGGAATGGATAGGTTAAGTTTTGTATAGTGGGAACTCGTGAAGTGTGGTACAGGACTTTGGATCAGGTCAGTACAGGCTTATCAGCACACAATCAAATAGGGGTGATTCCATATTAGGTGTAATGAAGAATAAGGAAATAGGAATGTGAGTAAGCTGCTATTAACTGCATAGTGAACTCATTATTTTAGCCTAGACAGACACAAAGCCAACACCCACTCCAGTAGTAAATGTTTATATGCTCTGCATAAGATGGAGAACGTTGACAGGGGAAAAGAAATGTAAGGGGACCCACCTGGTAGAATTGCAGCCAGTGCATAATTTAATCATGCCTACTACTGGTTTAAGAATCATTTTAAGGAAGTTGTATATGTGGAAGAGACCTGAAGAACGTAGATGGTAAGACAATGATTTCGAAACCATATTTTAAATGGTAAAACATTTCCAGGGGCACTCAGATGTTAATTTATTGGTTATGAGATGCAGAAAATCCAAAATGGCTACGCTGGAATGGCTAGAGAAAAAAATGCAAAGCTGTAGAAGCATGCATTACTATGGGACAGATAGACTCAATGTATAGGAAAATTGAAGAGACAGACAGATAAAAGAGAAGCACATGCGTGAGTAACAAGAGCTCAGATGGCAAGTTCATACTAAGCTACAAAGAGAAGGCTGAAAGATGGAAACGGCTGTTCAAAGGAAATTGATTTGAAGACAACATTGTAGGAACACAGGACGAAGTAGATGAAGATGAGTTTGGAGATACAATACTATGAGAAGAATTTTACAGTGCACTGAAATACCTAAGTCAAAACAAGTTCCATGGAGTAGACAACATTCCCTCAGTATTATTGAGATCCTTGGGAGAGCCAACTGCAACAAAATTATTTCATCCAGTGCGCAATATATGAGACAGGCAAAGTGGTCCTAGATTTCAACAAGAATGTAATAACCCCCACTCCAAAGACGGCAGGTGGTGTCAGGTGTGATTACTATCAAACATCAGTTTATTAAGTCACGGTTGCAAAATACTGTCACAAATTATTTACGGAAGAATGGAAAACCTGCTAGAAGCTGATCCCTGAGAAAATCACTTTGGCTTCCAGATAAATCTAGGAACATATGAAGCCATAGTGGCTGCACGGCTTACATTAGAAGGTAGAATGAAGAAAAGTTAACCAACATCCATAGCATTGCAAATGTGGACAGAACTTCTGACATTGTTGACTGAAAAACACTCCTTGAAATTCAACAATATTATGAGAAGGAAAGTTGCTACTCACCATGTAGCGGAGATGCTGAGTCGCAGATAGGCACAACAAAAAGACTTTCACAATTAAAGCTTTTGGCCATTGACCTTCATCAACAATAGACACACACACACACACACACACGCACACGTGCAAACACAACACACACACGATTGCAGTCTCAGCCAACTTAAAACACACTGCGAGCAGTAGCACCAGTTCATGGTGGGAGTGACGACTACATGGGGGTAAGGTTGTGAGTTGTTTTTGTTTGTGTGTGTGTGTGTGTGTGTGTGTGTGTGTGTGTGTGTGTGTACTGTTGACGAAGACCAGTGGCCAAAAGCTTTAATTGTGAAAGTCTTTTTGTTGTGCCTATCTGTGACTCAGCATCTCCACTATATGGTGAGTAGCAACTTTTCGTCTCATAATATTGTTTCATTCCATCCTGGGTTTTCCATTGTTTGTCTCCTTGAAATTTGGGAGGTAGCAGGAATAAAATACAGGGGCAAAAAATCTACAACATGTTCAGAAACCAAACTGCAGTTACAAGAGTTGGACATGAAAGGGGATCCATAGTTAAGAACATGTACTCTGTGGAAGCAATAAAGGAAGCCAAGGAGAAATTTCTGAAAAAGAATTAAATTTCAGAGGGTGAAATAAAAATTTTGGGGCTTACCGATGACACTAATTCTGATGGCAAAGTACTTGGAAGACCAATGAATGGAATGGATAGTGTGTCAAAAATGGGTTATAAGATGAATACATGAATAACTAATGAAGAGGTACTGAATCAGATTGGGAGAAAAGAAGTTTATGGCGCAACTAGACTAAAAAAGAACCAGTTAACAGGGCACATCCTGAGGCATCAAGGAATAGTCAGTTTGAAACTTCCTGGCAGATTAAAACTGTGTGTCCGACCGAGACTCCAACTCGGGACCTTTGCCTTTCGCGGGCAAGTGCTCTACCACCAGTAAAGCAGTGAGTACCGGGCGTGAGTCGTGCTTTGGTAGCTCAGATGGTAGAGCACTTGCCCGCGAAAGACAAAGGTCCTGAGTTCGAGTCTCGGTCGGGCACACAGTTTTAATCTGCCAGGAAGTTTCATATCAGCGCACACTCCGCTGCAGAGTGAAAATCTCATTCTGGAAACATCCCCCAGGCTGTGGCTAACCCATGTCTCCGCAGTATCCTTTCTTTCAGGAGTGCTAATTCTGCAAGGTTCGCAGGAGAGCTTCTGTAAAGTTTGGAAGGTAGGAGATGAGATACTGGCAGAAGTAAAGCTGTGAGTACCGGGCGTGAATCGTGCTTTGGTAGCTCAGATGGTAGAGCACTTGCCCGCGAATGGCAAAGGTCCCGAGTTCGAGTCTCGGTCGGGCACTCAGGTTTTATCTGCCAGGAAGTTTCATGTCAGCGCACACTCCGCTGCAGAGTGAAAATCTCATTCTGAATAGTCAGTTTGGGTATGGGAGGGAGTGGGAGCAGGGGAATTATAGAAGGTGACGAGCCGAGGGTTTCCTGTTGTATGCGGATTCTAATATTTGTAGGTTTTGGTAGTTATGCAGAGATGAAGTGATTTGCTCAGTTTAAACTTGCATGGAAAGCTGCATCAAACCTGTTTTCGGACTGAAGAACAGAACATGGTATTTAAATTACATTTTTCATGTCTTATTAGTATCAGTCTTACTATTTTCTTGGGCAGTCAGCTATTGCATATTATAGAAACCTGTGTATTAATATAATATTAATTTAGGAACAAAGAAAAGTCCAGGTTGGAGCATCAACTACTGTGAAAAGGATAGATCACTACTCACCATAAAGATGACTCACTGAGTTGCAGACAGGCACAAAGAAAAGACTGTTACACACTGAGCTTTTGGCCAAAGCCTCCTTCAGAAAAGAAAGGAAAACACACATTCATTCACACAAGCAGGCACTCCTCATGCGTATATGATGGCTATTTCTGACCGCTGTGGCCAGAGGCATCAAAAGCTGCAGCCACTCATAGCCTCCAAAATCGCATGCAGGTATCTTCCATCTTGTTAACTTTGTGCTTTGTGACTTATGTGCTGTGAAGTTACTCAAAAATGAAAATAATCAGGGTTGTTGACTAGGTTGCTATAGTCAACTGATCTTCTTTACGTCGAATGTCATAATAATTCATACTTATTTGGTTGTTGTCAAACCAGAAATACTTTTTCTTAAATATTATAACTACTCTCAGCGACGCACCACTGTGTACACGTATTTATTTTACTATTATTATGTTTACTTATTTGCTCCTGGCAACATCCTACAAACTTCTGATATTTTATCAAATTCTTCTTTATATCATAAAAGCTTTCTTATTTTACAATCTGTGTATTCGCATCCTACACCTGGGGTGCCATAATGAAGTGGTATGGTTCACTCGTGTTTGTATTTGCATTCCAGACGGTACCTAGTTCATGAATTAATCTGGTGCCATTATCTGTTTACAATTAAGTGTTACTGTATTCCAACTTGATGATTCACTTCTCATAGCATTCTCAATGCAGTGGTCCTCCTACACAGCACCACTAATTGTGCCACAGCACTACTTTCCTTTCTGCAGAGGGGCAAGGGCTCATATCTATACCCTCTAGCTATGAAATAGGTAATTACTCTTTAAAGACTTCTGGTGTATTTATCACCAATAGCAACATTGAGTGAACTTCTCGAGAGTCCACAGAATCCCCAAAGTGTGACTGCAAAGTGTAAACAACTTTCCCCTCACAAGTGAAGACACTCGCTCATCGTCATGTCTTGTTGTTCCCATTTTGCCCTTCAAATCTGCACATAAATCTAAAAAATGTGCACACAGTGTGATGTTCTTCCTACACTACTAATTATGATCATGTTTCTCCATGAACATCTTCCGTCATTACAGTTGATATGTTGCTATATTAAGAAAAATCATATACCACAGTATGAAATGTTACATAAATAATTTTGGTGCCAGATGGACTACTGTAATCTCTTTAGATATGTTAAGGTTGATCTTGTTTTGTCACATTCTGGTATCTTCACTTTTTAGTGTTGTATAGAGCTTGAGCAGATGAGAGTATGTCCATTGACTATTTATTAATAACCATTCACATGAAGAAATCGGTATACATAACTATTATTGTCCTATGGTACTTTTTACTGTAGAGAAGGCAAAGAAGTTTATCGAGGTTTATATATTGTGAAAAGAGCTACGTGAAATTGGATTAGTTTCTGGCTGGCTTGCACTGTGTCAAAATGGCCAATTGCATGGTACATAAAAATTAAGAGAGTAATTCTCACCCTTTCCATGAGCTTGCAGTCTTTAACTTTCCGATTTCACGGCCGAAACTTAAAAGGAATGGCTTGGCTGTCATTTCACCTTTAATCGTTCTGCTACTGCTAATTGCCATTAAATTGTGAAGTGAATTTTCTTTGGATGGATCCTTATTGTTAATCCACAAGCCACACGGTTTGAGGTCCCATGTCACAGATTGCGCGGTCCCTTCCGCCCAAGGTTCGAGTCCTCCCACAGGCATGGGTGTATGTGTTGTTCTTAGCATAAGTTAGTTGATGTAGTGTGTAAGTCTAGGCACCGATGACCTCAGCAGTTTGATCCCTTAGGAATTTTCTCTCTCTCTCTCTCTCTCTCTCTCTCTCTCTCTCTCTCTCTCTCTCACACACACACACACACACACACACACACACACACACAAGCGCACGCTTAATCCACAATATCACTTGTCACTGTGCAGACAAATGGTTGAGAAATGTCATTGCAGTAGTCTTGCTGTGGCCACCTCAGTGTGCACTTGTATGTTATGTGTATCAGTCCACTCTAGATGAATGATTGCCTTTCCCTTATTTTACATATTGTTGCAAACATTATAGGTTATTTTGCAAAAAAACTGCAGTGTCACTGATTCAATTCACCATAGGAGACCCCAAATTAAAGGCAAAGAGACAGTTCTCAGTTCACATACTTTTTATTGCTAGAAAAGCTTCATATGAAAGTAATAAACAAAACAAAAGAACAGTCTAAAGCAAATCTTGTCTGTATTTTGCAACCTCGCAACAGTAATTGATATTGTATTTGTCTCCTCAATGGCAATATTCAGCTTCTGTGTCACATGACCTGTCTCACTGAGAAAACCTTCAAATTCTCCGTCAGATTCATAAGGAATTTTATTCAACATTTCAGTTACACCATCAATTTTCAATAGAACAGCTATTTCACAAGTTTCCTTACGCGATTAATGCAGCCTGATGTTTCTATTAGTGAGATTACATGTGTGGGTAATTTATATATCTTTCCCTTAATAAACTATTACCACATACTGGCTGACTGCATGGTCATTCTATAGTGTATTTTCATTAGTTCCCCTATTATCTTACTTCACACTGCTTAATACAGTCCGAAAAGTAAAAAATTCCGATTGTCAGTCTGCTGGCTTGTGTACTGTTGTGGAAAAGCCAAACCATAAGCTTATGAACACTTATCCACAATAATGTAGTGGATCATCTTTGGGTTAGGACTTTGGCATATCTTGTGTATATGTTTGTCTCTGTTTAGACAAATTGTGGTAGTTTATAGTCTGCTTGGCAAAGAAGTCTTCCTGTACCTATGATAACCTACTGTTACATGTTTATGAAGTAATATCAATTAAGGCATCTGTCATTGTGAAAAGTCTTGTCAGTATTTTACATAGCCTTTGTAAAAATTCTCCATGATTGTCAGTCATATCAAGTATTTGTAGTGTCAACACCCAACTGACTGCATTTGTGGGTTTCTGTTTCTATAACGAAATGCAATGTACTTTCTGTCATATGAATTTAACTTGACTTCAGTGGCCTCAAATATGTGGCCTTTTATATTCAGCACATGCCATCTGGAGTTTTTAACGCTGTATTTTTAGGTTATTAAGTTTTGTCACTTTTTGGCTTCATTATCCCATTATCCTTGCGGTACACTGCAGTATCACTAGCAGCTATGGATTGAGAAGTCACTGGCAGAAAATATGTCGATATTTCATTTAATTGATATGGTAGGTTGACTATAATATGTATTTGTAATGTAAGTGTAACCACCACTCATAGATTAGGCCTTAGGCCTCTTCCAACTGGCATGATCGTGGGACATGTGATCAGCATGTTACCAATCCCTCCACCCGTTATTGGCAGTAAATGAATCCTGCTAATGTCGTCCCTTCTTCATGCAAGCAGCTCCACATTTAGCCTCACAAGGGGTGAGTGATTCCTGTACTGGACCTCCGTATCCCAGAAAACAATGGAGGAGGTACCAGGAATTGAACCTGAGTCTTTCCATACCAAAAGCAGCGACACTGACCATTTGACACCTGAGGCTGTCATAATGTGCACCTATTTTCGTAAGGCTCACAAGTCTCCAGGGTTTACTTTGTCATGATGATGATGTTATCTGTTTTTGCATCTCAGATCTTTTCTTTGTATGTCTTCAGAGCAGTTTCATATCATGACCGTTTCTTGGGGAAGTGCTGTGTCTTAAGACATACCAAAAACATATAGCTACCTCACAGTAAATGATAAACTAGTGAAATATATTGTACCTTTCACATTTCATGCTTTTAAATATTTTTCCTATTTAAGAAGTTAAATTTGAAGAGTTCTTGTCGATTTACATTTTATACACACAAACGAAATTCCCCCATGTATATACTGTATATATTTATTTTGCAGGGCTGTTTCAGAAAATTATTGTGCATTTGGGAAGCCTGCAACTGTGTCATTCATGATTTAAATAATGAAAAACTACAGCAACTGTGTATTTTTTTTCCATGCTTAACACAACATGTTTCAAGAATTTATTCTCATTGTCAAGTGCATTTGTTTCCAGCAACACTGCTTCTGTAATCAAAACATGTTACAGAGATATGACAGTATTGTTTCACAAAGAGCTTGTATACACTAAGAGGTGTTACGTTTTATGTGGGTAATTATAAAATTTATTTTACTATTATTGACGGGTGAATTATCGATTATGTTTGTATTCTGTTTTGTTGTAGATGTTGGCTACAGTCTATGAGAAAATGAACGTGTTTATGGTAATGACTACAGTAATCATATACAGGAGAAACTTTTGAAAGAAATTTACTGATTCACTATCTAGTTTGTCATTGAGAACTCCTCTCCCCCTCTCCCTTGCTTCTAGTGGAGATACAAAAATTTCCAGCTTCTCAATTAAGTCCATTTCATTTTTGGAAGTATCTTAAGATCTATGTTTTCAAATAGGTGTCCAATGTTTATGTGTATTGGTATTGCTATTGCCGATTTTATGAATTGGTTGTGCGTGTAACAGGTGATGTTTTCAGTGTACCTAATTTGGAAGTTCCTGCTGGCCGTACATTTGAATTGTGTTACTGTTTCCTTCTAAGGAGCCAGGAATTGCTTCCTTCTTTTTGGTATTTGTTTCTGCATTTTGTCTATCATTTAGCTGAGGAAGTCTTTAGCAGTGTAGTTTTCTTAATGATGTGTAATTATTTCTCCTTGTCCTCTTCGTTCAATGGAATTTTGTTTGCCCTGTGTACCACAGTTTTGTATGCAGCTTTTTTGTGTACATCTGGATAACATGATCTGGCAGATATTCTGCTACTCATGTTATCTTTATGTCTGTCTGTGATTTTCTACCCACAAATCTAGAAAATTAATTTTGTGTGTGTGTGTGTGTGTGTGTGTGTGTGTGTGTGTGTGTGTGTGTGTGTGTGTGTGTGTGTGTGTGCGTGCGCGCGCGCACGTGTACTTCAGCTGTGAAATTTGTTTACTTGTGGGCATTATTAAACAGGTATATGATACTATGGGTGTCATTAGTGTCACCTTCTGCTGCACATTGCTGAGGAAATATCACGTGACAACAACCCTGTTGTGCATGTTTTAATTTAATATGGAGATGAAATTTTATATTTTATTGATGCCTTTTGGCTATATTTTAACGTGCCTCTGCCACAATATGTAATCCAGTTGTCTGTACTTCCCTCTGAAGAAGACGTTTTTGTAAACGTTAAAACCCTGGTAAAGGGGTTTTAATAAACCTTATCAATTTGCAGCTGATTGGCTGTTTACTATTTTTACAAGAGGACTTCATTCTGTGGTTGGTGTTTGAGCCATGTGCAAAATGTTAAGGCTTTGAAGGTCTTGTTTACGGAGAGTACTTGTTACTATACCTGTGTGTAAAACCCAAGTTTCATGAGGAGGTAGATGCCTGGAGAAGTGAAGCCGTGAGCGTGTGTTGTCTTGTGCTGTATAGCTCAGTAAAGTACAACATTTCCCAAGAAAGACATGGTTCTAATCCAGCACCCAGTGTTGATTACCGGTACTAGGGAGTTTCGAAACATTGCATGCTCCAGTGCAGATTGAAAGATTCGTTCTGAAAATAATGCTAGTTTTTAGGATATGAAACATAATTTAACTACTAACTTTAACATTTCTTTCTGCTTCAGTAGGTTACTGCTGATTTAGTAGCAATGAGCATATAAACTCATTTTGCCTCATCAGTAAATAATAATATTGTTGATTCATAGAAGTTTGTCGACCATTAGTGCAACTTAATTCAGGGATCAGCTTTGTGCCTTCACTCTGTCTTTAGTTTTAAAGTAAATGTACATGATATGGGTCTTTCAGTAGAATAAATTGTGCGTGAGATGTGAGGGAGCATCAGATGAACACTTAATTTTAATATTATTCATGTATTGACATGGTACATAGATGTCATTGTACTGTATAATTTCCCTTGTGCCAAATGCACTTACAAAGTACCTGAATTTGATCAGAAAAGTATTGAGTTGAGAGTTTTCACAACCATTACACTAACTATGTGTTTTCACTGTTTTGTATCCATTTTTTGCCCTTTCATTTGACTTGCTGTCATAGTTATCTGATTACTTGAAGGAGCTCCTACAATAAGTTGCTTCGAATTTGCATTATGTGGATGTCAACTACTTTTAGATGTTACTGTAATAGAGCACTTAGAAGGGGACCTTCCGCTCTCAGAAATTCAGTTCAGAATGAGACTTTGAATGTTGGTAGTATACCTCAAGGGTGTCCACTCAAAGAAGTCTTAAAGGCACTATCCAGAAAATTTAAAAAAAAAAGGGCTCTAGAGTTTTAATTGTAGCTCATAATCACCTAATATATGGTCAGAAGTGGCATTCAGGTGTACAGGTGAAGTTGCTAAGTTGCTCAGTGAGAAGTGTGCTGGAATGTCATACAGACGATCCAGGTTTGATCCTACCTGCACGCTCAATTTTTATTTTGTTTTCTTAATTGTTTAAAAATTATAAAAACTTTAATTAAATTTATTGACCTAAATTGTTATCAATAAATTATAAATAACTTTATTTTATTTATTAAATGGCTGTCACAGGCTACTTAAAATGTGAATTACACTTGTAAATAGTTTCTTTTTAAAATGTTAAATAGTTTCAAAATGCATTTTAATGGAGGTAAATTAAATCATTAATTTCTGTGATTATAATGTTACTACAAAATTGGATGATATTATAAGTTGTGGAAAGATTATAAATATGCATTGTAAATTCAAGGAACCAGTTTCTTCGTGGAAAAGCAGAATATAGCTGTTACTGTACTGTATATACAGTCAGACTGTCAGGGAAGTGTTAAGGCCCTCACAGAACTTGTCAGACAATGAGCCTTACCTGCTACAGTGCCTGTTCATTCCTGATTCTTGTAGAGATTGGAGTGTTCTGTACTGCTAAATATTATTGGAATTTTTACAATATAGTGAATTAAAAATGTCTGCCAGTGAAAACATCGTGAAAGTATCAGAAGCTGCAGATTCATTATACAGTGAAGCGTCTAAGGTGATTTTAAAAGATGCGGATATTTAAAATGAAAGCTTACTTGCTGCAAATAATTTGACTGCATCAGAATCTTCAACAACAATTTCTCTTGAAGCAATGTTAATAGGTGAAGAAATTTACAGACATAATGTGGACATGTTGGCTGAAAAAATACTTAAGACTGATGATTAACATGCTACAGACATGAAAACTGTGAAAGTGAACCTTCCGAAAACTACGAAGACCACAGCTCATCTGGTGAATGTGAACCAGAAGAAAAGAAAGCAAGAGAAGTAGACCATCTTCCTTTGGATTACAAAATTAACATTGTTAATGTAGCATTGGCTCACCCCATGTGGAAACTACAAATATAATAAGAATGGGAAGAAGAAATAAAATAGGAGGCAATCAGTTTGATAAGTACACAGCAATTGGTCCTGGACGAGTGACCGTTTTGTTGAATCCTGAGAGAATAATCAGCAAATGGTGACAAGGAATTTACAACAGTGGGCTTTAGCAGCAGCACATCAGTTCACAGATTTTGAATTTACACTTGTGACAGATGCGTTCATAGATTCAAAAATAAGCACGAAATTCATCAGAGAAAAGTGACAATGTTTGTTTCAAGAAAGGAAGCAGTGACAATCAAAAAACCTTGGCTGCTTCAGACACTTTTTGAACCTAGACGTTAAAATTGATAACGAATTTCAACAAAGCTTTTGTTATTAACATTGACCAGGCTGGTATTTATTGCAAGGTATTCTAAAATTCATTTTGCTTTCTATTTTTATGATTCTGTGACAAAATGTTCAATTTCGGTTGTTTTTTCCTTCCAAGATGTCAGTATCAGTCGGTGTACATTAGGACTCTGGCTGTCAAAGGAAGCAAAACTATTTTTGTCAAGAGAGATAACATGAATAAAGTAATGCATACATATACTGCTCAATACACACTCACTCTGTCTGGAAACAACCTACGTCAAGTGTTTGTTTACAAGAGACAACCAGTAACTTTGGTCCCTGAGTTAAAAAAAAAAAAAGTAAAAGAATATGAGCAAAATTATAAAAATGCTGGAATGTCTTCCAAATCTGGGAAGCTAATGACAGAACTGTATACTGATTTTCTCAAACAATGTTCGAAGTCTTATGTGGGTCAAGAATGGTTTCTGTTAATTATTGACTCTTGGGGTAGAAAAGCACCGCCTGAATTATGCGACAAAATCTTTCAGGATGACAAGAAATCGCCAATCTGTACAATTAAAGTGATTTCTTGGAACTGTGCTCCACTTGTTCAACCATGTGACATATATTTTTATATAAAAGTAAAAAAATCTGATAAAGCGTGTACAAAATTGTGCTTATCTTATTGAAAACAATAGAGAAATAAATTTTCGAGGAGGCTGTATAAAAATACAATCAATAGTGCAGTATGAGGGATGCATGCTACTGTTAACAGTCTTGAAATACACCCTTGTATTTTCTTTTACGAGGGCTAATCAGAGAGTAGGGAATGTTTCCATGTGATGTCGCTAGGCACCCGCCGATCGCGTATATTTTGATATGTACGTGCTCGGCAGCTCAGTCGGTATCCATCAGTGACAGCGGGAATGTCTCTGCACGTCTGGTTTTTTCGATATTCAAATTTGAAATGTGTGCTGCAATCAAAAATCTCACAAGTTGTGTGTGTGGTCTGTGATACGTGATACAGTTTTTGTTCGCAAAAAACCTAAAACCCATAGAAATTTATTGTGAACTGTGCAATGTGTACGGAAACAAAGTAATGAGTGGATGTTCTGTCCGGAAATGGTGCATTTGGTTTAAAAATGGCCGAACCAACGTTCATGATGAAGAGAAGAGTGGACACCCGAGCATTGTGACTGACGATCTTGTTGCTAAAGTTGATGAAACAATTCATGAAAACTGTTGCTTCATAATAACGGAGCTTCTGCTTTCTTTTCCACAAATTTCACGGACTTTGTTGTTTGAAATTATCACTCCAAAGCTAGGCTACCACAAATTTTGTGCATGATGTCTGCCCAAAATGCTTACAGAGTGCCGTAAAGAACAGCAAATGGGGGCAACGTTGACATTTCTGGAGGCCTACCACAAACATAGTGATTCATTACTGGATCGAATCGTAACCGGTGATAAGACTTGGGTGAAACACGTCAATTGTGAGACAAAATTACAGTCCATGGAGTGGGGGCACACAAGGTCCCCCAAAAAACCAAGAAAATGTTTTCAAACGTTGTCAGCAAGGAAGTTGATGATGACAATGTTTTGGGATAGGCAAGGTGTGCTTCTTATTGATTTTCTTGAATGTGGAGCAACCATAAATCCTGCCCAGTACTGTCAAATCTGCACAGCCTTAGAAGAGCAGTTCAAAATAAATGCCGAGGAAAGCTGACATCCAAAATTTTGTTTTTGCACGACAGGGCCTGATCTCTCACGGCAAACTGCACTAAAGAACTCCTTAATTCATTCAAATGGGAAATTTTCCCTCATCCGCCCTACAGTCCTGATCTTGCACCAAGCGACTTCCACTTGTTTCCCAAGATGAAGAACTGGCTTGCAACACAGCGCTTTGATGATGACACGTAATCCAGGCGGGCATGACTCACTGGCTGAAGTCTCAGGCGGCAGAATTTTATGGTGATGGTCTTTCAAAGCTTGTCTACCAATATGATAAGTGCCTGAATGTTTGGTGTCTATGTGGAAAAGTAGTAGGTCAGTCGCTCTTTTACATGTATATGATAAAATGTCTTTCTTGTACTTAGTTTTTTTTTTTATTTTTATTATTTAACGTCAAAACTTTCCCTACTTTCTGAATAGCCCTCATATTAAGGCGTGTATATTCATGGTATTTCTGGAGCTTGATGTAAACCTCAGGCTGTGCAGCTGTCATTGTGAGTTAACTGTAAAGAACTTTTCAAAGCTCAAGACTTCTGTAGCACGTCACTACCGTATTTTCAGTATCACAAGGCTTTCCCAGGGACGTATTGGATGCTGGTGAAGCATATAAAATTCAGTCTCTTTATTAGCTTCAGGTCTAGGATGGAATGTAACAATACTAGAGAAGGAAAGTTGCTACTCACCATATACCGGAGGTTTCAGTTGTTTCAGTTCTCTGTGACTGTAGACGTGTGTGCAAGTTGCGTTTGCGTGCGTGCGTGTTTGTGTGCGTGTGTGCGTGTGTGTGTGTGTGTGTGTGTGTGTGTGTGTGAGTGTGTGTGTGACAGCGCGCGCGCGTGTGTGTGACAGCGCGCGCGTGTGTGTGACAGCGCGCGCGTGTGTGTGACAGCGCGCGCGTGTGTGTGACAGCGCGCGCGCGCGAGTGTGTGTGACAGCGCGCGCGCGCGAGTGTGTGTGACAGCGCGCGCGCGCGAGTGTGTGTGACAGCGCGCGCGCGCGAGTGTGTGTGACAGCGCGCGCGTGTGTGTGTGTGTGTGTGTGTGTATGTGTGTCTACTGCTGACAAAGGCCTTAATGGCTGAAAGCTATACATCCGTGAATCTTTTTGTTGTGCCTATCATGACTCAGCATCGCCGCTATATAGTGAGTAGCAACTTTCCTTCTCTGGTATTGTTAGCTTCAGATCTTGTTGTTTTCAGAATATCAATTTTTTTTAATATTATATATATAAAAAAAAGATGAGGTGACTTACCGAACGAAAGCGCTGGCAGGTCGATAGACACACAAACAAACACAAACATACACACAAAATTCAAGCTTTCGCAACAAACTGTTGCCTCATCAGGAAAGAGGGAAGGAGAGGGGAAGACGAAAGGAAGTGGGTTTTAAGGGAGAGGGTAAGGAGTCATTCCAATCCCGGGAGCGGAAAGACTTACCTTAGGGGGAAAAAAGGACAGGTATACACTCGCACACACGCACATATCCATCCACACATACAGACACAAGCCTTGTGTCTGTATGTGTGGATGGATATGTGCGTGTGTGCGAGTGTATACCTGTCCTTTTTTTCCCCTAAGGTAAGCCTTGTGTCTGTATGTGTGGATGGATATGTGCGTGTGTGCGAGTGTATACCTGTCCTTTTTTTCCCCTAAGGTAAGTCTTTCCGCTCCCGGGATTGGAATGACTCCTTACCCTCTCCCTTAAAACCCACTTCCTTTCGTCTTCCCCTCTCCTTCCCTCTTTCCTGATGAGGCAACAGTTTGTTGCGAAAGCTTGAATTTTGTGTGTATGTTTGTGTTTGTTTGTGTGTGTATCGACCTGCCAGCGCTTTCGTTCGGTAAGTCACCTCATCTTTTTTTTATATATAATTTTTCCCACGTGGATTGTTTCCTTCTATTATATTGATATCATTTTTTTAATGTTATCATTACAGTGTGTTAGTTCTGTGCTCAAAGTGGTTCGAAATTTTATCCTTCAGTGCGGTAGCCCCCACATTTTATTTTTATTTTTTTATTAATTTTTTTAGGTGGTACCCAAGCCAAAAGCTATGACATTCACAGAAAAATCTGAGATCGCATATGCATCCTATATCCAGATGTTGTATTTCTGCAGCTTGCAGACTCGGAGAATAAAATCTGAAACTGAGGTGGGAATAAACTACAGCTTTCTATTTGTTGGTACTGAGAGGGAAATAGATGTTCAATTAATACATTATATTTTTGAAAAGATTTGTTTCAGTGATCTAGAAGCTGAAAAACTTAAGCTAGATAATGAGATTTCCACTGTTAAACGATGGTTGAAGGAAGTGTCTTCTTTGCAAGAAAGTGAATCCAGGACTGAAGAACTAGAAAAGATGTTTATGGAAGTGAAAGGTGAGATTTACCTGCATGTCATGAATTAAGACTGCCTTGGCTGATTGCTGATGGAAGTTGTCTATATCTTGCTGTTCACAAACAGCAGTACAACCTGTGTAAGAGATGTTGGATTGGTTGGTTATCTTCATTGGCAGCTGCTGTTAAATAACAGTTATTGTTTTCTTTTCTGTCATTAGTGTATTACAAATTAGAAAAAGTTTTCACCTGAAATTTTCCACTTATTTGTAAAACATTGCTATTGGTAATGGGCATTTATTTACCCTCTACAGGCTTTGAAAACAAATGTTTTTTCTGCTCATCGTTAGCAGAGGTTGCTGTCAGCAAAAGCTTACTTTCTCTTCCCCTATTCAGTTTTTTCAGCTTTTTTCACTGTTCTAGATGTTGGGCAACTTGCTCAATTGAATCTTTGTATTTTTCCCAGTGTGCCTTTTTTTGTTTTTGAAGGAGATAGTAAATGAATTCAGTTGCTTGGTAAATACTGTCAGTTTCCTGATATTTTAATATTTTATACAATTTCTTGTAGAACTAGGTCTTGATATTAATTTTTTCAAGTTTAAATTGTTAAATTATGGCTTTTGGCAGCTATATTTAATGTATGGCCCGTTTTTTTAGGGGGGGGGGGGGGGGGTTCTCACCATCAACTATAAGCAATAAGAAATTCACTTGTCAGACAATAATTTAGTTTGTTAAGACTGTAGTGTAAAACTGTTTCCTTTGACCATTGTCTCAGTATGTTTTCAAGATAGGTATTTTAAAAAAATAAGAGTCAAAGCGCAGACATTTTCGAACGTAAGAGTTGTTCTCACTTTCATGTTCTCATTTCCACTAAAGTTGATTTTGGAGTCATTGTAAATATGTTGAATTACTTTTATTAAGTGATGTAGCATACTTTGTCAATGTATTTCCACATAGTATAGAAACATCAAATGTTGTTCTCTGTTGAACTCTATACACAAAGTTCCCTTCCCCACACACTATAAGATGCCTTTTGGTATATAGATGTACTGTCCGTAATTAACTATCCTGATTGTACATTAAGTCTCTTGGTTACTGTACCTTGAGTCACCTGTGTAAACATATCACTTCTGTGTTTTTCCTGTATTCATATTGATACTCTTGTTAAGGCTCATACCACATTTTCCTACAGCAATATGCAATGACAAATTAATTCAATCAAATTTATGGTCAAAATTCCCTGAAAATTACTATCATTCGTGCAAATACCACCAATAACTAACACACATAACAAACTACTCAAAAACCTCTCATGTTCTTTTATGTTTATATTTTCTTCAGTTACTAGTTCTTTTGGGAGTGTGTTGAAAATATTAAATAGGTTTGTTGCTTACAATAAATTGCTGGTCATGAAATTCAAGAATCAGTAATTGTTACTCTGTTATCAATAACGTAATGAAAAGTGATTTCTTTATAAATAGGGCTCTGAAAAAATGAAAATAATACAAAAATTTTCACTGTTACGTTAAGTCTGTCCAGTTTTTCCTCCTTGATGTCTGTTTAACAATAGATTATTGTACAGTAGCAGTTATCGAAAGAAACTGAAAGCTGCCGGCTGGCATCATTATAACAATAATTATTTCAGTTCACATATTTTTGTTAGTAATTAACTTCCTTAAATATAGTCACAATTTACTTCATTTAACAAAGAAATAACATACACAAAATGCATCAAATCACACTCATGATTCCTTACATGAATGTCTCCCAAATTGCAGACCAACTACTTCACACATCTTCTCTCTTGCAAATAGTGTAATCCCCTACTGTCCTCTCAATAGTACCTAGACCATAGTTTGTCATGTGCTGCTGCCATCCAGTCACAAAAGCAAGAGTCATCTGCATAAAGTAAAAATGTCATAGTCTGTTTCAAGTCCTTCATTTTTTTAAAGCTATTGAAACAATATCTATTTTTATTTCATTCAGTATACATAGTAAGTATTCAGTCTTGCTTATCCTCGTTTCATTCCATCTCATGATTTTAAAATTATATTTTACGGTAAAACTATTGTCCCCTTTTCATTCCTGGTTTTTGCAGGTAGCAAAAGACTTCATTGTTAGAATTGCTAGTAAATAAAGTGTCCCTCAACAACATTATGGGTACGGCACAAGATTAGCCCTTTTCGTGGGGCTGCCACCGAAATGTCTTCAGGTTGGTATGATTTTCTCTCGGGGTTTATTCCCTAGGCTTTGAAGACCTGTCTTCCTTGCGGGACAGCAGTGCCCCTCAGCCAACTTCTCAATTCCATAGTTGCTTCACCGAGATGTTCACCACACCCCTGTTTGTTGCTACTTCTTGAGGTTGCTGTTGGACCTTCATAGTGACTGTATCAGCCTTGGAACACAGAGTCCCCAATGCAAGCAATGCCACTGCAGGCAGTGCTTTACTTCATGCCATTTCCCATATCCCACTCGTGGATAATGAGTGGAGGTAATGGGAGACTCATTGTAACACAAAGTAATAATGCCATCCAAAAAAGGAGCTATGCTGTACACTGTTTCTTCAGCGACACTAGTGGCTGCCTCCTCATGGGATGGTGAAAAGGTACAAAGAAGTGTAGGCTGAGCAAATAGACTCCCAGTTAACTAGACAAGAAATCACCCATATTGTCTGAAGGGTGTGAAGATGCTAAGTTGCAGATAGGCACAACAAAAAGATTTTCACACTTAAAGCTTTCTGCCAATGGCTTTTGTCAACAATAGACACACATATGCACCCACACACTCAGCAAATGCAACTCACACAAACGACTACAGTCTCAGGCAACTGAAGCCACACTGCGAGCAGCAGCACCAGTGCATGATGGGAGTGGTGATTGGGTGGGGCAAAGGAGGAGGCTGGGGCAGGGAGGGGGAGGGATAGTATGGTGGGGATGGCAGACAGTGAAGTGCTGCAGGTTGGGCGGTGGGCAGTGGGGGGAGGGGGGGAGGGGGGGAGGAAGTAGCAGAAAAGGAGAGAAATAAAATAAAGAAAAAAGAGACTGGGTGTGGTGGTGGAATGACAGCTGTGTAGTGCTGGAATGAGAGCAGGGAAGTGCCTGGATGGGTGAGGACAGCAGCTAACAAAGGTTGAGGCCAGGAGAGTTGTGGGAACATAGGAATTATTGCAGGAAAAGTTCCCACCTGTGCAATTCAGAAAATCTGGTGTTGGTGGGGAGGATCCATATGGTACAGGCTGTGAAACAGCCATTTAAATGAAGGATATCATGTTTGGCAGCATATTCAGCAACAGGGTGGTCCACTTGTTTCTTGACCACAGTTTGTTGGTGGCCATTCATGCGGACAGACAGCTTGTTGGTTGTCATGCCTACATACAATGCAGCACATTGGTTGCAGCTTATCTTGTACACCACATGACTGATTTCACAGCCAGGTGATGTTAGCGACTGTACTGGAGTAGGTGGTGGTGGCAGGATGTATGGGACAGGTCTTGCATGTAGGTCTATTACAGGGGTATGAGCCATGAGGTAAGGGACTGGGAGCAGGGGTTGTGTAAGGATGGACGAGTATATTGTGTAGGTTCAGTGGAATCCCACTGTGGGAGGGGTGGGAAGGATAGTGGGCAGGACATTTATCTTTTCAGGGCACGATGAGAGGTAATCGAAACCCTGGCGGAGAATGTAATTCAGTTGCTCCAGTCCTGGGTGGTACTAAGTTATGAGGGGAATGCTTCTCTATGGCCGGACAGTGGGGCTTTGGGAGGTGGTGGGAGACAGGAAAGATAAGGCCAGGAGATTTGTTTTTGTACAAGGTTTGGAGGATAATTACGGTCAGTGAAGGCTTCAGTGAGACCTTCGGTATATTTCGAGAGGGACTGCTCATCACTGCAGATGCGACGACCACGGGTGGCTAGACTTGTGGCTTGTTGGATTGGGTTGAGTAGGACCATGTGAAGCAAATGGGGGAGAAGTTATTGAGGTTCTGGAGGCTTGTGGATAGGGTGTCCTCTCCTTTGATCCAGATAACAAAGATGTCATCAGTGAATCTGAACCAGAGGAGGGGTTTAGGATGCTGGGTGTTTAGGAAGGATTCCTTTAGATGGCTCATGAATAGGTTAGCGTAGAATGGTGCCATGCAGGTGCCCATAGGTGTACCCCGGATTTGTTTTTAGCCTGACTGCTTTTCTACAATCCTAACCCAGTGCTGTTCTCCTTTGTTATTATTTTCTTTTGCATCACTATACTCAATGTTCGTCCTCATTCTTTTCTTTCCTGTGTTTCTCTTGTTGCCTAACAGCACTGCACACTCTACTTACAAGCCACACTGTATCAACTGTCTTGGCCGTGCACAACAGACAGCTACAAAACCACGCTGATTGTTGGTGCAGCATCTTATGTCCCTAATTACTTCCGCCAATATAATTAATCTCCTACTTTCAAATTGATCACTATCCTTGCATTTCATGCATTTTTGTGTGTTTACTTCCACACCTTTCCAGTGCCACACGATATTGCATCTCATCCTATGAACCCTTCCCCTTCCCCAACACTCTCTCCTGCGAGTCGAGGGTTAGAATAGGCCTGACGTATTCCTGCCTGTTGTAAGAGGGGATGTTTATGTAACCGTCACACCCCATAAGAGCTTAAATATGGTCCAGGGTATCATATTTCACAGGGACCTTCTTTTGCAGTTCGACGATGAGCTGCTCGCCAGTTCAGAGCGGTGAGGTGTACATTTCATCCAGCGTGTCAACCAGGGTCCAAGGGATAATCAGGTTGCCTGCGGTGCCTTCATCTTGGCCTTTGAGGGTGATACATTGCTCGAGAATGTCAAGATGATGGTCTCCAGCTGTGATGTAAAGCCCTATATCCCTCCTCCAATGTGGTGCTTTAAGTGCAGAAAGTTTGGCCATATGTCTTCGTGCTGTACTTCCAGCGTCACATGCCGAGACTGCGGACACCCATCACATCCCAATACGCCATGTGCCCCGCCTCCCATCTGTGTCAACTGTGGAGAGCACCATTCACCTTGCTCACCAGACTGCAGGATTCTCCAGAAAGAAAGGAAAATCATGGAGTAGAAGACCCTGGACCAACTGACCTACACTGCGGCTAAGAGAAAATTTGAATGCCTGCATCCTGTGCATTTGACATCGTCTTACGCCACCGCTACACAGTTCTGGCACAGTCAGCTACGCCAACCCAAGTGACTTCTCAAAGCCGGAAGACTACACCTGCCCCCTTGATTGTGGGGGGCATTTCCCTCCCCATTGTTCCTGCACCACCTACTTCGGGAGCAAACCCCCTCCCCGCTAACCATCGGGGTCGTCTGTCCCCACTTCTAAGCTGGAGAAGCGTAAGTCTTCTTTGGCTTCTCTCGCTAGGAAGGGGTCCATTGGGTCACTCCCTTCCCAGGTTTCTGCTAGTGGGAAAGACGACACCCGCCAGTGGCTGAAGAGTCCAAAAGCCGCTGGCCGTAGGGCTTCACACTCATCCTCAGAGCCGGAGCCAGTGAAGTCCTCCCAGCCAGGAAAACTCAAGGAGCAGCAAGAGAAATCCAAAAAGATAACCCCTAAGACCAAGGAAATTTCAGTGGTACCCACACTACCTACAAGCTCTGTGTCTGAGGATGGGGTGGAGATATTGGAGTCTGCGAAGGACCTAGATCTTGCCAGACCCTCAGACACAATGGATATAGACTGCTCACGCAATAAGTCAGTGACGGCAGATGACTCTGAGGCGTAAACTGCCTCATTGAATGTTCCATGCCTTCCCAGTCTCACGATGTCATCCTCCAGTGGAATTGTGGTGGTTTTTTCCACTGCCTGACTGAGCCATAACAACTGTTAAGTTTTACACCTGCTATCTGCATTGCCCTCCAGGAAACTTGGTTCCTGGCAGTTGATGTGGACCCCAGCCCTCTGTGGCTAGAAGGATATTACAGGAACCGTAGCTACTATAATCAAGTGTGAGGTGGAGTTCGCATTTATGTCCTAAACTCAGTCTGTAGTGAACATGTGCCCCTTCAAACCCCTCTTGAAGCTGTGGCTGTCAGGATAAGGACGATGCAGGAAATAACTGTCTGCATTGTATATCTTCCTCCAGATGATGCAGTACTCCTGAATGTATTAGCTGCACTGATTGATCAACTCCCTATACATTTCCTACTTTTGAGAGATTTTAATGCCCATAACCCCTTGTGGGGTGGTACCATGCTTACTGGCTGAGGCAGAGATGTCGAAACTTTACTGTCTCAGTTTGACCTCTGCCTCTTAAACACTGCGGCCGACACACATTTCAGTGTGGCCCATGGTAGTTACTCGGCCATTGATTTATCAGTTAGCAGCCCAGGACTTCTCCCATCTATCAACTGGAGAGCACATGACGACCTGTATGGTAGTGACCACTTTCCCATCTTCCTGTCACTGCCCCAGCATCAGGCCCACAGACACCTGCCCAGACGGGCTTTAAACAAGGCTGACTGGGAAACTTTCACCATTGAATCTCCCCCACATGGGAACATCGATGTGATGGTTGAGCAGGTGACTACAACAATTGTTTATGCGGCAGAAAACATGATTGCTCACTCTTTAGGGTGCCCGAGGCATAAGGCAGTCCCTTGGTGGTCGCCGGAAGTCGCTGAAGCAATTACGGAGCATCGGCGAGCACTACAGTGGCATAAGCAGCACCCTTCCGTGGAGCACCTCATAGCCTTTAAACAGCTCTGTGCCCATGTTCGCTACCTTATCAAACAACGGAAGCAGGAGTGTTGGGAGAGATAGGACCATTGGGTGCCATACATCACCTTCCAAAGTCTGGGCAAAGATAAAACACCTTTTCGGGTACCAGGCCCCAACAGGTGTCCCCGGTGTTATCTACCAATCCAAACGCGATTGCCAAGCACTTTGCTCGAGCCTCTACGTCGGAGAATTATCCTCCAGCATTTCGCACACTCCAACGGCAGCTGGAAGGGAACGACCTCTCATTCACTACACGCCACAGTGAATCCTATAATGCCCCATTTACAGAGTGGGAACTCCTCAGTGCCCCCTTGCACATTGCCCTGACACAGCCTCTGGGCCTCATCAGATCCACAGCCAGATGATTAAACATCTCTCATGTGACTACAGGTGACATCTCCTCGTCATCTTCAACCAGATCTGGTGCGATGGCGTCTTGCCATCGCAATGGCGAGAGAGCACCATAATTCTGATGCTCAAACCTGGTAAAAAACAACTTGATGTGAATAGCTATCATCCCATCAGCCTCACCAACATTCTTTCTAAGCTGCTGGAATGTACGGTATGTCGGCAGTTGGGTTGGGTTCTGGTGCCATGTGGCCTGCTGGCTCCATGTCAGGGCGGCTTCCACCAGGGTCGTTCTACCACTGATAATCTTGTGTCCATCGAGTCTGCCATCCAAACAGCCTTTTCCAGATGGCAACACCTGGTTGCCGTCTTTTTTTACTTTACGTAAAGCATACGACACAACCTAGCAACATCATATCCTTGCCACATTGTATGAGTGGGGTCTCCGGGGCCCGCACTCCGATTTTTATCCACAACTTCCTGTGGCTCTGTATTTCCCGTGTCCATGTTGGTGCCTCCTATAGTTCCATCCATATCCAGGAGAATGGAGTCACGCAGGGCTCTGTATTAAGTGACTCTCTATTTTTAGTGGCCATTAAGAGTCTAGCAGCAGCTGTCGGGCCCTCCGTTTCACCTTCTCTGTATGCAGATGACTTCTGCATTTCGTACTGCTGCTCCAGTACTGGTGCTGCAGAGCGGCACCTACAGGGAGCCATCCAAAAGGCGCAGTCATGGGCTCTAGCCCACAGCTTCCAGTTTTCAGTCGCAAAGTCATGTGTCGTGCACTTCTGTCGGCGTCATACCGTTCATCCGGAACCAGCAATTTACGTCAGTGACGATCCAATCACTGTACTGGAGACATATCAATTCCTAGGACTGGTTTTTTATGCTTGATTGACTTGCCACCCTCATCTCCATCAGCTTAAGCAGAAGTGCTGGCAGCACCTCAATGCGCCCCGTTGCCTGAGCAACACCAATTGGGGTCCTGATCGCTCTATGCTGCTGCAGCTCTACATAGCCCTTGTCCAGTCCCGAATTTACTCAACCCTGTGCATCACTGCGGGGTTCGACTAGCGACAGGAGCTTTTAGGACGAGTCTGGTGACCGCCGTACTGGTGGAGGCTGGTATCCCTCCATTTGAGATCAGACATGCGCAATGGCTCACCAGTTACGCAGCACACATTCGTGGTTCCCCTGAGCATCCAAATTACCGTCTTCTTTTCCCACCCGCGGCAGTCCATCTCCCGCATCGGCGGCCCAGGTCGGGGCCAACGATTGCAGTTCGCGTGTGGACCCTTCTCTCCGAACTGGAGTTCTTGCCTTTACCATCTCTACTTGCGGTTCGTTCACGTACACCTCCATGGTGTACGCCTTGGCCGCTACTTCATGTGGACCTTTCACCTGACCCTATGGACTCCATTAACCCTGTGGCTCTCTGCTCTCACTTCCTCTAGATTCTTGACGTGTTCCGGGGATCTGAAATGGTTTACACCGATGGCTTGATGGCTGATGGTCGCGTTGGCTTTGCTTACGTGCACGGTAGCCATATTGAACAGCATTCCTTACCCGATGGCTGCAGTATATTCACTGCAGAGCTGGTGGCCATTTCTCGTGCATTTCAGTATCTCTGTTCGTGCCCTGGGGAGTCTTTTCTTTTATGTACTAACTCCTTGAGCAGCCTGGAAACTATTGACCAGTGCTACCCTCATAATCCTTTGGTAGCATCCATCCAGGAGTCCGTCTATGCCCTGGAACGGTCCAGTCATTCAGTGGTGTTCGCCTGTTTCCCTGGTCACGTCGGAATCCCAGGAAATGAACTTACTGACAGTTTGGCCAAATAGGCTACACGGAAACCACTTATGGGCATCTCCGCAACCGACCTGTGTTCGTTATTACGCCACAAGGTTTTTCAGGTTTGGTAGATGGAATGGCAAAATCTCAGTACGCACAACAAACTGCGAGCCATTAAGGGGACCACGAATGTGTGGAAGTCCTTGATGAGGGTGTCTCGCAGGGACTCTGGACTTCTAGCAGATGAACGCCTCATCAGCTGATTTGGTTTTAGGTTTCATCTGTGAGGGTGAGTTTTACCATTCAATCTGAGTTTTAGCGCTTGTTCTTTGTCCCTCTGTGTTCTTTGCAGGCTCTGCATTGGCCATGCATGGACGACCCACCTCAGTGTCGGTGTGGCGCCCGGTTGGCAGCGGCCAATATTCTTCTACTATGTCCTCCTTTGGCTGCCCTGCGACTTCATCTTCGGTTGCTGGACTTTTTATCATTGATTTTAGTAGATGAATGCCTCAATAGCTGATTTGGTTTTACGTTACATACGTAAGGGTGGGTTTTATCATTCAATCTGAGTTTTAGCGCCTGTCTTTCGTCACCTCTGTGTCCTCCACCCTAGGCTTTTAGGGTGAAGGTTTTAATGTGTTGCAGGGTGGGTTGGCTTTTCCTTTTTATTTTCGTGATCAGCCAGCCACTGCAATCTGCTTCCTTGTTTAACTCTCTTCTGGTGCTTGCATCTCTTTGTTGTTCTTATGCCCTCTTTTATTCCTTTTAGTGTTCGTTGCTTTTCCTTCGTTCTTGTGGTCTTTCCTTTCTTTCCGTTTTGTGTTATATGTCTTGTCTATTTTATTCTCACACTTGTGGCATTGTTTTATTAGGAACACAGGGTGTATACGACCCGGGACAACCGGGAGATCCGGGAAAAACCCGGGAATTTTTTAGAATTCTGAGAATTTTTGATTGTTTTAGTGTTTGGTTACATTTTGGTAACTTTGACTAATAAGAACCAATACTCTAACAAAGAATATTACTGTATCTCGCTACTGCATAATAATATACTGCAGCAACAAAACACGAACGAGAGAAAAAAAAAAACGAAAATAAAACCTATGTTGCGAAGGAAATGTGCCATATACAGGAACAAAACACAAAACACAGTGCTCATACAAGCGCCTGCTAACAGGAAAATGTGTCAAAGGCTTTAGGAAGACTGTGGAATGTTTCATAACAACAAATTGCCTCCGATGAGCGTGACGTCACAACTGTTTACATTGGATTCGTTTGAGTGGTTGCAAGCGAGCTTATGCGCATGTGCAGTTGAGTCGCGTATGAATAGTACCTTCTCCCGCTTCTGGCTACAGAAGTGTGGCAGTTAGCTGTATTAAGAAATAGCAGCAAGCAGCCAGATGCTACCCGAAAAAACTTTACTGATGCACCAAACCGGCAGATTCATGTATGCGCAACAGACCCGGAACTAGGGGGTCGGGGCAAACTGGGATGTCTATCTGTCCGGGACGGAAGTTTCAGACGGGTGGTGGTGGGGGCGGGGGGGGGGGGGGGGGGGGGCACCAAATTCATATTAGTGAGGAAAAAGATCTTGTTTCATAAAGCGCCTAGCATCCAGCGCACATTGATCTATCGATTACTCATATGATTTTGAATGCGTCTGTGTTGGTTTTTGAACATTTTTGATCAAATTCAAAGTTGATTTATGAATGAACCATAAGTTGATTTTTGAATGCATGCATAGTGTATGAGATACCTCTGCCTGGGGAATCCCCGTCGCATCTAGAAATAAACTTTCCTGCAGACAAAAGGGGACGGGTCTATACGAGCTGAGTGAATAAAGCCGAAAGGGTGAATGACAGTCGCTGTTTATGTGGTTGACTGGGTTTGAAAATGATCAGCGTTGTTATAATAACTAGCGAATTTCATAGATTCAGACTACCAGAGTGGAAATAAATGACCAACAGGAATAACAGGTAACTTAAGATTACGTATTGTCTTCTCCTTGTATCCAAGAAAATGAAATTTTGACAGAAAATTGTTGGCCAGACTGGTACACTACTGAAGGCCAGTTATACATTCCCCACCTAGCAGCCGCTAAAGTTCTATTCTGGGAGTAGCGTGGAAAACATGCTGTACAAACACTTAATAACGCCTAACTGGAGAACAAATGCGGGATAACTAAACCGGTGATTGTGGCAGGTTTAGTGAAGTTAATCACAGAATAAATTTTGACACTGGCAGGAATAGTTACAGAATTAGTGATGACAAGATTGTTTGTTAGAACGATGAAGGAGAAGAAACGGAGACTCTCACAAATTAGGGAAGAATATGACAATTCCAAATTTAAATAAAAATTTACTACTACTACTACTACTACTACTACTACTATTTCCTAACATAAAACCTTTTGCTTGTTGTAGGCCTAATAGGCATTTGATGTTGGTACTTCATGAATAATCTTCTGTTGTATTATAAAAATGACCATTTGTGCCAAAACAGTCTTGTTTAGTTGGTGTGTGTAACAATTGCTGCAATATTAGGCAGGCCTATTTCGTTTTATCTAGCAGATAGTGGCAAAATACACGTAATCACATCGAGAAACCACACCAGTCTTGGGTACTATTTGTATTAACAGCTTTTCTGCGTTTTTTCATGTAGCAAAATGTTGACGAACTTTGATGGCGTCATAGATTCTTTCCCAGAAAGGAAAGTACGCCATATAAAGCTGTGGCCAGATTAGAGAGCTAGGACTTAAAGATTGAAGAAATGTGTACTGTCTTGCTTGTCTCTTGTCTTTACTCGTTTTATGTATCCTATATTTAATTTTATGTCACACAGAACAGCAAGTAATTAGCTGATAGGCAGTAAAGACTGAAAATTTTCTGAAGAGTTCTTGTCCTCTCATACACTACTAATTGCGAGATTTTTTTGAGAGGGCAGGATGTCAAACCGGCCGACTGGGACAGGAGAGGCACCACAGAACATTTTAATTTCCACTGTCCTGAATATAGTTTTATGGCATCCGTTACAAAATATTACACGTTTGAATTCCACAGAGCAAAATACAGAGACATGCGATGGAAGAATTCTGTGAAAAGGCATGGCACTGCACTTCGGCACACTTAAGACCAAATAACATGTCTTACGTTCCCTCGATCATATATGTTTTATGTATCAGACCCTTCAGAAAGATGTGCACTACAATATGAAGATATTTTGAAAAGTCGATTTTTTAAATTTTTTGCCTCCTATCTCAAACGCTCGAGGGAGGGGGAGTGTCACTATCTAATCTTGGCCCAGTTCGGAAATATCATAGATCCGGACCTGATTCACAGAGCAGTCCGAGTTGTAGTGGGGAGGTGGTAGACTCCACGTGACCCGTGTTTACGTTAAGTGATTTTGCTGTTTCCTCTTCGTTTATTGCTCTCTCGTCAAATGAAAACAAAACGGATTTCTGTGGTCAGGAGCTATCAAGTGAATTAAAATATATTCACATAATTACGGAAGGCTAAAATAAGTTATTAGTTTCAGATTTTATTTTGTTTCTACCTTTCTGTCAGTCAAGTGTTAATCGCCTTGCAGGACAATGAAGTTATCTTTGACGGTTTGTTAAAGAAATTTGCCTTTTATTAATATTTTCTGCCGAGGCAGTCAATTTATTTGAAACGCAGTGTTTAATTCCACACTATTGCCTTGTTTCAGCTGTTCGCTACATTTCAAGTTCACGTTTTCATCGTTTAGCACGTATGGCATTATGCCATAATAAAGAACCAAACATGAGATAATGTGGTACTGGTACTCCAAAAAAATATGGACATATGAATGTGCACTTCAAGCCAAATTATGCATTTTAGTAGGGTTCACAAAATTCCCATGCTTTTGGAGTATCCTCTAACGTCTTGTTTCTTTTATGACATAAAGTAAGATCTTTTAACGTTTTACACGTATGAACATACGGGCTTCCTGCGTCATCGTAGGTGCGCAAGCACGGCGACGCCTGTCATCTGGTGCAACTGCTGAAAAGAATCTAGCAGTTTGCGGGGAAAATATTCCGAATGGTTGTTTGAAAAGCGTTACTTTCAGGTGAAGTAAATTTGCTTTTACACAAGATGAACTATGTCCGATGAATTTCTTAAATCACAGAGCGTTAGACTCTCATTCAAAATTCAAATGGTTTAAAGCTATTTCACTTTGAAAAGACCAACTATATGCAGTTCAAGACCTGTAAGCGATTTCCTTCCAGGACGTGTATAACATAAGACGACAAGCAGATCGAAGAGATCGAATGTGTCAAATTTCCGAGATGACAACTCAAATTGAGAACGACCATTTAGAATATTTTCAAGCCCAGAAGATCAGGCATTTATGTCATTGTTAAAAATTTTACTGGCACATTTGTGTGATGTATGTTAAAGTGTAACACGCGCGAAAAAGATCAACATTATATGTGAAAGCTTTGCTTCTCTTGCAGCTCATTAATCTCGGAGGCCAATATTACAGGCTACATGAAAGCTTTTCTTTTCTTTTAACAACACTATGTATATAAATTTAAACCATTACCTTTCCCTATTTGTGTGTTCGTGCTACTTATCAGTGATGTTGCTATTGGCTGACTACATCACGTGTCCCATGTTCTGAATATCCGCTGTCATCGGCTGGCGAGATCGCTTGACTTGAGCTACGACTGGCTTACAAAAGCGCATCGCAATCTCGTTCTCAATCCTTCAGAAAGTAACATATGGTTTTTGGTGGAATTCGAATTTATACTTTCGTAATACGAAATATGCAGTGTACATGGTGCTGCACATCAGACATCTTTCCAAACGTGTTTTTTCCCCCTAAGTTTCATTGTCTAAAATGCTGGGAAATTCTACGCCGGTGTATAAAACCACAACCATTGAAAGTATTGATAAGTTTTATAGTTCCTAGGAAAAGTATACTGTTACTTAACACGGGGAAAGTGTATTTTCATCCGGGAGAAAGTGTATTTTTAACTGTGAAGTCCGGGAAAAACTCAGGAATTTTTTTTCCTCATCCACGTATACACCCTGGAACAAGGGATCGATAACCTCGTAGTCTGGTCCCTTTCCCCCTCTTTTAAACCAACCAACCAACCAACCCCCGACACTTACTCCATTCTATCCCAGTTCACACCCCATAATTCCACCATCCAGTCACATCTGCCATCCCCCTTTTTCACACTTATCCACCCACAGACATGGCTAACAACAGTAATGTATGTATTTTTTATCAGTTAATCTTTACTTTGATCCTTGTGACTTTCCTCCAATTTTAGCGAGTTTCCACATTTTGCTATCATTAACTCCCTCAGATTTCATCTTGTTTCCCTCTTTTGGATCCTTTTCGTATATTTTCACATGTATTTGGGTTTAATTTGCGAAATTTTTTGGGTGTTATTCTACATTATTTACGTTATTTTTTGCATTTTTCCACCACCGTGGAGCCTTGCTCCTTCCATCTGCATCAATACATAAAAGTCTCCTTATCCCTAGCTGGATCTCAGTCACACATACTGTTCCTGCATTGTTGCTAGACTCATGGAATCCCCCCTAATGGCCTTACCATCAAATTACCCATCTCTGGCTGCCACCCCTCCTTCCACAAAGACCTCCACCTGTTCAAATTCTGCCAATCCTTAGCCCTCACCAACATGGTCCTGCAAAATGATATCAACCAAGCCCAAACATCCTTGCATTACCTTCTCTCCATCTGCAAGTTTCTCCTGCTATGCAATCCCAAATTCCTGGAACCCATAACACACATTGAAACCCTTGCCCTGCAGGATCTTGAATAACATGCACAATGCCACCTCAAAAAAACTCTCCATCCTACTCACTTCCTACTCTCACCTCAGAGTACCACTGTCCACCACTTCTACAACCACCTCCAAACCTCCCCCATGTCCCCTCATAGCTGACAAACCGTGTCTCACAGATCTACTACACTTATCCCACCCTCCAAAATTCCCTCCCACCACCACACACAATCCAGAACCTAAACAGACCCGCAACACAATCACGAACCTTTCCTCCAAAAACCTTAGCCCCACAGAAATATCAGTCCTTTCCAAAGGCCTCACCTTTTGCCCCACTCCCAAATTCAGTCATGCAGGACTTGTTAAAGACCTTCTCTCCTTCTCCCGGTCCCTACCGTGGAAACACTTTTTCGCTACCAACCCTACCAATCAAACTCAACCAGAGACCAATATTGAACCATGGCCAACTCATTTCACTCCTCCATCCAACCGTGATCCATCCCCACTGCCCAAAAACCACCCCCTGTTAAATTTCCAGAGTTTCTTAACCTCAGACCTTGCCTCACGATCATCCCCCAAATACCTCGACACGAAGGCTAACCTTCCATCCACAGAAAGAACCGCAGCCCACCATCTAAAAACTGATCACGACCTTGTAATCCACCTGTGGATCTGCGCTGTCAGCTACTTCCACCTACGAACCTTGCCACAGTGACCCCATTCCAGTAATGCAGCAGGATTTCCATCACTACCCAATCCTTAGGCCCATCCCAGAACCTCTTCCTGGAGTCCATCTCTACTCACACCTACCAGTCTCAGCACTCCTACCTTCTACATGCTTCCTAAAGTCCATAAACCTAACCACCCAGAATGCCCCATTGTGGCCAGTTACTGTGCCCTCACTGAGAGAATCTCTGCTTTCTTAGACCAACATCTTCAACCTATTACGCAGAACATACCCCCAACCATTCCCCCCCACTGACTCCACAGTTCCTGCTCCTTTACCACACAGTGCCCAGCTCGTAACTATTGATGCCACCTCCCTGTACACTAACATTCCTAATGCTTGTGGCCTTAATGCTATTGAACACTACCTTTCCCAACATTCGACGGATTCCGAACCAACAACATCCTTCCTAGTCGCCTTGACCAACTATATCCTCACCTACAGTTACTTCTCCTTTGAAAGCATTACCTACTAACAAATCCGGGGTACGGCATGGGCACCGGCATGGCACCGTCCTATGCCAACCTGCTCATGTCCGATCTTGAGAAATCCTTCCTAAACGCCCAGAATCCTAAACCCCTCACCTGATTCAGATTCATTGATGACATCTTCATTATCTGGATCAAAGGTGAATACACCCTATCCACAACAACAAACTCGCCCCCATTTGCTTCACTTGGTCCTACTCAACCCAACAAGCCACTTTCCTAGATGTTGACCTCCACCTCGAAGATGGCTACATCAGTACCTCAGTCCATATCAAACCTACTAACCACCAGCAATACCTCCACTTAGACAGCTGCCACCAATTTCATACCAAGAAGTCCCTTCCGTACAGCCTAGCCACCCGTGGTTGCCGCATCTTCAGTGACGAGCAGTCCCTTTCAAAATATACCTTGGGTCTCACTGAAGCCTTCACTGACCGTAATTATCCTCCAAACCTTGTACACAAATAAATCTCCTGTGTCTTATCTTTCCAGTCTCCCATGACCTCCCAAAGCCCCACTGCCTGGCCACAGAGGAGTATTCGCCTCGTAACTCAGTACCACCCAAGACTGGAGTAGCTGAATTACATTCTCTGCCAGGGTTTCGATTACCTCTCATCGTGCCCTGAAATGAGAAATGTCCTGCCCACTATCCTTCCCATCCCTCCCACAGTGGTATTCCACCGTTTACCGAACCTACACAATATACACGTCCATCCGTACACGACCCCTACTTCCAATCCCTTACCTCATAGCTCATACCTCTGTAATAGACCTACATGCAAGACCTGTCCCATACATCCTCCCACCACCACGTACTCCAGTCTGTTCACTAACATCACCTAGCTGTGAAACCAGTCATGTGGTGTACAAGCTAAGCGGCAACAAATGTGCTGCATTGTATGTAGGCATGACAACCAACAAGCTGTCTGTCTGCATGAATGGCCACTGACAAACTGTGGCCAAGAAACAAGTGGGCCACACTGTTACTGAACACACTGCCAAACCTGATATCTTTCATTTCAATTACTGCTTCACAGCATGTGCCATATGGATCCTCCACACCAACACCAGCTTTTCTGAATTGCGCAGGTGGGAACTTTCGCTGCAATACATCCTACCTTCCCGTAACCCTCCAGGCCTCAACCTTCTTTAGTCATTCTCCTCATCCCTCCAGCCCCTTCCCTGCTGCCATTCCAGCACTACACAGCTGTCATTCCACCACAACACCCAGTCTTTATTTATTTATTTCTCTCCTTTTCTGCTACTTCCTCCTCTCTCGCCTCCCCACCTCTCCCCTGCCTGCCGCCCAACCTGCAGCACTTCACTGACCGCCATCCCAACCATACTCTCCCTCTCCCTCCCCCTCCCCCTCCCCCTCCCTGCCCCAGCCTCCTCCTTTGCCCCACCCAGCTGCGCCACTCCCATCATGCACTGGTGCTGCTGATCGCAATGTGGTTCCAGTTGCTGAGACTGCAGTTGCGTGTGTAAGTTATGTTTGTGTGCATATCTCTCTCTCTCTCTCTCTCTCTCTCTCTCTCTCTCTCTCTCTCTCTCTCTCTCTGTGTGTGTGTGTGTGTGTGTGTGTGTGTGTGTGTGTGTGTGTGTGTGTGTGTGTGTGTGTTTTGTTGACAAAGGTCATTGGTCAAAAGCTTTAAGTGTGAAAATCTTTTTGTTGTGCCTATCTGTGACTCAGCATCTCCGCTATATGGCGAGTAGCAACTTTCCTTCTCATAATATCAGTAGTACAAAGTGTTCCGGAAGGATCCTTGTATACCTACAACCAAACCACCATACACTGTGAATTCCCCACTTTGATTGAAAGACAGATGAAAAGAATGCTCTCACCAGTGAAATTCCTCTCATGCCCAAGAGATTGTGAATGAGCTCAGGACCTGGAGAAGAACTGTTTCTTGGCACAGGGAGACCATTGTGCAGAGGGATTAAAGTCTTCACATGAAGGAGAGCCTCAGTGGGGGTGAGAGTTGGAGATGGACTGGCATTTGTCTGTGGCTAATACCTTACTGTTCCTCTCTCTTAATGTGAGTTCACAAATAATTGCGACAGCAGTGCATGTGCTGATAGAACGATTTTTTCCCTCTGTTTACGCCATCCAGGCCAACTACTTATCCTTTGCAGCGAATTTAACACATCTAATGTTCTACTGGGCTTGTAAGCCACCTCGACTACTTACCAGTAATAGCCAGTGTGTAAAATAAATATTGAAATAACACTGTTGCTGAATTCTACCTATTAAGCAAATAAATTCTATGCTGGACCACAGTTAATTTTAAAAAGTTTAGTAAATGCCAACAGAAAATAGTTTTCACCATTCACCTTGTTTTTAGATGGCAAGTGAAGAAACCAAGCAGTTTTTGTTGCAGTTCTTTTCTTCTTTGTCAAAATTTCAATAATTTTAAACAAATTAGTACCATTTGTGCCTTACCTGTATAATATGTAGCCTCAGAGATTAGTCTTGCAAAGTGTTTAGCACAGGTAGCTCCATGTAGGCAGGGTATTATTCACCCACCCTGGATTGTATTTGTTCCAGCAGAATGTTACATCACCACTGCTCTGTGTGATGTCTAATTAACACTTGCACCCAGGCAGGGTGTAACTTGCAGCTGGAACATACTTCTTCCTTCTGTAAGCAGAAAGACATGTCTGTTCAGTAAACTAGATAAAAAATCTGTAGTGTTGTATCTCAGAGAGCAACCTGAAACTTTCAGCACAGAGCAGGAGTATGTAGAGGAAGTATGGCTCAAGTTCAAAAGAATGATTGACCATGCACTTGATAAGTATGTAACTAGTAGAGCAGTTCATAGAGGTAGGGAACCTCCATGGTATACAGTCACTGTAAAGAAACTTCTAAATAAACAGAGAATACTGCCTAATAGGTGCAAGACAAAAACGTGTTTGGCTATCATGAGAGTAATGCATGAAATCTTCAGCGACTACCATAGCAGAACATTGCCATATGATCTTTCACAAAAGCCAAAGAAGTTTTGGTTGTATGTAAAGTAATGGCACCAAAGTTAGTGCCCAGTCCATAACAAATGTGTCAGGAACTGGAAGCGAAGGTAGTAAAGCAAAAGCTGAAATGCTTGACTCCCTTTTCAAATGTTCCTTTATAAAGGAAAACACTGGAGAATTACTCCAATTTGATCTTCGTACCTCTAAAAAGGTGAAAGAGATAAGTATTAGTGTCAGTTTTGTTGAGAAACAGCAGAAATCGTTAAAACTGAACAAAACTCCAGGGACTAATGTAATCCCATCAGATTCTGTATTGATTTGCAGCTGAGTTAGCCCCTCTTCCCACTATACTCTAATGTAGACCCCTCGAACAAAAAACAGTGCCCAGTTCTTCCAAAAAAGCACAGGTCACACCAGTCTACAAGAGTTGTAGTAGAAGTGATCCAGGAAACCACTATCCAATATTGTTGATACTGATTTGTTGTAGAATGTTAGAACATCTTCTGAGCTCAATCATAACGAGGTGTCTCGAACAGAATGACCTCCTCCATGCCACGAATTCCAAAAACATCGATTATGTGAAACCCAACTGACTTTTCTCACATGACATACTGAAAGTTTTGGATCAAGGCAAGCAGGTAGATGCAGTATTTCTTGATTTTCGAAAAGCATTTCATCCAGTACCACACCTACGCTTATTGTCAAAATTATGATCATTTGGGGTATCAAGTGAAATTTATCTTGGATCATCATCAAATGTAGAATGAACTTGGGGTGTGCCCCAAGGAGAAGTTTTGGGATCCTTGCTGTTCGTATTGTATATTTATGAGCTAATAGTAACCTCGGCTTTTGCAGAGAATGCAGTTATCTGTAATGAAGTACTGCCTGAAAAAAGTTGCAGAAATAGTCAGATCTTGAAAAAATTTCAAAGTGGTGCAAAGAGTGCCAACTTGCTTTAAATGTTCCATAATCTAAAATTGTGCACTACACAAAAAGAAAAATATGTAGTAGCCTTTGATTATAATATCAGTAAGTGACTGCTGGAATTGGCCAACTCATATAAATATCTGTGTGTAACACTTTGTAGGGATCTGAAACGGAATGATCACATAGACTCAGTCCCAGGTAAAGCAGGTAGTAGATATGGTTTACTGTTAGAATGCTGGGGAAGTGCAATCACTCTTGTGACCAGTTCTAGAATATTGCTCAAGTGTATGAGACCTGTAACAGATAGAATTAATACGGGATACTGAACAAATACAGAGAAGGTTAGCACGAATGGTCACAGGTTTCTTTGATCCATGGGAAAGTGTTACAGAGATACTGAAGAAACTGAACTGGCAGACTTCTGAAGATAGACATAAACTATCCCGAGAAAGCATACTAACAAAATTTCAAGAACCGGCCTTTAATGATGACTATAATATACTGCAATCCCCCCTGCTCATCGGTCAAATAGGGATTGTGTGAGTAAGGTTAGAATAACAACAACATGCACAGAGGCATTCCAACAATCATTCCTCCCATGTTCCATACGTGAATCATACAGGAAGCAACCCTAATAACTGGTACATGGGGACGTACCCTCTGCCATGTACTTCATGGCGGTTTACAGAGTACAGGTATAGGTGTGGGTGTAGGTGTACATGTAGAGCAGTTAACAGATGTTGGTTGATGAGTGCACAGCTGCACCACTGCATAAGCAATGCAACCATTTCAACATGGAAGCATGAAACATTTACAGATCCTAGTGTGCAGTGTGTTCTTGATAGCACTCCTGCACTTGCTTTTTATGTAAATGTGATGTACTAAATGTAAGAAATGAAAGTAACAAATGACCACAGTGCAATATTTGTGGTCATACTTCACATTTCAAAAAGACTGAGAGTAAGCTGAAAAAATATCTGGATCAAAGGCATCCAACTATAAGGTCATCAGTTCACAGATAAAGTGCTACAGGAATGTGAACTGTTTCACTGGTTTCAGTGTTCTTCATGACCTAAATGTACATACTAAACCATGAATAGGCTTCTGAAATATATTACCTGGTTAGAACTGGAAAATTACAACCTATTACTCATAACTTATAATTTTTCCCATCCCTTCTACTGACAGCATACCTCATCGTGTAACAACTTCCCAGAATTCACAAAACTAATCCCTATAGAGCAGAGACATTGGTTAACAATGTTATTTTTGTACCCTGGCAAGCAAACATGTTTTAAGTCCACTTAACCTCCTGGTACAATTTTCTGTCTCTTCAGTGTTGGCACAGCCCTATTATCATCTCTGTTTTGATTTCCAGGTTTTCTTCTTTCTTGCAGAAAATGGTATTTGCTGTTATTTTTCAGGGGTGATGTAGGTATGCATTCAGTGAATATCACACTATTACAAAATGGATTTATGTTTTGCAATTCCGGATTAACGTCAACTGTTCGTGACAGATGAAAATTTGTACTGGACCAGGACCAATACGTATTTCCTGTTTCACGCAGTCACCTCAGCTACTTCAGCTATCAGAGCATGCCTCCAAGACTAATCCACATTTCCATATGCCACGGGCTCCACTATCTGTCACAAACAGCTGATGTCAAAACGAATTCGCAAATATCAAATAAATTTCATAATATTTACAACGGTGGGAACAGTGTCTGTTCCTTCTGACATAAATGCATGTCTGAAGGACTCTAATGTGAACACAGGTGAATGAAAATCACACAATTTTAAGTTTACTTAGCCACATACATTATTTTGCTGTACATTTTGTTAATACACAACTTCATCACTGGTGCTAAGCTCATTGTCAATGAAACCTGGTTGTCAAGGGAAGGCAGGATTCGGTTACGATTGTGCACAGGGCCATAATCAGTTACTATTGGTTGCCTTTCACGGCTACACACATTTATTTTTAAAACAGTAATTCCAGACTCAACAATAAGTAAAAAAATACATGTTATTAATGAAGGAATAAACAACTGTGTAAATTGTAGTGTTTTCAGTGGGTTACAACTTAGCAGATCACCATAAGATACAGGTAATGGTTGAAAGAAAGAAAAGCCCCTGTGATCACAGCTGAAGGCCTTACACGCCAAGAATGGCAATAAATTAAAAATTTTTAAGAACTTGCTGCAATTACAACTTACAGGTATTGAAATATTAAAATAGTAAGTGGCCACAAACACAGCAGAAGGTATCAGGTGCCAGGAATGGCAGTAAATAAGGGTTTAAGGCTTACTGCTAAAATACAAATATTGAATTATTTTTTCAAAACAAATGACCACAATCACGGCTGAAGGCCTTACACGCCAGGAACGGCAGTTATATAAAACCTGCTGTAAAACAGCAAATACAAGCAATATTAATTAAAAGAAATAAGCAACTGACCACCAAACGGGTGAAATAAGATGATGGTAACCTTGTAGCACAACTCTTACATTGCTATATTTATTCCAGAAGGTGACCAGAAGAATAAACTAGACAGACATAACCTTTAATGTAGGCAATACAAGGTATGGTAATAAATAACACAATAATGAAACACAAGGAACAGTCACAGTCAGTCAGTGCTCCAGGAATCGACCTCTGAGAAGGTCCGGCAACAAACACTTTTGTGAGCGATGAGATAGGCAGCCAAGAGCTGCATTCACTTCACAAGATGGTAATTCAGACTAGTGGCAGCCTAACGAATGACTAAAGACAATCTTGCTGAAGCTATCTGATGTCCAATAAACGAAATGCAAGAATGGAACAATACGCCAAAGCCGGAACTGGCGGACTGCACTACACCCCCAGAATACTGTTCTTAGAGCACTCAGAACAAGAAAGGAATCACTACCACCAAAGTAGAAGAATCACAAATGGCCTTAAATCAAGAAAGCTGTCAAAACTACACGCCTTATCAGACAGCAGCGGCAAGGCGAGGAAACGTACACTGCCGTTACATACACTAACCGCAGGGCAGGTAACTGGGGCGTTAGCGGCCACCAGGCAAGAAAAATACCACAGGTTGAACTTAACAAATTGTAACAAGCTGAATGCAGTAAATAGTAGTAAGGAGTCGAGGAAAGCTAATCAGATCCACTTTCCCCAAGCACTCCACTCGCTGCTCTTCGCCTCGGCGACACTACAAGCAGCAACACGAACCCAAGTCACTGGAGAATAGCGAGATATGGCAATAGTGTAGGTTTCTATATTTGAATTGGAATGCACTCATCTTAAAGCCTGCAGGATCTTTTCTACGACGAGGATGTGCACCCTCGTGACCACAGCCCTTCCATCCAGCAGTCCATGCGTGCTGCCAGCGGTCCTGGCGCGTTCTCGTATTGCGCAGACTTTGCTCCTCCTGAGCCCTAATCGAACTCCCACAGTCACACATACAGAAAAATGACGACGTCGCCCCAAAGATAGGGCAATCGTTACTACATCTCAATAACTGCCACTGCTGCCACTAGCGGACAGGCAACACTTGCGAAATGAGTGGAGCCAGTCGAGATGAGAAGCATACAAACAACCAGAAACATGCCAACTATAGAGTACGGTCTGGCCTCCAACAGAGGGCGGAAACCTACAAAGAGCACCAACGCAAGCCGCAGCTCAGCTTAACCTTCCGCTCTCAAGGAGAAACCCCAGGGGGTGTGTTAAAAGACCCAACTAGCAACCTAACCAAAGTTAATTTGATTAAGGGGGACCCAGTATTGCTTACCGGTATGATTGTTCTTAACCAGAAGATTAACTAGGCCTAAAATCTGCATAATTGTGCACGGACCCAGAAAACGGGGAGTAAACTTTCCAGGGTTGCCAACGCGCACCTCCCTCCCGGGAAAATTACGGACATACACCTGATCTCCCAGCTTACCCCTAAAGGCTCGCCGATTATGATTATAATGACCAGCTTGTCTATTGTGGGCCCTGAGACTATTGCGCCTCGCACGATTCCAGTTTTCTTTGACGATCTGGGGGGTTATCTCCACAGGGATTAGATCTTGAATTCCCCATAAGTTTGAAAGGGGGGAATTAACAGGATAAGCAAACATCAAGAAAACCAGAGTGGCCTTCAAAGCCTCATGGCTGGCGGTATTGAAGGCAAAGGCAGACTAGAATCCCACTTACTGGGAGAGTTCTGATGAAAGATAATCAGTGCGGATTTAAGGTTATGATTGACCCTTTCCGCAAAAGACCCCTGCAGATAATATGGAGTGGTACTTACATGCTTAACACTGCTTTGAAAACAGAAGGCACTGAGGGGATCCGACAAAAGGCTGGCGCATTATCATTAACGATTTGCTTAGGAGGTACAAAAACACTAAATAAGTTAGTTAAATGCGAAATGGTGGTGGCAGCAGTCACATTACGACTCAGAAAAAGCCAGGTAAATCTCGAAAAAATGTCAGTAATAACTAATACATACCAATGGCCTCTTTTGGTACAAGGTAAGGGGCCCACATAATTAATATGGAGTTTGTCCAGGGAGCAAGATTCACGCTCGGAACTAAGGAACCCCTGTTGAAGAGCGTTATTCGGTTTGGCCGCAGGACACAACTGACACCGAGAAACCATTTCTCTAACGTCTCGGTGAATAGACGGCCAAGTTAGATGCTCCTTAATCTTCTGCAAGATCTTTTAGGTTCCTAAATGCCCACCAATCAACAAGTTGTGAAAATAATGGAAAACGGGGCGCACTAGGGTGCCTGGTAGACAGATATTAATCTCCTTGGTAAGTCCCACCCTTTTACTGATTATGTAGTCATTCAAATGCTCCTCCACTGAAAGCTGTTTCTTAACAGGTCCCCAAGTGGGGTCCTGATCCTGATGGTTGGCAATGTCACTAAACAAATGAGGAATATCGCCTAACACGACACAACTAAAATTGCCTTCCGAAACCTCTTGGGCACCCTCACTAGATGGTTATTCAATAAACATACGAATGAGGACGTCTGTGAGCTTATTCTCAGTGCTTCTAATGTGCTTAACCTCAAACTGAAATGCTGAAATGCGTACTGCCCACATCGCGATATTGCCAGTTTTACGTGGCCTGGCTAGCACCTAGCTTAGGGCTTGATTGTTGATCTCTTGCTGAAATACTCTATGTTGGAGATAAAACAGGTACTTATCCAGCATGAACAAGACTGCCAATGCCTCACATTCGTGAACAGAATATTTATGCTCGGCGCTGGTTAATTGACGAGACGCGTATGCTAATGCCTGCCTTTGACCCTCAAACTCCTGGAGGAAGACTGCCTAAATTCCTGCATTAGATGCATCGATTTGGACAACAAATTTCTTATTAAAATCAGGCACTCCGAGAACGGGAGGATTGGCTATAGCCGCCTTAATGTGCTTAAACACGGCCTCTTGAGCAGGCCCCCACTCAAAACGCATCCCTTTTCAGCGCAGTCCATTTAAAGGAGCCGCCAACTGAGCAAAATTAGGTACAAAATGCCTAAAATAATTCGCCATCCCTATGAACCTGGCAATTCCTCGCTTATCAGTGGGTGGCGGAAGGGCTCTCAAGGCCTTAGTCCACTCCTGATCAATGTGAATACTCTTGCCTGACACTAGGTGACCTAAGAAGGATACCTGCTGCTTGGCTAATGTCAGCTTATTGGGTTTAACAGTCAAACCGGCCCCATGCAACGTAGCAGAAACTTGCTGGATATGTTCCAAATGCTCTTGAAACAAATGACTATAAATTAACAAATCGTCCAGGTAATTGTAAACGCAGACTAATTTCAAGTCTCCAAGAATATTATCCAGCTAACGTGTAAGACAGCTGCGCCAGTAGCTAAACCAAAGGGGACCCTATTAAACTCAAACAGATTCCAATCAGCACAAAATGCTAAGGGAATCTGATAATAGGCTTGATTCAGGTCGAGCACAGTAAACCAATTAGCCCCGGCAAACCAAGTAAGAGTTGACAAGATCAGGTAAAGGAACCGATTCGAGGATGACCTTATTTAGGCGACGGTAGTGAACCACAGGCCAAGAGTCCAGCCCCTGATCCTTAGGAACGAGGAATATAGGGGAGTCATAAGCGGATATAAAAAGCCTAATAACTCCCTGCTCAAGCATTTTGGAGATCTTAACCCCCTTAGTATCTTCATCTTAGGCAGTGAGAGACGATACGGGGTGTGCCTGACGGGAACATGGTCCGACAGACGAATATGGTAGTCAAGAACATCAGTAACCCCCAGTCTATCACAGAGAAGCTCTGGGAACCTCTCCAACAAACCCCCTAGTTCAGAGGCCTGCTGGAAAGAAAGATGGGTGAGATCGAACTCGCTAACCTTAGCATCAGCAACCAGCATTCCTGCATCTCGATGCACCTTATGCTTAGTACACTCACAGAACCCAAATTTATGACCAGAAGGGAACTTAAAGAAAAAGGTGTACCCTAAATAATCCAAGACAAGATCAGTTTTACTGATAAAATCACATCCCAAAATCAAATCGACCGGCAGCTCCTTAACCAAGGCCAAAGACAAGGGCCACGAGAAATCCCCAACAGAGGTACTCCCTCAGACCCAACCATGCAGAGGCAACACCTGCCCATTGGCAACCCCACATCTCTGCACCGAAGAAGGGCCCAGCCTAAGTCTCGCAAGATGACCAAACTCAAGAAACCATTCCAAGCTCAATAACGAAAAGGAGCTACCAAATCCAAAAGGGCACAAATAGGTTCGCCACCTACTCGAAAACAAATATAAGGCATTGGGAGTGATGATGGAGCAGCAACACAGGCACACCAGGGTTTAAAGGCTCGACTCCGGGGTCGTCCAGCTGGGCAGTATTTCTTGACCCCGGCTGAACGCAAGTACGAAATAAATGCCCTGTTCAGCCGCACCTGTAACAATGCTGCGATTCCCCTTTAGCAGACTCAGCTGATGTTGATAATCCGGAGTTCCCCTCAGTGACGCCCACGGGCTGAATTTTAACTTCACGCTGTCTATTGTCTGAGAGCGGCAACTCGGATATCGCTACAATGGTGGCACAAAGTTCTTCCCAAGTGGAGGGATGACCACAAAAAATAAAATGTGACTTATCTGCCACTCGCATTCCTCTCAGGACAATTGAAACTAACTCCTGTTCTGGCAAGTTGACTAACAAGGCCAAACTCTTTCCATGTATTGATGCAACTCCTCCCTATCTTGCTGCAGCTGCCAAATATAGCAACAATCGAGCAGTTTACGAACTCCTGTGGTTAATCTTTCACTGATCACAAGCTCCCGCAACTGCTACAATGAAAACCCTTCTGCCATGGCCCTGGATACCAGAGTCCTCAATTAGCCTTTAGTTAAAGGATACAATAGAGACAAATTTACCTGATACGAAACACCAAACACATCAGTGTGTGGCTCAAAACAAACCAATAATCATAACAACCTTTCAATTTGCTCGAGTCAGTCTATAGCTAATTATGTGATGTCTCGAAATAGATGCACCAGGGGATTAGGCAATTTAGCAAATGCCCCAGCTATCCTCTTGGAGGACATACGGGCATCATTCCGGGGATTGCTGGCTCTCCGCCCGGAAGATAACAAATCCTGTTCCCCCATCCTCTTCCCATCAAGCTCTAAATGTGTTACCTCAAACTGCAATTCATTTACCAAGGACCCCAATTCAGTGGTTGATTACTATCACAATCCTCTAACTTTAATGCCCTTAAATCAGATATCCGGTTAATTGTATCAACTGTGCCCGCACCTTGTCTAACTGACTGCCACTAGGTTGAGTGCCGTCTAAAAAGCCGATGTTGTCCTCAAGACTCCTAACAGCTTTAAACCAAAACTCAGTGGCTGCCTTTGTCTCACCCACAACATCCGGCGTGGTGTCAACCGGCTGAAGAACGGTAGCACGCAAGCGGGCTGCTAAGTCCGGAAAACTACCCTCAATAGGCTGACGTCGTATAGCCAGCTAATAAGTGAGGTGGTCCTTCCCCAATAGGGTGATCCCTGGGCATTGCATGACCGCTATTCCCTGAAACTGAACACAATACCAAAGGCAGAAATCATACAACACTAACAGTGTTTAACAAATCAAACCAACAGTAACTGAAATGGCGATAGTACAATCATAACCTTGCTCTGCTACCAGTTGAATGTTTAACAAATCAAACCAACAGTAACTGAAATGGTGATAGTACAATCATAACCATGCTCTGCTACCAGTTGAAACCTGGTTGTCAAGGAAAGGCAGGATTTGGTTACGATTGTGGACGGGGCCGTAATCAGTTACTATTGGTTGCCTTTTACAGTTACAAACATTTATTATTAAAACAGTAATCCCAGACTCAACTTAAATAAAAAAACCAAATATTATTAATGAAGGAATAAACAACTGTGTAAATAATAGTGTTTTCAGTGGGTTACAATTTAGTAAATCACCATAAAATATAGATACAGATACGGGTTTTTTTTTTATTATTATTAAAAAAAAAAGTCACTGCTGTCATGGCTGAAGGCCTTACATGCCAAGAATGGCAATAAATTAAAAATGTTTAAGAACTTGCTGCAATTACAACTCACGGGTACTGAAATATTAAAAAAGTAAATGGCCACAAACACAGCAGAAGGTATCAGGTGCCAGGAATGGCAGTAAATAAGGGTTTAAGGCTTACTGCTAAAATACAAATATTGAATTATTTTTTCAAAGCAAATGACCACAATCACGGCTGAAGGCCTTACATGCCAGGAACGGCAATTATATAAAACCTGCTGTAAAACAGCAAATACAAGCAATATTAATTAAAAGAAACAAGCAACTGACCACCAAACGGGTGAAATAAGATGATGGTAACCTTGTAACACAACTCTTACACTGCTAGATTTATTCCAGAAGGTGACCAGAATAATAAACTAGACATACATAACCATTAATGTAGGCAATACAAGGTATGGTAATAAATAACACAATAATAAAACACAAGGACCAGTCACAGACAGTGCTCCAGGAATTGACATTTGAGAAGGTCCGGCAACAAACACTTTTGCAAGTGATGAGATAGGCAGCCAAGAGTTGCAGTCACGTCACAAGATGATAAGTCAGAGTAGTGGCAGTCTAACGAATGACTAAAGACAATCTTGCTGAAACTACCTGACATCCAATAAACCAAATGCAAGAATGCAACAATACGCCAAATCCGGAACCTGCGGACTGCACTATGCCCCAGAATACTGTGCTTAGAGGGCCCAGAATGAGGAAGGAATCACTATCACCGGATTAGAAGAATCGCAAACGGCCTACAGTCAAGAAAGCTGTCAAAACTACACTTCTTACCGAACAACAGCGGCAAGGCGAGGAAACGTACACTGCCGTTACATACACTAACCCCCAGGGCAGGTTACTGCGGCGTTAGCAGCCACCAGGCAGGAAAAATACCACTGGTTGAACAAAACAAATTGTAACAATCTGAATGCAGTAAACAATAATAAGACGGTGAGGAAAGCTGATCAGATCCGCTTTCCCCAAGCACTCGGCTCCCTGCTCTTCACCTCGGTGACACTACGAGCAGCAACACGAACCCAAGTCACTGGAGAATAGCGAGATATCACAATTGTGGAGGTTTCTGTACTTGAATTGAAATGCACTCACCTTAAAGCCTGCAGGATCTGGTTTACGATGAGGACGTGCACCCTCGTGACCACAGCCCTTCCATCCAGCAGTCCATGCGTGCTGCCAGCAGTCCCGGCGTGTTCTCGCATTGCACGGTCTTGGCTCCTCCTGAGTCCCCAACCGAACAGGCCCACTCACACGATCCGGAAACACGATGATGTCGCCCCAAAGACAAGGTAACAGTTACTACATATCGATAACTGCCGCTGCTGCCACTAGTGGACAGGCAACGCATGCGAAACGAGTGGTGCCAGTGAAGACAAGAAGCAGACAAACAACCGGAAACATGCCAACTAAAGGGTACGGTCTGGCCTCCAACAGAGGGCAGAAATCTACAAAGAGCACCAATGCAAGCCGCAGCATGGCTCAATCAAATCATAAATGTATTAAACAAGATGTGCATCATGCTCATGCCTTACAGTACAAAGGACTTCGTTCTCGTCATCGTCCTCAGTCATAAAAATCGGTTTGAAGCAGCTCTCCATGCTAGCCTGTCTTGTGCAAGTTGCTTCATCTCTGCATAACTACTACACCCTCTGTCTATTTTGAACATGCTTACTGCGCTCAAAACTTGTTCTGTTTCTACACACACACACACACACACACACCCTTCCTCCTTCCTCCCCTTATTTTAGTTACATTGTGCAACAAATTTCTTTTCTCCGTAATCCTATAAACATGTTTTCATTAGTTATCCAGTCTACCCATCTCATCTTCCGCAGTCTCCTAAAGCACCACACTATTCCCTTCTTACCTCAACTGCTTATCATCCACATTCCATTTCATACAAGGCTATCCTCCAGACAAATACCGTCAGAGGAGACTTCCTAACACTTAAATTTGTCTTTCATGTTAACAAATTTCTCTTTCAGAAATGCTTGTTTTACTATTGCCAGTCAGCATTTTGTATAGTCCACCACGTCCGTTTCTTGCAAATAGCAAAACTCTTTTACTAGTTCTAATGTTTCATTTCCTAATCTAACTCTTTCAGCTTTGCCTGATTTAAATCAATGACATTCCATTACCATTCTTTACATTTTTGATATTAATCTGGTAACCTTTCTTCAGGTTGCTGTGTGTTACATTCAACTAATCTTTCTTTGCTGTCTCTGACAGAATTACAGTGTCATTTGCAAACCTCAAAGTTTTTATTTCATCTCCTAGAACATAAATTTCTTTTCCAAATTTCTCCCCTGTTTCCTTTACTGCTTGTTCAGTGCACAGATCGAATAATGCTGGGAATAGACTACAAGTCTGTCTGACTTCCTTTTCCGCCACTACTTTCCTAACATAATTCAACTCGTACAACTGCAGTGTGGTTTCTGTAAAGGTTGTAGACAAACTTCCATTCCCCTGTTACCTTCAGAATTCCAAAGATTGTATATTAGTCAACAATGGCAAAAACTTTCTCTAAATCTACAAATTCTATAATGTCAGTTTGCTTTTTTTCGGCCTATATTTGAAGATAAGTCATAGATTCTGTATTGTGTGTCATATTTTTCCATTTCTCTGGAACCCAAGCTGGTCTTCCTCAAGGTCAGTTTTTTCCAGTCTTTCCATTCTTCTGCAACCAATGCATATCAGTATTTTGGAACCATTACTTATTAAACTGAGGGTTTGAAAAATATTCACACCTATCAGCACTTACCTTCTTTGGAACTACAATTATTACATTCTTCCCTACAGTATGAAGTTATTTCACCTGTATCATATATCTTGCATACCAGGTAGAAGTTTTGTCATGGCTGTCTCTCCCAAGGCTCCTAATAATTGGGAAGAAATATCATCTACTGCAGGTGCCTTGTCGCGACTTACATCTTTGCATTTTCTGTCAAACTCTCACAGTATCGTATCTCCCGTCTCATCATCATCTACTTAAATTACAAGTAGTAATATTTTTGTATCTCATTGCATTTTGTATTAATATGGACAGGGCCATATACTTACTATCATACTAATGACATGTCCGAATGTCTCTTGTACAAATAGCCACAGCTGATCTTAATATCTTACTGTGAATATGATTCTGAAGCAACTCTGTTAATCCAGTAACGGGGTACTTTTTACTCGCAAAAAAACTACCTAGTAGATTTTATTTTGTTATCTTGTGTATATAGTTAAGTGTTTGTTTAATCGAAGTTTTCTACCTCCAAAACTCTTGGGACAACTTTTTCTGATCAAAAAACCAAGAAGTATTGGCACGTTTTTCAGGTTTTTGCCTAAGTCTTGGGAACAATGAATTCTTCTGAAAAGTTACCTGTACCAAAATTAAAGAGTATTAAATTTTCGTCAAATGACATATTTAGATGTCAAAATCGGTGGAGCTGTTAGCGGACCGTTAAGAGATGTCAAAGTTTGTTCATTTTTACAAACTTGGCTAAAAAGTCGGCTCCAATGCCTGTGTCTCAAAAATGGCTGCTACAAATGAAAAGTATCAAGTTATCAAAGTTGTAGGTTATGAAATTTCATGTTACAAAGGAATCTAGTTTTTCAGTTTTATGTACTGTTAAGTGTCCACTTACTTGAAAACCAAAGTAATTCCATTTTTTTCTTTTTCTTTTAAGTCAAAATTACTCAGTGAAATGAAATTTCCAGTGGGAAGACTGCTCTCTAATGAGCACATATGTGTTCTCTATGTATATCCATGTGTATTTTTCTTTGTTTTTATCCATGTCTTAATTGATAAGAGTGGGTTGCTAAAATGAAAACCAAGTACATAGCAATGGCCAATATGTATTCACATTTGAGTAATATAAAATTTGCACAAATGAACAAATAAAAGGGCATGACAACATTAAAAACACAAATTAAATATCAAAGATTCACATTTTATTACAGTTCAATAAACCGAGGTCATTTGGAGGACTATGGCAGGTCACAGTCCAGCATCAACTCTACAGGAGCCATAGCGCCACCCTCAAAAACTATTTCATCCTTGTCATGCCCAATTTCTGGAGCATTCTCGCAGTATAAGCCACAACAGTCTTTGCACATTGAGGAGCAGATCAATCGAAATTTGCGACATCCATACACTGCTGTACATTCTGTATTGAATGCACAGGAAACTATCTTCAGTTGTGTGTGTGGTGCCGCATCTTTCATAATCATCACGGGAAACAAGCCTCAAGCCTGATGAGTTTTTCTTCCAGCCCCACTGGCATGAGTCAGTTTTCTTCCCCAGCCAGGATTGCACTTAATGGTAAGATTACAATGAGTGTCATCTTGCTGTGTCTAATGTTGGCAGTTGTCTTTGATGTTTGAAAGTTTTTCTTGGGGTAGATTTTACAGAAAGCTCATACCTAAGCTAGGCCAAAGTCATGTAGTTGGAATTCCTATACAGTGCTAACATCAGCTGTTCTCCTGCCTGAGCTATTAAGTCTTGAGAGACTGAGGGCTTAACAAATTCAGCAGCTTGCACTTTGAGGTGTGCTTGTTGCTCCCTGCTCCCTAAGGTTTACTAATTTCCCTTTTCCTTGCCCCCACCCCCCCCCCCCCCCACCCCCCCGAAAAAAAAAAAGATCAGGACGTGGTATCACATCCTGTGAAGGCATGGCTGAAAGGCGCAAATCCAGGATCAAAATTGAAAGAATTGCTGGAGTACCACACTCCTGCTGATTTCCCTCTTCCCGTGTTATGGAAGTACAGGTTGCTGGATTTGTTTCCTCGACCCATTAGAAGTACAAACACGTCTATGTCCTCGCTTAAGACTGTCACAGTGTCAAACTCAGCAATTCAGGAAATAGCTGTTTCCACAAGTAATGAATCACCATCTTCTTTTGTCTGTAACACTTGAATACTTCCATCCTCAAATTTCTTTATGACCATAAAAATCAAATGGTTCTTGTTGCTCTTATTTGTGAGAAACTTCTCCTGTGCAGACTGCAGCATTTGTATCTTCATCAAAAGCGATGTCTGATGAAGACCCCGGTGTCTTTAAACAACAAGATCATTTGAACTTTGTTCCGCTTTGCAAAGCATCACTTAGGTAGACAAAACTTCAGAAGCTGAACGTCTTCTTTCCTGGTCAGTTTTCTTCTCAGACTCCATAGCCATGCAGGTAAAGACTACCATGATTCCTCCCATGTAATGGAAAGTATTCAACCAGTCAGTCTTGCAGATGTTAAAAGCAATGTTACTAGAGATGAGCTGGATGAATCAGGTCATACAGTCGAGGACGTCTCAAAAGGGAAGCTTCCATATATGAAGCTGCGAATCCAATTGCACTAAGAGCATTGACAATAAGCCTTGATCTGAATCTTTGGTACATGAATGAGCTGAGTCCAGTCAACAGTGAAGATAGAAATGACCGTGGCCTTACTGCAGAAATTGCTGCATGTGAATGTTACATATATTTCCATCACAATATCCTTGGTAAAGAGAGGAGAGCAGTTCAGTGCTCTTATGACTGTTATTTGCCAGCTGCAACTCATCTTCAGAAGGTTAGTACAATTGACAATGAAAAGAAGACTTTACTTTTCCTTAGGCAAGTATGTCTGTATAGATGTCCACTGTTCAAGGCATATTTACATTTATCGCAAATGAGGGAGTCAATTGATGACAAGTTCACTTGACTACCACATATAAGGCACCTGAAGGCCGGAAGAATTAAGGCACTCAACATAGAAGTATTGGACATCATTGCTTCAGTCCTGTAAAGCATTTGTGCTATCTCAACTGGATTATGGATATGAGGTATAAGGACCAGCAAGACTAGTATATCCAAAGATAATCATTAATCATCATCTAAATCAGTACTTTACTAATTACTGTGAAGTGCATGACTGAGGGTGTTTCTCATTTTACCACATATTAGTTTCTAGCCATGCTGTTTCCGTGTGGAGCACAGGAAGAATGGCATCTTAAATGCATTTCAGTAACACACCCCCAAGAGTTAAACATGCGTTTGTGCTGCCCTTCTTTGAATACTTTGAATATCTCTTGGTGGTCCTGTTATGGATCTCTCAGACCTCAGTAATACTCTGCACTCAGCCACAGGAGTATTTTGTGAACATTCTCCTTTGTAGAGTGATTGCATTTTCCGAGTGTCTTACCACTGAACCAAATTCTATCAAACATATTCGAGCTACAGAATTCATCCTCTGCTCTTGCTCCCTGAATCCACTACATGCCACATAGAGCATTTACCCAGCAAGGTAATTTTTCATATTCATCCAAGACACCCTTTTCGTACTTTACCTGCTGAAGGCGATAATATTCTGCTGGATACAAATGCATATGGGAACTTGTTGCTATGAGCTACTAGAGAACACAACAGCCAAAGGGCCCTGCACACACTGTACGTAGTATAGCATTGTTGAAAGCCATCTAAAAGCAGCACCCTCACTCTTCACACACTTATATACCATTGGGAGGATGAGTACCAGGAAGTAATGGAAAAGAAGTTGCGGCTGGTAAAACTTATTATGCAACATTTTAGCAGAATATGTTTCATATCATGACAAGGGCAGTATCCAATTTACTAGCTGATCTTCCTATTTGTCCTAGCAGGTGGAGGGACATAAGTGGTGCAACTATTAAGGTATTTTATTTTTAAACAGTTCTTAAATTGTTGGAGAAAATACTGTGTTGTTTCACAAGGGTGGGTGGCTCACGCAAACTAGCCCTGTCAATTTTCAATTATTGTCACTAAGTGTTGTACAGTATGTGACTGCATTTGAGGATGAGTAAGTAAATGAGTGAATTCACTTATTAAACTTCATTGTTTTGCCCATTTTAAATTTATATTATTTTAATGACATTTGTCTGACAGTTCTAGCAAGGGTGCTGATATTAGGGAATTGTTCAAAAGAAATGGTTCAGTCTGTCTGTACTTCCATAACAAGAGTTTCAGTATATTTGAGTGAAAAATTATGTGTTTCCAAAATTTTTGCACACACATATAAATGAAATACCATAATAAGAAGGAGATATTCAACGCAACGAGATCACTTGTACCTAACCCTGTGTAGGTCACAAGTAACAGCTACATAACTTAAAGTTGTTTTACAGTTGGTGTTAGCATCATTATAGAAAAGTATTGCTGTCACTTAAATCAATGACAAATTGTAGATGTTTGTATGTGCTGTTTTACAGAAGTTGAAGATAAAATTAGTACGTGCTTGTAGGACTATGTTGGGTGTACCAGGCAAGGTGACACAGTGGTCAGCACATTGGACTTGCATTCTGGAGGACAATGGCTCAAATCCACATCTGGCCTTGAAGCTTTCGATTTTCCATTTTTTCTGTAAATCACTCCAGGAAAAAGCCAGGATTGTTCCTTTGAATAGGCATGGTCAATTTCCTTCCCCATCCTTGGAAACATTCCAAGTTTGTGCTCTGTCTCAAATGACCATGTTGATGGGATTTTAAACCCTAACATTTCTTCCTTTTTATGTTGGGCATCATCAGTAAAGTTGTCTGTTTTCTTCACCATATATTGATGTCCTTGTGAAACACACAGCAAACAGATAAGCAATTGGTAGTCAACAATTATGTTCCTAAAAGTCATGCAAATCTCATAGGAGGTAATACTCGCTCTGTCTGTAGCATTTGGCATTTGACAAGTTACGTGAACCTGTCCCACCCCCCTACCTGCCGCGCTGCTTGTGCCAGCCAAAGGGGGGGGGGGGGGGCGCACCTCAAAGAGCTCAAGATTTGTTTGTTGAGTACAGGCTTGGCATAGATCACTGCACGACATATTTTTTTATGAGGTTTGACTGAAAAGTAATGCTTCCAACTTAGTAAGTCTTGAATAGGTGGCAGCATTGGTATGCGGCAAGTACTGGCTTGTTCAGTAGCCTCTTCTCTATAGCTTCAGTTGGCAGGAAGCCTTAGCATTGAACAATTCTGTTGTTACAGTGTAAAGTATGGAACCCTGCGCAGACAGTCGATCAGTGTGATTTAAGCAATGTGCAGTCATTGAATTCTTGAGAGCAGAGGGTGTCACCCCAAAAGAGAGTCATCAGAGAATGAAAGCAGTTTATGGGGACAGTTTTGATGTGAGTACTGTGCGTCATTGGGCAAGTAAGTTTAAAGATGTTGAAGCAGGAACGTCTGACCTGCGTGATAAACAGAGTTGAACGTCCAGTGACAGCAACCACCGAGTTTCATAAGCAAAATGTTGACAGATTGATTCAGGATGATTGTCGTATAACTCAGAGAGAAATTTCAAGCACAATTGGCATTTCACAATAACGTGTGGGTGACGTTATTGCTTTGCTTGGCAAACCACACGCTTCATGTGCCACCACAGCAGAACTTGAGACACAACCTCACCACCGTACGGCATCCTCCATACAGTCCAGATTTAGCACCCTCTGACTTCCATCTGTTCCCGACAATGAAAGACGATCTGCGAGGACATCATTATGCATCTGATGTCAGAAGACGTTGAGGTAACTGAGAGACTGTGGTTGCGGAAACAGTGTGTTGACTTCTTCCTTGGCGGCTTCAGAAAACTTGCACATAGTTGGCAGAAATATATCCAGTTGTCTGATGATTATGTGGAAAAGTGAACATTGGTAACTGGAGATCACATTCTAAGGATTATTATGTGTTTGATTTATTAAAATATTCCCATCCAAATCCAATTAACAAAGGTGGAGGCGTTACTTTTCATTCAACCCTCATATATTCAGACAAAGAGGGCAACAGCTTATTTGCTGACAGATTTGCTCTACTTCAGCTGACAGTCAAATGAATGTGGTAAGACTGGAAGGGTGCAAAATTTATGATTTGTTCCTTAAACTTTTAGGGAGAGGTTTTTAATCTGTCCTCAGAATGTGTAGCTTGTCCGTGTTCTTTTGTAAGTGGTCAGCCAGTCACGTGTCCTTGTGTATTTATTTCAGCCTTCCTCTTATGTGACTTGTTTTAATTAAAAGTTTTAAAACATCTGCTCATTTATACACTATCTAACAGGATGTCAACTAGTGCAGTTCTGTGGATAACCGTGATTGAGATTGGAGAAGAGTGCATCCTTTTTTTATGCTATTTTATTTTGACAATTGTTTCTACTAATGCACTGATAACCTATCTGCTGACAACCCCTCCCTCTCCTTCCTGACCCAAATTACATTTGCATAAGTCTCACATAACTAGAGTTTCTATTTAATCCACAGTACATAAGTGTGAGGTGTTTTGCACACAATATCATTAAACAGTACTATGTCAGTAGTGTCATACAAGTATATTTTCTGATAAGAATGTGATGTTCTCATCAGAATATATTTAAAACATTTTTAACACTGGATGGGAAAGAATTGCTGAAAATTGCAAAAAATTAATATTGTCTGAAGTGAAACAAACACATGTCGTAAAATCTGTCACTTCAACGTAGAGTAATACATTGTTTATTCTTTGGCAATTAAATTGTAATATTTCTCCATAACAGTTCTAATATTGATGACCGAATTGTCATATAGCTCATTAAATAATACCAGTCAAGGATGTTTATTTCAGAGTTTAACTGCTTTGTCAGTAATACCACAAGAAAGAGTTATGGTTGGCTATCCTTGTGATGTAATATGTTTATGTGATATAAGGAATCCTTTACTTCTAGCAAGGAGACAGCTTTCTCTCTCTCTCAAAAATCATAAGCTATAAATCTCTGTAATTAGAAATACCATTGCATTTCTGTGCATTTGTGAGAAAATTGAGGTTAATACTTATGTCTTGTTACTTTTGTATTGGATTATAGCTTAAAATTGTCAAACACTAAGTATTACAGTGACCTGACTTTTTTGTTTTCAGATGATACGTATCAGTTGCAGACAATGTTAAAAAAAGTAAATCTAGATATGAAAATTGCAAGTGGGCAGGTGCCATTAACAGTCCTGAAAGTGACAGATGCATCAAGAGGTAACATTTTATGTTGTTGAGCTTAAAAATTAGCCCCCCCCCCCCTCTCTCTCTCTCTCTCTCTCTCTCTCTCTCTCTCTCTCTCTCTCGTGTGTGTGTGTGTGTGTGTGTGTGTGTGTGTGTGTGTGTGTGTGTGTGTGTGTGTCCGTCCGTCCCCCCCTGCCTGCTTCCTCTGTCTCTCATACTTAAATATTTCAGTGTTGTTAGCATGCAAGCAACCTTGAGATAAAATTCGCTTACTTTGCAGATGAATTTCTCTCCATTATTGACGAACTATCAAATGTTCGCAATGAAATAATTTCTCTTATGAAACCCCATGAAGGTGGTCAAAAGTATGCAGCACAAAATCTTGATTCTTGTGTGTCAACAGTTGTGCAGCTGAGAAGTCTTATCAAGGAGTAAGTTCAATTTTACTTGACAACATGAAGTACTGCCCACTGAATTGTGTACTTGGGAAAAGTAACAATGCTCTTAAAAATTTTGCAGTTGCTGTTCCAGCCTGCCTTCAGTAGTGAGCAGTTACTTCAGGGCACTTTCCCTCCAGTTATGTCTAATGCATCAAGATCAAGATTCCCAATTGAACAAAATTGGGTTTTAATTGGACACTGCAGGTTAGTAGATGATACAATGTAAATTAGCCAATTTAGGTCATTGGTGACATTTGTCTGTATGTATGTATGTATGTATACTTTTAAAGTAGAGTGGAATGAATTTTAATACACTGTACAAACAAAAGATCTGCAATATGGTTCAAAATTCAGTGCTGCAGTTTTGGTCAGGCATTTGTTTGCCACTTCCATTGTTCAGTTACACATAATGTTATTTTGTGCATAATATCAAGTTGGGGGATGTTTTAGCTGAAAGGTTGGAAGTTGTGTGAGAAATTTGTATTAAATTGACACCAGTTAGCTGTGTAGTTTGCTGGGGTTAACAATAATCTGATAAATAAGGGTAAACGTCAAGCATAGTTCAGTTTTTTAGCTAAAGCACTTTTCCATCCAAAAGATGCTGTGGCAGACTGTAAATTATGCAGGTAACGTACAATGAGCTGCAGCGTTACGCAGAAACAAGTATGAGCTAACTGGTTTGTAATAAAAGAACAGTCTTGACCAAAATGTTAGTTGCTTATTTTGTATAGAAAAGTACACTCCTGGAAATTGAAATAAGAACACCGTGAATTCATTGTCCCAGGAAGGGGAAACTTTATTGACACATTCCTGGGGTCAGATACATCACATGATCACACTGACAGAACCACAGGCACATAGACACAGGCAACAGAGCATGCACAATGTCGGCACTGGTACAGTGTATATCCACCTTTCGCAGCAATGCAGGCTGCTATTCTCCCATGGAGACGATCGTAGAGATGCTGGATGTAGTCCTGTGGAACGGCTTGCCATGCCATTTCCACCTGGCGCCTCAGTTGGACCAGCGTTCGTGCTGGACGTGCAGACCGCGTGCGACGACGCTTCATCCAGTCCCAAACATGGTCAATGGGGGACAGATCCGGAGATCTTGCTGGCCAGGGTAGTTGACTTACACCTTCTAGAGCACGTTGGGTGGCACGGGATACATGCGGACGTGGATTGTCCTGTTGGAACAGCAAGTTCCCTTGCCAGTCTAGGAATGGTAGAACGATGGGTTCGATGACGGTTTGGATGTACCGTGCACTATTCAGTGTCCCCTCGACGATCACCAGTGGTGTACGGCCAGTGTAGGAGATCGCTCCCCACACCATGATGCCGGGTGTTGGCCCTGTGTGCCTCGGTCGTATGCAGTCCTGATTGTGGCGCTCACCTGCACGGCGCCAAACACGCATACGACCATCATTGGCACCAAGGCAGAAGTGACTCTCATCGCTGAAGACGACACGTCTAAATTCGACCCTCCATTCACGCCTGTCGCGACACCACTGGAGGCGGGCTGCACGATGTTGGGGCGCGAGCGGAAGACGGCCTAACGGTGTGCGGGACCGTAGCCCAGCTTCATGGAGACGGTTGCGAATGGTCCTCGTCGATACCCCCAGGAGCAACAGTGTCCCTAATTTGCTGGGAAGTGGCGGTGCGGTCCCCTACGGCACTGCGTAGGATCCTACGGTCTTGACGTGCATCCGTGCGTCGCTGCGGTCCGGTCCCAGGTCGACGGGCACGTGCACCTTCCGCCGACTACTGGCGACAACATCGATGTACTGTGGAGACCTCACGCCCCACGTGTTGAGCAATTCGGCGGTACATCCACCCGGCCTCCCGCATGCCCACTATATGCCCTCGCTCAAAGTCCGTCAACTGCACATACGGTTCACGTCCACGCTGTCGCAGCATGCTACCACTGTTAAAGACTGCGATGGAGCTCCGTATGCCACGGAAAACTAGCTGACGCTGACGGCGGCGGTGCACAAATGCTGCGCAGCTAGCGCCATTCGACGGCCAACACCGCGGTTCCTGGTGTGTCCGCTGTGCCGTGCGTGTGATCATTGCTTGTACAGCCCTCTCGCAGTGTCCGGAGCAAGTATGGTGGGTCTGACACACCGGTGTCAATGTGTTCTTTTTTCCATTTCCAGGAGTGTATATTGTGTATACAACAATGTTAAATGGACAGATTGCTGCTCACCACAATGAGAAGGCATTTAGCAACAGACAGGCTCACTGATACCTGTGGGAGTGCAGAGGAAAATGGTGCAGGCAGGATGGAGAGCTGCTAGGTGCAGCACCTGGAGGTTGTGCAGGCGTAGAAAAAGTGAGGAGAGAAGGGGAAATGATAATACAGGTGGGCTAGGGGGGACAGCAGGCTTATGCAAAGGTGGAATGGTAGCAGAAAGAGGATAGGGGGGCAGGTAAGAACAAGGTGGGGATCGAGGAGGTTAAACCAATGAACAATGTGTTGTAGGGAGAGTTCCCACCTGCACAATTCAGGCAAACTAGTGTTGGTGGGAAGAATCTAGATGGCACATGCAGTGATGCAGTCATTGAAGTTTAGTACACTGTTTTGTGTGGCATGCTCGACAACTGGGTGTTTGATCTGTCTCTTGGCCACAGTTTGGCGGTGGCCCTTCATGCTGATAGACCATTTGCTACTGGTCATGCCCATATAGAATGCCCCACAGTAGTTGCAGGTGCATTTTTAGACTATATAGTTGCTTTCACAGGTGGCACTGCCTTTTATGGGTAGCAGGTGCCTGTGTAGGACAGTGGATGGATGGATGGGACAGCTGCACCTATGATCTGTTCATCATAAGAATAAACCTGATGTAAACAAACGCAAATGCTATGGTTGGTCAGAAACTGTGGCACACGTACATTAGTGTTGTTATGCTCTTGGAAGTAGTTCGTACTTATGTAATAGATATCTTATTGCTAAGTTACATTAAATGAAGCTTTAAGATATTCAAATGTATTAACAGCCATCAACGTTTTTCTTAATTACACTTTAGCTATGTAGTTTTTATTTCAAAAATCGTGTACAGTCACAGCCTCTGCAGTGTTGTGCTCTGATTGTCGTGCTGTAAACGCGCAGTATAAAATTGACTGAGGCTGCTTTCTGTTCCATAGTGTAACACATACGTGAAACACAGTTAAAAAGTGCCAAGAAATAGACTGTTCTTAATGTTTTTCATAAATTTATAGAGGTAATCAGCTTTGAAGTTTTCCTAGCATTGTATGTAATGTAGATGTTGATTAAACTGACATTGAATGTGTAGCGCAGTTGGTAGCACAATGGCATGTGATCCAAGTGCGGTTATTCGTGTGTTGGTTCAAATCTCCCCTGTATCTTCTTCTTCTTCTTCCCCTTCTTCCCCCCCTCCCCCCTCCCCTGTTCAACTTGAAATACCTACATCTCATAATTATAAAATTAGTTGTCATTTTTTATGAATAATGAACGTCTTCTTGTTTCTAATTACATATTGGAAGCGAAATTCCTTTTTCCCTTTCAAATACAAATTCTTAATTATCGATGTTTTATGAAAGACTGCTCATAAAGGTTGTTTAAATTAAGAAAACATAACAATTTAATTTTTAGGGCAAAAATGAAAAACCAAATCCTCTTTATTCGGGCTATGTCCATCATTCTATACCACAGAGGTAGATAACTATCATAGAAACATTAAAAACAATCATTTTCACAGCATCAAGCACATCATACAAATGCTGCATTCTTACATTTGCTACTACACCATTAAAATATGAGCCCAACAGAACCAACCTGGAGCCAAGCTGCGGGATTTGGCCTGAGAAGTAACAAGACTGTTAAGCTGCCAGACGTACTGGAACTAATGTATGCTGCTTTTTCACACATCACTACCAAATGCTGGCAGGATATAGAACAGCTCGCCATAAAAGAAGAAGAGAAAATGCTGCGCCTGGTTGGCTTCGTGGATTCTGTTGTTCATACGCTCATTATCAACGTAGCATGTGATACTCCAAGAACTGAAATTTATTGCTCAGATTTGGATAAGGAAGGAGCTAAGAGATTACCAGACAACTGACTAAGTACTATCTTCAGTGGCTTCAATATTTAACTATACGATGAAATCCTTCAATACTCTCTTATGTTACACACAGCTTATGCAGAAAAAGTATCCTGTGGTTAAGTCAGGAATTTTCATAATTCTTGTTTTTAATTACAATAGTACGTTAGCTAAAAACAATAATGTGTTACAGTTTTCGTCTAGTTTTCTAAGGAGCGTATTGTGTGAGATTTTCTGTGTATTATTTCATTCTGCTTAAAAATTAAATGACATTCGAAGCTGTATTGCTCCTCTGCTCGTCTCTTTTTACATGTGAACTGCAGCTGGCCACGTCACTGCAGGCTAGCTGTACCAGCTGACTGGCCAGTGCTGTCCAAGTTAAATGCGCTGGTAACGCTGTTGTCCCGTATTATCGCTAAGTTGATGTGCGTGTAATGCACAGCACAAAACATACCCTTATTATCGTACTGAAAGTACTTGAGACAGCTTGGCTACAGTCGCAGTTGAAATGGAAATCCAATGAGGTTCCAGCAAATGCAGAAGAATACATAGTGCAATGTTTACACCAGGTTTATTCTTATGATGAGCAGATTATAGCAGCCCACCATCCTGTCCACACCACGATTTTGCACACTCCTGCAGTCAACCCTACAGCATCTTCTCCCACACCTGCCCTGTTGTCCCCCCTTCCCGACCTCAGCATCTTCTGTACACACATTAAGCACCCCAGTCAAGATCTCTGCTCACCCAAGTGGGCCATAATGCCTACAGAGATGACAGAAAGAGAGTATTCCTCTGAAGAGAGATTTTGATGGATAGCTAAAAGATAACCCTAATAGTGTGTGTACCCCAAAAGTAGCCTGCTCACTGCTCGGCACTTCCTTGATGATGAACAGCAATCTATCTTAATTGATAATGTTCTGTTACCTGCAAACAGTAAACCCCCACCCCCACTCTTTCTTACTTTCGTTCTGAGCAAATAATAAATGTCAATATTCACTGTTTATAGGACCAAGCTACAGGAAGGGCCAGTGATAGAAACAGTCTGCCAGCTGAGGATGCTAAATTTCCTGTCTGCTATTGAAAATAAATGACAATTGTTAATAAATACTAGCACTGTGCTCTACATGTCTACATATACAAGTGAATGCAGATTTTTGACATCAAGAGGAAATGGAGAAGAAGAAATAAAACATGAACACTGTTGTCTATATCATTAGTATATCTTCTGCTTAGTCTCTCTAGAAAACAGTTGCAGGGAACTGAACAGAGGGAGTGTTCTCTCTCATTCATCACATCACATGTCCAACATTCAGGACAATCAAGAACTGTCGTTCTGTACAACAGAAAACAAAAGTAGACAGTACTGATGCACAAACTGTAATATTTTCAATTAATAAAGTTGTGTGATATATATCTTGTAGAAAATCAGAAGCATCTGCTGTTTTTGTCTTGTGCATTACTCTTTCACATGAGGGCTCTTAAGAGAGTAATCAAATCGATTTTTTGCCCGAGATTGGATGTCTTGGCACCAGTCCACCCCTACAAATCGAAGTAAGTCAGGTAGTCTTGCCTCCCACATCAAATACCTCAAACTCAAACTAAGATGGAAGGCTCTCTTCCCTCCACCTCCCTATAAATCACTAGTTAATATAAAAGCTATCCTCCAGTTCCCATATTCAGCCATGTAGTCAAATTATTTTAATATATCTAACAGCCATTTCATACAACAACATTTTCCATACTACCAGTTCAATCGCCCAAAAAAAAAAAAAAAAAAATCGAAATTTATACTTTTGTGTGGTGCTTCTTAAAAATGATCAAAATGAATCATATGACACATAGTAGACGTCGTTAGATGTAAACTACAGAAGTAACAAAAAAATATTGATCTTGCATCTTCATTAATACGTGAGCAGTTTTGTTCATTACAACTGCTGTTTTTGGAATGCCTGCGACTGTGTTGTTCATTATTTAAATCATGAATGAGGATGAGATACCTTGGCAGCACTTATGTCCTTTTGAGTTTTGATTACAGTAGACGCTGATTTGAGATTCCAGTAAAAAGGTGAAGGCATAATTTTGAACTTCAGCTGAAGTTTAGTGAACACCTGAGCAGTACTTTCTTATGTACAAAAGTGAATTAAAATATGACTTGGAGTGAGCTCATTTGATGAACGTAGCTGCCAAAGTATTTGTACAGTCATAACAATCAAAACTAGCACACTTATTGTTAATTTTATAATTTTGAAGAATTTATCATAAAAACTAAACATATATTTAATGTTTTGATTCCTTTGCTACCAATTACAGTATAATATAACACTGAATATTTCTATGTGACATATTTGTTTCGTCAGAAATAACCTGTGATCAGGAAATACAACAATGTTTACGGTAGTTCATTTAATGAGGTGTCAAATGATTCAGCGTCTACTATATGACATTACCATACATAATTGTGTGCAGTTTTTGTTATTGTTACTTGGAATTGCATTTACTTAGAATGTATAGTAACTTTATGTATGTATGTGTGAATAAAATGTAATGGATTAATGTCTTTCAACAGTATATGTTGTTTGCAATACATATTATGACTACTTCCCCTAAATTTAAAAATCCAGACCTGTAATTGTTTCGCAAAACCAAATGTCAGTTATGTCTTCATTTGTTAATTCATATATAGCTGTCATTACGTAAAAATCAAACAATGGAAAATCCAGGATGGAATGCAACAATACCAGAGAAGGAAAGTTGCTACTCACCATATAGCGGAGATGCTGAGTCACGATAGGCACAATAAAAAGATTCACACAATTACAGCTTTCGGCCATTAAGGCCTTTGTCAGCAGCGCACACACACACACACACACACACACACACACACAAACGCAACTTGCACACACATCTGCAGTCTCAGCGAGCTGAGACCACACTGCAAACAGCAGCACCAGTGCATGATGGGAGTGGCAACTGGGTGGGGGTAAGGAGGCGGCTTGGGTGGGGAGGGATAGTATGGTGGGAGTGGCCGACAGTCAAGTGTTGTAGTTTAGACGGAGGGCAGGAGGGAAGGTGTGGAGGGGGTAAGTAGCGGAAAGGAGAGAAATAAAAGAAATTAAAAGACTGGGTGTGGCGGTGAAATGACGGCTGTGTAGTGCTGGAATGTGAACAAGGAGGGGGCTGGATGGGCTAGGACAGTGACTAACGAAGGTTGAGCCAAGCAACAATGCAGGAACAGTATTTGTGCATATTTTTGCGTAATTTTTCGGACGTAATTCTACTTTCTTATGTAATTTTTCAGACGTAATTCTACTTTCTTACGTTATTTTTCGGATTTTTTGCACCAACATGGATCCATGCTCTTTCCACCTGCATCAATACAGTAAAGTTTCCTTATTCCTAGCCAGATCCCAGTCCCACATACTGTTCCTGCGTTGTTGCTTGGCTCATGAAATCCCCCCTAATGGCCTTACCATCAAATTACCCATCTCTGGTTGCCACCTCTCCTTCCACAATGATCTCCACCTGTTCAGAGTCCGCCAATCCTTAGCCCTCATCAACGTAGTCCTGCAAAACCATATCAACCAACCCCAATCCTCCTTGCAGTACCTTCTCTCCATCTGCAAAATTCTCCTACTATGCAATCCCAAATTCCTGGAACCCATAACACACATTGAAACCCTTGCCCTGCAGGATCTTGAACAATATGCACAATGCCACCTCAAAAAGCTCTCCAACCTACTCACTTCCTACTCCCACCTCAGAGTACCACTGTCCACCACTTCTACAACCACCTCCAAACCTCTCCCACGTCCCCTCATAGCTGACAAACCCTGTCTCGCAGACCTACTACATTTACCCCACCCTCCAAAACTCCCTCCCGCCACCACACAGAACCCAGAACCTAAACAGACCCGCAACACAATCACAAACCTTTCCTCCAAAACCCTTAGCCCCACAGAAATATCAGTCCTTTCCAAAGGCCTCACCTTTTGCCCCGCTCCCAAATTCAGTTATGCAGGACTTGTTAAAGACCTTCTCACGGTGCCTACAGTGGAAACACTTTTTCGCTACCAACCCGACCAATCAGACTCAACCAAAGACTAATATTGAACATTGCCTAACTCAGTTCACTCCTCCATCCAACCGTGATCCACCCCCACTGCCTCCAAACCACCCCCTGTTAACTTTCCAGAATTTCTTAACCTTGAACCTTGCCTCTACATCATTCCCCAAATCCCTCAACATGCAAACTAACCTTACATCCATAGAAAGAACCGCAGGACACCATCTAAAAATTGATCCCGACCTTATAATCCTACCTGCTGATAAAGGCTCCACCACCGTTGTTTTGAACTGCAAGGATTATGTGGCAGGACGATTCCATCAGCTGTCAGATACTTCCTCCTACAAACCATGCCACAGTGATCCCATTCCAGTAATCCAGCAGGATCTCCAGTCACTACTCAAATCCTTAGGCCCATCTCAGAACCTCTCCCCAGAGTCCATCTCTCTACTTACTACTCCCACTCCCTGCACTCCCACCTTCTGCATGCTTCCTAAAGTCCATAAACCCAACCACTCAGGACGCCCCATTGTGGCCAGTTACTGTGCCGCCACGGAGAGAATCTCTGGTCTCGTAGACCAACACCTTCAACCTATTATCCGGAACCTATACTCCTATATAAAAGATACCAACCATTTCCTCGACCAACTCTCCACAGTTCCTGTCCCTTTACCACACGGTGCCGTGCTTGTCACTATTGATGCCACCTCCCTGTACACTAACATTCCTAATGCCCAGGGCCTTATTGCTGTCGAACACTACCTTTCCAGACACCCTATGGATTCCAAACCAACAACCTCCTTCCTAGTCTCCATGACCAACTATATCCTCACCCACAATTACTTCTCCTTTAAAGGCATTACCTAAAAATAAATCCACGGTATGGCTATGGGCACCCGCATGGCACCATCCTATGCTAACCTATTCAGGGCCATCTAGAGGAATCCTTCCTAAAAACCCAGAATCCTAAACCCCTCACCTGGTTCAGATTCATTGATGACATCTTTGCTATCTGGATTGAAGGTGAGGACACCTCAACAACTTCTCCCCCATTTGCTTCACCTGGTCCTACTCAACCCAACAAGCCACCTTCCTAGATGTTGACCTTCACCCCAGAGATGGCTACATCAGTACCTCCGTCCATATCAAACTTACTAACCACCAGCAATACCTCCATTTCAACAGCTGCCACCCATTCCATACCAAGAAGTCCCTTCCATACAGCCTAGCCACCCGTGGTCATCGCATCTGCAGTGACGAGCAGTCCCTCTCAAAATATACCGAGGTTTTCACTGAAGCCTTCACTGACCATAATTATCCTCCCATCCTTGTACAAAAACAAATCTCCCGTGCCTTATCTTTCCAGTCTCCCACCACCTCCCAAAGTCCCACAGTCCGGCCACAGAGGAACATTCCCCTCGTAACTGAGTACCATCCGGGAATGCAGCAACTGAATTATATTCTCTGCCAGGGTTTTGATTACCTCTCGTCATCCCCTGAAATGGGAAGTGTCCTGCCATCCTTCCCACCCCTCCTACTGTGGTATTCCGCCGTCCACCGAACCTACACAATATACTCGTCCATCCTTACACAACCCCTGCTCCCAATTCCTTACTTCATGGCTCATACTGCTGTAATAGACCTAGATGCAAGACCTGTCCCATACATCCTCCTACCACCACCTACTCCAGTCTGGTCACTAACATCACCTATCCCATCAAAGGCAGGGCTACCTGTGAAACCAGTCATGTGATTTACAAGCTAAGCTGCAACCTCTGTGCTTCTATGTAGACATGATAACCAACAAGCCGTCTGTCCGCATGAATGGCCACCGACAAACTGTGGCCAAGAAACAAGTGGACCACCCTGTTGCTGAACATGCTGCCAAACATGATATCCCTCATCTGAATGACTGCTTCACAGCCTGTGCAATATGGATCTTTCCCATCAACACCAGCTTTTCTGAATTGTGCAGGTAGGAACTTACCCTGCAATACATCCTATGTTCCCGTAACCCTCCTGGTCTCAACCTTCGTTAGTCACTGTCCTCATCCATCCAGCCCCCTCCCTGTTTCCATTCCAGTACTACACAACCGTCATTTTACCGCCACACCCAGTCTTTTTAATTTATTTTATTTCTCTCCTTCCCATTACTTATCCCCTCCCCCCTCCGCACCTTTCTCCTGCCCTCCATCTAAACTGCAACACTTGACTGTCCGCCACTCCCACCATACTATCCCTCCCGCCCCAGACTCCTCCTTACCCCCACCCAGTTGCCACTCCCATCGTGTACTGGTGCTGCTGTTCGCAGTGCGGTCTCAGATCTCTGAGACTGCAGATGTGTGTGCAAGTTGTATATGTATATATATATAATATATAAAACAAAGATGAGGTGACTTACCGAACAAAAGCGCTGGCAAGTCGATAGACACACAAACAAACACAAACATACACACAAAATTCAAGCTTTCGCAACAAACTGTTGCCTCATCAGGAAAGAGGGAAGGAGAGGGGAAGACGAAAGGAAGTGGGTTTTAAGGGAGAGGGTAAGGAGTCATTCCAATCCCGGGAGCGGAAAGACTTACCTTAGGGGGGAAAAAAGGACAGGTATACACTCGCACACACACCCATATCCAACCGCACATACACAGACACAAGCAGACATTTGTAAAGGCAAAGAGTTTCGACAGAGATGTCAGTCTAGGCAGAAGTACAGAGGCAAAAATGTTGTTGAAAGACAGGTGAGGTATGAGCGGCGGCAACTTGAAATTAGCGGAGGTTGAGACCTGGCGTATAACGAGAAGAGAGGATATACTGAAGGGCAAGTTCCCATCTCCGGAGTTCTGACAGGTTGGTGTTAGTGGGAAGTATCCAGATAACCCGGACGGTGTAACACTGTGCCAAGATGTGCTGGCCGTGCACCAAGGCATGTTTAGCCACAGGGTGATCCTCATTACCAACAAACACTGTCTGCCTGTGTCCATTCATGCGAATGGACAGTTTGTTGCTGGTCATTCCCACATAGAAAGCTTCACAGTGTAGGCAGGTCAGTTGGTAAATCACGTGGGTGCTTTCACACGTGGCTCTGCCTTTGATCGTGTACACCTTCCGAGTTACAGGACTGGAGTAGGTGGTGGTGGGAGGGTGCATGGGACAGGTTTTACACCGGGGGCGGTTACAAGGGTAGGAGCCAGAGGGTAGGGAAAGTGGTTTGGGGATTTCATAGGGATGAACTAAGAGGTTACGAAGGTTAGGTGGACGGCGGAAAGACACTCTTGGTGGAGTGGGGATGATTTCATGAAGGATGGATCTCATTTCAGGGCAGGATTTGAGGAAGTCGTATCCCTGCTGGAGAGCCACATTCAGAGTCTGATCCAGTCCCGTAAAGTATCCTGTCACAAGTGGGGCACTTTTGGGGTTCTTCTGTGGGAGGTTCTGCGTTTGAGGAGATGAGGAAGTGGCTCTGGTTATTTGCTTCTGTACCAGGTCAGGAGGGTAGTTGCGGGCTGCGAAAGCTGTTTTCAGGTTGTTGGTGTAATGGTTCAGGGATTCCGGACTGGAGCAGATTCGTTTGCCACGAAGACCTAGGCTGTAGGGAAGGGACCGTTTGATGTGGAATGGGTGGCAGCTGTCATAATGGAGGTACTGTTGATTGTTGGTGGGTTTGATGTGGACGGATGTGTGAAGCTGGCCATTGGACAGGTGGAGGTCAACGTCAAGGAAAGTGGCATGGGATTTGGAGTAGGACCAGGTGAATCTGATGGAGCCAAAGGAGTTGAGGTTGGAGAGGAAATTCTGGAGTTCTTCTTCACTGTGAGTTCAGATCATGAAAATGTTATCAATAAATCTGTACCAAACTTTGGGTTGGCAGGCCTGGGTAACCAAGAAGGCTTCCTCTAAGCGACCCATGAATAGGTTGGCATACGAGGGGGCCATCCTGGTACCCATGGCTGTTCCCTTTAATTGTTGGTATGTCTGGCCTTCGAAAGTGAAGAAGTTGTAGGTCAGGATGAAGCTGGCTAAGGTAAGGAAGAAAGAGGTTTTAGGTAGGGTGGCAGGTGATCGGCGTGAAAGGAAGTGCTCCATCGCAGCGAGGCCCTGGACGTGTGGAATATTTGTGTATAAGGAAGTGGCATCAATGGTTACAAGGATGGTTTCCGGGGGTAACAGACTGGGTAAGGATTCCAGGCGTTCGAGAAAGTGGTTGGTGTCTTTGATGAAGGATGGGAGACTGCATGTAATGGGTTGAAGGTGTTGATCTACGTAGGCAGAGATACATTCTGTGAGGGCTTGGTAACCAGCTACAATGGGGTGGCCAGGATGATTGGGTTTGTGAATTTTAGGAAGAAGGTAGGGGTGCAGGGTGTTGGTGGGGTCAGGAGGTTGATGGAGTCGGGTGAAAGGTTTTGTAGGGGGCCTAAGGTTCTGAGGATTCCTTGAAGCTCTGCCTGGACATCAGGAATGGGATTACCTTGGCGAACTTTGTAAGTAGTGTTGTCTGAAAGCTGACGCAGTCCCTCAGCCACATACTCCTGACGATCAAGTACCACGGTCGTGGAACCCTTGTCCGCCGGAAGAATGACGATGGATCGGTCAGCCTTCAGAGCACAGATAGCCTGGGCTTCAGCAGTGGTGATGTTGGGAGTAGGATTAAGGTTTTTTAAGAAGGATTGAGGGGCAAGGCTGGAAGTCAGAAATTCCTGGAAAGTAAAAAAAAAGTACCCCCGGAAATCATCCTTGTAACCATTGATGCCACTTCCCTATAGACAAATATTCCACACGTCCAGGGCCTCGCTGTGATGGAGCACTACCTTTCACGCCGATCACCTGCCACCCTACCTAAAACCTCTTTCCTCTTTACCTTAGCCAGCTTCATCCTGACCCACAACTTCTTCACTTTCGAAGGCCAGACATATCAACAAAGGGAACAGCCATGGGTACCAGGGTGGCCCCCTCATACGCCAACCTATTCATGGGTCACTTAGAGGAAGCCTTCTTGGTTACCCAGGCCTGCCAACCCAAAGTTTGGTACAGATTTATTGATGACATTTTCATGATCTGAACTCTCAGTGAAGAAGAACTCCAGAATTTCCTCTCCAACCTCAACTCCTTTGGTTCCATCAGGTTCACCTGGTCCTACTCCAAATCCCATGCCACTTTCCTTGACGTTGACCTCCACCTGTCCAATGGCCAGCTTCACACGTCCGTCCACATCAAACCCACCAACAAGCAGCAGTACCTCCATTATGACAGCTGCCACCCATTCCACATCAAACGGTCCCTTCCCTACAGCCTAGGTCTTCGTGGCAAACGAATCTGCTCCAGTCCGGAATCCCTGAACCATTACACCAACAACCTGACAACAGCTTTCGCATCCCGCAACTACCCTCCCGACCTGGTACAGAAGCAAATAACCAGAGCCACTTCCTCATCTCCTCAAACGCAGAACCTCCCACAGAAGAACCCCAAAAGTGCCCCACTTGTGACAGGATACTTTCCGGGACTGGATCAGACTCTGAATGTGGCTCTCCAGCAGGGATAAGACTTCCTCAAATCCTGCCCTGAAATGAGATCCATCCTTCATGAAATCCTCCTCACTCCACCAAGAGTGTCTTTCCGCCGTCCACCTAACCTTCGTAACCTCTTAGTTCATCCCTATGAAATCCCCAAACCACTTTCCCTACCCTCTGGCTCCTACCCTTGTAACCGCCCCCGGTGTAAAACCTGTCCCATGCACCCTCCCACCACCACCTACTCCAGTCCTGTAACTCGGAAGGTGTACACGATCAAAGGCAGAGCCACGTGTGAAAGCACCCACGTGATTTACCAACTGACCTGCCTACACTGTGAAGCTTTCTATGTGGGAATGACCAGCAACAAACTGTCCATTCGCATGAATGGACACAGGCAGACAGTGTTTGTTGGTAATGAGGATCACCCTGTGGCTAAACATGCCTTGGTGCACGGCCAGCACATCTTGGCACAGTGTTACACCGTCCGGGTTATCTGGATACTTCCCACTAACACCAACCTGTCAGAACTCCGTAGATGGGAACTTGCCCTTCAGTATATCCTCTCTTCTCGTTATCTGCCAGGCCTCAATCTCCGCTAATTTCTAATTTCAATTTGCCGCCGCTCATACCTCACCTATCTTTCAACAACATCTTTGCCTCTGTACTTCCGCCTCGACTGACATCTCTGTCGAACCTCTTTGCCTTTACAAATGTCTGTTTGTGTCTGTGTATGTGCGGATGGATATGTGTGTGTGTGTGTGTGTGTGTGTGTGTGTGTGTGTGTGTGTGCGCGAGTGTATACCTGTCCTTTTTTCCCCCTAAGTTAAGTCTTTCCGCTCCCGGAATTGGAATGACTCCTTACCCTCTCCCTTAAAACCCACATCCTTTCGTGTTTCCCTCTCCTTCCCTCTTTCCTGACGAAGCAACCGTTGGTTGCGAAAGCTAGATTTTTGTGTGTATGTTTGTGTGTCTATTGACCTGCCAGCGCTTTTGTTTGGTAAGTCTCATCATCTTTGTTTTTAGATATATTTTTCCCACGTGGAATGTTTCCCTCTATTATATACATATTTTTTTTATTGTGCCTATCGCGACTCAGCATCTCTGCTATATGGTGAGTAGCAACTTTCCTTCTCTGGTATTGTCATTAAATAGAATATTTCAGTATTTGCAATTCTCGTGAGTAGGATGTCCAGTGTTTGCTAAGTTGGAATACTTCTACGTCCTTCACAATTAACACATCGAGTGCATTTTGTGACCAGCCTATTTTGTTTTACCAAGGGGGCTGCATGGGTCAGTTATTACAAAATATTCATTTTATATCTAATTCTGCTTGGTGTGTGTGATATGCCATAGACAGATATAGACGAGCTCCAGCTGTGCTGCATATCAATGGGAGGAATGGCTGTTGAGGTGATACAGTCATTAGCGTGCAACCTCGGGGTAACCTGCCGCTCTCTTTTGTACATTAATAATCTATGCAAGTTGGGCTGTGTCTGGGTAGACATCTGTTACCCTAGCTGCCCAAGGGCAGGCTGTGGAGCCTATTAATTCTTCAAAACTGCTCCCAATTGAATGGGTGGGCCACTATCCAGCATTCCGACCCAACAAGATAATCTGTGAGAGTAGCTCTCCTGAGTATGCTTGTACAAAAATAAGGAAAAGGTATAGTAACAGGACACAGACATGTCAAAATGTTTCTGTGATTGTTAAAAGGTGGGGGAAACCTTTGCTAAAATGTCACCAGTCTACATACAGAAAGGTCTTGATTGTATTAAAAGTGGCTTGTAGTCAGTAAAGAGACTCCGAAATGGGACTTCATTGATAGAAACTACCATTTCTGGACAAGTACAAAAACTGTAGTGAATATCCCATTATAGCTGAAATGCATAAAACTCTAAATTCTTGCTGTGGGGTGGTGGTGTGTGAAGACATAATGGACAAATACATCGTTGTCCTACAAAAGGGATGGGCATACAAAGGTATTAAGGATGTGCAGAATGTGATGAAGAGAGTTAATGGAGCCATGTAAAGATCACCTACATTCATTTTAACTTCTACTTCACCAGGCTTACGCAGTTGCGTTAAGGCTGGTTTCTTACGCTTAAATGTTCACCCATCTTTTCCAAATGGTATGCAATGTTTAAAGTGCCGTAAAGTTGGCCACCCACACCCAACTGTTGGATGTAATAGTCATACTCCTTGTGGGAACTGTGGTCAAGCAACTCGTGAGCTGAATGTAGGATGCATATGTCAACCAGTCTGAGTTAACTGTTCCAAGCTTGGCACAGTGTGTGTTCCATCTACAGGGATCGAAAAAGAAATACGAGATATAAGTTACACAATATGTGCCATATGCTGAAGCCAAGCAGTCTCCATCATTCATTTCCTTGTGTACAGTAGTCGTGAAACAGCCCACAGTTAGTCAGTGAGTCAACATAGACATGAAGAGTAAAAGCTGCTACCAGCTCCTGCCCATGCCAAATAACTGGCTCCAGTAAACCTGAACCTACCACCAAATCAATTTATCGGGCCTCTAGGATTGACAGTATGCCACCCTTACTGTCAAAAGAAAATCTCATCGGCAATATTTGGTTCAGTCAGTCGTGGACTTTCCCATGATTCCACCCATAAAGGAAAAATTACCACAAAGAACAAATTAAATCCCAATAGAGTGGAAACTAAAGCAACAATGACAAACTTGTTGGTCACATCTGAGGCTGAAGATTTGGAAATGGAAGTGATCACTTTAAAAGACCCAACGTGGCCCTCTAGTCCACCTCCAGTAGCCTTGGACTCCCTATGCGTGGTGCAAGAGGGGGGGGTAGAGGAATTGTGTGTGTGTGTGTGTGTGTGTGTGTGTGTGTGTACACACGCACAATCTGCCGCATTCATGAGTTTCCATGCCAAAACAGTAATGTTCCCATGATGTCGGTGGTTTTATACTGTGGTAGTGAATTTGGATGGATAAGTAAATACTAAACTGCAATCAAATCAGGTAGAGATGTAGAAAATGATTTCGCAGTTCATAGTTCCATATTCCCTGGCTTCTTGTTTACACACTGGAACAAATTACCTCCTGAGAGAGAGAGAGCTTTTGCATGTACATAATATCTAATGTTACAGAACATACGTCTATCAAATTAATAAGGAAGTACCAGAATCTTGTAGAAAACATGAAGGTTAATAAAAAATATTCGAAGAAAGGAGGACAGGAACCATGAAACTTTGACACTGTAAGTCCATATGTCTATTCGCTAGACTAACGTACACTTCTATATGTAGGTGCCTTATACTGTGTGATCCCATGAAGGCATTAATTGCCAGTATATCATTAACTAACATTGAAGTATAAAAAAACATCTCAAGACTGATGTGTTTTCGAGAGATTGTTACCCTACTGGTTCTTTGAAACAGTTTATATGCATAGTCACAATATAACACCCACCAAATATGGGCTTCAAATAATGAGGACAGAATGGAATATGGCATCTCACAATTTCTGCTTGTGATGTACAATGACTAAGCTGAAGGGATTGTGCCTCTGGAAGACCCATGAGAACTGTACTCTGTAGAAGTTTTGCTCCAAAGTCAGTTACGTAGAAGCTAACAGGCACTTCCAGGCATTGATGAGACTAGCTACTATATGTTCGAATAAAATCACTCAGTATCAACAGTTCCAAAAATGTTGACTCTCATTATGTAGTTTCTTGTAGGAAATATTCAGAATGCATCTTGGTAATTTAACTTCTGTAATTCATTATTGACGAATGTATTTTAATACATATTTTGGGGTGATTCTGCCTCAGAGTCTTTAATTATGAGCTGTGCCTATAAGGATGCAGTGATGCGGACCTAGTTAAACTCAAGAGCACCAAGAAAAGATAATTGACAATAACACATTAATTAGACAATAATAAAGGATTGTCTTCCCAAGTGTCGTACCACAGCCAGGTCAACGGAGCAGCATCTCTTCACCAGTAGGCCAGCATGCGCTTGTCTTGCAGTACCACCAGTGCAAAGCATTTGGTGGTGAGCATTATGTAATGGGGCAGCCATTGACCTGTGGACATGGGACAGCTGTCAACCTGTGGAAACCAGCAACTTCCAGTTCTATGTATCACTCTCCAAAGTACACTCATTGACATCAAAGATTTGCACTTGGGAATCGGGTCCCAGTTTCACCTGAAATACTCGCTGGCTTGCAGTGATCAGCTCTCAGCACCCGTTTAGGAGACAGGAGCCAGCAGCATCCGTGTCCGCCAAAGGAATGGGATGAGCAGCAGCAGTTGCTCACGCTCTCGAATGTGGGTGACACAGTGTCCATATCAAACAGGTCAAGCCTCCAACAAACTTGCAGCATGACGACGACTTCCGTGCTCCTCCATTGTTGCCTTGGGAATTGGCAGTGCAACTGGCGGCAGCAGCAGCAGCAGCAGCATCCTTCCAGCCAGAATCATGGTTCCAATGACAATTGAAGACAGCTAGGTGTGCATAGGGTCAACCTCCATTGCCTCCTCTTACACTGGGTAGTTGCACACTAGGGCTAAGACTATGCACTGGGCTGTCAACAGTTAGCATGCAGCAATCAGATATTTGTTAAGAAGGGTGGATCATTTATGTTGGCGCTTCCCATATACTATATGGCAGTGGAGATGCTATGACAATATCTATCCTTGTTTTTCTCCTGCTGTCAACTATCCTGGTACTTCAGACTTTCACAGCTTCACTTTTCTGAGGCTTTTTTTCTGCTGGTTCAGCACCTGAATACTTATTGTTGCATTGTACCTAGCCTTCCTCATGACACACTGCTTAGTCACTAATATGATGGTAACTCTTGGCTTCCATGATGTATTATTCCTCACTTGCAGACTTGGACACTTGGTCGTTCCTCCATGTCGTGTTACCTTCCTTGTTTGCTGCAATTCGCTCAGCATTTCCCTCTAGCTGGCAGTGTGCTGGTCACTGACATAGGCGGATTATATTCCAGGAGCTGCTAATGTAGAACTTAGATGAATTTTTAATGTGTCTGCCAGGGATACTATCCTGGGGATAACATCTCCCCCTTCCTTCAGAAAACTCTGCTTGAAATTTTCGGTTTTGAGTACCCATAATAACCTCATCCTACATATTTTGTACCAGTAGTTACACATTATACGACGTTAGCTATTCTTCCTAGAATTAGAATGAAGGCATCTCTTTACTCTGAAATTATTAGTACATCTTTGGTCCATACCTGTACCCATTCCGGTATGTGACCTGAGAGAAAGGAACCTTTATCTCCCACTCCCTTCAGTAGGCAATATTACCCAGACCAAATGGTACCCCCATTGACAAAACTTAACATTGTGTCAATCCCTTGTCAATAAAAATAAAACTTTAAAACATACTATAAATAAAACAAAATAAAATTGGATGATTTCCTAATGATCTACCCAAGAACAAATGAAGAGCAATATAGGCAAACAGCAATCTCAAATCTTACCTATCAACATGGTCTAAGGCCATAAGGCATTTTACCGAGCGAGGTAGCGCAGTAGTTAGACACTGGACTCGCATTCGGGAGGACGACGGTTCAATCCCACGTCTGGCCATCCTGATTTAGGTTTTCCGTGATTTCCCTAAATCGCTCCAGGCAAATGCCGGGATGGTTCCTTTCAAAGGGCAAGGCCGACTTCCTTCCCTGTCCTTCCCTAATCTGATGAGACCGATGACCTCACTGTCTGGTCTCCTTCCCCAAAAAACCCCCATAAGGCATTTTAGACTTACTCTGGTAATCAGTCATCTGTTTCTCTTTTGTTCTACGACCTTACGTTCTGTACTGCAGAAGCTGCTGGTATCAGTGGCAGGAAATTGCCAGCTTGCTTACAAGTCTTAATATGTCCTACATGAATAATTGCAGTCTTCGTTGGTGTCTGTATTTTAACATTGACAGGTGACATTTTCACTACTTGGTGTGGTCCATGGCATCAAATCAGGAATTTCTTTATTTTGCCTTTTGGTGTGTTTGGATTCGTCACTGATACCCATTGGCCAATCCTGTATTGCGGTAACCTCCCTACGCATTGTCCCACCTCCTTTTGTCATTCTGAAGCTTTTGTTTTTGCTTGTTTTACTTGTTGTCACATGTCTCATAATTTTTTGCAAACTTTTTTAGCGATTTGACATCGGACCCAAGCTTCGGCTTAATTACTTCAAAAGCTGAAGGCATTTTTCTTCCCTACATTACCTTGTATTGTGAAAGATCGGTAACCATATGGACTTCAGAATTGTACACGGATGTTATAAAATTTAAATATACACCCCAATTTTCCTGGCTACTGCTAACATAATGTCTCAACTTCTTTGAAATTGTGCGATGAACTATCTTTGTTCTCCAATTGATTTGAGGGTGGAAGGGATTTGTTCCCAGTCATATAATAATTTTGCTCTGCTTTGTTCAATTGTTGGGATGTGTATGCTACAGGATGCTCTTTACCATCTGCATCCCGTCCTAGGACAACCCCCAGAGCCAATTACTTGTATCACAAAACAGAATAACTTTTTTTCAAATTGGGAATATCAGAACTGGGCCCAACGTCAATGCTCGGTTTAAAGTATCGAACACTGTGTGACATTTGGTAGACTATTGAAATTTTACTCCTTTCCATAATGAACAGTTCAAAGGTCCATTTCAGCAAGTCCTTCACGAATTGTCAATAACAATTACAGAAGCCAATGAAACTCTGCAGCTGTTTAAGTGTCATTAGTGGAAAAAGAATTCTGGACTCCTGAGACCAAGTGTGGATCTGTTCTTATACTTTCATTGCTAATTATATGCCCAAGATAATTTACTTCGATTGCTTCAGGATGACATTCATCAATTCTTAATGAAAATCATGCTGTTCTGTCTTCTGAATACCTCCTCCGTCCACCATGTGTGTCCTTTGAAAACATCATTATGTCATCCAGATAGGTCAAGCATTGTTTTGGTTTCAATCCCCTAAGTACCCCATCCAATAATCTCTGAAAGGTGGTGGGAACACACTTGAGCCCAAATGGCATTCTACGGTATTGGAAATGCCTCATCCCGCCCCCGCAAGCAGAAAAAGCTATCTTTGGTTGATCGTCTGGCACTACTTCTGTTTGATGATATCCGCTACTTAGATCCACTGTGGAGAAATAATTACACTGACTCAAGTTGTCAAGAGTCTCTGTTTGTAACCGATATGCACTGGTGATTGTTCACACACTGAGGTATCACTTAGTCACAGCAAAATCTGTATTTTTTAGTGCCATCTGGTGACTTTCTCGGGACCAAAATTACAGATGCTCCCCAGGGACTATGACTATGCTCAATAATACCATTAGCTAGGTATGGTCAATGATATTCTGTGTTGAGTGAGTGGCATTCCTGCTAATGAACCACTCGGATTAAACAAATCCATGAACTGCAGTAACAAAGCTTCCATTGCTTCTCTATTATTTCCCTGCAAATGTTTCACTTCTCATGTAATGCAGACACATTGTCATTTTGTTTGCAACAGAGGTCCTCACTTGACCTATCCCTGTCATCTCTTCCAAAACATGCAAATTACTAATTAGCAAACCCTTTGGCCAACTCACTTTGTCCCTGTCAAAATTATTGAATACTGATCGGAATTATAAAATCTCTGTCCACTTCACTGACGTGTACTATACTTCTGCATACAAAACAGTGTGACCTATCCAATTCGTAATTAGTTTCCTATGGTTCTATAACATAGAATAAATCCTTAGGTAGATCTGTATCCATGCTCACCCTGTTGTATCACTTGGATTGATCTTTCGTGCCAGTGTTCGCAGTTTATTGGGTACCACCTAAATGATCGGTGAACCCTGTGACAGTGTAACACTTGTAGCTGTTGCCCCTAGCGGAAAAAATGTCCCACCAAATTCAGTTGTACATTGAAAAAGGTTAATTTCTGCATGATGTTTCCACAATACCCCTCACAAACACTCAGCAGTACGTCTACGTGCCATCGAAAAGGCTTATTCCCCACATTAAAACTGAAAAGCGGCGTCCCCAATGACTTCGTGTCATTATCACCTACTCCATGTGACCTATATCGTGACAACCTCAGTGTCTTTCTGGCCAAAAGATCCAGACTGACTACTGACATGTGAGTTACTATATCCACCAGAAATTTGTATTCCGCAGCTTGTGGTCTTGCGGTAGCATTCTCGCTTCACGCGCATGGGGTCCCGGGTTCAATTCCCGGCGAGGTCAGGAATTTTTCCTGCCTCGAGATGACTGGGTGTTGTTGTGTCATCTTCATCATCATCATTCATCCCCATTACGGTCGGAGGAAGGCAATGGCAAAACCACCTCTGCTAGGACCTTGCCTAGTACAGCGGTGCGGATCTCCCGCATCGTCCCCTACGCTCCTCGTAGTATGGGACCTCATCATCAATATTTACTTCGCTAGCAAGCAACACTCCATTCTGCATTCGTTTCTGTGGTCTTGTGTTCTGCTGGGAATGCCATCCTAAGGATGAGGCATCCCTGTTCCCGTTTAATGGTGTTGCTTGTCTGATGCTTTCTTCCAACAGTCACGCACTTTGCGGCCTACCACTCCACATTCATAACATTCAGGCTGACGACATTGTTTCCTCATGTGGCCCATGTGCTCACTTTTAAAATGCTCCACTTCACACTGTGATCACCCTGTTTCCATGCGCAGCAATCCTAATGGCAGCAGATAAGTCACTTGGGTTCTCCTTTCGGATCCTTCTTGACATTTCAACAGGAATACCTATGAGAAACACATCCAGAGCCCTGTTCTCTGCCTCACACAGACTCATTCTATCAGACTCCACATTCTGCATTATTTCATATGCTTGTGAGTTCTGTTTCCTAATTCTGTCAGAGAAGGAGTCCACCAATTCGCTGTGCTTCTGTGATGGTCCATTGAGTTTTTCCTGGAAGAATGCCATGCTGTCCTGCTTCTGATAGCTTTGTATTAGACTGTTAGCAGTTCATCAAATGTTTGGACCTTACTGAGGTATCATGGTATATAATGTATGTTTTTGCATCACCTGCTTACCTTAATCTAGCCGTATTCAATGACGTTACTTGTGACCATTTTCCTAGTTTGGTGGCATCCTTTGCACCACTAATAAAAATAGATACATCCTTGTTGCTTTTTCTGAGAATGGCACTATGAGTTTAGCTGATACAGGATTTGATGGAATGGGTGGGTACACTCAATACAGTTTTATTTTCTCCTTAATCAAGGAATCCTTAGTCCCCAACAGCTTCTCATTGCTCATTTCTCTTTCAAAATACTTCATTGTTTTGCCCATGTTCTGTTAGAATTTCTAAAATGCAGCCGTCTGCCCCTTCAAAGTTTCACCCGTTTCATTCAGAGTGGCTACTCATGTGTGGCATTTGTGAGTAAACTCCAGCTGCCATTATACTGGAAAAGAAGGGAACTGCATGCACAATAGGCACAAAAAAGGGAATTAAATGACACTTAATCTGTATGCAGCATCATAGCCCAATGAGATTCTGTGCCCTGGTGTGCTTCATGACCAATCCTACATTTGCTACAGGTAGCTGACACTGCTTGAAAACATGGCAGTCATGCCCATATAAACTGCAGTACGGATGCCTCAGTGGCTGCAAGTAAACTTCTTTAGTGTTCCCACGGAACTGAGACAAGTCTGTAGGTTCATGTGGTCTAACAAACGACATTCTTAATGTACTATGAAGGTCCTTATGGCTCAATGTAGCCGTAAGAAAATACAGAACAAGAAAGCAAAGGGAATATCAGTCTCTCACCAAACCACATTGTTATGAAGTTCACCTCGTGGCTGTGGACCTCACATTGGAGTTGCATAGATGGTCAGCAAGAAGCTAGCTGTGATAGTCTGTGCGTTTACGATAAGCACTGTGTCCATATGGCAAAGTGCTTAACACAACTGACTAGTAAGAAGGAGAGTGAGGGTTCAAGTCCCGATCTGGCACACATTTTCACTAGGCACCTCCAATACTGCATCAAGTCCCGATGCAGCTGATGTCATCAGTTTCTTCACGTTCTTTTCTTTTTTCCTCCATCCTCCTTCAGTTTTTATAATCAGACATTTGTTAAGAAGGGTGGGGTTTTCATGTGGGCACTTTCCCTTGCTGTCAGCTCTCCTAGGGTTTTCAGGCATAAACAACCTTTCAGAGGCTGTTTTCTGTTGGTTTGACACCTGAATACTTGTTGTTGCGTTGTACCTAGCCTTCCTTGCCATACTCTGTTTTGTCACTAGTATGGTGGCACCTCTCCATATGGCAAAGTGCTTAACACAACTGACTAGTAAGAAGGAGAGTGAGGGTTCAAGTCCCGATCTGGCACACATTTTCACTAGGCACCTCCAATACTGCATCAAGTCCCGATGCAGCTGATGTCATCAGTTTCTTCACGTTCTTTTCTTTTTTCCTCCATCCTCCTTCAGTTTTTATAATCAGACATTTGTTAAGAAGGGTGGGGTTTTCATGTGGGCACTTTCCCTTGCTGTCAGCTCTCCTAGGGTTTTCAGGCATAAACAACCTTTCAGAGGCTGTTTTCTGTTGGTTTGACACCTGAATACTTGTTGTTGCGTTGTACCTAGCCTTCCTTGCCATACTCTGTTTTGTCACTAGTATGGTGGCACCTCTCCATATGGCAAAGTGCTTAACACAACTGACTAGTAAGAAGGAGAGTGAGGGTTCAAGTCCCGATCTGGCACACATTTTCACTAGGCACCTCCAATACTGCATCAAGTCCCGATGCAGCTGATGTCATCAGTTTCTTCACTTTCTTTTCTTTTTTCCTCCATCCTCCTTCAGTTTTTATAATCAGACATTTGTTAAGAAGGGTGGGGTTTTCATGTGGGCACTTTCCCTTGCTGTCAGCTCTCCTAGGGTTTTCAGGCATAAACAACCTTTCAGAGGCTGTTTTCTGTTGGTTTGACACCTGAATACTTGTTGTTGCGTTGTACCTAGGCTTCCTTGCCATACTCTGTTTTGTCACTAGTATGGTGGCACCTCTTGGCTTTCATAATGCCACTATGATTCACTTGCACCCTTGAGTGCTCTGTTGTTCCCCAGTGCTGTGATAGCTTCTATGTTTGTCAACTGGCTCAGCATTTCCCCCTAGAAGGCAGTTTGGCTTGTGGGAGCAGCAAAGGTAGAACTTGGACAAATTTTTGTCATCCCCTGGGGATACTGTCCTGAGGCATAACACTTCTGTCAATCCTATCTTGTAAGGGCCCCATTAGATGAACAGTACTGAAGAATCAGTTGAACAAGTGACAGCCTTCATGGATGAGCTTACATTTTGTTAAGATCTTCCTACGAATCTCTGTCTGCCATCTGCTTTTCGTACTATTTGTTTCATGTGGTCATTCCACTTACGATTGCTCTAGATATTCACTTCTAGACGTTTTATGGTGGATACTGTTTCCAGAATCTCTCATCAATAGTGTAATTAGACAATAGTGGCTTTCTTATTCCATGTATGTGCAAGGTGGCAATGAGAGTTCCCTCGCAAATGGGCTACCCGCAGATCTTATGCATAATTAACTCTCAAAGATGGTGCATATTTCAAAAATTAGGTGAGAATGAGCATTTAAGACTTCGGTAGTTTGATGTCCCCTGTAATTTCTCCTGTGTACAGAACAACCACAAACTTTTGGGAAGCGATTCCACCAGAGGGTCGGTTGGCAATAATTTTCAATTCTTGGCCATTGGGTATTCCTTTCCCACTTTAGGATATCAAAAAGCTCAATATGCAATATTATTGTTTGGATTTGTGAGGCCATTGTGCAAGTTTTGTCCCAGGAAGTGAAGTTAGGATGGAAGTTATTAAAATTCCTAACTGTAAGGAAGTAAAATAATAATGTAAGAATATATAATATATAAATAAAAGAATATGTAATGAAATTCTTTAACTTACTCTTATTAATTGTTGTGAAGCTGGCAGATATACCTTGCCCTACAATTTTGTCCTCATTTTTGCCTAGTATAGATGGATAAAATAGCATTTGAAAAAAAATTGTTTTATAATTTTTATTGTTTATAGTGACAGTGAGCACTTAACTATTCTTTTTGATATCTATAATATGAGCTCTTACATTTCTTTTTGTTATAATTCCAAGAACAGTTTCAGTTAAGTTTTATCTTAATTTGTGAATACATGATCAACACTGTATACGTGAGACTGAAGTGTCTAATGAGAAATGCAATGTACTAGCTATAACAAACCTCAAGAAAGAGAAATATACTCTGATTTCTTTCCTGAAATGCAAAGCATATTTCATAAGCTCTTCAAAGGAAATAAATTTTGTAAAATTTGCTAACAGTGAGATACTTTTTAGTGCTTTGGAATGATTTACTTGTTTCAGCCAGTAAAACAATATCAAATTTCTGACAACACTTTTTGCATAATGTACATTCCCAACAATATTAAAGTGTGTTTTTTAGGCATTCTCATACATTACTTTCCTTCATTACATTCATCAGATCGACAGTTACCTCCTGCAAACAAAATTCCGTTTCCTAACATGCCCATTATTGGTGTATGGCCATTATTGGTGTATGGCCATTTTCAAACAAATACCTTAATTTATTGGCAACTACTTCATCTAAATGCCTAAACCAATCCAATTTTCTGTTAGCAAAATTCTCACCCACTCTGTTTAAACTATTTATTGAAAATTCTCTTAACTGTTTTCTTCCACCTGTTTTCTTGTTCTTTTCTAACTACTTAAATTAGCACTTTGGCTTGGACTGGCACTGCACGGCCACTGGCACCTGCAATTTCTTCTTGATGTTTACCATTAGGAGGAGCTGTTTCAATTTCCACAACTACTTGTGGAAACATACCAAAAATAAAATCATCCACCTCATGATCCTCCAAATGAAAAATAATTTCTTCTCCTCCTGGGGATGAGGCTTCGATGACCTTCAAAAAATATAACACATTTTGTAGGCAAAATGAGCTACACATTATATTCCGTATATCTTAATGTATTCAAAAATTTTATTTGGATTGTCCAAATGTAAATGAAATTAAAACAATTCTTTTTTTCAGCTAACTGCATGTGAAAACAAATGGCTGGAAACTGTCAAAGGGTGTGAAAGAAAATGGAATTTTTACCCCCAGGCATTTGGGATCTATACATGGAAGGCACATTGACTTTGTGGCAGCACCCAATAGTGGAACTTTATTTTGTTTTGCTAGTAATTGCTGATGCTAGTTACAAAATAATACATTTGAATGTTGGCACACAATGTTGCTTTTCATATGATGACATACATAGAAACTCACATCTTACAGTATGTTAGAGAACACCACTCTACAAATACCAACACCAGGTCTCCTCCCTGCTATGAAGCCTTTTGTTTAGAAGAAAATATCATTAAGCCATTTGCAGGTCATCATCTTGAAAATTTGTTTGGTATTATGAGCTCTGTTTTCAGAGTTTTGAGGAAACAAATGCTGCTGAGTCCATAGGCTGCTGTGGTGACAAAATCTCAAATGTATGTTCCCCCAGGAACATACAACGGAGAAGGGAATGAGAGGAACTTAATATCTGGGTCTTGGAGGGACAGTCGTACTCCAATGGCGCCACTGCCCAAAACTGGTTGTTGACCATCATTGTTGAATGATAACAGAAAAGAATATACAGAAATCTTCTGCAGTATTTGGGGTTCTATATGATGGCAATACGGAAAATAATTAATTTATGTAATGTAATTATTGTAAATATGTAAAATATTACCAAATATATAACTTGTAAAATAATGTAATAAATTTACTTACTGGTACCACTTCCTAAGAGCTCCTATGGTAGAGTGGTCTATAATTATCTGTATGGAACTTCTACAAGTTGTAATACATATATTGCAGTGTAAATGTACCTTGAGATTTACGCAAAAAAGTTTGCTAAACGCTATTGTACACAGTAAAATACACAGGTATAGTTCATTTATTCACAGAAGTACATGGAAAAGAAAACAGAAACTGAAGTAAATTACATTAGCATATTCTATTAAACTGTGGGCAACTGCAAACAAACTTCCACATTTTGAAAGAAATAGTCCACATTGGGTGTAGGATGCTTTGTGTTAAAAGTCATGTCTGGTTTCATGCCACTAGAAGATGCATGCTCATGTGACAAAGATTTAAAAGCTAAACAAACACCCAACACAGCTACAAACTACACCCAGTCTAACAAAAAACATCACTTCTATCCAAGATTGGTCAACTTTACTGACACTGCTTTAAAAAAAGTCTGAAACATAATGCCAGCAAAACAGATAGACGAAAAATACATAGAAAACCCCATGGTTGAATCGGAAAGCATTCTTACACAGGAAAATAAAAAGAAAACAAGTGAGGTAAACATTGGTCTGACAAGAGAGCTCATCAGTAATGAAATCAAAAATGTAATAACACAGGTGAAAGAAAACAGAGGAAACCAAAGCAATACGGATTCCATAACTCTGAGACAAAACTTAGAAAGAAACTACAGCAACACAACTCTATCATCACAAGCCCAGATAAAGGAAACAGACTGGTTCTCATGGATAAAGAAGTATAAGACACAAGAATTCATCACAAAAAATAAAATTTACAAAACTAAAATCATCCAACTAACAGATTCCAAATGAAGTTGAGAAACTCTCTGAAAGACACTGAACATACAACAGAAAAAAGAAAACTGCTACAAACCAATAAATCCAAGTGCACCTTCCCTCCGATGCCAGCCAAAGCTACACAAGAAAGACCTCCCTCTCAGATCTATTGTGAACTATAGAAATGCCCCCACTTGCAAGATATGTGTTGGAAATCTTATCAGAAAACTACAAATTATAAGAGGACAGAACTATAAGAAACACCACAGAATTGATTTAGTGCATGAAAGGCATACAGGTTCCATACACAGCCACCCTCCTGTCATCTGATGTAGAGAATATGTATTCCAATACACTGAAATGGGGATGTGGTTATCACACATCCAGTGAACTGGTTTTACAGCCACGCACTATGCACAAGGGAATGGCTTGGTGATGGGAAATGAATAGAGTCATCTTTGTCTGAGAAACTCATTTATTTTCCCATACCTCGCAAGATGGTACAAATAACGTTTATCATTAATGTCCGTTAGTAAAGGCACATTGCAGTGGTGGTACAGTTCGAATGCTGATCCTGGAGGGTATACACTCCAGTGATGAGCCATGGTGCAACTGCGTGGACCACACAAGACAAAGGCCATGTCTCCGAAAGTTCAGTTTTCAGCTTGACCCACAGAGTGCCATGACTCTTGGGGATGGGAGAAAAGGTATTGCAGAATGAACAGATGCACACCATGAAATCAGCGATTATGCAAGACTTCATGTAAAAAATTGCGAGGACTCATATTAACCTGACTCTTGCTCTGCGGCAACAAAGGTCAGAAATGTGTACTGCATCGTGTTGACCAACCCACACTGCCTGCCTGCTTTGTCCTTTGTGGGCCGGTGCGCAATGCGCCATTGCCAAAATTTGGTTTAATGGGAAAATTACACATGTGGGCTGCACAAATGCCGGGAATTGTTTGCTTGTGTCGGCTGTGCCGTAGTTCTGTCCTTCACAAGCTCTGTTGCCGCCACACAGATTCCCACTTGGAGACCAGAGCTCCGTAGCTCCAAAACAAACGTGGTGATTGATCTGTGGTGCGCGTGTCTTTTAAGTTCACGAGCTGTGTAGGGGCAGTGTGGGTGCGGTGACCCCAGATCAGTCAGCAGTGGAAGGTCATTGGCCAGTGGAGTCAGCTTGCCAGACTGACAAGTGCAGGGTGGGCATGTCTTAGCGCAGCCAGCTAGTGACAGTGGCAGTAACAGGTGCTGGCTATGTACCATCCGTAGTAACACATGGCATAGGCGCATGACTGCGAGTCACTTGGGAAGACGTCATGAAGCCGATGCACTGATACCTTACTAACAACGTAGTGTGTTCACTAGTACTACAGTTAATGCACAACAATAGGCCAAAGTTCACTATTTTAATTGTTCATAGTGACATCAAGAATGAGAAGTTCGAGTGTTCATGTGTTGCACTGTTCCACAAGTTCTCCAACTGACTCATTTGCAGAATCTTGGCGTGGCACTTGATCCAGTCTCAACACTCGAGACAACGGAGACTTGGAGAGTATACACGAGTACACTGCTGTCGCGACATGAACACTGGTCCTGGAGCTGCTACTCACAAGACCAGTGGTGCGGATGGTGATGTCCAGAGACCAATGGCAATGTGATTATAGTAACTGGCATGGACACCGATCTGGCCTCGATACCCAACATGGCAGAGACACAGGGATGTGATGCACATGAGAAGCATTGTCCAGAGCTTGACTGGAGTTAGTGGATGAGGCAGCGGCCAGCTGGAGACAGGGTCTCTACAGTGGACAGCGGCTTGTGGATGCCAGATTCTAATAGCGTACAGCAGCTGGGGCACATGTTTGCTCTTTTAGATGACATGGCATGTTGACAATGCAGAGCAACCATTTGAATCAGGCACAGCAGCTGGCACACATGACATGGTCCACTGGAAACTCTGGTGGGGTTGTCTGGTGCGACTATGGTGGATGCGGTCCAAGTGGCGGCATTTGCTGCCTGGGCAGGGTGGTGGGAGGCACACATGGCAGTGTGATGACAGCAGGCTGAGCTGTGCATCACTGGTGGGTACAGGTGCAGGCTCCGTCTGACTGCTGACAAAGGGAGCGTCATCTGTTGTTATGTCTTCTGCTGGGTCGAAAAAGTGTGTGGCTGCTGGAGTGGGCAAGATGTAAGCCTGCTTGACAAGGTCGATCGAGACTGTAGACAACTTCCTGTTGCACTTAATGTCCAGTGCATTTTTTCCTCAGGCGATGATGTGGTGCGATCTGGAGTAGGGCGGCCAGAGAGTTGGCTGTACTGTCTCGGTACACAACATGACACATGTAGAGGTTGCCATGCACGAATAACTTCCCGGTGCTGTGCCGTGTCTTTGTGCATGCACAGTGGCTGGCCATATGAGTGCACAGATGTTCTGCCAGAGTGGGTGCCACAGTGTTGTGTGCCAGCAAGCAAAGCAGCCCACCACAGTCAGGAGATAACACTTGCTGCAAGAGAGAGGGAGTGGGCTGACAAGGTCCATGTAGATGTGCACAAATCAGCATGTCGGGTCGGGGAAGGTGCCCACGGGTGCGTGGGTGTGCCTCCTGACTTTCGCAAGCTGACATGCCATGCAAGTGTGTGCCCATTCGCAGCAGTTCCGAAGCCTGGGCCAGATGAAATGCGCAGCCATGAGCATCACAGTGGTCTTGGTGCTGCAGTGTGATAGGCCATGGACACAGTCAAAGGCACTGTGACAGAATTTCTCTGGAAGGAATGGTCGATGCATGCCAGTTGAGATGTCACATCATATCTCTGTTTAGAGCCGGGGACAGGCACCAGCTCCAGTTGCAGGCCACTGGAAGAGTCATGACAGAAGCTGTGCAGTTCTTCATCACTCTCCTGTTCTTGGGCGGTGTCCTCAAAGTCATAAGGGTGAGATAACAGTCCATGCTCAGGACAAACAGTTGGCAACTATGTTGTCTATCCCCGAAATATGGTGGACGTCAGTAGTAAATTGCAACAAGTACTCTAATTACTGGAGTTAGTGCAGTGAACATTTAGAGTGATTATTTTGAAACGCATGAGTGATCGGTTTGTGATTGGTGAAAATGACGAATTGTCAGGCTTCTACTGCGGGTGGAAATATTTCACTGTTGCATATACTGCAAGCAACTCTTGGTCATAAGCGCTCCAAGCACATTCTGATTCAAATAGCTTTTTAGAGAAAAAACCGAGCAGCTGCCAGCTCCCACCGACTTGCTGTTGTAATGCTGCCGATGGTGGTCTGGCAGGTGTCCACTACTACAGCTAAGTAGACATCATGTACCGGGTGCACCAGCAGCATTGCTTCTGCGGGATTCCATTTTGAGTCTGTGAAGGTCTGCTCCAGTGTGTCCGTCCAATTCACAGGATTTTTCCTTTTGAGTTGGGACCACATAGAGCCTTAGTCATGGGCTCTTGGACGTTGGCAGCATCAAGCAGATGGGCAGCGGTGGGCAGATGGCGACGATAAAAGTTCAACATGCTGAGGTAACAGTGTAACTCTTTGAACTCTGAATTGCTTGCACTTTCTCGGGTAGTGGCGTCGATCTGCTGGGGTTAATTAAATGGCCAAGGAACTCGGATTGCATCACACGGAATGTACACTTCACTGAGTTGATAACAATGCTGGCTTCACTCACGTTGAAAGACAGTGGCGGCGAGGGAGCTCGGTCAACTTGGAGTACACCAGGATGTCATCAAGGTACACGAAACAAAATGGCAAGCCTTACAAGACGTCCAGGAACTGCTGTCTTGTCTGTGCAGCATTTCACAGACCAAACGTCGTAAACAGGCTTTCAGAAAGCCCAAAGGGCCCCACTGGAATTTGGGTAGATATCTTTGCGCAATTGTTCTTGCTAAATACAGTGCAGTGTGCCAAGGCGAGGCTCAAGTCTTGAGCATGTGGGACTGGGTACCGGTCCAGCACCACTCGGGATTAAGTGCACGATAGTCCCCACATGGGCATCACAAGTTGTGTTTTCTTGGGACTAAATGTAACGCCGATGAGCATGGGCTGCTTGATGGTCAAATGATGCCTTGCCATAGCATGGCCTCGAACTCTGCCTTTGCTACCACAAATCTATCAAGCACGAGTTGACATCAGTGGCACGATGTGGGAGGACCAGGCGTGGTTATTATGTGGTGGCCCATAAAATGTTTAATGTCCTTCGGTGCAGCAGCCGGACAGGTGAGGTCATGGAATTTTTCTAGGATGTCAGTGTAAGATCCAGAGCACTTCACTAATTTTACATTGTCCCACTATGTTTAAATTTGTTGTCACATCAATGAGCTGGCTGTTTGTGATGTTGGCTAGCAGCCTGTAGTGGCCAAGAAAATCTGCACCCAGGATTGGTTCATTGACATAAATGTCCATGAGAATCTGCGGTGTAGTCTTAGGTCTAAATTGCAGTTGAGTGTCATAAGTTTTAATTGCTGAATTGTTCGCCGCTGTGATAGAGAGCGCCTCATCCCATCTGAGGTGTCCTAACATAGAACGGGGGTATAAGAAAAGGTTGGAACCTATGTGAACAAGGTCTTCATGCTGCCCACCTATTCAGCTATGAAGAGACTTGATACTGAATTGCAGTCGGATGCACCTAGACCCAGTTGCAGTTGATGTCTGGATGAACGCAGGGAGGACAACATTTAGTCACTTCATTGCCGAAGCACGTGTGTTACCAGCAAAAGGCACAAGCAAGCTGCTGCTGTCCATACAGTACTGTTAGAATGGCGGGTGTTGGGTTGCCGGTTGTGCAAGCCAGTTCGGTGGTGGTTGGATCGCCTGTTGCTGCAGTGTCTGCTGTCCTCTGCCCATGGATGTGCCAACTCGTTGACTTGGATTGGTGAGAACTGAAACCTGTGTAGCGAAGTTGTCTACTAGCTGGTGCAGTTTGGTGTCAGGTGGTGGCTGTGGGAGCCGCATGCTGCTGCGACGGTGTGAAAATGATGTCATTGCTGTGTTCGCGATACTAGGTGCTGTCACCAGCACATTGTGTACCTGGTCAGCCAAGTTTTTCAGTGACATCCAGCTGCATCTCTGTCTCTACCGCTATCACTGCCTGCACCTGAGCTGGGAGGCTGTGCATCCAGATAGTGCCTGACGACGACTCCAGCACCATGTGGGACTGTGCAAGGCTCCGAAAGTGGCACAAGAACTATGAAGATCTCCAGTCCCCACATTCCTCTTGCCACAACCCCATTGGTACAACCATTGTTCCTCGGATGACAAGATCTGCTGAATCAGCTCTTTCTCAAGGTATTTGTATGATGACTGTGTTGGCGGGGCAGTGTTTGTATCCCGCACTTCAGCCGTGAAGTTTTGGTTGAGGTGGCTCACTATGTGACCAAATTTTGCACGGTCGCATGTTGTGTGGTTGCTCATGAAGACTGCCTCCACTTGGCTGAACCACATTACAGGTTTGCAGGGCCAAAAGGAAGGTAGCCTGACCAACACCTGTCCAGTGCTTGTGGGTGCTCCAATAATCATAGGAGGCGTTGGTGTGGCAGTGCTTTGTGTGCCAAAATTTCCCTGGGCTGTCTGTGACTGTGCAGCATCTGCATGTGTAAGGTGTGCTTTTAGCTCACTCTCCAGCCTCTGGTTATGCTCGAGCAGGTTTCCGATAGTCTTTTGCAGCTCTTCTAAAGTCGCCATATTACCTGAGAGTCAAGTCCTTACACAAGGCAAAACCACACAATGAAAATGACACGACACATGACAAGAAAAAGCACAAAAAGTAACATAGACAGTTCATGAGCGAAGCATAAACACACAAAAAAAAAATTTTAAAAATTAGTTCATCCAAACAAGTTGATAGTTTTTCACTACAGAGCACAGTTTGGGTGTCAGTGCACAAGTGCAAGTTTACTCGTAGTTCCACATCACTTGTACCGACAAATGTTCATCCCCATGTGTTAGCCTCCAATCACATCGGGGTCACAAGTGAAGCAAGGGCATGCTTATCATTGTCACAGCCATAAACATGCAGTGAACCGGCTTTACTGGCTTGGTGATGGGAAATGACGAGAGTCATCTTTGTCTGTGACGCACATTTATTTTTTGATACATTTCAAGACGGTACAAACAATTTTTATCATTAATGTCAGTCTGTACTGCTGCGTTGCTCTGTCAGTACAGCTTGATCACCGATCCTGGAAGGCATTACTTCGGTGATGAGCCATGGCGTGATTGCGCAGACCATGTGAGACAAAGGCCACATTTCCAAAAGTTCAATTTTTGGCATAACCTGCGGAGCACCGTGACTTTCACAGATGGTAGAGAAGGTGCCATGAAACAAATGGATGCGTGCCTTGAAATCAGCAAATGTGGAAGACCTTGCGTACACACCTGTGTGGAGTCGCATTAATTCAACCCACGTGATCCATGGTGAGAAAGGTTGGAGATGCATGTTGCATCACATTGACCTGCTCACACTGCCACCCTGCTTTGTTCCATGTGGGATAGTGCGTGACACATCATTGCCAAAATGTGGAATAACAGGAAAACTGTGCGCACAGGGCGCTTGAATGCCAGGCACAGTTTGCTAGTGTTGGGTGTGCTGCAGTTCCGTCCTTCACAGGTTTCTGTGGTGCAGCTACTACAATACCAATAACTGAAACAAACACTTTCACACGAATACATCAAAGAAACAGTCAGGCATCTAGAGCTACTAACAGAACAGAACTATTTCCAGTTCAGTAATGAATTCTATTTACGAAGTGTTTGGAAACATAGCAAACATATTTATGAACCATGTAGAAAATATGATATTTAACAAAACTCTGCCAAATAGTAAGAAGATCCTACACTGGATTAGATATATGTATGACATCTTGTGCCTGGTAGATGAACCAAATAATAAAACTGACCATTTATCCACATACATAAACTGTGTTGATGAGAAGATACATTTTGCAACATAGAGAGACCAAATAGTTAAATTTCTTGCACATCACCATAAAGATTTAAAACAACCAACACACATTTGACATGTACCGAAAACCAACAACAATAGACACAGCTATACACGAGACATCATAACATCCCAGTTCTCAAAAGCAGGCAGCACTTAGATACATACGTCACAGACTAAACACATTACCATTAAATACAGACAATAACAAAAAAAGAAATGAATACCATAATACAAATAGCCCCGAACAATGCATACTAAGAGAATTTAGTAACAAAGCTGAACAAAAAACTCTAGAAAGAGAAAAGAATACACACCCAGCTGTCTCCAAAATATGGACAGAATATTACACAAACAAAAACACAAAATGAGAACAGGAACAACGCAAAGTGTGAAAGAAACAGAAAACAAAAGATGGTACACAATGACATACAATCACAAATAAACGCACAGAATATCCAATATTTTCAAAAAACAAAGCATAAAAATAGCCAACAAACCAACAGTTCAATTCAAAAATACTTCCCAACAACAATAGGAAAACTGATCTAAATCAGGAATATACCAACTGAAATGCAATATGTGGGATGGAAGATACATAGGTCAAACTAGGTCATTTGACACCAGATACAAAGAACTTGTAAGAGCACGGAAATACAGAACAAATCATTCAACTTTTGCAGAACACTTAGACCAACACCAATATAAAATTACCAACAGACTCACAGATATGTAAATCGTGAGGATAAACAACAACAAAAAACACCACCTCACCTTACAACAAAACTACCACAGTAAAGGAACCATAACAGAAAAGAAACAACTCCTAAATAATCATACCAACTTGGCAAAACCACACCCTCTTTAAATTGATTGACCACTTAATATAACATTAAATATATACATTTAACCACAGGCTCCATTTGCCACTACCATCTGCTCCTAGAAAAAAAATAATTTAGTTTCACAGGTGGCAACACACACAACAAGTGCTCAACCAAGGGAACAGACAGAAACACCGTTACTATACAGAGAGAGAAACACACATAACTTAAATTCAGTTTACAAAAGTGAAGTGTAAATAATGCAGTGCAAAAAATACTGTAGAATGGCAAGAACTGCTAAACGAATATGTGAATCAAAGTCTTTGGATGTCAACTGCTGCTAGCAAGGAGCGAAGGAGCAGTGATTTGGCGAATGTGTCAAGAGACACCATAAGTAACTTGCACGCCAGTTTTATAAATAAAATGCTGTTTTTAATCTACAAAACAAAAAACGTACACACATATGTATCCAATTTGCAGAATAACCACAGAAGATACTTTATAAATAAAAACAAAATGCATCTGGTGTAATTCTCTTTAATTAAATTGCAGCAAGCTCAAGACAGAAAACCAATAATAACTTTTTCATAGGTCTTCACCAGAAGTTAACTGCCTTAGAGCCACTCCCTATCATTTGCGTCATGTTGTAAACAAATAGCACATTAAAAGCGAAAATCCCTATTTAAAATGAATGGGGTAGCAGAACTGTGCCACAAGCAGGAAGGTGGTTGAGTGGCAGCAGGTGAGTCAGTACTTACTCATCATCTTCCTGCTTGTTGTGCAGTTCTGCTACCCCGTAAGTTTTAAATAAGAACTACCGCTTTTAGCACACTATTTGTTTAGAACATGGTGCAAATGATGGGGAATGGCTCTAAGGCTGTTTTCTTTCAACAATGACCCATTAAAAACAATCTTTATCACCTGATGATGCATCTTCTAGTGGCAGGAAACCAGTCATGACTTTAATAAAAAGCTTTCTAAATTATTTCAAACCTGAGAATTGCTGTTGCTGCTGTTACACACCAGGGTGCATCCAGTTGCCTTGGCCTCTGCCACTCCTATGCACTGTTTCTCCTTTTAGGAGATTTCAATGCACATAGTGCTGAATGGGGCTGCAACTCCACCTATCCAAGGGTTTAGTGGTTGAAAATATATTGATCTGAAAGCATTTGCATCCTGAATACAGAAACAATGACACATTTTTGCACAGTAACAGGGTCATTCTTTGCCGCTGATGTGATAGTTTGCCCTCCCGCTCACACATCGTATCCAGTGGGAAGTGGTGAAAGACTTCCACTGCAGTAACAATTTCCCAGTTCCTCTCTGTCTTATACAAAGAACAAGCCAGAGGAAAATATCTTCCAAGGAGATGCTATGCAAGGCAAACTGGACACTGTACAGTTAGTTGGCTGTACTTGAGCAATGAGGCAGTGTCCAAGACTGGACGGATCACATTACCCATGTGATCCACTATGTCATTGCTGGATGTATATCGAAATCCTCAGGCAACCTGTTCCTTGGTGGAATGATCAGTGTCATTGTGCAATAAGGAGCAAGTGAACGATGTGAAGATTCAAGCCCAGTCTATCTAGGGAGAATCTCGGAGCCTTTCGGCTAGCAAGAGTGGAAGGCTGACAGACAGCGATGGAGTGCAAGAAGCAATCACAGCATAAGTTTTTGAAGTTCTTTATTAACTGGTCAACTTCTGCCACTGTAGTATAGGAATCTGTAAGGAAGATCTTTGGAAAAGGCTGTCGAGTTCATTGGCTGCCATACAAGACAATGGAGTCCAAAAATGTCACACTCATGGAGATAATGTAGATCATAGTGAGATACTTTTACTATATGACGTTATACATAAGGACAGTTCCAGGTACCCAGGCATGTTGAGAAGTTGGAGGGGGGGGGGGGGGGGGCGGCAAGTTCATTTAAACTCCAACAATGAACAGGCCAATAACTTACCTTCCTCATGTGGGAATTGGACACAGCACTGTCTACAGTTCATGAAACTTCCTCCTCGCCAGACTTAATACATTATGGCATGCTACGGCAATTTAACACTGAATCTGTAGTAATCCTACTTGCATTTTCAACAAAATATGGGATTATGGTCAATATATTGATCCTTTAAGGGAATCAGGTCTTAAACTGTGGGAGGACTGCGTGCACCCCAACAGCTATCTTAGTGTTGCTCTTACCAGTTGTGTAGGAAAGATGCTAGAGTATATGATCAGCTACTGCCTTATCGAGACACTGGAATGTAGAAATCTCATTAATCACTTCCAGTGTAGGTTCAAACAATATGAGATCTGTTCAAAAAATTTCAGGACTTTGTCCACAAAATTTTTCTCCACTTACCTTTTACTTACTGTGCATGGTCTGCTTCAAAATACTCCCCTTCACAACCAATGCATCACTCCCAATGCCATTTCCTCTTTCAGGAGCGGTCTTTGTATGCCTCACGCTGGATGGCCCGATGTGCCGTCTGCGAATTTTCTTTTATCTCGTTGTCACTGCAAATCTTCATTCTTTCAATGGACTTCTCAACTATTAAAATAAAAAAAGTCTGTAGGGACCACGTCTGGTAAGTACGAAGGATGAGGCAGCACAGTGATTTTGTTTTATTTTGCAGTAGTCATGTACCAACAGCAATGAAAGTGGGGGTGTGTTACCGTGATGAAAGAGCCGTGATTTGTCTCGCCATATTTCAGGCTATTTCCTCCTCACATTTTCCCAACCCGCTGTGAAGACTGAATCTTGGTCTCCGCATCATAACTGTAGATCCACACCACATCACCAATTATGATTCTCGTAAAGAACATCTCATTTTCATTCGTGCAAACCAAATACTGTTCACAGTTTGTGATGTGAAGGTCTTTCTGGTCTTGGCACATGAGCCGTAGGATGAACTTGGTAGCAACATGGTGCATTCCAAGATGCTGCGTCAAAATTTTATGACATGATCCAACTGAAATGTTACATTCTTCTGCAATCTCTCGACAGTTAGTCTTCAATTGGCATGCACAATTTCTTTGACATTCCTGACATGTGTGTCATCAATAGACGTCAAAGGGCATCTTGAACGAGGGTCATCTTTAACCTCCGTCTGGCCATTTTTAAATTATGTGAACCATTCGTAACACCGAGTATGGCTTAAGCACTCATCAACATAGGCTTCCTGCATCATTTTGTGTGTCTCCGTAAAGGTTTTCTTGAGTTACACGCAAAATTTAATGCTGTTGTGTTGCTCCTCTAACTCCGCCATCCCAAAATTTGCAAACTGCGTGGCACACCCTTCTACTCCATACAGCACTGTACAATAACCAACAGACATACAACAACGAAATTTCCAGCAGTTACACATTAAACACAGGCATGTGCAGGGACACCAACCACATTTTGCTCCAACACACCACTGGTGCAAAATTACAAATGTTCCAGAATTTTTTTGAACAGACCTGGTACAATGACAATTTTGATAACCTAACTCTACTGGAGGCTGCTACAACCGGAGGCATTCCTACAAAACAGCATTTAATTGCCTTTTTTTTTACTTTCAATAGGCATACAATAACATGTATAGACACAATATCATCTATCAGTCACAAGAAGGGGGATTTTGTTGTTGTCTCTCCAGTTTTCTTCAGTCCTTGCCAAACTTCATTCAAGGTACAGTGACAGGACTTATGCTTCCTATAGGTTTCCTTGCATTCAAAGTGTCCTTCAGGTGAGCATTTTAAGCATGACTTGGTTTGCAATTGCAATTAATAGTCAGCAGTGGAAAGTCTTGTGAATATTGTTTGTGAATGACTTCTCCATTTTCCTCGCATTAATTATAATCAAAACTTAAGAGCCTGGAAGAATGGTCTGCCAGAAGAGATTTAAATTTCTCCCCTGAGAAAGCTGTGTGTATTGATTTATAAGTGTTCCTTTTTGTACTCACCCTTAACTAAGGCTGTGGGATGCTGTTCTACATTTTAAGGACATGGTAAGGTACCTGGGTGTTATATTTGATAGAAAACTGACTTGGCTGCCACATTTCAGGGAACAAAAAAGAGAGTGCTCAAAGCACTGGACGTCATGAAGAATTTGAATGGGAACAAATGGTTCACAGATACATCCTGCTTGCTGTAATTCTATAAATGTTTGATGTGCTCCCATCTAGATTGTGGATATACAGTTTACAGCTCAGCCCCACCAATGTTCTTGAAATGCTAGACTTTGTACACCACAAGGGGACCAGAATAGCCTCAGGAGTCTACAGATAAGTCCTATAGCAGACATATGCACAGAGGTATGTGAGCCGCCATTATCTGTTTGGAAAAATTTCTTTGTGACTAAAAAAGCACTCAAGCTCCGATCATTTTGCCTCACTGGCTTTCTCTGTAACAATTATTGTCCATGCAACCCTGGAACAATATTACAAAATTTGCCCATGTGAGACAAATCCACACTATGAGCAAAGCAGCCTTTAATGTATCTAGGTATTTTTCTGATAAACTTGCAGAGGTAGGGTTGGAGAAAAGCACCACTCAGTTTCTTAATGAAGCCTAGGATAATTTTAGACCTGACAAAGTATAACAAAATGTTCACTCCACACTATATTTTTAAGAACAAATTGTGTACCATTTTAACTGAGCACCATATATATTTTTTTACATATTGATAGGTTCAGACAGAGGGGGACAATTGGTTGTTCTATCATTTCAGTCACCCATGTCTTCAGAACCAATCTGCTGAGTGAATGTACTGTATTGGGTGCTGTGAACTCATAAAAGTGTAGATCATTTGAAATGCAGTCATGGTTTGAAATTCCCAATCTGCTCTGATTCACTCACTGCTCTGCAGACCATCCAGCATACGTACCCAACCAATAAATCATCCATAATATCAAGGATATCCTATGGTTGCAAAGACAGGGAATGGAGGCTCATTCTTCTGGTTCCAGGACATAATGGAATTTGAGGGAATGAGTTTGCCAATAATGAAACCAAGGAGGCATACACCCTTCCAAACGGAATCCAATGTCCTATCCCTCTGTGTGGCATTAAGTAATTTCTGAGAAGGCTTTAATGCATTTTTTGGAGGAAGAGTGGCTGGGCCAATGACGACAAGTTGAGATGAACAGAAGGGACTACAAGGCCATGGTGCACTTCTTTCTGGCCAGTTAGAAGTGGTGAAGTCTAGAAACACATCTTTGAAAAGGATACAGCTTCCTTATGCATAACTTCCTTCTCAGAAGTGAAGGACCACATATTTGGGATGCATGTGGTATGTTGATTACAGTTTACCATAGTTTTACTGAACGTAGTTTATATAATGACGAGAGATGGTAAAATCCAGTTTATTAGCAAATCTCCCCTCAATTTTAAGTGATGATGAGATGAATGTGACATGTGTTCTACAATTTTATATTTTGTGTGACCTATCTAAGCTGTAGGCATAAGATTTTAGTGTATGTTGAGGATAATTGCCTCATTCAATTATTATGTGAGTGATCAGCAAACCATCTTTTATGGACTTGCTGTTCCATGGAATTTCTGGACTGGTAACAATAGTTTAACAGTCCATCTTGAATTGGTTTTCACTGCTATACCATTAAATGAGACTGTGTATGCTCATGTGAGAAAGAGTGCAGGAGTGTGGATGTGATCTTCTATAGCATTTTAGCATAACTGCATTTTATGTGTTTTATCCCTACTCATACCATGTGGTAATTTTAAGGTCACAGCTAACCATGATGGTAAGTAACCTGAACAACATCAATTACCACCACCTAATGGAAATTATTTCATTACAAATATCTGATGCTTTCTGAATAATGGAGGGAGACTCCCCTGTAAAAAAAAGAAGGACTTTATCTCAAGATTGCTTTCATACTAAACTCTCCTCCCGCACAGGCCACGAAGGCCCAAAGGTACCATCTGGCCGCTGTGTCATCCTCAGCCTACAGGGGCATCACTGGATGCGGATATGGAGGGGCACGTGGTCAGCACACCGCTCTCCCGGCCGTATGTCAGTTTCCTAGACCGGAGCCGCTACTTCTCAATCGAGTAGCTCCTCAATTTGCCTCACAAGGGCTGAGTGCACCCTGTTTGCCAACAGCTCTCGGCAGACCAGAGTGATCAATGAGAAATGCCGAAATGTTGCAGACAAAAAACTCAGTCTGCTAAATATTTTAATAACATGAAGAGAGTGAGAGGGAGAGTGATTCTTGATAGCAAGAAGTAGTTAACAGATGGACAAGACAAGGGGACCTTAACCCTTTAACTGCTCTGGACATGTTAACATGTGTGCCTTTGTACCTGTCCCTGTGTGCTCTGAACGTGTTTATGCGCACTACCAGTCCTTCTACCTGGTACTCCGAATGTGTCTACGCGTAGACACATTCAGAGTACCAGGTATAAGGACTGGTGGTGCACGTAAACACATTCAGAGTACACAGGGACAAGTACAAAGGCGTGCACGTTAACACGTCCAGAGCAGTCAGAGGGTTAAAGCTGGTGACAACCATTTGTAATGCAGTGAACAAGTACTATGATAAGAATGGCATATCTGGATCCCACGCTTCATTCTCACATATCTTATGAATATACTGTTCAGTCATTCCTGTTCATCAGATACTTTTTGTTGTGTCCTAATAATATGAAATGGGACCCACTTCTGACACCAGTGAAATAGGATTGGAGTCAGTAGACTTGTTTTGTGCTTTCCAAATTCCTTTATTATGGCCCTTTGCCATGATTTATTACAAGTAGTGCCATTGTGGTCAAGGCATCTAGTTGCCTCCCACATGTGTGTGTGATATATATATATATAATAGAGGGAAACATTCCACGGGGAAAAATATATCTAAAAACAAAGATGATGTGACTTACCAAACGAAAGCACTGGCAGGTTGATAGACACACAAACAAACACAAACATACACACAAAATTCAAGCTTTCGCAACCAATGGTTGCTTCATCAGGAGAAAGGGAAAGAGGAAAGGATGTGGGTTTTAAGGGAGAGGGTAAGGAGTCATTCCAATCCCGGGAGTGGAAACACTTACCTTAGGGGGAAAAAAGGACAGGTATACACTCGCGCACACACACACATATCCATCCGCACATACACAGACACAAGCAGACATCCGATGAGACCAATGACCTCACTGTTTGGCCTCTTCCACCAAATCAATCAATCCAGCACGCTTTGCCCCAGGTCTTGGCTTGGCCCACAGCAGTGGTGGCCCTGCATCACATTTCGCAGGGCAGGCTGCCCTGACTCAAGGTCGAACTGCGGACTCCGTACAGCATTCCTCATGATGCCCCCAAGTGTCACAGCCCCGTGGTGGTAGTGCTGTAATGCTAGCACAAAATGATTTCATTACAAAAGTGGCTAGGTATTTATACGCACATGGATTGCGCTTGCTTGGGCTTTGCTGTGTCTTGCAGGACGTATACTAAACAGCTATGCGTAAACACATCCACAGTTGCTAGTGTGAATAGGCTTCTGCCTTCTTTCTCTTAGGTGCTACTGTGTTAACTATTTCCACACCTAACCTGGCCAGCATGCAGTGACTGTGTTGTGTATGGCACAACATCCACTCTTGCATGTGGTTGGCTCTACTGTAATCTACTTCCTACATTATTATGAAAAGGATTGAGTGCTACTAGCCATATAGTGGACGTGTTTAGTCACATACAGGCAGAACAAAAAGACTGTTAAACAAGTAAGCTTTCAGCCAAAAGGCCTTTTTCTGAAGTAGATACCACAAGCACCTGCACGTGCCCCCCTCCCCCCCCCCCCCCCCCCCCACACACACACACACACACATTTCACACATTTGACTACTGTCTCTGGCCACTGAGGGCAAACAATGAGCAATTGTGCATGATGTGAGAAGCAATATGGGTGATGGGGGTAAGTAAGCAGCTGGGACGGGGAAGGGGCAGGGGCAAGGGGAGGGATAGCAAAGTATGGATGGGGATGGTAAAGTGTTGCTTGTGGGAGCCATAGGGACTATGTGTCACAAGATTGTTTTCTTCGGGGTAATTCATAATTTTGGAATACAATACATGTTCCAAAATCCTACAGCAGATCAACGTCAGTGATATGGGTCTGTAATCCAATGCATTACTTCTGTTTCATTTCTTGAGTATTTGCGTGACCCGTGCAACTTTCCAGTCTTTTGGTACAGATCTTTCATCAAGCAAGTGACTCTATATGATTGCTAAGTAGGGGGCTGTTGCGTTAGCATATTCTGAAAGGAACCTCATTGGTATACTGTCTGAAACAGAAGACTTGCCTTTATTGATTTAAGACACTTCGCTACATCAAGGATATCTACTTCTATGTTACTTGCATTGGTGGCTGTTTGATCTGAATTGTGAAATATTTACTCATTATCTCCAATTTAACAGATAAACTTTAATGATAGACAGGTAGCCCTTATAAACACACTATAGCCTCTGTGCCCTATGTGTGTTGAAATACAGTTCCTGTTACTGTGTTTCAAATATTGTCAAGTCCATAAACTGTCTTGTAGCCACAAGAAGTTTTGGCGTGTCCTCTACCAGCCAGTCAAGTACATTATCCTCAACACACGGAGCAATGACAATTAGAGAGGAGCCTTGAATGCATCTTATTTACTATATCAATGTTTGTCTTGCTTCCTCTATGTGCTGCTTTTGCCAAATGGTTCAAATTTTCTGTTGTTTTGCCTGCAGTGCCCCATTTAATTCTTCTTTTTTTTCCTGTTGAGTGTACCTTATAGAACAGTTCATGATGTGAAGAATCCTCTGTGCTACATAGTCACTGTATAGAAACTTATAAAGAAACAGACATGAATGTGTAATCAATGTAAAACAAAGCCACAAGACTTTTAGATTGTAGTTTTTTTTTAAATGATACACATTTGGCTGGCGAGGGCAATACATGAAGCATTCCAGGGTACTGTAGCAGAATCTTATCTTGTCAGTGACACCAAAATTAGTGTCCAGGCTCTCTTATATTTATTTTTTATTTATTTATTGATTTATTTAACCTGGCAAGATTAGGGCCATCAGGCCCTCTCTTACATCTAACCAGGCATTCTACTTATTTTACATTCATATGTTTTAGTAGGCATGTTAAACTACATCTAGTACAAAAAGTGAAATAAACAATTAGAAAGGCACACCTGGAAAAATACATGCATATAGAGTTTATATTCGTAGATCATAAGTACTGTTATAATTAGACATTATTGAAGAGACAGATTTTAGACAGGAGTGCTAGCAGCAGGGAGTATGAGGGAGACTCATGGTGAAGGGAGGAGAAGAATACAGAGACATGATGAAACATAATTAAGGAAATATAAAGGAAAAGAAGATTGCGTGGCTAATAGAGATAGATGAAGAAGAAGGCATCTCAGGAGCAAGATAGGAGACGCTAGCTTTGCTATTTGACAGATGAGAGGATGGGCCTTGTACATTAATTTTGTGGAGAATGTTATGAGGATGATAGTGGGAAATGCTTCAACTTCTTCTTAAAAGCAGCAGGAGATTGAATTTTGCGCAAGGTAAGGGGCAGTTTGTTCCAGAGGCGGACAGCGGCAACTGAGAAGGAGTTTGCAAAAGTTTTTGTTTTGTGAGTGGGCACAGGCATGACAGGTTTTTAATCTCTGAAGCAAGGTACTGGGGAGCTTGCATGACAAGGACTAGGTGAAGTAGACATAGAGTGTGGTAGCCATGCAATTTGTCCGGCCGCAGCCACCCTAGCTCGGAGTATGAAGCACTAACATGATCATATCGGCGAATGTTGCAGGTGTAATGCACACAGGCATTCATGGTGTGTTCTAGTCATCTTTTGTTTTCACTACTCATGCCTTGTTGAATCACATCACAGTAGTGGAGGTTCGGTACAACGAGTGCTTGCACGAGCCGACGTTTCAAGTCCTGTGGAAATATGTTCCAAAACTTTTTGAGAGCATAGAGACAAGCAGACGTCTTTCGGCACACTGCGACTGTATTCTCCACCCAGTTGAGATGCTCATCCAAAGTTACACCCAAGTTCTTAACTGTTTTCTGATATGGTATTGGAGTACCGTCGAGCAGAATAGGAGGTAGCCGTTCGCGGAAATCTGAACTTATTAATTTCTGATGGGCTATTAAGATTATGTGCGTCTTTTTTGCATTTAGTTTAAGCCCCAGGTTTTTCGCCCATGTCACTACTGAAGACAGATCATCATTCATCTGAGCAATTGCAGTGTTCACATCTTCAGGTCTGACGCGTAGGTAGAGCTTGAGGTCGTCAGCATAGAAATGATATGATGACATAGGCACAATAATTTCAGGTAACATAACAAAATTAGACATGTTAAAACCCATTTTCAAACATTCCTTTACTATGGAGGATACAGAAGTGCAGCTGCCGTTTACTTATTGGTGACTGATAAAGATATGAGTGTCAGTGGTGTTGAGAAACAGCTAAAATCACCAAAATTAAACAAGGCTCCAGAGCCCCTGTCAAATCCTGTACAGATTTTGCAGCCAGGATAGCTCCCATTTGAAAACGGTTGTGTGTTTCAATTTAGTTCACATTTATGATCATACCATATTCTAGCCGGGTAATGCGGTAATTGAATAACAATTTAGAACTGGAGACATATTTAAATATTTATGTTGTATGCTGTTAAATTTACCAATTCACAACACGGTTTAAAAGACAGCACAATACCAAGGAATATTTTACTGATTCTTTTGAACTTAGCTTACAAACAATAAAACAACCAAAATCCTTTGAAACTGTCATTATTGTTTCCTTTAACTCAAATAATGTCAGATCCCTTAATCGGGCAGGTAGGTTAGAAAATTTAAAAAGGGAAATGGATAGGTTAAAGTTAGATATAGTGGGAATTAGTGAAGTTCGGTGGCAGGAGGAACAAGACTTTTGGTCAGGTGAATACAGGGTTATAAATACAAAATCAAAAAAGGGTAATGCACGAGTAGGTTTAATAATGAATAAAAAAATAGGAGTGCTGGTAAGCTACTACAAACAGCATAGTCAGCGCATTATTGTGGCCAAGATAGACACGAAGCCCACGCCTACTACAGTAGTACAAGTTTATATGCCAACTAGCTCTGCAGATGATGAAGAAATTGATGAAATGTATGATGCGATAAAAGAAATTATTCAGGTAGTGAAGGGAGATGAAAATTTAATACTCATGGGTGACTGGAATTCGACAGTAGGAAGAGAAGGAAACGTAGTAGGTGAACATGGATTGGGGCTAAGAAATGAAAGAGGAAGCCGCCTGGTAGAATTTTGCACATAGCATAACTTAATCATAGCTAACACTTGGTTCAAGAATCATGAAAGATGGTTGTATACATGGAAGAACCCTGGAGATACTAAAAGGTTTCAGACAGATTGTTGTTGTTGTTGTGGTCTTCAGTCCTGAGACTGGTTTGATGCAGCTCTCCATGCTACTCTATCCTGTGCAAGCTTCTTCATCTCCCAGTACTTACTGCAACCTACGTCCTTCTGAATCTGCTTAGTGTATTCATCTCTTGGTCTCCCTCTATGATTTTTACCGTCCACACTGCCCTCCAATGCTAAATTTGTGATCCCTTGATGCCTCAGAACATGTCCTACCAACCGGTCCCTTCTTCTTGTCAAGTTGTGCCACAAACTCCTCTTCTCCCCAATTCTATTCAATACCTCCTCATTAGTTATGTGATCCATCCATCTAATCTTCAGCATTCTTCTGTAGCACCACATTTTGAAAGCTTCTATTCTCTTCTTGTCTAAACTATTTATCGTCCATGTTTCACTTCCATACTTAGCTACACTCCATACAAATACTTTCAGAAATGACTTCCTGACACTTAAATTTATACTCGATGTTAACAAATTTCTCTTCTTCAGAAACGCTTTTCTTGCCATTGCCAGTCTACATTTTATATCCTCTCTACTTCGACCATCATCAGTTATTTTGCTCCCCAAATAGCAAAACTCCTTTACTACTTTAAGTGTCTCATTTCCTAATCTAATTCCCTCAGCATCACCAGATTTAATCCGACTACATTCCATTATCCTTGTTTTGCTTTTGTTGATGTTCATCTTGTATCCTCCTTTCAAGACACTGTCCATTCCATTCAACTGCTCTTCCAAGTCCTTTGCTGTCTCTGACAGAATTACAATGTCATCGGCGAACCTCAAAGTTTTTATTTCTTCTCCATGGATTTTAATACCTACTCCGAATTTTTCTTTTGTTTCCTTTACTGCTTGCTCAATATACAGATTGAATAACATCGGGGAGAGGCTACAACCCTGTCTTACTCCCTTCCCAACTGCTGCTTCCCTTTCATGTCCCTCGACTCTTATAACTGCCATCTGGTTTCTGTACGAATTGTAAATAGCCTTTCGCTCCCTGTATTTTACCCCTGACACCTTAAGAATTTGAAAGAGAGTATTCCAGTCAACATTGTCAAAAGGTTTCTCTAAGTCTACAAATGCTAGAAACGTAGGTTTGCCTTTCCTTAATCTTTCTTCTAAGATAAGTCGTAAGGTCAGTATTGCCTCACGTGTTCCAATATTTCTATGGAATCCAAATTGATCTTCCCCAAGGTTGGCTTCTACTAGTTTTTCCATTCGTCTGTAAAGAATTCGCATTAGTATTTTGCAGCTGTGGCTTATTAAACTGATTGTTCGGTAATTTTCACATCTGTCAACGCCTGCTTTCTTTGGGATTAGAATTATTATATTGTTCTTGAAGTCTGAGGGTATTTCGCCTGTCTCATACCTCTTGCTCACCAGATGGTAGAGTTTTGTCAGGACTGGCTCTCCCAAGGCCGTCAGTAGTTCTAGTGGAATGTTGTCTACTCCTGGGGCCTTGTTTCGACTCAGGTCTTTCAGTGCTCTGTCAAACTCTTCACGCAGTATCGTATCTCCCATTTCGTCTTCATCTACGTTCTCTTCCATTTCCAGAATATTGTCTAGAAGTACGTCGCCCTAGTATAGACCCTCTATATACTCCTTCCACCTTTCTGCTTTCCCTTCTTTGCTGAGAACTGGGTTTCCATCTGAGCTCTTGATATTCATACAAGTGGTTCTCTTTTCTCCAAAGGTCTCTTTAATGTTCTTGTAGGCAGTATCTATCTTACCCCTAGTTAGATAAGCCTCTACATCCTTACGTCTCTCCTCTAGCCATCCCTGCTTAGCCATTTTGCACTTCCTGTCGATCTCATTTTTGAGACGTCTGTATTCCTTTTTGCCTGCTTCATTTACTGCATTTTTATATTTTTTTCCTTTCATCAGTTAAATTCAATATTTCTTCTGTTACCCAAGGATTTATACTAGCCCTCGTCTTTTTACCTACTTGATCCTCTGCTGCCTTCACTACTTCATCCCTCAGAGCTACACATTCTTCTTCTACTGTATTTCTTTCCCCCTTCTGTGACAATTGTTTCCTTATGCTCTCCCTGAAACTCTGTACAACCTCTGGTTTAATCAGTTTGTCCAGATCCCATCTCCTTAAATTCCCACCTTTTTGCAGTTTCTTCAGTTTTAATCTACAGCTTATAACCAATAGATTGTCGTCAGAGACCACATCTGCCCCTGGAAATGTCTTATAATTTAATACCTGGTTCCTAAATCTCTGTCTTACCATTATATAATCTAGTGATACCTTCTAGTATTTCCAGGATTCTTCCATGTGTACAACCTTCTTTTATGATTCTTGAACAAAGTGTTAGCTATGATTAAGTTATGCTCTGTGCAAAATTCTACCAGACGGCTTCCTCTTTCATTTCTTTCCCCCAATCCATATTCACCTACTATGTTTCCTTCTCTCCCTTTTCCTACTCTCGAATTCCAGTCACCAATGACTATTAAAGTTTCATCTCCCTTCACTACCTGAATAATTTCTTTTATCTCATCATACATTTCATCAATTTCTTCATCATCTGCAGAGCTAGTTGGCATATAAACTTGTACTATTGTAGTAGGTGTGGGCTTCGTGTCTATCTTGGCCACAATCATGTGTTCACTATGTTGTTTGTAGTAGCTTACCTGCACTCCTATTTTCCTATTCATTATTAAAGCTAATCCTGTATTACCCCTATTTGATTTGATATTTATAACCCTGTAATCACCTGACCAAAAGTCTTGTTCCTCCTGCCATCGAACTTCACTAATTCCCACTATATCTAACTTTAAACTATCCATTTCCCTTCTTAAGTTTTCTAACCTACCTGCCCGATTAAGGGATCTGACATTCCACGCTCCGATCTGCAGAACACAAGTTTTCTTTCTCCTGATAACGATGTCCTCTTGAGTAGTCCCCACCCAGAGATCCGAATGGGGGACTATTTTACCTCCGAAATATTTTACCCAAGAGGATGCCATCATCATTATCATTATTTAACCATACAGTAAAGCTGCATGCCCTGGGAAAAATTACAGCTGTAGTTTCCCCTTGCTTTCAGCCGTTCGCAGTACCAGAACAGCAAGGCCATTTTGGTTAATGTTACAAGGCCAGATCAGTCAATCATCCAGACTGTTGCCCCTGCAACTACTGAAAAGGCTGCTGCCCCTCTTCAGGAACCACACGTTTCTCTGGCCTCTCAACAGATACCCCTCCGTTGTGGTTGCACCTACGGTACGACCATCTTTATCGCTGATGCACGCAAGCCTCCCCACCAACGGCAAGGTCCATGGTTCATGGGGGGTCAGACAGATTATATAATGGTAAGACAGATAGATTATATAATGGTAAGACAGAGATTTAGGAACCAGATTTTAAATTGTAAGACATTTCCAGGGGCAAATGTGGACTCTGACCACAATCTATTGGTTATGAACTGTAGATTAAAACTGAAGAAACTGCAAAAAGGCGGGACTTTAAGGAGATGGGACCTGGATAAACTGAAAGAACCAGATGTTGTACAGAGTTTCAGGGAGAGCGTAAGGGAACAATTGACAGGAATGGGGGAAAGAAATACAGTAGAAGAAGAATGCGTAGCTCTGAGGGATGAAGTAGTGAAGGCAGCAGAGGATCAAGTAGGTAAAAAGACGATGGATAGTAGAAAACCTTGGGTAACAGAAGAGATACTGAATTTAATTGATGAAAGGAGAAAATACAAAAATGCATTAAGTGAAGCAGGCAAAAAGGAATACAGACGTCTCAAAAATGAGATTGACAGGAAGTGCAAAATGGCTAAGCAGGGATGGCTAGAGGACAAATTTAAGGATGTAGAGGCTTATCTCGCTAGGGGTAAGATTGATACTGCCTACAGGAAAATTAAAGAGACCTTTGGAGAAAAGAGAACCACTTGCATGAATATCAAGAGCTCAGATGGAAACCCAGTTCTCAGCAAAGAAGGGAAAGCAGAAAGGTGGAAGGAGTATATAGAGGGTCTATACAGGGGCGATGTTCTTGAGGACAATATTATGGAAATGGAAGAGGACGTAGATGAAGACGAAATGGGAGATACGATACTGCGTGAAGAGTTTGACAGAGCACAGAATGACCTAAGTCGAAACAAGGCCCCAGGAGTAGACAACATTCCATTAGAACTACTGACAGCCTTGGGAGAGCCAGGCCTAACAAAACTCTACCATCTGGTGAGCAAGATGTATGAGACAGGTGAAATTCCCTCAGACTTAAAGAAGGATATAGTAATTCCAATCCCAGATGTGAAAATTACTGAACTATCAGTTTAATAAGTCACAGCTGCAAATTACTAACGCGAATTCTTTACAGGCGAATGGAAAAACTGGTAGAAGCTGACCTCAGGGAAGATCAGTGTGGATTCCATAGAAATGTTGGAACACGTGAGGCAATACTGACCCTACGACTTATCTTAGAAGAAAGATTAAGGAAAGGCACACCTACGTTTCTAGCATTTGTAGACTTAGAGAAAGCTTTTGACAATGTTGACTGGAATACTCTCTTTCAAATTCTGAAGGTGGCAGGGGTAAAATACAGGGAGCAAAAGGCTATTTACAATTTGTACAGAAACCAGATGGCAGTTAAAAGAGTCGAGGGACATGAAAGGGAAGCAGTGGTTGGGAAGGGAGTGAGACAGGGCTGTAGCCTCTCCCCGATGTTATTCAATCTGTATATTGAGCAAGCAGTAAAGGAAACAAAAGAAAAATTCAGAGTAGGTATTAAAATCCATGGAGAAGAAATAAAAACTTTGAGGTTCGCCAATGACATTGTAATTCTGTCAGAGACAGCAAAGGACTTGGAAGAGCAGTTGAATGGAATGGACAGTGTCTTGAAAGGAGGATATAAGATGACATCAACAAAAGCAAAACGACGATAATGGAATGTAGTCGAATTAAATCGAGTGATGCTGAGGGAATTAGATTAGGAAATGAGACACTTAAAGTAGTAAAGGAGTTTTGCTGTTTGGGGAGCAAAATAACTGATGATGGTCAAAGTAGAGAGGATATAAAATGTAGACTGGCAATGGCAAGAAAATCGTTTCTGAAGAAGAGAAATTTGTTAACATCGAGTATAAATTTAAGTGTCAGGAAGTCATTTCTGAAAGTATTTGTATGGAGTGTAGCCATGTATGGAAGTGAAACATGGACGATAAATAGTTTGGACAAGAAGAGAATAGAAGCTTTCAACATGTGGTGCCACAGAAGAATGCTGAAAATTAGATGGGTAAATCACATAACTAATGAGGAGGTATTGAATAGAATTGGTGAGAAGAGGAGGTTGTGGCACAACTTGACTAGAAGAAGGGATCGGTTGGTAGCACATGTTCTGAGGCATCAAGGGATCACCAATTTGGTACTGGAGGCAAACGTGGAGGGTAAAAATCATAGAAGGAGACCAAGAGATGAATACACTAAGCAGATTCAGAAGGATGTAGGCTGCAGTAGGTACTGGGAGATGAAGAAGCTTGCACAGGATAGAGTAGCATGGAGAGCTGCATCAAACCAGTCTCAGGTCTGAAGATCACAACAACAACAAAAACTCAAATAAAACATTTAAGACCCCTGCAATCGTAGATTAGCCACTCAGTAAGCTGCTTGAAGGAATATTTCTTATGTGACTCAACAATTACATCTTGGAGGGAGGATATCTTATGATAGACCAGTTTGGATTTCTCACAGGTTATTCTATTATTCTGAATTCTAAATGACACTGAGAAAGAAACAAGAGTGTTCAGCAGTAGGAGACAATGTGGCCTGATGAACATTTTTTAAAGCATAAGTATCTAATGCTACACGGCACCAAGAGCTCATACATAAAGTATTTGTGCAGGAACTACCTATATCTTATACGCAAAACTCACATAATTATCTGTGTGAAAGAGTTCTGCCATTACTCTCAAAGCGGTCCATGATGTGATCAGTCTGATACTGCTTGATTTGTCATTGGCCTCATGTGTTAATTAATTTCATACAGTGATTATATTTGTATCTTGCTCCTCTTTTGTATATTTTGATTCTAAGTAGTAAGGAGTACATGGTGTATTCATCAAGATCTTTTGTAAAAATAATCTTAATGTTATACGCAATAGCTAACATCATAAATAAGCAGTTGCTTTGGCTACAAGATGTTATTATCAACAAAATTAACTCAAAAGATGTGTTACAATCATACATTTTATTCTGGTAATTATGTTATTAAAGCCAGAAAAAATTCTCAACAACATTACACAACAAGTATTGGAAAAGTAATGCAATAACAGGTTTTGTGGGATACAAATGGGTTATCAAATTATTTCCATATTAAAGGCATTGTTAGGAGGCCAGATAACTATATCATAATATGGGCAGATATTTGACTAATCAAAGGGCTAGTTTGGATGGAATATGTTATTTGTTTATATAATTGCATTTATGTTGTAGTACTTTGGCATGATTTATAATATTAAATTGTTCTGGACCTGGATTCAAACCCTAGTCATTTGTTAACTAAGCAAATCTTTTAGCCTGACCGAGATTCAATTACAGCAACAATTGCTATTGCTGCCTAGGCATAAAGAGACATGAAATACCAAAGTCTTCATCAGTATCAGTAAAGGAATCTAAACTTGAAAATAAATGATGAAAATTTTTGTACTGAACTGGGAATCCCATCAAGACCCTTATTTCCCTGTTAACTAACTGTGAAAGACATTTAATATAGTTTCATTCACAAGCAACGAAGTGTGTGTGTGTTTTTAAATTTGAAATGCCATGATGTAAATTTCGAACCCAGCACATAATCAGATTGTTAACTAAGTAAAATCAGACATTAGCTATTAATTTTTTCACCAATAGTGATATTTTTGAATCTGAAATCATGATACAATTTTCCTTGTTTGCCTGACAGGGATTTGAACCTGGCACTTAATGACATTGTTTCCTATCTGTGAATATACATTAGGTATGGTCTGTTTGTTCACCAGTAGTGAGATGTGCACATGTTTGACTAGAAATAATGGCATCTATCGTTATTGTAGACAACACTCGAAGAGACATTAAAAATGAAAATTGTTATTCACTAGTGGCTCGGTGTACACATACTAGGGCTTAAAATAAAATTATGAATATTTTTATGTTTGAGGAGGATTCAAGTCTCAATACATGCCTGTCATGAAGAACTAGAGGAGTTTGTAAAAGGGTGAAACAATGAAACGATCAAACAGTAGGCTATCATTCTGTGAAGCTCAAATACCACAAAAGAGGAGATCCATATTTGAATCCCAGTCTAGCACCAAAATTTTCAACATTTCAATTGAAAATAAAAGCCTGTGACCTTAAATGATCATCAGTTCATTAAATATAATAAAATTTCTAGTGCAAGAAAGCATGCTGGTGACAGAGTTGCAGCGACTTCCACCTCTGTCATGGTCCATCCTAAACCACCTCTGCTCTAGTTGGTAGTGAAGGGATGTCATGTTTAATTCAGAGCAAAAGTATGGTACAGCTTAATGGTCTTCACATGGCATTACCAGAGGTGAAGGAGGTCTCTTCATGCCTGTTAAAAATAGGCACCTGAAGTGGGACTCAAACCCATACCACACACATATTAAATTAGGTTAGTACACCAGACCACAGTATCCAACATTTACCGGCTGCATTATTATGTTTGACCAGGAGAAGTCTGGATACTGTATGAGAAATCTGACCCTTGACTTCCTGGAAGTGGATTTCAACCTGTTCAGTACACTCATGTCCAGGCTTTGTTGTAATTTATTCAATCGCATCGACATTCAGCAGCCATGCCTGCTATGTAGTACATACATTTTATATGCTAAATACCTCCACAAATCCCACATATCAGTGACTGAAATGGCACAAAGATCAGTTTATTGGCAGTTTTAGTTGCTAATCGATTACAGTTAATTTCTGACACTAACATTTAAAACAGCTTACAAATTAGACACAGTGAAGAAAAACTGGCTGTCTATTAACTGGTTGATTACCAGGAAGCTTCTGACATGGAAATTATGCTAGCCTCATGTAAGCAGGATATGAATCCACCTCTTGCCGCCATAGCCCCGAGTCAAAGTAATTTGGAAATTTTCACTATTGCAACAAATTTCTTACTTAGGGAAATACCATTGTTGATTGTGAAGCTACCAGATAATCCAATTACTACTACGATTACTGCTATTATTTTCTCCATTTAGCAGCTTCTACAGGTGTGTTGAAAGGAAGCATTTAATACTATTTTGGCGATGTTTGGAAGCAGTTGCCCAAAAACTGTTAAATTATCTAGCTATTTCCATATCTAGGAAATACTTTGCATGTTAAAATCAGACATCTATAATTATTCTTTGATTACATTACAACTAAATTAATTGATGAGCATGTTGCCGAGTGGAGGGTCTGAATCAGAGGCTGAGACGGTTCTGCGACCGTGTGGGCTGCAGATTCCTCGACTTGCGCCATAGGGTGGTGGGGTTTCGGGTTCCGCTGGATAGGTCAGGAGTCCACTACACGCAACAAGCGGCTACACGGGTAGCAGGGGTTGTGTGGCGTGGGCTGGGCGGTTTTTTAGGTTAGATGGCCTTGGGCAAGTACAGAAAGGGCAACAGCCTCAACGGGTGCGGGGCAAAGTCAGGACATGCGGGGACCAAGCAGCAATCGGTATTGTAATTGTCAACTGTCGAAGCTGCGTTGGTAAAGTACCGGAACTTCAAGCGCTGATAGAAAGCACCGAAGCTGAAATCGTTATAGGTACAGAAAGCTGGCTTAAGCCAGAGATAAATTCTGCCGAAATTTTTACAAAGGTACACACGGTGTTTAGAAAGGATAGATTGCATGCAACCGGTGGTGGAGTGTTCATCGCTGTTAGTAGTAGTTTATCCTGTAGTGAAGTAGAAGTGGATAGTTCCTGTGAATTATTTTGGGTGGAGGTTACACTAAACAACCGAACTAGGTTAATAATTGGCTCCTTTTACCGACCTCCCGACTCAGCAGCATTAGTGGCAGAACAACTGAGAGAAAATTTGGAATACATTTCACATAAATTTTCTCAGCATGTTATAGTCTTAGGTGGAGATTTCAATTTACCAGATATAGACTGGGACACTCAGATGTTTAGGACGGGTGGTAGGGACAGAGCATCGAGTGACATTATACTGAGTGCACTATCCGAAAATTACCTCGAGCAATTAAACAGAGAACCGACTCGTGGAGATAACATCTTGGACCTACTGATAACAAACAGACCCGAACTTTTCGAATCTGTATGTACAGAACAGGGAATCAGTGATCATAAGGCCGTTGCAGCATCCCTGAATATGGAATTTAATAGGAATATAAAAAAAGGGAGGAAGGTTTATCTGTTTAGCAAGAGTAATAGAAGGCAGATTTCAGACTACCTAACAGATCAAAACGAAAATTTCTGTTCTGACACTGACAATGTTGAGTGTTTATGGAAAAAGTTCAAGGCAATCGTAAAATGCGTTTTAGACAGGTACGTGCCGAGTAAAACTGTGAGGGACGGGAAAAACCCACCGTGGTACAACAACAAAGTTAGGAAACTACTGCGAAAGCAAAGAGAGCTCCACTCCAAGTTTAAATGCAGCCAAAACCTCTCAGACAAACTGAAGCTAAACGATGTCAAAGTTAGCGTAAGGAGGGCTATGCGTGAAGCGTTCATTGAATTCGAAAGTAAAATTCTATGTACCGACTTGACAGAAAATCCTAGGAAGTTCTGGTCTTACGTTAAATCAGTAAGTGGCTCGAAACAGCATATCCAGACACTACGGGATGATGATGGCATTGAAACAGAGGATGACACGCGTAAAGCTGAAATACTAAACACCTTTTTCCAAAGCTGTTTCACAGAGGTAGACCGCACTGCAGTTCCTTCTCTAAATCCTCGCACAAACGAAAAAATGGCTGACATCGAAATAAGTGTCCAAGGAATAGAAAAGCAACTGGAATCACTCAATAGAGGAAAGTCCACTGGACCTGACGGGATACCAATTCGATTCTACACAGAGTACGCGAAAGAACTTGCCCCCCTTCTAACAGCTGTGTACCGCAAGTCTCTAGAGGAACGGAGGGTTCCAAATGATTGGAAAAGAGCACAGATAGTCCCAGTCTTCAAGAAGGGTCGTCGAGCAGATGCGCAAAACTATAGACCTATATCTCTTACGTCGATCTCTTGTAGAATTTTAGAACATGTTTTTTGCTCGCGTATCATGTCATTTCTGGAAACCCAGAATCTACTATGTAGGAATCAACATGGATTCCGGAAACAGCGATCGTGTGAGACCCAACTCGCCTTATTTGTTCATGAGACCCAGAAAATATTAGATACAGGCTCCCAGGTAGATGCTATTTTTCTTGACTTCCGGAAGGCGTTCGATACAGTTCCACACTGTCGCCTGATAAACAAAGTAAGAGCCTACGGAATATCAGACCAGCTGTGTGGCTGGATTCAAGAGTTTTTAGCAAACAGAACACAGCATGTTGTTATCAATGGAGAGACGTCTACAGACGTTAAAGTAACCTCTGGCGTGCCACAGGGGAGTGTTATGGGACCATTGCTTTTCACAATATATATAAATGACTTAGTAGATAGTGTCGGAAGTTCCATGCGGCTTTTCGCGGATGATGCTGTAGTATACAGAGAAGTTGCTGCATTAGAAAATTGTAGCGAAATACAGGAAGATCTGCAGCGGATAGGCACTTGGTGCAGGGAGTGGCAACTGACCCTTAACATAGACAAATGTAATGTATTGCGAATACATAGAAAGAAGGATCCTTTATTGTATGATTATATGATAGCGGAACAAACACTGGTAGCAGTTACTTCTGTAAAATATCTGGGAGTATGCGTACGGAACGATTTGAAGTGGAATGATCATATAAAACTAATTGTTGGTAAGGCGGGTACCAGGTTGAGATTCATTGGGAGAGTGCTTAGAAAATGTAGTCCATCAACAAAGGAGGTGGCTTACAAAACACTCGTTCGACCTATACTTGAGTATTGCTCATCAGTGTGGGATCCGTACCAGGTCGGGTTGACGGAGGAGATAGAGAAGATCCAAAGAAGAGCGGCGCGTTTCGTCACTGGGTTATTTGGTAACCGTGATAGTGTTACGGAGATGTTTAATAAACTCAAGTGGCAGACTCTGCAAGAGAGGCGCTCTGCATCGCGGTGTAGCTTCCTCGCCAGGTTTCGAGAGGGTGCGTTTCTGGATGAGGTATCGAATATATTGCTTCCCCCTACTTATACTTCCCGAGGAGATCACGAATGTAAAATTAGAGAGATTAGAGCGCGCACGGAGGCTTTCAGACAGTCGTTCTTCCCGCGAACCATACGCGACTGGAACAGGAAAGTGGCACGTAAAGTGCCCTTCGCCACGCCACACACCGTTGGGTGGCTTGCGGAGTATCAATGTAGATATAGATGTAGATAACAGAAATTGTGTCACATTACTTCATTTACTTGCAGTTAGCATTGATGCTTGTAAAATGTTAAAACTCCTTGCTAAAACTCCTTTTCCGTTAATTATAATGGTCATTCTCTACAGATGACGCACTTAACATCACCTATTTCAAGGGGTATAAGGAATAAAGTATTTCAAATTTCAACTGTTTTCATTGCAATAGACTCAAATCTTAGCATTCTATGTTGCCTAAGTTCACATTTTTGAAGAATTGGTCTAAATTTAGTGTGCACTGGAACAGTTCAGAAAAACATTGCACAGTTGGAAACCTCATATCTCAGTCAGTGACCTTATACTTTGTCACCAACTAGAGCCGGCCGGAATGGCCGTGCGGTTCTGGGCGCTTCAGTTTGGAACCGCATGACCGCTACGGTCGCAGGTTCGAATCCTGCCTCGGGCATGGATGTGTGTGATGTCCTTAGGTTAGTTAGGTTTAAGTAGTTCTAAGTTCTAGGGGACTGATGACCTCAGATGTTAAGTCCCATAGTGCTCAGAGCCATTTGAACCATCGCCAACTAGAAATTCTAACTCTATGGAACACCAGTTTCAGTAATGTGATGTAGCAGCGTTTGTTTTGCTAGTGTTCTTTCTCACTAGAAAAAAGGCATTTTACTTATTAGGCTCCATAGCTACGCGGTATCAGTAATTTCATGCGCAAGCAATGCATACAGGTTACAAAATTTAATTGTGCCATGGACTCCAATTCTGCACATACCTGAACTAAACTAGCCCAGCACAAATTCAGACCCCAACATCAGGTTGCCAGATTAAATTTCACACTGACGCACAGGATCCGCTTTCATGCTGGGACCAAGTTTATATTTATGGAAAAGAAGGTATTTTCTACCACTCCAAATGGTTCAACCCATGTATGTCGTCCAAGTGGAAAGAGATTTAACAGAAAATATGTCCAGCAGAGACAAATGTGTGGCCAAACTTCTGTCACAATTTGGGAATGGATATTAGCTAATGGTTGTGGCACCTTGTGGAAATTCATCTGCATTCTAGCAGTTACTGCTGCAAACTATAGGAGAACATACTGCCTTCTTCTGTTCCACCTTTGAAATCTTTCTATTTGAATGATGCTCTATCTACTTATGAGTGTCATTTTTCTGCATGTCTTGTAGCTTTCACTCAGTCGTCTTCTGAAGTCCCAAAGACATGAAGGGCATTCGATAAGTAATGCAACACTTTTCTTCTGAAAGCAAATTGGTTTTATTCAGGATTACGCTACACTATATTATTCTCCAAACTTTTGGCTAAAAAACCCTGTTTTTCAACATTATCTCCGTTCAATGTAACAGTGTTATGCCACCTTTTTGGAAAGGCCTGTATGCCTGCATGATCCATGTAATGCTTTCCACAGAGTGCGTCCTTCATTGCGTCAAACAGGTGAAAGTCAGTAGGTGAGAGATCCTTGCTGTAGGATGGAGAGGAAGAACAGTCCAGTGAAGTTTTGTGAGCACCTTTCTGGCACACAGGCCAACAGAGACATCCAGTTGATCAGTGAGGTACTTGATTGTGATCTTTCAATCACGTCAAATGAGAGGTCCACACATTCCAACATTGCAGCAGTCATAGCTGTGTGCAGCTGGCCAGCACGTGACAGACTGGAAAGGTTTGTGTGACCTGTTTGCGATGACGACAGTCTACTTGTCCTCACCATGCTTTTGTTCACTGCCAGGTCTCCATGGACATTCTGCAAGTGCCTATGTATATCTGCAGTTCTCTGGTTTACCACCAAAAGAAACTCCTGCTTGGAACACACCTCCATTACGGATACCATTTTGAAAGCTACACATAATGCCACCACCTATCAGAACTTCATGAAACTAAAGGGGCTCAAGCAGGAATATTCCATGATGCCAAACAACAAATTCCACATTTTTTCAGCCAAATTTGCTGAGAAAATAAAGTGTTGCATTACTTGTTGAATACCTCTCATAATAATGTTGTAAACTGCATTAAATTACATCCACACATATTTTCACCATACTATAGAAGACAAAACACAAAGTACAGTAAAACTTCATTTATACGTTTTTCACGTATACATTTTTCTCACTTACACGTTATTTATTTATACATCTACCAGTGAAATAGCCACAGTGTGCACAAGTTATAGTGCAGTGTTTCAGAGTGAGTTGCTGGTAAGTGGATTGGTAAGGTAGATATTATACTATAATAAAATTTGATACTGTAATAAGAAACTTTTGTCAAATTTAGCATTGGTCAAAATTTCTTTGCTCAAATCTAGCGCCTCGCCTTATATTTAATCAAAGGAAGCGTTCATTTTATGTTTACTGTATGGAGAAATCAGTCGCTTGGAGAGCTAGCATCGCTGCAGCTGTCTGACACAAAATGTTTATCAATATTACCAAAATTTGCATGGTGCGTCGCGTATATAACGAAATTAATAGAAATATTCCGAGGCAGATGAAGCACTGTGTAGCTTACTACAGCCCGAGTACAAAAACAGAATAAAATGTGAGAGCTATAATAAAAAATTGCGGATGCTATTGGCCGTGAAGTACGGCCAGGATACACCCCCGAGAATATAAAGCAGAAAATCTACAACTTCTGTGGAAATAAAAAATTTTCATGAATGCAGCATGTATTAAATTTATTTGCCTTCACATAGTTCACCTTCAGTGCGTTACAAATAGCTTCAAACGTTTCTGGTATTTTCGTCAATGTGCACTGCAGCATTAGAGCGCTTTACCGGTACTGTAAACTAGAGTTGCTAGAAATCGCAGTATTACAGTAAGCCTGTCTTATGAGGTGTAGCATTTCTGAGGAGAGTGTTCAGCTTCATAATATGAGGAGCCACTTTCTTTAACGCATATTGAAATTTATTCTCGTCCATTTCCAAAGGGATTTTCATGCGACTTTACGTCCTCGACTTGCAGCTCCCGTAGCAAATTTTGTCGTATATCTTTCGCATCTCGCCGTTAAGTCCATGACTTCAACTAAGTACCTTTCCTTTTCCTCTGCTTTTCTTGCAATTGCAGTGCACGCAACTGCAGACCAGGTATCATTTTACTTATGGCATTGCTGGTGTAGTGTGTTGATGTTGGCAATGACCATTCATTACTGGAAATTCATTTCACCACGAAGTACATAATTAAATCTGTTCTTGCTCTATGGTTGACAGATTCTTGCATGTATCCCTGTCCGCTAAGTAAATTAGTTATACTCGTAAAATGAACATTTCATAACAAAACATTTGTATTAAATGAAGATGAGTGTTGCCAACATCAGCATACTACATCGCCGATGCCGTAAGTAAAGTTGAGTTGCAGAGAATAGTATTAAGTCATCGTCGGCCATTATGAAGGACGTTTGACGAAATATTTGATGAAAATGTAATACCCCTTTTGCGCCACGTCAAAGATCATTGTCAAAGAAACTTTGATAGTATAACACCGGACTAAGCTCCATCTATTAATTCGGCACCGCAGCTGCCAGCTAGAAAAACAGTTTTGTAATGTGACAGACTTGAGATTGTTTTATAGATTGACAGATATGCAACAACAGTATAAACTGCAATAATAGAGTCATCACAAAAACCAGGCGTTACACAAAGACTGTACAGTACTGGAAAGCACAGTATAACGTATGAAGCTTACTGTTACAGCCGTGGTGATAGCCATAGGGAAAATTGGTATTAGGTGTAGCACTCGTTTTTTTTCCCGAAATTACGCAACTTCTGCCGAACAAGGGCACAACCAGGGGGGTTAAACTCATATAGGGATTTCCGGTAACACGACGTTGGTTTGGTCCCAGGCCACTTGGAGCGCTGCAAGTTTAGCAATTTATAGTCTCGTGTTCCTATTGGATGACGTAGTCGTCCATAATTGTTTTGGTAGCGTAGCAACGTGATCGTGATTTTTTGTTTAAATTGCAGTGTAAGTATGTTGCTATTATTCTGCTTAATTTTTGGATGCATTCGTAATATTTGATGGTGTGATGATTCAGTATTTACTTTTTTACTTTTGTTTCATATAAAACACGAGGTTGTATCATCACATTACGTTCTGTGGACTCTTGTATATTTGTTCCTGCAAAGAAATACAATTTCCGTTGCTCAGTTTACTTAAAGGGTAAGTATATTTCTTATTTCTGTTAATATTTCCTTGTATTTCATAGAGAATCCCATGCTAGCAGCTTTTGACATAGTTTGTATCCAACTTTCCGAATCCTGTAATGGAATATAATTCTGGCTTTGATTCATCTTCCTTTTTGCCACGAAGTACTCTTAGTGACATAATGAGTATCATTTATTGTGCTGTTTATTACATACCAAATATTGGACATGTTACAATTGATTCGTAATGCCTTGAGTGTGTTCTATTTCCCGTTTTCGACAGTAAATATTGTGTACAGTACATAACACTCTATCCAGGTAAAAAGTGTTTGTTGCTGTTGTATCGGCAAAGATTGTGTTCTCACATAATAAGACATTTGTTTCGAAGTCGCACAAAGCAGGTCCTTCAAGCAGTTGAACATTTACACGTATTATTGTGGCAATATCCAATGCAGTAGAAATCTTCTCGCACTTTAATGCTCAACACAATGTAATACAGATTTACAGCTGTAACTTTTACTGATAATGTACAGTTGAATTTGGTATCTACCATGGTATCTAGATGCTGAAATATACTGAAATGGTACAATAAGCAGTGTTTCTACCGCCTGATAGCACTGTTTAACGAAGTAGTGTTGAATATAGAATATAGTGCGACTACCCTCACACAGTTATATATAGAGTGATGTGCATATCCGTAGTAGAAATGAGAATTTGTTTCGTTTTTTCACTATTTTGTAGCAATAACACATCAGATTACAAGCCATGATAGCAGTTCTCAATACTTCAGTACAGGATAGCTGCATTCAGACATAAGCTAATATGATTTTTGATAGTGAAATTAATTTCACATTGAGTTTTCTTTAACATTAATCAATGTAAACCATACCTGATCTTTTTTCTCGTTCCTAATTTTTGGTTTGAATAACATTTCAGACACATGAGGATGGATCATACAGGAAGAGAGGAATCCAGTTTGAGATTGAAATTGAAATCCTCGTGCAAGTTTCCTGGATCCAGGAGTAGTTATTATGTAAAAATAAATTCCAAGCACAAAAATAAACATTTCTATAAATTTCCAGCTGCATCAAAAAGTGAGACTTTAAAGAAGTGGAAATTGATCTGTAATATAGATGAAGGTGTCAACTGTAGTTATTATTATGTGTGTGAGTATCATTTTTATGAAGCAGATTTTGTGAACTTTACTAGACACAGGCTAAATCCTGGTGTTATACCAAAGCACATGGAATTGGTGTTGTATCATCCTCCCCCCACCCATCTGTGTTACACTGGTGGTGGTGGTGGCGGTTTCACCATATCGGGTGCAAATATAAGTGTGCACGAGACAGGTCACAATGCAAAATCTACAGTAATACAACGAAGCAGTCCCCCTTTACAGAGCACAGATGATGGTGAGTACAGCTTTTTATCCTCACCTGTTCATGATGTTGAAAGTAGTGCAGGTGTAATGGGATCTGGCGTTTCTAAACGTGACTTAACTCTAAGAAAACACAAAATGGGAAATACAGAAGCGTCCGATCTTACCCGTCGGCTTTGACCCATGACGTCACAAATGTAGCGGAAACGACTATAAATGACAATTCCAATATGGCGGATATAAAAACATCGCATACGTATTATCCAATATGGCGGATATAAAAACATCGCATACGTATTATAAACACTGAAATACACAAGTTTCACAAAAAGCCTAATGACTCTAACGGGACAAGCGTGGGAAATTGGGGGTTTTTGGGTGGGGACAAACTAAATATACACAAATGTAGCCACCGACCGCCATACAAAACCACGCAAAACAACGAAATAAATCAACATCACAAAACTGACCAAATACCAAAAAACACATTCCTATCCAGAATCGGACACTTCCCTTGACCTATATAGCTCAACAGAACCTACCGATCACATCCTCCAATACAAAAAAAAAAAAACGAACACTTCCCTTACACCTACATACATCTACAACAGCTCCCAATCACATAAATTATGATCGAACACTTCCGTTGACCTATATAGCTCAACAGAACCTACCGATCACATCCTCCAATACAAAAAAAAAAACGAACACTTCCCTTACACCTACATACATCTACAACAGCTCCCAATCACATAAATTACGATCGAACAAAGATAATAATAAACAAGTGGTACTCGAGGCCAGGCAGGGGGGGGCTGCGCCCACCCTGACCCCCCCCCCCCCCCCCCGCCAAAAAAAAACCTCCCAACCTAACCTCGTATTCAGGGCTACGCTACAGATCAATGTGTAGGTCCCTAACGTCACGGGTCAAAGCCGACGTGTGAGATCGGATGTTTCTGTTGACACAAAACATACATCAAAAACAAAAAAAAAAGGAACTTACCTCAAAAAAATTCCAGCCCCACAAACTAGATTGGCCACCACAATCACACACAAATGCACACACGCACGCACGCATGCGGGAAATACAGAAGCGTCCGATCAACAACTTCGGCGATTAAACCGAATAGTTGTAAGAACTTGATAACTTCTAACGGTGTCTTTCATATCCATTCCTGAACAAAAAACCACAACCAAATACACTCAATAACAAACTCACCCGACGTACAGCAATGAGCATTAAATTAAAACAAACGAAAACCATGAACACACCACCAGAGAGCACCACAAACAAAACCAAGACATCTACAAACACGCTACAATCGCAAAACAAACTCCGCGCCGTAATGACGTCACACACCACAACACGCTTACGTCACGGGTCAAAGCCAACGAGTAAGATCGAAGGTTTCTGTTGACCCACAAAATGTATAAATTGCATAGAATTACAGTTTCCAGAGTGTGTAAATTGAAAAAACAGCTACAGAATGAGAGGAATAAATTGAAAATTCTAAAAGAGTTTTATGATGACAGGAAATTTCAGTTAATTGAAGAAGAGTTGAATGATGTGACTAAAACTTTTATTAATAGTCAATTAAGAAATGCCAATGTGCAGCCCACAGCAGTACGGTGGTCTATACAACATAAGGCATTTGCTTTATCTATTTATAAGTGTAGTCCCTGGTTGTACAGATATTTGGCCACATACTTCTCCCTTCCATCTGTCAGGCTGCTCAAGGGAGTGCTTTCCCACATACCATTTGATACAGGACTTAATCCAGCTTTATTAAACTTTTTAGCAAGGGAAGTAAGTAATATGCATGAAAATGACAAGTATTGTGCTCTACTTTTTGATGAAATGTCTCTGGATGATGGTATGTACTATGATGCACACAAACAGCTAATCTATGGGTATCGGGACTTGGTTCATTTAGGACGTTCACCTGTAGCTGCTAGTCAAGCTTTTATGCAGAAAGGCATTCACAGAACTTGGAAACAAGTTCTAGCATATTACTTTACTGCAACCACTTTCCACTACACCCATTTGAAATCACTCATTGTTCACATCATAAGTGAACTGCAGAATATTGGGTTCAAAGTGGTTTGTACTGTATGTGACCAGAATGCAACAAACCAAAAGGCCCTTAAGCAACTGTGTGAAGCAAATTTGTTGAAGCCCAGTATATCTCATTTTGTCGTCAATAATAAACCAATTGTTACCATTTATGATGTACCACATCTGCTCAAAAACACTAGAAATGCTTTGATAGATAACAAAATTCAATTTGAACCTCACAAAGCAGCAAAGGTTGAATACATCAGTACAGTGTTCTTTTTGGATTAAAAAAAAAAAAAAAAAAAAAAAAAAAAAAAAAAAAAAAAAAAAAAAAAAAAAAAAGACTCAAAACTCTGCCCAAATTAAAAGCACAACACTTCAACTTTTCTGATTCCCATGTCAAAATGAAGGTAAAAGTTGCTGCTGCGCAAATGAGCCATACTGTTGCAGCTGCAATTGAAACATATGTTTCTACTCACACATTACCGTCTGAAGCTATACACACAGCTGAGTTTGTGGAAAAGGTAGATAATCTCTTTGATTCACTCAACAGTAATGAGCAATATCCCAGGGATGGAAAACAATTTAGGTGTGCTTTATCAGAAAATTCGCCACATTTAGAAATGTGGTACAGCATATTGAGGGAAATAGCCAGCTGGCAAATAAGAGATTTAAAAATGGGAAGAAACAAGACTAATATGTTTAGCTTCATAAAAGGTTGGAAGATTACATTACAGTCTATTATTTTCTTGTGGAAGACCTTGAAAGTGGTTGGCTTTAAGTACTTAAATTTAAAGGCGTTCAATCAAGATGCTTTAGAAAATTTCTTTTGTTGTATTAGACAACATGGTATTGCTAATACAAACCCAACTTGTTTTCAGTTTCTACAAGCTCTGAAGACTTGTTGTCAATCATATGACTTTGCCTTTCAAAGCCATGAGTGTAAGTAACTGTGAAAATGATGATTACACTCCCTTGAGCAGTTTGTGTCACCTTTTGGCAGCTAGTGGTAGGAGTGAACATTTAAGTGAATGTGAGATGAAAGACACTGATACACCTGAGCAAATTTATTCTTACTCAGATGGTATCATCGAGTCTGTAGAAGATCAACAATCCTTAGCCTATGTAGCAGGCTATGTACCAAAAGCCATAGATGTACCAGATGATTGTGAAACATGTAATACCAGTCTCTACTCCTCTGTTGTGACTGAAAATCATTTGTTTACCTCATTTAAAGAGAATAGTGAGGAGCATTCTCATTTGAAATATGCAAGTGAAAGAGTCATGATTTTCCTAAGGGCACTCCATGATCAGCTGTATGAGTATCTAAATAGTCATGGTCACACAACATAACTACATGATAATTTTTAAAAAAATATTTGTGCTGTCTCATACAACAATTTGTAATAAACATGACATTGAAGAGAGACTTCTGAAGACAAGTACTCCATTTATAATATACAAGTATGTGAAAGAAAAGAAATTTACAAACAAGAGGAAATTGTGTATGGAACAACTTAAAAAGTTCAAATCATGTTAAAAGACTTTGTATTTTGTTTATTATGTGTACAATGAGAGTAAGCTCCCTATACATATACAAATGTTCTTGTATCAAAATCATGCCTTTGACTTGTTATGACAAAATCTGGTAATTCAGCAGGCACATAACTTAACACTTTCTAGATGTGATGATTGGATTCTAAAAGTATAATGAATAAAGTGCTGTCAAGGGGAATTTGTGTGAATTTTCAGTAGTGTATCAGTGTTTTCAAAGAGGAAGTAAATGAATAAAAATGTTAAAAATAAATGTTGTACCAGTGTCTTCTTTCATTATTTAAACATGATGGGTGTTGCCAAAATAACAGCCAAGTTGGGGAAAAAATGTTGTGTGTTGCAGTTAATTTTCTTTGTATGTCTCATTGGCAAAAACATTTTGGCTACATTCATGGAGTGTCTACCTGCTCTGCTCCCAATTTGTTTTTCAGTTGATGTAAAGTAGCATTATGTGTGTTTCATAAATTTATTTGAACTGTGCAGAAGTTCAATTTCAGATGGCTGAATATCCATAAATAACAATCAACAGAAAAAATAATAAATCGGATTTTGTAGACTTTACAGTATATCCTTGGTTTGTAGCACAGATTTTTTTGTAAATGACCTCTTGTTTATCCATTAGCTGTGTAGTTATTTATTTGTGTAACCTACTATTCCACTTTCGATCATGCGAGTGGACATAATGTGCTTTAGGATATGTGGAAACGTAAAAATCATTTATATATGCATGCAATGTCAGGTAATTTGATATGTGCTAAAGCTCGTTTATTTCCACATGATAACGGCCACACGGCCAAAATCGCAATATTGAGTTTTACAAAAAAAATTCACAGTCAAAAGGTGACGTCGTAATTTACGAAAATTTTTACAATGTAAACTGCAGCTACGAGTAGTTAATGTGTGTTTTTGATTGAGATTTCTGTTATATATTACTTTGCAAGATCTCAAAAACCTTTATTACTGCATTATGCGGCGCACATTCAAAGATTAAATGAAAAATATTGTCATCTAATTCGCGTATTTAGAAATAAACATAAGAGATTTTCGCGCCATATTTTTTCGTATTGAAGTTCACAGCCAGGCCACAAGTAGCCCTGGTGTCGTTCTGTGTTTCCGTATAATAACGTGGTCTTTGCACTTCTACTATATTGGTGTTCTGTGGGCACAACTGGACAAGAATTGTTGCATGTCACGCAGGAATCCCTAAACACATCACACCTCGTACTGTATAGGCTATAATACTGTATTTCTAATTATTTTGAGAATCGGTAATATGAAGAAAAAAGAAGAGCATTACTATCGCTGAAAATCTACGAATTTTGAGAGTTGTGAAGGAAAACAGTAATCGAAAGAGTGCATATTGCCAAGGTATTAGGAATTTCTACATCTAGTTTAAATTCTATAGTGGCAAAGTAAATTGAAGATAGTGCATGTGTGTTCGGAATTTCTACTAGTAAGTGGACACACATTCAGAGCGGGAAATATGAAGACGTGGAAGATTGATTGTTGCAGTGGTTCAGGCAAGAGCAGAAGGCTTTCCTATTTTTGGCCCAATGCTTTGTGAAAATGCAAATGAATTTGCAGTTCGACTCAAGTGTGGAAAATTTCAGTGTTTCATCAGGTTGGCTGCACAAATTTAAGCTAAGACATGGCATCAGCTGTCAGAATGTATGTGGCTAAAGCAAAATTTCGATCCTGAGACCGTGCGAGATTGGAAGGATACCCGTTTGAAAGAACTGACATCCCAATATGCTCCTGAAAACATTTTCAATGCAGATGAGACGGGCTTGTTTTACTGTGTAATGCCTGACTCCACAATGGCATTCAAAGACGACAAATGGAAATGCCGTGTGGCTAGAGCCTCCTGTCGGGTAGACCATTCACCTGGTGCAAGTCTTTCTAGTTGACGCCACTTCGGCGACTTGCGTGTCGATGGGATGAAATGAGGATGATAAGAACAACACAACATCCAGTCCCTGAGCGGAGAAAAATCTCCGACCCAGACCCAGCCGGGAATCGAACCCGGGCCGTTAGGTATGACATTCCGTCACGCTGACCACTCAGCTACTAGGGGCGGACTCAAAGGCGAGAACTGCCACGGAGGAAAACAAAATAAACAACGTGTAACAGTGCTGTTATGTGCTAACAGCGATGGGAGTGAGAAACTCCCCCCCCCCCCCCCCCCTCTTACGATCGGAAAATTTGCCAAGCCCCGTTGTTTTGAGAACAATGTCACATTTCCCACAAAATATACTGGTAACAAGAAATGATGGATTACGACAAAAGCTTTCGAAAGCTGGCTTCGAAGTGTCGATGCGAAAATCGTGTCAGCTCCAGCTACTTGACCTTGGAGTAATACATAATTTCAGGTTGGATTATCGCAAAATGCTCTTGCAGCATGCGATCAGATGTATAAACATCGAAAAAAAAGGAAGAAATTAAAATAAACATTTTAAAGATTAGATTTTTACTTGCCATTTATTTCATGTTGTACTGCCGGAGCCAAAGAACACTTCGAGACATTATTAATGAATTTGTTTCTTCTGACGGGCAATGCTCTACATTGCAGCTTCATGGTATAGTGTTTCAGATGATACCATTCGGAACTGTTTCCAGAAAGCCAGATTTGGAAATGAACTCCATGATCATGGTGGAAATGATCATTCTGACGATATTTCACCTAATGATTAAGAATGGAATCGACTAGAAGGGTAGGTGTCATTTCAGCAATAGGTAAACATATATGAAAACATCGTCACTACACTACTCATGACTATCACTGAGATGACGATATTTCACCTAATGATTAAGAATGGAATCGACTTAAAGGGCAGGTGTCATTTGAGGATTAGATAAATATAGATGAAAACCTCGTCACTGCAATACTCATGACTATCGCTGAGATAATTCCATGTGCATCGTGGGATCTGGATGACGAAGAGACGATGAGGATGATACAGAAGAGCATCAGCATTCCTCCGTGACGTTTAACGATGCAGTAAATGCGTTAGAAATAATTAAACAAATTGTGACGTGCCACAATGTTTCTGATGAAATAATGACAGAATTATCCCGTTTTGAGAATACAGTGTACCCTATTGCCACGTCAGAGAAAAAAACAAGCAAAAATTACGGACTTTTTTTACGAAATGACATTTTCTTCTGTGTAGAGGTTTACATTTTTCTTTATATCATTGTTAAGCATGGTACTTAGTAAGCCTATATAACGTTTTGTAAAATGTAACTTCTTATTTACTGGATTTTTCATTTGTTTTCAGGAGCGGTGGCAAGGGGTGGGGGCTAGGGATCTATAGCCCCCCCCCCCCCCCAAATGGAGTATCATATCACACTGGATAAAATTACTTAAGAAATCAGCGAATGTATTACTCCAAGAGATTCAATCTTTTTTTTTTTTTTTTTTTTTTTAAATAATTGTGTAGCACTATAGGTTGCAATGTATTTCAATCATATTTTAACAAAAGTATAAGAGCGGCAAACCAATAAATATCATTTAACTTATTATTTATTAATGCACATTTTTACCCTGAACACCAAAACAGTTACCAAAAACTACTTTAAGCAAAACCAAATTTTACCAATTTGTCGATGGAGGACGCCACCTATCCTTTTTTTTTTAAGCGATATTCCATTCCCCCAACCCCCCCCCCCCCCTTGACCGACCTCTATAATCGCTCCTCTTTGTGTTTACCAATTAATTTGATAGTATGGTGCTATATTTCATATATACATTTTTCACACTTACACGTTTTTTCCGTAGTCTGTTGAAAAAGGTATAAACGAAGTTTTACTGTACATCCAATTGAAAATTTTTAAGTAATATTTACAATCAGTAACAGTAAACTACATATTTTGTTTCAAAAAGAGACAAAACCACCAACAAAAGTTTCTTAACATCCAGACAGAATGGCACTACAAAGCACACTTAAGCTTATTTCATGCAGAAAATATTTTTCATCAAAAGCAATTAAATACATGTATATTTGTTTTTTTCAGTCAAGAACCTTTTTCTTTCAGCTTCTTTATGTATCGTCTTTACTGTAAACCCATTTAAAATGCATAATTCTACTCTATCGTGCTTTTATCTCCAAAATTACTGAATGTAATTAGTAATTTCCTGTTAGCTATCAGATCCACAGTAAGTACATTATAAAGTGTCAACTTATCACCTGAACCAAACACATACTTCATTTTATAACCGACTGTCTTCTTCCACACCACATACTTCATATAAATCTTCAGTGTCACAGCATTTCAGTGTCACCTTGATCACCTCATTTCTCGAAACACATAGACAATTTACAACATAAATCTCCTTCAGATTACAAAATAAAAAGAAATATGCAACAATAGCAGCTATATACATTAACTAACTTATAATCATTCAGTACCTTTTCATGATTTGTGTTACTTCTGTCTTATGACTCTGTTCTCTGATTTTACATATGTGGTCTGAAAAAGATTAGATTAGATTAGTACTTGTTACATAGATCATGAATAGGACAGTTCGTAATGATGTGGAGCATGTCAGGTTAATAAAAGGTGTCTATACAAGATATTACATTACACAAAATATTACATGACACTCAATATATATTTTTTCTTGTTGTTGGGGTTGGGAAATTACCCACTTACTATATCCAAAAATTCATCTAATGAGTAGAAGGAGTTGCCATTAAGAAATTCTTTTAATTTTCGTTTAAGTGGTATATGGCTATCTGTCATACTTTTGATGCTATTAGGTAAGTGACCAAAGACTTTTGTGGCAGCATAAATTACCCCCTTCTCAGCCAAAGTTAGATTTAACCTTGAGTAGTGAAGATCATCCTTTCTCCTAGTATTGTAGCCATGTACACTGCTATTACTTTTGAATTCGTTCGGATTGTTAATAACAAATCTCATAAGTGAATATATGTATTGTGAGGCTACAGTGAAGATTTCTAGCTCTTTAAATAAGTGTCTGCAGGATGATCTTGGATGAGTTCCAACAATTATTCTGATTAAACGCTTTTGTGCAATGAACACTCTTTTACTCAATGATGAGTTACCCCAGAATATGATGCCATACGAAACCAGAGAATGAAAATAGGTGTGGTAAGCTATTTTACTCAGATGTATATCGCCAAAATTTGCAATGACCCTAATAGCATAAGTAGCTGAGCTCAAACGTTTCATCAGATCCTCAGTGTGTTTTTTTCCAGTTCAACCCCTCATCAATGCATACACCTAGAAATTTTGAGTATTCTACCTTGGCTACCGATTTCCGATCGAAGTCTATATTTATCGATGGTGTCATTCCATTTAGTGTGCGGAATTGTATATATTGTGTTTTGTCAAAGTTTAATGAGAGCCCATTTGCAGAGAACCACATTATGATTTTCTGAAAAACATTGTTTACAATTTCACCAGTTAATTCTTGTCTGTTGGGTGTGATAGCTATACTTGTATCATTGGCAAAAAGTACCAGCTTTGCATCTTCGTGAATATAGAACAGCAAGTCACTAATATATATTACGAACAGCAGAGGACCCAAGACCGAACGTTGCAGCACCCCATTCTCGAGTGTTCCCCAGTTTGAGAAATCACCGGTTTTTTTGTATATTATGTGAACTGTACTTCAACTTTCTGCACTCTTCCAGTTAGGTATGATTTAAACCATTTGAGTGCTGTCCTATTCATACTACAGGACTTGAGCTTATCTAGAAGTATTCCATGATTTACACAATCAAAAGCCTTTGACAGATCACAAAAAAAACCACGGGTGACTTCCCGTTACTCAGAACATTTAATATTTCATTAGTGAAAGTATATATAGCATTTTCCGTTGAAAAACCATTCTAGAAACCAAACTGACATTTTGTTAAAATTTTATTTTTACAAAGGTGTGAAGCTGGTTTACAATACATTAGTTTTTCAAGATGTTGGATAAGGCAGTCAGAAGAGAGACTGGGCAGTAGTTGTTGACATCAGACGTATCCCCTTTTTTATTCAGTGGCTTAACAATGGCATACTTCAGTGTATCTGGGAAAATACCCTGCTTTAGAGAGCTATTGCATATGTGGCTAAGACTTATCTCTTGGGAACAAGCTTTTATTATCCTGCTGGAAATGCCATCAATTCCATGTGAGCTTTTATTCTTGAGAGAGTTTATTATCTTCCTAATTTCAGAAGGAGAGGTGGGTGGAATTTCAATTATATCAAACTGTGTGGGTAAGGCCTCTTCCATTAACTGCCTTGCTTCTTCTAATGAACATTTAAATCCTATTTTCTCTACAACATTTAAAAAATGATTATTCAAAATGTTTTCCACTTTTGGCTTGTTGTTTATCAAGTTTCAATTCACTTTGATGGTGATGCCATCATCCTGTACTCTTGGTTGCCCTGTCTCCCTTGTAATAATATTCCAAATTGTTTTGATTTTGTTATCAGAGGTACTAATCTCAGACATGATGTACATGCTTCTGGACTTTTTAATAACCTTTCTTAATGTAGCACAGTAGTTTTTATAATATTTGGCTGTTTCTGGGTCATTAGTCTTTCTTGTTGTTAGATACATTTCCCTTTTGTGGCTAGAAGATACTTATATTCCTTTAGTAAGCCAAGGTTTTTTGCATGGTTTCTTATAATTAGATTTAACTACTTTCATGGGGAGACAGTTTTCAAATTCTCTTACAAGTGTATCATGAAATAAGTTATATTTGAAATTAGCATCAGGTTCCTTGTACACCATATTCCAGTCTAATTGTTGAGACATTAATTGAACTCACAACTTTGGAGGGTAGTTTTGAATTACTGAATGGAGCTGTGTCATATAATGTAACTAGCTCACCATCATGATCAGAAAGCCCATTCTCAACAGGACAAGTATTTATGTTTTTAAACCTATCTTGGTCTATAACAGTATTATCTATCAATGTGCTGCTGTCCTTTACTACCCGAGTAGGAAAGTTAATGATAGGTGTCAAATTGAAAGAACCGAGGAAGACTTCAAGGTCATTCTTCCTATTACACTCTTTCAGTGAATCTCTTTGCAAACTCTTGGCTTTACAAATGTCTGCTTGTGCCTGTGTATGTGCGGATGGATATGTGTGTGTGTGCGAGTGTATACCTGTCCTTTTTTTCCCCTAAGGTAAGTCTTTCCACTCCCGGGATTGGAATGACTCCTTACCCTCTCCCTTAAAACCCACATCCTTTCGTCTTTCCCTCTCCTTTCCTCTTTCCTGATGAAGCAACCGTTTGTTGCGAAAGCTTGAATTTTGTGTGTATGTTTGTGTTTGTTTGTATATATATATTACAATACAGAGTTAAAGATTAATATTTCTGTTATTTACCCCATTCCCTTAAATGAGACAAAATGCATATACTATATTTATACATTTATTTACTTCTATTCAAGAATTCATCTATGGTATAGAAGGAGTTGTCAAGGAGATATATTATTTCAATTTCTTTTTGAACCTATTACTGCTGTCTGTCAGACATTTTATTTCATCTGGTAATTTGTGAAAAATTTTTATAGCAGCATATTTTACCCCTTTCTGTGCCAAAGATAGGTTGAGTAAAGGATAGTGTAAGTCTTTTTTTTCTGGTATTATAATCATAAATGCCACTGTTGTTTTTAAACTGGTCTATGTTGTTGAGAACAAATTTCATAAATGTACTGTGAGGCTGTTATAAGAATTCCCAATATTTTAAAAAGATGTCTACAAGATGGGTGACTATGAACCCCACACCTTATTCTAACCACTTTCTTTTGAGCAGTGAATATTTTTTTCTAAATATTGAGTTACCCCAAAATATTATTCCATATGACATCAGAGAGTGGAAGTATGCAAAGTATGTTAGCTTACTAATTTCTTTATCCTCAAAAGTGGCAAAAATGTAGTAAGCTTTACCCTGTCTACTGATTTCTGTTGATGTGTTATATTTATTGAAGGAACTGTACTTTTTGCAGCAGAAAATTGGATGAACTGTGATTTTTCAAAGTTTAAAGCAAGCCCATTTGCAGAAAACCAATTACTGACTTTTCAAAAGACCTTATTTGTATCATTTTCAACTGGAGTTTCTTTTACTGGGTTGATAGTGATGCTTCCATCATGAGCAAACAGTTTCAGTTCAGCTTCCTGTTTCGGATAGGAAGGGAGGTCGTTCACATATATCAAGAACAGAAGGGGAGCCATGATTGAACCCTGTGGAACACCTAATGTAATTTCACCCCAGTTAGATGAAGTGGCAAACTTATTTAAATCACTTGACCCATATAAGGAAACTTTTTGCTTCCTTTTCTGTACGTTTGTCTTAAACCACTCATATCCTATTCCATTTATACCATAGAATTGTAATTTCTGTAACATAATGTCATGGTTCACACAATCAAATGCTTTGGACAAGTCACAGAAAATTCCTATTTGAGACATTTTACTATTTAAAGACTCTATTTTGTGGACATTGAAATTGTATATTGCTGTCTCAATGGAACAGCATTTTCCACATCCAAACTGTGATTTACTAAGTATCCCATTACTGTTGAGATGGCTGACCACTCTTGAGTACATTACTTTCTCAAATATTTTTGAAAATTCTGTAAGTTAGGATACTGGCAGATAAGTATTTACATCTGTTGTGTCCCACTTTGTGTAGAGAGGCCTGACAGTGGCATATTTTAACCTGTCTGGAAAAATACCTTGAGTTAGTGATGCATTACATATGTGACTCAGAATATCAGCTATAATTGCTCCACATTGTTTAAATATCTTATTAGAGATGTCATCTACTCCAACAGAACATTTATTTTTCAAAGATTTACTAATTTTACTTATTTCACAGGAGGCTGTTAGGTGAAACTTAATCTAAGTGTTTTCAAAACAGACTCTTCCATGTACTGTCTGGCTTTTTCTTTTGAACTGTTCTCTACAGTAGGAAAGTTAGTTCAGGGGTTTTGTGCAGCTGTTGTGACAGGTGGTTTCATTGGGGAAATTGTAGCAACGTGGGAATTGGGGAAACAAACGAGACTCTTCCATTCTTTTGCAGGGTTTGCTCAAGAGAGGATTATAGCTGAACAGGAGGAGAAAATTAGAGCCCTTCAGTCTGATTTGGACAGAGCGAGGGAGGAACTGAAGAGGTTAAGGGGGAGGAGGGTAAACAGCGGTGGGAATTGGTAGCTGGGAACAGGAGCCACAGAAAGAGAACAGTTTCCCAACTGGCACAACCAATAGATTTGCCTTGCTACCATAGTTAATTAAGGAAGAGGCTCCAGTAGAAGTAGATGTAGTTAAGATGCAACAGAATCTCACTAGGAAATCAACTATTTCAAAAAAAGTAGAAAGTAAGAGGAAAGTTCTGTTGCTAGGTAGCAGCCATGGAAGAGGCGTGGGCCAAATTTTGGAGGAAAAATTAGGTGACAGGTACCAGGTTACAAACTTTTTCAAGCCAAGTGCATGTCTTAGCCAGGTGGTAGAGGATATAGGTTCCTTGTGCAAGTGTTTCTCAAAGCAGGATCATGTGATTATAGTGGGTGGAGTGGGAAACAGCATTGATAGGGATCAGGGCTACAGTATTGAGTGTGACCTGGTGAAAATAGCCTCTGCAACGACCCATACCAATGTGGGCTGGTACCTGCTTTCGTGCAGCATGATCAGCCCTAGCTGAACAGCTCTGTCAGGAGGGTAAATATGGAGTTGTATCAGTCGCGTAGGGTGGCCATTCTGTCAGACATTGGATTGGTTCCTGTCGAGGCTACTGATAGGGGGGATTTCACAAGGCATGGCCTACACCTCATTAGGAAAGGGAAGGGTAAACTGGCAGGGTTGTTAGCGAAATCCATAAGGGAGGGCACCTAGTATTCATGGATGTATCTCTTTTTTAGACTAGGCAGGCAGTTGCTAAAGAGGTCCAAAACTCACAAGATTCTCACAACAGTAAAGTAAATAATAATGTTAACATATTTAACCAAATTATTGGTTTATTAAAGAAAAAAGTAGATTCTCACAAAAGTAAAGTAAAAAAGCACGTTACCATTTTTCACCAAAATATTTTGGAATTGAAGAATAAACTAGATGAGCTCCTGGTTTGTTTAGATGACAATGAATCTGATAATATAATAGATATACTATGCCTGTCTGAGAACCACATTGTGTCTGATATATAAAAGGTAAATATCAGTGATTATAAACTAGCTGCACATGTGAGTAGAGAGTACAAGGTGAGAGGAGGAGTTGCCATATATGTCAAAAGTTATCACTGTGTAAAAAGTTTAGATACGAAAAAGATTTGTTTAGAGCAACATATAGAAGCATGTGCCTGTCAACTTAAACTGAAGGAGGGCTCTTTTGTAATTGTAACAGTATATAGGTCCGCTTCAGGGAACTTTCATTTATTCCTGGAAAACGTGGATGCCTTGTTGTGCCATCTGTCGGATACAGGAAAGCAAATTATTATTTGTGGGGACTTCAATGTTGATTCACTGAAAGAGTGTAATAGGAAGAATGACCTAAGAGTCTTGCTCGGTTCTTTCAATTTGACATCTGTCATTAATTTTCCTACTCAGGTAGTAAAGGACAGCAGCACATTGATAGATAACACTTTTATAGACCAAGATAAGTTAAAAAAAAAAATTATTGTCCTCTTGAGAATGGCCGTCCCGATCATGGTGCTCAGCTAGTTACAGTATATGACAGCTCCATTCAGTAATTCAAAACTACCCTCCAAAGTTGTGCTTTCAATTAATGACTCAACAATTAGAAATTTCAGGGCAAATCTTCAGGAGTTAGACTGGGATGAGGTGTACAAGGAACCCGATGCTAATTTCAAATATAACTTATTTCATGATACACTTGTAAGAGAATTTGAAAACTGTCTCCCCATGAGAGTAGTTAAATCTAATTATAAGAAACCATGCAAAAAACCTTGGCTTACTAAAGGAATAAAAGTATCTTCTAGCCACAAAAGGGAAATGTATCTAACAACAAGAAAGACTAATGACCCAGAAACAGCCAAATATTATAAAAACTACTGTGCTACATTAAGAAAGGTTATTAAGAAGTCCATCATGTCTGAGATTAGTACCTCTGATAACAAAATCAAAACAATTTAGAGTATTATTACAAGGGAGACAGGGCAACCAAGAGTACAGAATGACAGCATTACCATCAGAGCAAATGGAAACTTGACCAACAACAAGCCAAAAGTGGAAAACATTTTGAATAATCATTTTTTAAATGTTGTAGAGAAAATAGGATTTAAATGTTCATTAGAAGAAGCAAGGCAGTTAATGGAAGAGGCCTTACCCACACAATTTGATATAATTGGAATTCCACCCACCTCCCCTTCAGAAATTAGGAAGATAATACACTCTATCAAGAATAAAAGCTCACATGGAATTGATGGCATTTCCAGCAGGATAATAAAAGCTTGTTCCCAAGAGGTAAGTGGGATTCCTAGCCACATATGAAATAGCTCTCTAAAGCAGGGTATTTTCCCAGATACACTGAAGTATACCATTTTTAAACCACTGCATAAAAAAGGAGATACGTCTGATGTCAACAACTACTGCCCAATCTCTCTTCTGACTGCCTTATCCAAAATTCTTGAAAAAGTAATGTATTATAGAGCAGCTTCACACCTTTGTAAAAATAAAGTTTTAACAAAATGTCAGTTTGGTTTCAGAAAGGTTTTTCAGCGGAAAGTGCTATACCTTCTTTCACTAATGAAATATTACATGCTCTGAGTAACCGGAAGTCACCCATTGGAATTTTTTTTGATCTCTCAGAGGCTTTTGATTGTGTAAATCATGGAATACTTCTAGATAAGCTCAAGTACTGTGGTATGAATGGGACAGCACTCAAATGGTTTAAATCGTACCTAACTGGAAGAGTGCAGAAATTTGAAATACAGTTCACATAATATACTAAAAACTGGTGATTTCTCAAACTAGGGGAACAATCAAGAATGGGGTGCCACAAGGTTTGGTCTTGGGTCCTCTGCTTTTCTTAATATACATTAATGACTTGCAATTCTGTATTCATGAAGATGCAAAGCTGGTACTTTTTGCCGATGATACAAGTATTGCTATCACACCCAACAGACAAGAATTAACTGGTGAAATTGTAAACAATGTTTTTCAGAAAATCATAATGTGGTTCTCTGCAAATGGGCTCTCATTAAACTTTGACAATACACAGTATACACAGTTCCACAAAGTAAATGGAATGACACCATTAATAAATATAGACTTCAATCAGAAATCGGTAGCTAAGGTAGAATATTCAAAATTTCTAGGTGTGTGCATTGATGAGGGGTTGCACTGGGAAAAACACACTGAGGATCTGCTGAAACTTTTGAGTTCAGCTACTTATGCTATTAGGATCATTGCAAATTTTGGCGACATACATCTGAGTAAATTAGCTTACCATGCCTATTTTCATTCTCTGGTTTCATATTCTGGGGTAACTCATCATTGAGTGAAAGAGTATTCATTGCACAAAAGCGTGGAATCAGAATAATTGCTGGAGTTCATCCAAGATCATCCTGCAGACACTTATTTAAAGAGCTAGAGATCTTCACTGTAGCCTCACAATATATATATTCACTTATGAGATTTGTTATTAATGATCCAAACGAATTCAAAAATAATAGCAGTGTACATGGCTGCAACATTAGGAGAAAGGATGATCTTCACTACTCAAGGTTAAATCTAACTTTGGCTGAGAAGGGGGTAAATTATGCTGCCACAAAAGTCTTTGGTCACTTACCTAATAGCATCAAAAGTATGACAGGTAGCCATATAGCATTTACAAGGAAATTAAAAGAATTTCTTAATGGCAACTCCTTCTACTCATTAGATGAATTTTTGGATATAGTAAGTTGGTAATTTCCCCGACCCTCCCTAAAAAAATTAAAAATATTAAGAATCGTGTAATATTTTGTGTAATGTAATATCTTGTATAGACACCTTTTACTAACCTGACACATTCCACATCATTATGAAGTGTCGTCTTCATGATCTATGGAACAAGTACTAATCTAATCACCATTTTTCCCCCTACACTTAAGAAATGGTTGTTAAATACATCAGCTACTTGTGTACTGTTGGTTAGGTTGGTCTTGTTCTCTTTAATAGTAATACTACCTATGCCAGCAGTTACTTTTCCTGTCTTTCTTCTAACAACATTCCAAATTGATCTGATTTTATTGCCATAGTTGTTAATTACTTCTCTAACATACATATTTCTTTATTTCCTTACAACTCCTCTTAGTATGTTACAATAATTTTTGTAGTGTAAAACTAGTTCTGGATCTTTACTAGTTCTTGCTGTCTCATACAGGTTTCTTTTTCTTTCTGAAGACACTTTAATACCTGTAGTAATCCAAGGTTTCTTTGAAAAGTGTGTAGTGCTACATTTAGTAATTTTCTTTTTGAAGCAATGTTCAAAAAGGTATATAAATCTATCAAGAAACATGTTGCATTTGTTATTAGCATTTGGCTCATTATATACATCTCCCCAATTAACATTTCTTAAGCTTTCTCTGAAGTGCCCTATGGATACCAGGTTGAGCAACCTCATACTTTTACTTAATGTTTTCTGAACTGTACACCTTGTTAAGTTTTGTAAGCTAATCGGTTGTGCATCATGGTCTGACAATCCATTTACCACAGGGAAAGCATGTGTTTGTTTAACAACCTCTTTCTGTAGAAATACATTATCTATTAGCATGCTACTGTCTTGATCTATACGTGTAAGCAAATTGATCACTGATTCTAAGTTGTATGTTATTAATAACACTTCTAGTTCACTTTTCCTATCAGAATTACGTAGAAAGTTTACATTGAAATCACCACAGATTAATAACCTCTTCATTTTGTTTGATAGACAGCATAATATGGAGTCAAACTTTTTTATGAACAGCTCTGTCTCCTAATGGGGACCTGTAGACTGTTGTTAATATCAATGCTACATTATCTAGCTGAAGTTCACATGCAGAAACCTCAAAGTGTTGATCAACACAAAATTTGCTTACTACTTCAGTTTTGCATTTATACCCTTGTTTTATGAAAATGGCAACTCCTCCTTTATCCGTCCTAGATCTACAAGTGTAAGATGCTAAATTATACCCACTTATACTGACACTATCCATGCCCACAGTTACATAGTGTTCAGACAGACAGAGTATATCAACCTCATTCTTATTTTTGAGATCATCTAAACGCACTAATAGCTCATCTACGTTATTTTTATTCACCTGATTGATACTGCCCTTACCACTATTTACTGTACATGAAGTTTCTTTTATTCTGTTTATCTTGGTTGTCATCTGTCTGGACTTCGGCTTTAACCTAAAAAACCTGTCTGCCTGGTCCCATTAACCACAGGGATCACCCCTTGTGTGACTGTGGACCCCCTTACAGTTTCTGCTAATAGAGAAACTAACTTATTTTTCCCCATCCTATTCAGGTGCAGACCATGTGTAGTGTAGCCCCACCTACCAATAGCATTTACTGGAACAACACTTATGTGAGATTTTGCTGGTGTCTGGAGGATCCCGTTCAGCGCAATGTTAATATCCCTTACAGCACTGTTTACCCAGGGCTGGTCATGGTGCTGAAAGACCTCCACTTTGAGTACTGTAGAAGCTGCATATATGGCCTTGTCCTCCACTATCGGTGAAGCTCTCTGGATCTGTATACTGATGAGTGTAATAGAATCTCCTCCAACATTAAAGCCAATTGTGGTATTTTGCCACAATATGGGAGCTTTTAAACTTGCAAAAAATAATGTCACCAGTGTAAGATCCAAACATATTGACATAAGGCATCACTTTATAAGACATCATGTGGAGCAGGGAAATATAATCCTCAGTTATCTATGCACAGAAGAAATGTTATCTGATCTCCTAACCAAGCCTCCCAATAAAGAAAATTACAGAAGCTGGTGAAACATTATAGGTTAACTTGGGATGTATAGTGTTGAGTATCTGAAAAATATTTGTTCAAGGGGGAGTGTTGGGGATATGTGAACAAATATTTTCCAGCGTGCTTTCATAGTTGAACACAAGATATGATGTGCAGAGTGCATTACACTCTGTGGAATATACATGTTCCGTGTTTGTTGATGGGCAACATAGTATATTTGTATGGCCAAGTGTAGTAATGCGTGTTTTGCGAATGAAGCAAAAGTTTATTTAGTCCCATAAATAGTTGTTACTTGTCATTTAGCTGCATTAATCTGTATGAACTACAACAATGAGTGGCTCCATAACTATTCATTGACGAAGAAAGTTTGTTAACAAGATCTATCACATTGCTGTTGTACATTTCACATGATTGTTTAGTCGGAGGTAACAGCATCATAATTTTTCATGCATGTTATTGAGCCTTTCTTGCTAACTGTTACTTTCCACACGGCTTTTGATTTATTACTTGAGTTGATTATGATCAGCCGATTGTACAGCTTTATCTTTTGCAAATCTAGAAAAAGCTCAACTAACTGGGATGCGTTATCTTGGAATATTCTTATGAGAAAATTTAAAACTCGTTTTTTCAAAGTTAGACCTATTGTTAAATTATAAAGTGACACTACAGAACTAAAAGTTACACTTTTGGGCAACGATACGGAAGTCGATAAACATTTTAACAGATAAATTTATGATGATGATACAGATTTCACTCTTTTTAAGACATCCCAAGATGATGAAATAACCATAAAAGCTTCAGTTTTTAAGTATTTACATATTCACTTATTTTTTGCAACAATTTTGTAATATATCCCGCAATTAAACTTGTTATACATATCTTGGAATTTTTGTCATCAGAATAATCTGAAAAATGTTTATTATTTCTAAGTTCTTCTTTAACGAAAATACACGTTTTCTTGTCTTCTTTCTGTCCAACACAGATTGTTGCATGGAGAAGGCTGTGTCGAGTTGACGTCATAGAATGTAGTTTTTGCTTGAAGTAAGGTGGTTCATGTTTTGGTGATATGATGATTGTAAGAAGTAGTATTACGGGTTAATTGTGATCGCATCAACTGGAAGTCATCATTTCTATAAGGTACGGATAATCTGATGTGAATTCATGTTGTATATGAGTTTTTTCGCATGTTTCGAGAGTGGGCTGTGATCCCGGGAACCATTGATTATAGTACTGAAGTGACACATGACTGTATAATTTTCCAACTGTAGCTACGTAGTCAGAGCGTATAGTTCAGCAAGAAACAAATGACATTTATTTCTGTGGAGTGCAGTAAGTAAAGGCTAGAAATGGTAGTGTAAAATATTATCGCTACGTTTATGCAGCATAACCAGGTTTGTATACTTGTCAGTTTTGTTTACAAAGTCTTAGGTTCGTGTGCACGTTCTACAAACGTCTGATTTGTAAATACCAGTGCCACAGTTGCACCTCATGGGCGTAAATTAAACGTGTTTACTGCAGGTAACCCGTAATGTGTTTGGTAAAGATGATTGTCACTACTTCGAAAAGGCTGTCATCGTATTTGTGTCTCTCGCAGTTCTGCAAAAGTTTGGAAATTGTTGTGGTTTATGTACATTATGGTAATACTATAAACTTTATTCCATTTTGTCGGTATATTCTAAAATAACTTCACAGTGTAATTGCAGAATGTTTTTAAGTAAGTGTATGCTAAGTGAGGAATCAATCACTTTAGCAAGTGACGGAATTATTCCTTGTCTGCTGTTTTCCCGAATATATATTGCCCATTCTTTATTAGTACGTCAGTGGGGTACGAGGGAGGGGGGCTAGTATTGTTTGGAGTTGTGGAGGAGATGAAGATTAAAAAGTTAATGAAAATCATTTCGTATTCTGAACAGTGGTGACGGGCATTGTGATATGCAGTCTCTCGGTTACTATAATACACTATGTGGAACAAATGATTAGACTTCACAATTGCAAATGATGTCACCTTCTACTGGATTTCAGGTTTATCATGTATACTAAAAAAATGTTCTAATGTTTTACGAAGTTTCTAACTATTTGTATAGGTGTTTTAAGTCTGAACTTTATAATTGGTCACCCATAAACTCTGTGAAAGAAAGGTGGTAGTTGCAGTGTACATGGAACTCTGATTGTATTAATAATACATCCACGTGTGCAGAAAGATATTTTCTAGGAAGTGAGTGTATTAGTGAGATGTAGGAAAGATTCTTTTCCCATTATTTCTCCCCCCACCCCCCTTGCGTGCCAATATATTGAACATATTTTAAGTAGAATGTTTATAAACAAAGAATTGCGATTTCTGTTTTTACCATTTTTTTTCTTTCTTATTCTTTTTCATTCCAACATGTTGCTGAGACACATACATAAGCAAGTGAATTGTCATGATAAAACAGAGTTTTGAAAAAACATCATCATGGTTATTTTCCACATCTGGTTATCAGTGCTCTGGATACACACCTTTTATGTCAGTAGAACAGCTCGTTTTAGTTCTCAACCCTTGTTGGGACTAACTTGAAAGTCAACTTGTGACTAAACTTTTTCCATAATATCATCAGACAAGATAAAATTTGAATATGAGGCTAAAACTGGTTTACTGGGAGAGAATGTAAGTGCAAGTTACAGTGTTTGACTAGTAATGGTCTAAGTTTTTTGACAGCTCATGTAATTCCTGTGGTTCATATCTTGTTGCAGAATTGCGTGTTGAATTTTCCATAATTTGGAAAATAAAGGTTGTTTACTTCTACCAAACATTTGTATTCCATACTATTTGGTGTCTGAATTCTTTAATTGCAAAATGTTTCTCATTATCTTCTTCTTTTCCTTTTAACATGCAAAAAAATAAGCAATTTTGTTGTTGTAATTAAAACACACGAGACAATTTAAAGTTGTTAGCTTTTAGCACACATGCTGAACAGATGTAGCTTCGTTATAGTTCACTGACTAGTTTGTGGCTGCCACCATCTACTTATTCAATAAATTCAGATTTGCAGTTAAGAATTTGATTCTTCTGTCTTACCAAACAGTATTTTAATTGTATTGTTCTTTACTTCCTCTATTACAAAAACATTCTACATACAGTACTTCTTGGTGCGTTTTATGACACTTTACATTATTCTGTATCTGCTAGTGCTCTCCACATGTGAAAAACTCAACACTGTACCACAGTCCAGATTCTGTCAGTTCATATGCTCAGAGCTAACTGGTTCACAGATCAAGAAGGGTAAGTGTGTTATTAGCCACAGTAGTTTTGAAACCAATCATTACATCAAAATACTTCATTTGCGGTGCATGCAGTTCCTATATAAGTGTCAACTCAGGCACTGGTGGTGGTACTGCATGTACTGTAGGGTATGCCATTCAAGACATGTAACGTATTTTGGTGATAAAGAAAAAAATAAGTTAGCAGTAGTGCTTTGCTGTTGTTCTTATACAACACATTACACTGTATAGTTTCCATTTGAATTATTGCCATCTCACAATGCTTTTACCTTTACACTATTTAGTGTTATGGGGGTAATGAATTGAATAGTGCATTGTGTAACATATTGGACACATTGGCTGAGACTCATCTCCCTACCTAGTCATTTTGATTCTTGATTTCTTTGGAGTCTTTTAAGATTTTGTGTTGGATGAATGTGGACTGCTTGCTTTGCAAAAACTCCAGATGTTTGTCTGTCCAACCAATTTTCCAGATAGACTTATGTTCCACTTTTAATGAACTCTTCAGTGGTGGGACATTAATTTCAAAACATGCTTCACCTCCTGTGATGAGGGTTGGGACTACACAATCCTGAAAATAAGAAAAATTGCAGAATTTTGGAACTTGCATGTTACATGACTGCTAAACTACATATTACTTACAAATACTTACTTTTACCACCCACCTCTTAGGAGCAAGCTCAGATATGTAGGTGTGTTGTTTTTCTTTCAAATAAATGCAGTGCACTACAATCATTATAAACTGAAATTTTCTCATGAAAACTTGAAATAAAATTGGTTGGGCCTAAACACAGTAAAAATCATTAAAATCCTATTACTTTACAGTTTGGAAGTCGTGTGGCTAATGAGATCATGCTGAATGTGGCTTTCAGAATCTGAATGATCTTCCTTGTAATTTGAATACATAGGAAAAATAGCAAAACATCAGGAAATTTGAAGATAGGAACATAATATGCCAAACACTCTTTTAATAAAGGCAGATAGACAGGAAGGAGCAAGATGTTCTGAATGGCTTGCATCTCTCTCTGTGTAACCTGTTCCTATTTTTTGTTCATTGGAGCCATACGAACCAGTAGATTTCTCAGAAAAGCACAAATAAATATATCTGCATTTGTGTGTGTTATTGTTACACATTAACATATTTTTTAAAAAAAATAAATTGTGTGTTATTTGTTTAAATGCGGTTAGTAACAACAGTCTATGCTCTTTTATTTATTTATTTTTATTTTTAATGGATTTTATACGGCCCTTTGGATTAAATTTTTAGTACAGATGATACCTGAAAATTTTGATAAGCCGTTTTATTTTTACCATTAGATGACATTAGATGACTACATAAATGTGAACAATAACAACAATGTGGAAAGGATAGACTGCTACTCACCACTTAGATAAGTCATTGTGTCACAGACAGGCACAAAGAAAAAGAATGCTGAAATATCTAAGCTTTTTGACACAGTCTTTCTTCTGAAGTAGAAAACTTGCACACACATGGCCACTTTATCTGACTGCCAGTCCCTAACTGTGAAAGCCCAGACACAGTGGTCATGTATTTGTGAGTTGTTCTTGTGTGGATTTGTGTGTTTTTTCTACTTGGGAAGGAGGACTTCATCTGAAAGCTAAATATTTTAACATTCATTTTCTTTGTCCATTTCTGTGACTCAACACCATGTCTCTGTGGTGAGTAGCAATATACCCTTTCCATATTATTGTTATTTACTTGTGGAATTTCCATTTTTTGAATGTGAACACAAAGATGTTTTTCCTAAATGACATGATTGTAATAAAGGACTATCTTTAATTTCCGACAGCCATCGGTAATCTTTCTAATAACATGGAGTCCTTCATTCACTTAGTCATTCCAAAATTAGTACTGTTTGTTTAGTTGTTTGCCATTCTTGCAACCAGTATGTGCATCTCCCACAATGATAAATATTTTTTTGGCAAGTGTTTTAACCCATGGGAATGTGTTGGCTAAATGTTATGTGCAGAATACTTGCGTTTTAAAGTTCTTGGAGGACTGCAGCAATAAATAGAGAAAGTGCTTGTTTCATAAACGATATTTGTTTGCAGTGATGCTAGTGTGTAAAATAATGTATAGATGTAGCAGTAACATAATTAATGTGTTAGGTTAAAAATATTGAAATCCTTTCATTGAACAGAAAAGTAATAATACTACACATCATTCAGTAGGAAAAAAGAGAGATGAGAAAAGCTTCTTGGGATGTGGAAACTTTGAGGGCTGAAATGCACTTAGGATTTTGGTGGCTCTTGCGTTGTGTGCAGTTGTTGGCAAGTGGTGGCTGCAAAAACTAGATGTACTGACAGACTGACTTCTAATGAAGCTTGAGGCCTAGGTGATGTTGGAATGTGGCAGTCTAGTTGCGAGTTGGTGAAGCCCAAGAATGTGAATGGAGGAAAGCTAGATGTGCTGACAACAGACTGATCTGTAACATAGCCCAAACCCTAGGACAGTTTGAAATGTGATAATTTGCTTGTGAGTTGGCGAAGGCAACTAATCTCAACATGAAAATAACGGTTGCCATATTAGATTGATATTTAGTGTATCCTGAGACATAAATTCATCATTTGTCATTGCAATAACCTACATTTTTCATGTTTCCATTTTTGCTGAAATCTCTGATGTAGCAACATTCTAACCTAATAGAACAAAATACCAGCTAACTTTATTTGTGAACCATAGGAAATTACAAAGAAGATTCTGATTGGCTACCTCCATTTGACTCATGGTTCATCTTGTTGACATCATTGACTCACTAAATGGGCATTACCAGCAGCGGCAGTCAACAGAAAAGCCACCATCATAAGTGGAATTTTACCCTTTGAGGTGAACTCTGAATGGCACAGTTCTTGATGAACAGTTAGCTGGCTTAAAAATCCTCATCTGTTGTACAAAAATTCTTGTATGTCCTTTACAGTGTTTGTATTCTTTTATTTGGTATCTTCATCCTCTCTCTTGCCTCCCCCTCCCCGTCTTTCACCATCTTAATTTCTTCTACCTTCTCAGTGCCTATCTTCCACCCCCTTATTCTCCTCCTGATGTTGACACCTACTGTAAAATTGCAACAAGACTCTAATTCTGTTTGAATATTTATTTAGATTAAAAAGCACTAAATGTGATAAGCACAGACTAGTGTTTGTTACACCAGATTCAATCAGCTTCAGAAAATCTTTTTTAATTATTGTTCATCACTTACTTCAAACAACTGAAATGTTTCTGGATGGACAGTGTCACAATTGAGTTTAGAATGTGTAATTACTATTTACAGTGCCATTGTAGACATATGTATAAATCAAGAATAAAAGTAGGGCTGTGTTTTCCTTGGGTATGTGTAATAGGACTGATTCTATTTACATCTTTGGGAACGAGATGGAAATAATTTGAGTAACACTCCCTCATAATACATTCATTGGCTTTTTAAGGTTTCATATACCACAATCAAAGGGACCAGCTACCATAGGCTATGCTCCCCTCACCCCACCCCTTTCCCCCAGACCATTATCCATTGCATTAGCTGTGGCACCCAACAGCATGAGTGAACCTATACCATTCACCAGGCTGCCTACAACTCGTATGCAATTATCATCCATCCCCAAAACTATTCAGGATACATCACTAAACACCACATTTTGCCAGTCTGTGTCAGTCCATATCATTCAGGCTCATCACAACTTTTTTGCCTATGTCTCAGTGTTAAAGGCAGTACATAACAAAGATGCCTGGACTGCAAAATCACACCTGCAAAGCATCTGGAAATGGTTTGTGGAACAGCTGGCACCCATATATCTGCTTGTATCATGGAGCGAGTCATTGTAGGACCCCTGATCACTTGCTGCATGATGGTTAGACCCTCTCATCTCGTAGTCTTCCTGGTTGTTCCAGACCTGGTACGTGACTCGTGGATGTCATCTTGTGTGCCCTGCTCCCAACATCGTCTGAGGGAACACTCCTGTCCTCCTTGAGTTGGGATGCGATCACCACATTTATGACTCTTCCACTATCCGCTGTTTATTTAGTCCCCGCCTGATTTCAGTGGCACTGCACGGACTTTGGGCATGCACATTGTCGCCGTACTTGGATCATTTGCACATCAGATCTCTCTCTACTTACTTGCTAAGTTCTGCGTTTGTACATTTCTTCCCTGAGAGTGCACTGTTTTTAGTGTTCTTGAGAGTATTATCTGAAAGGTGGAGCCTACCATGTATAGGGATACTGTTATACCAGTAAGCCAAACTGAAGAGATCAAACTGATTACAGAAGACTTCATTCTGTCTTCGTTAATATTAGAATGTGTGCAAACTTTATCGAAGAAACTAACATTGTACTGGGAAGGTTGACTCAAATTGTTGCTGTAGTTTGACAAAATTCAGAGGGACATTGACACACAGTTGCTCAATCATAAGTGGTAGGCATTGAGGGCAGATGGCTTATTGTGGAGAAATGGGGAGATAAATGGAAGATATGTGAATGAATGTGTCTTCACTTCAATTATTAAGTTTTGAAGTAGTTCCAGTATTTGTGATACAGCATATTGGAGCATGGATGCATGTTGTCAATAAATCACAGGACCATTATTACACTTTTAAAATATCACACTGATTGACAATGATTGTCCTCCAATTTCTCTTCTTTTTTCTTTGTTGTTTCCTATGTGTCTGTATTCATGTTTGTTTTCAGTTTTCTTTCTTGTTCTCATATTGCTTGTGATTTTATTTAGTCTTCTGTGTAACTGTTCTTTTAAATTTAGTGCTGGGGAAGGGGGGGGGGAGGTAGGAGAGACATCTTTTCCCTAGAACACACTTTTATTTCTAGTATTCAGATATTATTTCTATCCAAAATGCTTTTGATTTCTATGATCATCTGTTGTCAAATTTTCTACCAAAATTCTAAAATATTCGTTTGGTTAATCCATCAAGAAACACTTGAGAGCTGTCCAAAAATAGTAAGTTTCTCTCAGCTATTGTCTACATTTTCTGGTTCTTCAGTAAATTTCCTCCCTACTTCTAATTTTCCATTTATTTTTTTGTTTATGTATTACATATTATATGCTTGTAACACACAATTTTACGTCATGGCATTGTTAACAATGTGTAATTTTTTCAGGTATAAATTACAAATATTTCACAATATGTTATGATTACAGTACTTCACCCCCCATGAACCATTGAGGTTGGTGGGGAGGCTTGAGTGCCTTAGCGATAACGGTTAGCCGTACCGTAGATGTAACCACAGTGGAGGGGTATCTGTTGAGAGGGCAGACAAAACATGTGGTTCCTGAAGAGGGGCAGCAGCCTTTTCAGCAGTGGCAGGGGTTCCAGTCTGGACAATTGACTGATCTGGCCTTGGAACATTAACCAAAACGGCCTTGCTGTGCTGGTTCTGCGAATGGCTGAAAGCAAGGGGAAACTACAGCCATAATTTTTCCCGAGGGCATGCAGCTTTACTGTATGGTTAAATGATGACGACATCCTCTTGGGTAAACTATTCTGGAGGTAAAATAGTCCCCCATTCGGATCTCCGAGTGGGGGCTACTTAGGAGGACGTTGTTATCAGGAGAAACGAAACTGGCATTCTACGGATTGGAGCATGGAATCTCAGATCCCTTAATTGGGTAGGTAGGTTAGAAAGTTTAAAAATGGAATGATTTAGTGAAGTTCGGTGGCAGGAGAAACAAGACTTTTGCTCAGGTGAATACAGGGTTATAAATACAAAATCAAATAGGGGTAATGGAGGAGTATGTTTAATAATGAATAAAAAAATAGGAGTGTTGTAAGTTACTACGAACAGCGGTGATTTGATTCGATTTTGACAGGGAAGCCAAAACAGCTTTGATATAACCCGCCACTGCTCACACCGAAACAGAGTTTATTGTGCAGTATTGCTCCCTGTACATCTAGTAAAGCCAACTAATGCCCTTAAATAATGCAAGGAATCCTCTTACCAGCTTTTTTTGTTAGACACAATTTCTTCAGGTCTAGTTGTCTCGAAAATTCTGTATCGCTTGCTCTCCAGTGTCATGCATTCGAAGATTAGGCATGATGCAGTCTCTTCACCATCATCACTGGTCCTACAGTTAGGGTCTTCTTCCATTATACCCATTTTATGTAGGTGTTTTTTGAAATTCTGATGGCCGGTCATCATTCCAGTCATGAGTTTAACCTCTTTCCTGTTCAATCCCAGGATTACAGAGCTTCTTAAAAAAAAAAAAAAAAAGGCTTAAGCATCATTACCTTACCGTGTTTTTGTTTATAGACCTTGGTCCAGTATTCTACATGCTGTTTCCTAAGCCAGTTCCATAGTTCTAGTGTGATCATAGCCTTGATGATTGTCAGGACAGGTTCCAGTCCAGTGAATGGAGTCGTTGCCCCCATCCTGGCCAATCTGTCTGCTTGTTCATTGCCACAGATCCCTGAGTGGCCAGGGATCCACACTAGGTTTACTCTGTTGCTTCCCCCTAGCTCCACCATAGTTCTTGTTGCAGCATCTGCCAGTGATTTCAGGGCTGTTTGAACAGGTGTATATGCTACTGGTCTTGTAGCACCTATGCATACTCTCCTTCACACATGCCCTGATTGCAGTAATTCAGCTTGGAATACTGAGGCCAGCTTTCCTAGAGAGATGATGCCCTACAGTCTTGGCTGAACCCCATACACCCCTGCCCCAGTGCCTTGGTCTGATTTCGACCCATTGGTGAACCAAACTATGTCCCCCGTACCGTGTCGAACTGTTTTTTCCCACTGCTCCCTGCTTCCAATTATCATATTATAAGGCATGTTGAAGCAGTTGGGAGTTGTTATATAGTCCACTGCCATTTACCCAGCCATTCCTATATTTACCTGACTCACTATCTTAGTGTGTGATTCTGAATATCCCAATTAGATCCAATTTTTACATTTTAAGTCTGTATGCACCAGCTGCTGCCTCCATCTTGACCCAAAGGTGTAGTGGAGTCATGTCCAGCATGGCTTCCATCCCAGTGTTTGGTGTGCTGCTAATTCCACCTGTTACGGCTATGAAGGCCCGTCTCTGCACCTTAGCAAGCTCCTTAGCTGGAACCCCTGTTCTATCTTATTCCACCACACTACGGCCCTGTAGGAAATCCTAGGTCTAACCACTGTGGTGTATATCCAGTGCATACCTCTGGGGCTTAGGCCCCAGTTTTTGCCACAAGCCCTTCTGGTACTCGCTAGAGTTCCTTTCGCCTTGGAGCAGATGCTCTTAATGTGAGGGGTCCATGTTAGTTTCTCATATAAGGTTACCTCTAGATATTTCACTATCCCCTTCACAGGTAGAGTTTCATCGAAGAACTGTAGACTCCAACTTGAATGTTGGATGTGCCTCTTCATCGATGGCACCACAACAGTCTTCATAGGATTAACCCTAGATCGTGTCTAATGCATCAGTCTTGCACAATGTCCAATACACCTTGTGCCACATTTCTAACTGTGTCAGTAAATGTACCAAGTATTATTACGACATGGTCGTCTGCATATCCTTGGCAAAAGTATGGTCTGGAATTTAGTTCCTCAATGAGTTCATTCACCACTAGATTCCACAATAGAAGGGACAGAACTCTTCCTTGTGGACGATCTCTAGTTGTGTTGATTACCATCTTTTCATTCATCATGACAGCCTCTACCTTCCTTCCACTAAGCATGGCTCTAGTCCACTTAAATATAGTAGTCCCTAGGTCATGCACCTCTACTGCCCTTACCATGGAATCAAAGGCCGTGCTACTGAAGGCCCCCTCAATGTCCAGGAAGATGCAGAGGGCTATTCTTGAAAGTGAAGTGCTTTCTCCACCCTCCCAACAAGTTGATGGAGAGCTGTCTCACTTGATTTACCTGGTTGATATGGGTGTTGGTTTGAATATAGAGGGGCTCTAATTAGCCTCCTCTCCCTAACATACACATTAACCAGTTTTTCCAATGTTTTAAGAATGGAGGAGGACAGACTGATCGGTCTCATATCCTTGGCGTTGGTATGATCAATTCTCCCTGGCTTTGGAGTGAAGATAACCTTCATTGCCCTTCTAGCATTGGGGATGTTGCCTACTGCTAGGCTAATCGTGAATAACCTGCATAGGACTCGTATGAGATTCTCTCCTGCCTGTTGCAGGTGAGCTGGAAAGATTCCATCTTGGCCAGGTGACTTTAATGGTTGGAATGTTCCCACCGCCTATTGGATTTTATTGAAATCACTCCTTGGCCGATTCCCAGTCCTCTCTTTGAGTGCCTGAGAACCATTGTCTCTCCAGGATCACATTCTGGTCTGTGTTATCTGCCAGAGCATATTGAGGAAAAAGAGTTTTGAGGACCAGTTTCAGCTTCTCAAGTGCTGTCGTTGTATATTCCCCATCCTCCTTGCTCAACGTACCTCCTGGATTGGTTGGTACTCTAGTGAGGCTTCTGTGAAGTCTTGCTTGAACAGCTGTGCTCTCCACTTCCTCACAGAATGCCTTCCAGGATGCCTCTTTGCTTGTCTAATTGCAAGGTTGTAGTTGACAAGGACCTCACAATATTTTGCCAATTGTCCTTTACATCTTGTAAGGTTAAACAGTCTTTGTACCTGTTTTCTTTGCGTTTCCAGCTTATTGTTCCACCAAAGCACATTCCTATTTGTGCACTTCTTGCTGATTGTGCAGTTGTCCTGGTATGAGATGACTATGGCAGAGGTAACAGCCTCTGCTACTTCCTCAAACTCTACTAGATTCCTTATCGAGGTTTTAATTTCCGATAAGCTTAAGTGAAGGTCACTCCTATATGTTTCCCAGTCTGTTTTCTTGGGATTCCTATAGGCCATGGTCTGTCTGATTCCCATTTCAACCTTGAATTTAATGTACATGTGGTCTGACGAGGATGGCCCTAATGCCACATGCCATTGCTTGACATGGCTGCCCGTCATCAAACTAAAGGTTATGTCAATTACTTCTTCCCTTCTACTATTCCAGAATGTAGGTTCATTGCCGTATTCTGGACCTCCTAGTTGTCAGACAAGAGAAATTCAAGAAGGTGCTTACCTCTACTGTTGGTGTCCTTGCTGCCCCACATTAGGTTGTGGGCATTGGTGTGACATCCAACCAACAGTGGGTCGTCTTGCCGATGGCAAGCTTCTATCAGTCTCCTTACCTCCAAAGGTGGAGGAGAGCTCTCTTCGTAAGGAAGGTATGCTGAGGCCAAAACGATTCCCTTGAGATATCTTTCTCGCGTTGCTGCATCCTGATGGTCACTAGGTCCCTGGAGCAGAAATCCATCATTGGCATGAAAGAAATACCATTTATTACATAAATGTGTGTTCTGGAGTTTCTTAGATTTCTAGCATCAATCAGCTTACCTCCAGTGCCACCGAAGCACAGTGTACCCCCTTTGAATAAGTAGGTTTTTTGTTTCAGGGCCACATCCACTTCCTGTCTTCCCAGGCAGTGGATCAGGGCAGCAGTGGCCCCTTTACTGTGCTGCAGATTAATCTGCAGCACCTCCAGTCTCTGTCTCACTGCCATCATTGCCTTTGATGTCTTTGATTACCCTGATGGTGACCTGCGAGAACCCTAAATACAATTTCAGGTCTTGCTTTCGCATTGCCTTCACGGACCTCTCTACGACCTCCACCACCTGGGTTCGTCCTTCCGGTACAGCCTTCTGGTTTATTACTCTCCAGTCCTCTGTTGAGACTCTTGGGTTCTGGATCCCTATTTTCTCTAACAGAGTCTTTGGAGAGACGTCCTTAAGGATCTTTGGCACCCATATGGATACCTTTGCAGTCTTCAGAAGCTCTGCTGCTGTCTTGACCAGCACCTTCCCATCCTCCCAAGGGCATATCATGGGCACCTTGTCCTTGAGTCATTCCACCGTGTGCACCCCCTCACAGGCAAAGATGAGTGCTCCACGATCTAGATAAATCCTCCTGAAGTTGGGTCCTGGACCAGTGTCATCGTCTCCCCCCCCCCCCCCCCCCCCCACCCCCACCACCACCAGTCTTTCTAAAGAGGGCTAGCTGTACAACAAGTTCCTCCTGCTGCGAGGTGAACGAACAGCATAATGAACACATTGTTGTAGCCAAGACACGAAACCCACACCTACCACAGTAGTACAGGTTTATATGCCAACTAGCTCCACAGATGGCTAAGAGATTGAAGAAATGTATGATGAGATAAAAGAAATTATTCAGATAGTGAAAGGAGGCAAAAATTTAATAGTCATGGGGGGACTGGAAATTGATAATGGGAAAATGAAGAGAAGGAAAAGTAGTAGGTGAATATGGAATGGGGATAAGGAATGAAAGAGGAAGCCGCCAGGTAAAATTTTGCACCGTGAGTAACTTTATTGTAGCTAACACTTGGTTTAAGAATCATGAAAGAAGTCTGTATACATGGAAGAGGCCTGGAGACACTGGAAGGTTTCAGATACATTTTATAATGGTAAGACAGAGATTTAGGAGCCAGGTTTTAAATTGCAAGACATTTCCAGGGGCAGATGTGGACTCTGACCACAATCTGTTGGTTATGAACTGTAGGTTAAAACTTAAGAACTGCTAAAAAGGTGAGAATTTAAGGAGATGGGACCTGCATAAACTGAAAGAACCAGAGGCTGTAGAGTGTTTCAGAGAGAGCATTAGGGAATGATTGACAAGAACGGGGGGAAAGAAATAAAGTAAAAGAAGAATAGGCAGCTTTGAGAGATGAAATAGTGAAGGCAGCACAGGATCAAGCAGGTAAAAAGACAGGGGCTAGTAGAAATCCGTGGGTAACGGAAGAGATACTGAATTTAATTGATGAAAGGAGAAAATATAAAAATTCATTAAATGAAGCAGGTAAAAAGGAAGACAACCTCTCAAAAATGAGATGATTGACAGGAAGTGAAAAATGCCTAAGCAGGAATGGTTAGAGGACAAATGTAAGGATGTAGAGGAGTATATCACTAGGGGTAAGATAGATACTGCCTAAAGAAAAATTAAAGAGGCCTTTGGAGAAAAGAGAACCACTTTTATGAATATCAAGAGCCAGTTCTAAGCAAAGAAGGAAAGCAGAAAGGTGGAAGGAGTATGTAGAGGGTCTATACAAAGGGGATGTACTTGAGGGCAATATTATAGAAATGTAAGAGGTTGTAGATGAAGATGAAATGGGAGATATGATATTGCGTGAAGATTTGACAGAGCACTGAAAACCCTAAGTCAAAACAAGGCCCCGGGAGTAGACAATATTCCACTAGAACTATTGATAGCCTTGGGAGAGCCAACCCTTACAAAACTCTACCATCTGGTGAGCAAGATGTATGTGACAGGCGAAATACCCTCAGACCTCAAGAAGAATATAATAATTCCAATCCCAAAGAAAGCAGGTGTTGACAGATGTGAAAATTACCGAGCTATCAGTTTAATAAGTCACGGCTGCAGAATACTAACACGAATTCTTTACAGATGAATGGAAAAACTGGTAGAAGCCAACCTTGGGGAAGATCAGTGTGGATTCCATAGAAATATTGGAACACATGAGGCAATACTGACCCTATGAATTATCTTAGAGGATAGATTATTGAAAGAAAAACCTACGTTTCTAGCATTTGTAGACTTAGAGAAAGATTTTGGCAATGTTGACTGGAATACTCTGTTTCAAATTCTGAAGGTGGCAGGGGTAAAATACAGGGAGCGAAAGGCTATTTACAATTTGTACAGAAACCAGATGGCAGTTATAAGAGTCGAGGGACATGAAAGGGAAGCAGTGGTTGAGAAGGGAGTGAGATAGGGTTGTAGCCTATCTATGATGTTATTCAATCTGTCTATTGGGCAAGCAGTAAAGGAAACAAAAGAAGAATTTGGAGTAGGTATTAAAATCTATGGAGAAGAAATAAAAACATTGAGGTTTGCCGATGACATTGTAATTCTGTCAGAGACAGCAAAGGACTTGGAAGAAGAAGTTGAATGGAATGGACAGTGTCTTGAAAGGAGGATATAAGATGAACATAATCAAAAGCAAAACGAGGATAATGGAATGTAGTGGAGTTAACTTGGGTGATGCTGAGGGATTTAGATTAGGAGATGAGACACTTAAAGTAGTAAAGGAGTTTTGCTATTTGGGAGCTAAATAACTGATGATGGTCAAAGTAGAGAGGATATAAAATGTAGACTGGCAATGGCAGGGAAAGTGTTTCTGAAGAAGAGAAGTTTGTCAACATTGAGTATAGATTTAAGTGGCAGGAAGTCTTTTCTGAAAGTATTTGTATGGAGTGTAGCCATTTATGGAAGTGAAACATGGACGATAACTAGTGTGGACTAGAAGAGAATAGAAGCTTTCGAAATGTGGTACTACAGAAGAACTTTGAAGATGAGGTACTCAACAGAATTGGGGAGAAGAGGAATTTGTGGCGTAACTTGACTAGAAGAATGGATCGGTTGGTAGGACACATTCCGGGGCATCAAGGGATCACCAATTTAGTATTAGAGGGCAGCGTACAGGGTAAAAATCGCAGAGGGAGACCAAGAGACGAATACACTAAGCAGATTCAGAAGGATGTGGGTTGCAGTAGTTAATTGGGGATGAAGAAGCTTGCACAGGATAGTGTGGGGAGCTGCATCAAACCAGTCTATGGACTGGAGACCACAAGAACAACATATTGTACTTATTTCTAGTATGTGATTGTTTTTTATACTATTATTTTTGTTAAATCAAAGTTATGTTGGCATTTTTGGATAAGCCACTGTTTGAGATGCTTTGTAAAAGTAATCCCTGTCAGCATCTTAACTTCATTGAGCAACAAATTAGGAAATACCGATTCTTTGATGTAGGGGTGTTTTGCTGTTGAAGGTAATCTTCTGTTATCATGTGAAAGTCTTTTTTGTGCCTTGTTATGATTGTGCATTTTCGTGTTTCTATATGTTACCTTAGTATCTTTTTCACTAGCATAGTGGTTTCCAGCATGTACGCAGCATAAACTGTGAAAATATTGTACCCAATGAATTGTCTTTTCCAAAATGTGCCTTGTTTTACTTTCGCTATGATCCACAAGGCTCTCTTGTGCCTTATGAAAACCCTTCTCATATTAGTGTCTTGTTCCACCCCACAATACTATTCCATAGCCGGCCGAAGTGGCCGTGCGGTTAAAGGCGCTGCAGTCTGGAACCGCAAGACCGCTACGGTCGCAGGTTCGAATCCTGCCTCGGGCATGGATGTTTGTGAAGTCCTTAGGTTAGTTAGGTTTAACTAGTTCTAAGTTCTAGGGGACTAATGACCTCAGCAGTTGAGTCCCGTAGTGCTCAGAGCCATTTGAACCATTTTTTACTGTTCCATAAGACAACAAAGTGTATACTAATACAAAATGAACAGTCTTTAGGGCTTCAGAATTAAGATATGGTGATAATCTCCTGAAAAGATATAGACTAGATGTGATTTTTTTTACAGATGATCAACCTGTCCCTTCCATGAAAGTCCGTCATCTATCTCTAAACCCAAAAAATTACATTCTGAACACGTTATTGGCAGAATTTCATAATTTGCAATGTTTTGACTTTTTAAAGTGAATAATATTCAAAGTGCCCTCCAGTCTTTTCAGTAAAGTTTTGAAGCTCTTCAGTTAGTCTGGGCTCACTGTCTGTACACCAGACACCGGATATGTCATTAGCATACATAGCGATCAAATTCTTATTTTCTAGGGAGCTAGGGAAATCATTTACATAATATATGAATAGGAATACAGCTAAAATGGAGCCATGAGGAACACCAAAATATGTATTTCTTTTTCTTTACTGCCTGCTCTCCAGTATTTCTCCATTATCATATACAAGGTGATCCTACACTCCAATAATTCAATACTTCACAGAATAATGTAGGTAGAGAGGTGAAAATTGATACACGTGCTTGAAATGACATGTGGTTTTATTGAAACTAAAAAAGTGCACAAAATGGCCAACATATGTCACTTCATATGGTACAAAAGCAATAATTAACATAACAGTTGATTTTTAGCTAAGTTGATGATCTTCATAACAAATGCTTATTCAGCTATCATCCACCAACTGTACCTGTATTCAAGGGACAATGCTATTAACAGCACTGTACAGCAAATCAGTGGGTCTGGTGAGAAATTCGTGTTGGATGTTGTCATTTAGCATTACCTACAAACAAATCCGCGGTACGGCTATGGGCACCCACATGGCACCATCCTATGCTAACCTATTCATGAGCCATCTAGAGGAATCTTTCTGAAAACCCAGAATCCTAAACCCCTCACCTGGTTCAGATTCATTGATGACATCTTTGCTGTCTGGATGAAGGTGAGGACACCTTATTCACACTCCTCCAGAACCTCAACAACTTCTCCCCCATTTGCTTCACCTGGTCCTAATCAACCCAACAAGCCAACTTCCTTGATGTTGACCTCCACCTCAGAGATGGCTACATCAGTACCTCTGTCCATATCAAACCTACTAACCACCAGCAATACCTCCATTTCGACAGCCGCCACCCTTTTCATACCAAGAAGTCCCTTCTGTACAGTCTAGCCACCTGTGGTCGTCCCATCTGCAGTGACGAGCAGTCCCTCTCTAAATATACCGAGGGTCTCACTGAAGCCTTGACTGACCATAATTATCCTCCCATCCTTGTACAAAAACAAATCTCCCATGCCTTCCAGTCTCCCACCACCTCCCAAAGTCCCACAGTCCGGCCACAGATGAGCATTCCCCTCGTAACTCAGTACCATCCGGGACTGGAGCAGGGATTTGATTACCTCTCGTCATGCCTGGAATGTCCTACCCACTATCCTTCCCATCCCTCCTACCATGGTATTCCGCCGTCAACCGAACCTACACAATATACTTGTCCATCCTTACACAACCCCTGCTCCCAATCTCTTACATCATGGCTCATACCCCTGTAATAGACCTAGATGCAAGACCTGTCCCATACATCCTCCTACTACCACCTACTCCAGTCCGGTCACTAACATCACCTATCCCATCAAAGGCAGGGCTACCTGTGAAACCAGTCATGTGATTTACAATCTAAGCTGCAACCACTGTGCTGCATTATATGTAGGCATGACACCAACAAGCTCTCTGTCCACATGAATGGCCATCGAAAAGCTGTGGCCAAGAAACAAGTGGACCACCCTGTTGCTGAACACACTGCCAAACATGGTATCCCTCATCTCAATGACTGCTCCACAGCCCTTGCCATATGGATCCTTCCCACCAACACCAGCTTTTCTGAATTGCACAGGTGGGAACTTTCCCTGCAGTACATCCTACGTTCCCGTGACCCTCCTGGCCTCAACCTTCGTTAGTCACTGTCCTCACCCATACAGCCCCGTCCCTGTTCCAATTCCAGCACTACACAGCTGTCATTTCAGAGCTACACCCAGTCTTTTAATGTATTTTTATTTCTCTCCTTCTGCTACTTACCCCTCCCCCCTCTGCACCTTCTCTCCTACCCTCCATCTAAACTGCAACACCCCAGCCTCCTCCTTACCCCCACCCAGTCGCCACTCCCATCATGCACTGGTGCTGCTGCTCGCAGCGTAGTTTCAGCTCTCTGAGACTGCAGACATGTGTGCAAGTCGCGCTTGTGTGTGTGTGTGTGTGTGTGTGTGTGTACTGTTGACAAAAGCCTTGATGGCCAAAAGCTATGATTGTGTGAATCTTTTTATTGTGTCTATCGCAACTCAGCATCTCCGCTATATGGTGAGTAGCAATTTTCCTTCTCTCGTATTGTTACATTCCATCCTGGATTTTCCATTGTTTGACTTACCTTGGTAACATAAGGAAAGCTATTCTTTTCATTTGTACAAAGTGCACCACGCACCTGCTCGTGTCATGAAAAACAATGTGCCCACTTGAGGGTTAAAGGCATTTTTGACTAACATGAACTCACCACATCCAGTGCCAAAACTAATGCTCATGTCCATTACGATGTGTATTTAGAGCAAACCTGATCTGGATTGTCAAAGTGGCAGTACTGGTGTTTGTATTTTTAGGAAGGGTTTGTATGTAAAAGAAAGGGTAAGAGTTAAGTACATTGCGAGGAAATAATCTATTGCGATCAGAATATGTACAATTGACTGTCCTCCGATTGCATCCATTTATCATGATAAATATTGCTCTAAATAGCAACAATTGTTTCTTCAGTCACTGCTTACAGTAGCTTCCATTCAAAAATTCAAATTTAATTTTACTTCATAATAATTTCCAAGCAACGTGCATGAAATTGTTCTGTTGTCCTATATAGTAATAATAATAATAATAATAATAATAGGTGTTCATAACTTGACGAGAAAACATAATCAGCAGCATTAAATAAAATACAATACTGACTGTGGTATATAAAAACAGAACTTGAATTCAGAGTAATTTAGGCAGTTTTCACTACAGATAATGAAAGGAGTAAAGGTAGCCACTCATATAGTTCATGCATTAGAGCAATATATAACCACATTAAGATTGAAAGCATTGCTGAGCTTTCAGACAGTGTCCTTTTTGGGGCTAACTAATGCAACACATACATAGTCAGGTCTGAATGACGGCATTTTCCAAAAACTGAGCAACATTTCAGTTTTTTTTTTATGTGCCTTTCGAGCATTCACCACCTCAACTACACAGTAACTGGTGACAAATACTCCCACCATTATTATTATTATTATTATTATTATTAACTTGATTGGCCACATTGGACCACTTGAGTCATTCCATGCTCACTTTCTCTTTGAAGATTGGACTACTTGCTTCTTGCGCTCAGCCCAGTACTTTTTCATTCATTCCTAATGCAATTTTCTGAACTCGTATGAAATCTGTACCAGTCTTAATGTGCATAATTTCTGCTGAAAATTTATGATTCACAAGGAGAGAGTTAATTTTGTTTTTGTTCTCTGCATCAGTAATTCTAAGTCCAACTGCTTCAAGATCTTGCTGAATTTCTTTGACCCACTGTCCTCCTGCCTTCTTTCCAAGACTTCTCATCACTAATTGATTTAAAATCCTGTTGTCAAGCAGTCGTAAGACATGAAACAAATATAAGATTCTTTTCTTCTTCATTTTACTGACGATTGGGTCAATCTCACAATAGGCAGTTTCATTAGGGAGGATTCTCCAGACTCCATCAACCTGATATTTTTTACTAATGCGTGTTCTGATAATTCTTTGCTCAGTCTTCAGGAGTTGATCGGTTCTTCTTTCATTTTTAATTTGGAACAGAGTTTCACAAGCATAAGTTGCTTCCGGGAGAGTTAGTTATGTAATGTTGGATCTTAGTGTCGATAGACAGGCATTTCTTATTATTTGTTGACCAGGTTAGAAATTGTGCTCTTACCATTAATTGTACTTCATCCAGAACTTCCCATTTTCATCTCGGGATCATTTTTTCACATGAGATACAGCATTCCCAACAAGGTCAGAAGAGGAAGAATAGTGATATGATGGTATTTAGCCATTTCAAAACTATAAAATTATGAGAAAAACTTGTTGGCCGGTATTTACCTTTTCAGTAATGCCAATGGAGACACACACACACACACACACACACACACACACACACACACACACACACACACAGGCAAGCACACCTCACGCACACACGATCTCCATCTCTGGCGGCAGCTCGGGCCGGCATACTAGGCATTCTGGCCCGAATTGCCAGTGATGAGGTGTGCTATCTTTTGTGTGTGTGTGTGTGTGTGTGTGTGTGTGTGTGTGTGTGTGTGTGTGTCAGTGGTGTCTATTCTGTTGGGCATGTCCGACAGAACATACACCACTCAGATGTATAAATTTCTGAAAAAGAAGGCAATGGCACCACAAGATTTGTTTCCGTGCGAGTATCATCTGAACTACTACAGGATCAGAATTTGCAAGTGGAGAGTTTAGTGGATGAGAGATGCTGCATTGCAGCTCGTGATAAGGTTGAAATTTGAGTTGGTCGGGGATTGTGTCCAGATGGCCGAAGCAGTTGAGGCAGCTGCTCTTGAGCCGTGGTAAATCTGGGTTCAAGTCCCAGCCATCACAAATTTCAATTTTTGCCATTGCATTACCACAATGCCCCATGCGGCTAGTTGTCATGATTTCTCACCCATCCTTTCCCTTTCCTTCCCCTTCCTACATTTCGTATTGAAATGTTTATGTATGTTTTCTTTTCTGAAGAGAGCTGTGGCCAAAGGCTAAATGTGAACAGTCTTTTTGTTGTACGTGTCTGCAACATTTACGTTCGTACTCCGCAAACCACCCAGCGGTGTGTGGCGGAGGGCACTTTACGTGCCACTGTCATCGCCTCCCTTTCCTGTTCCAGTTGCATATGTTTCACGGGAAGAACGACTGCTGGAAAGCCTCCGTGCACGCTCGAATCTCACTAATTTTACATTCGTGATCTCCTCGGGAGGTATAAGTAGGGGGAAGCAATATATTCGATACCTCATCCTGAAACGCACTCTCTCGAAACCTGGACAGCAAGCTACACCGCAATGCAGAGCGCCTCTCTTGCAGAGTCTGCCACTTGAGTTTGCTAAACATCTCCGTAACGCTATCACGCTTACCAAATAACCCTGTGACGAAACGCGCCGCTCTTCTTTGGATCTTCCCTATCTCCTCTGTCAACCCGACCTGGTACGGATCCCACACTGATGAGCAATACTCAAGTATAGGTCGAACAAGTGTTTTGTGAGCCACCTCCTTTGTTGATGGACTACATTTTCTAAGGACTCTCCCAATGAATCTCAACCTGGCACCCGTCTTACCAACAATTAATTTTATATGATCATTCGACTTCAAATTGTTCCGCACGCATACTCCCAGATATTTTACAAAAGTAACTGCTACCAGTGTTTGTTACATTATCATATAATAGCACAATACAGGATCCTTCTTTCTATGTATTCGCAATACATTACATTTGTCTATGTTGAGGGTCAGTTGCCACTCCCTGCACCAAGTGCCTATCCGCTGTAGATCTTCCTGCATTTCGCTGCAATTTTCTAATGCTGCAACTTCTCTGTATACAACAGCACTATCTGCAAAAAGCCACATGGAACTTCCGACATTATCTACTAGGTCATTTATATAAATTGTGAAAAACAATGGTCCTATAACACTATGTTGTGGCACGCCAGCGGTTACGTTAAAGTCTGTAGACGTCTCTCCATTGAGAACAACATGCTGTGTTTTGTTTGCTAAAAACTCTTCAATCCAGCCACACAGCTGGTCTGATATTCCGTAGGCTCTTACTTTGTTTATCAGGCGACAGTGCGGAACTGTATCGAACGCCTTCCGGAAGCCAAGGAAAATGGCTTCTACCTGGGAGCCTGTATCTAATATTTTCTGGGTCTCATGAACAAATAAAACGAGTTGGGTCTCACACGGTCGCTGTTTCTGGAATCCATGTTGATTCCTACAGAATAGGTTCTGGGTTTCCAGAAATGACACGATACGTGAGCAAAAAACATGTTCTAATATTCTACAACAGATCAGTTTCAGAGATATAGGCCTATAGTTTTGCGCATCTGCTCGACGACCCTTCTTGAAAACTGGGACTAGCTGTGCTCTTTTCCAATCATTTGGAACCTTCCGTTCCTCTACAGCCTTGCGGTACACAGCTGTTAGAAGGGGGGCAAGTTCTTTCGAGTACTCTGTATAGAATCGAATTGGTATCCCGTCAGGTCCAGTGGACTTTCTGCTGTTGAGTGATTTCAGTTGCTCACATTCTATTCCTTGGACACTTATTTCGATGTCAGCCATTTTTTCGTTCATGCAAGGATTTAGAGAAGGAGCTGCAGTGCAGTCTTCATCTGTGAAACAGCTTTGAAAAAAGGTGTTTAGCATTTGAGCTTTACGCGTGTCATCCTCTGTTTCAATGCCATCATCATCCCAGAGTGTCTGGATATGCTGTTTCGATCCACTTACTGATTTATCGTAAGACCAGAACTTCCTAGGATTTTCTGTCAAGTCGGTACATAGAATTTTACTTTTGAATTCCCTGAACGCTTCACGCATAGCCCTCCTTACGCTAACTTTGACATTGTTTAGCTTCTGTTTGTCTGAGAGGTTTTGGCTGCGTTTAAACTTGCAGTGAAGCTCTCTTTGCTTTCGCTGTAGTTTCCTAACTTTGTTGTTGAACCATGGTGGGTTTTTCCCGTCCTTCACAGATTTACTCGTCACATACCTGTCTAAAATGCGTTTTACGATTGCCTTGAACTTTTACTATAAACACTCAACATTGTCAGTGTCGGAACAGAAATTTTCGTTTTGATCTGTTAGATAGTCTGAAATCTGCCTCCTGTTACTCTTGCTAAACAGATAAACCTTCCTCACTTTTTTTATATTCCTATTTACTTCCATATTCAGGGATGCTGCAACGGCCTTATGATCACTGATTCCCAGCTCTGCGCATACAGAGTCGAAAAGTTTGGGTCTGTTTGTTGTTAGTAGGTCCAAGATGTTATCTCCACGAGTCGGTTCTCTGTTTAATTGCTCGAGGTAATTTTCGGATCTAGTGCCCTCAGTATAATGTCACTCGGTGCTCTGTCCCTACCACCTGTCCTAAACATCTGAGTGTCCCAGTCTATATCTGGTAAATTGAAATCTCCACCTAAGACTATAACATGCTGAGGAAATTTATGTGAAATGTATTCCAGATTTTCTCTCAGTTGTTCTCCCACTAATGCTGCTGAGTCGGGAGGTCGGTAAAAGGAGCCAATTATTATCCTAGCTCAGTTGTTGAGTATAACCTCCACCCATAATAATTCACAGGAACTATCCACTTCTATTTCACTACAGGATAAACTACTACTTACAGCGACAAACACGCCACCACCAGTTGCATGCAATCTATCCTTTCTAAACACCGTCTGTGCCTTTGTAAAAATTTCGGCAGAATTTATCTCTGGCTTCAGCCAGCTTTCCATACCTATAACGATTTCAGCTTCGGTGCTTTCTATCAGCGCTTGAAGTTCCGGTACTTTACCAAAGCAGCTTCGACAGTTTACAATTACCATACCAATTGCTGGTTGGTCCCCGCATGTCCTGACTTTGCCCTGCACCCTTTGAGGCCGTTGCCCTTTCTGTGCTTGCCCGAGGCCATCTAACCTAAAATACCGCCCAGTCCATGCCACACAACCTCTGCTACCCGTGTAGCCGCCTGCTGTGTGTAGTGGACTCCTGACCTATCCAGCGGAACCCGAAAGCCCACCACCCTATGGCGCAAGTCGAGGAATCTGCAGCCCACATGGTCGCAGAACCGTCTCAGCCTCTGATTCAGACCCTCGACTCGGCTCTGTACCAAAGGTCCACAGTCAGTCCTGTCGACGATGCTGCAGATGGTGAGCTCTCCTTTCATCCCGCTAGCGAGACTGGCAGTCTTCACCAAATCAGATAGCCACCGGAAGCCAGAGAGGATTTCCTCCGATCCATAGCGACACACATCATTGGTGCCGACATGAGCGACCACCTGCAGATGGGTGCACCCCGTACCCTTCATGGCATCTGGAAGGACCCTTTCCACATCTGGAATGACTCCCCCAGTATGCATCTACATCTACATCTACACCGATACTCCGCAAGCCACCCAACGGTGTGTGGCGGAGGGCACTTTATGTGCCACTGTCATTACCTCCCTTTCCTGTTCCACTCGGAGTGCACATTGGTTTTCTTCCCCTTCCTTGCAGCCATACCCCTATGGGGCCCCATTACGTGCCAGATGTTGGACCTCCCAACTACCAGTAAGCCCACCCTCTGCATCCGCCTGGATCTTGCAGACTGAGGGGCAACCTCTGGAACAGGACAAGCAGCCATGTCCGGCCGAATATCAGTATCATCTGGAGACAGAGCCTGAAACCAGTTCGTCAGACAAACTGGAGAGGCCTTCCATTCAACCCTCCGGAATGTCTTTCGCGCCCTGCTACACCTGGAGACGACCTCCCACTCTACCACGGGTGAGGGGTCAGCCTCAATGCAGGCAGTATCCCAGGGAGCCACAGCCGTAGTCCAATCAGGGGATGCATGGGACGAGTTGGCTGTCCCCGACAAACCCCCGTCCAGACCCCCACAGTGATGCCCATTGGCAACAGCCTCAAGATGTGTGACCAAAGCCAACACTGCCTGAAGCTGGGAGCGAAGGGATGTCAACTCAGCCCTCATTCGAACACAGCAGTCGCTGTGTCAGCTGTACGATGAGTAGCACTCTATCCTTTTGCTAATATTGTTGATATCCCAATCTTGAGAGAACAGGTACTTTTAAATAATGAAATAAAATAAAATCTCTTTGCACAAACCAAATTGCTTTACCATTAAATGAAAATTAGCTTCCTATAAATCTTACTTTACCAACAGCGTAGTAAAACTTAGGATTTTAAAAGTATAAGAAAAACAATGAGACCAGTGAACATTCCTGCCATATCATTTCATAGCTACACGGTGATTTTGAATTACAAAGGTATCAAGTTGCAGTAATGGACCATGATTGGTCTTGGATTGGTCTGAGGATACCAAAGTAACATAAAAATAGGCTTCCTGTCACAAAAGCCAAGTGCAGTGACCACGTGCAAAGAACTTTGTATTTTATGATATATCGGATGCTTCAAGTCAGTCAATTTTGTTGACCTCAGAAACCATCATTTTTATGAAACAGTGTTTCATCAGCCTTGCTGCCATTTTCGTCTGTTCTTGTAACATAATCTTGTGTATATTATTTAAGTCAGACTTACCCGGTCAGGATGGCCTCATAGGACACAAATCAGGTTTTGAGGCAAACTTCTGTGTCAAATTTGTCTGTCAGGAAGTGTATTGAAACTCACAGTGACCACAGAGTGAACATTTTATTCTTGATAGTCTATTGCCTTCCAGCCATGTCATTTCTTTGAGGAGCACTGGTTCAACATGGTATGCAGCAGAATCACTGTAGAGCCAGGTTCTGGCAAGTTGAAGCTTTGACTTGGGCCATGATATGTGATAAGAGCCGTGTTGATTGTGTGTCCATGATAAAGACAAAGGTCTGTGTTCAATTTTTGACATGGCACACCATTTTCCCTGTGAGGAAAATAGGGATATATTAGCAAATGAATTCAAGTCCTTTTCTGTACGTACTGCATCAGGAAATTTATGGTTTTATTGACAATGTTGCCAAGCGAAGTGGATGATTGAGAGACAAGAAATTGATTCATACCGTATTTGCAAACATGTAAGAAAAAACTGCTTGTCATCATATTTCTGATTCTGTTCTGCATTTATGCTGTCGTCTTTCCAATCATATGACTAACAAGGGGATTTTGTAGACTGGCCTTCTTAGATTTTCTCCATACTCACAGGATTTTGAAGGTCAGTGCCAGGACATCAGTTTCCTAAAGCAGTTCAACATAATTCTGGAAAAAGAACTAAAAAATGAGATGATTCCAGACTGCTCTTACTTGCAAAAAAGTTTTAAGCTTATTAACATAGTTGCCGGTAATTGGAGACCGTAGTGTAAGTGTCTTAAAATTGTAAAGTCATTGGCTTGAAGCTCTATGATAGCAACTGTTTTTTTACTTTTATTTAAATTCCATATTTATTAGCAAATGAAAATGTCAGTTAACAAACCCTGAATCATAATTTGTAGTAAAAAAACACTTACTGTTTTTATTTAGTTAGTTAGATTAGTAATTAAAGATAGAAATTGTGTTAAAAATTGTAATGTGATATTTGATAATTAACATTCCCACTTGTTAATAAAACTGGATTACAGCTAAATGTAAAAAAGTTGCTTTCAACAAGATATAAACCAATGAATTTACAAGTGTTAGATTCTTACCCCCCCCCCCCCCCCCCCCCCCCCCATGAACCATGGACCTTGCCGTTGGTGGGGAGGCTTGCGTGCCTCAGCGATACAGATAGCCGTACCGTAGGCGCAACCACAACGGAGGGGTATCTGTTGAGAGGCCAGACAAACGTGTGGTTCCTGAAAAGGGGCAGCAGCCTTTTCAGTAGTTGCAAGGGCAACAGTCTGAATGATTGACAGATCGGGCCTTGTAACATTAACCAAAACGGCCTTGCTGTGCTGGTACTGCGAACGGCTGAAAGCAAGGGGAAACTACAGCCGTAATTTTTCCCGAAGGCATGCATCTTTACTGTATGATTAATTGATGATGGCGTCCTCTTGGGTAAAATATTCCGGAGCTAAAATAGTCCCCCATTCGGATCTCTGGGCGGGGACTACTCAAGAGGATGTCGTTATCAGGAGAAAGAAAATTGGCGTTCTTCGGATCGGAGCGTGGAATGTCAGATCCCTTAATCGGGCAGGTAGGTTAGAAAATTTAAAAAGGGAAATGGATAGGTTGAAGTTAGATATAGTGGGAATTAGTGAAGTTCGGTGGCAGGAGGAACAAGACTTCTGGTCAGGTGACTACAGGGTTATAAACACAAAATCAAAATAGGGGTAATGCAGGAGTAGGTTTAATAATGAATAGGAAAATAGGAATGCGGGTAAGCTACTACAAACAGCATAGTGAACGCATTATTGTGGCCAAGATAGATACGAAGCCCACACCTACTACAGTAGTACAAGTTTATATGCCAACTGGCTCTGCAGATGATGAAGAAATTGAAGAAATGTGTGATGAAATAAAAGAAATTATTCAGATTGTGAAGGGAGACGAAAATTTAATAGTCATGGGTGACTGGAATTCGAGTGTAGGAAAAGGGAGAGAAGGAAACATAGTAGGTGAATATGGATTGGGGCTAAGAAATTAAAGAGGAAGCCGCCTGGTAGAATTTTTGCACAGAGCACAACATAATCATAACTAACACTTGGTTTCAGAATCATGAAAGAAGGTTGTGTACATGGAAGAACCCTGGAGATACTAAAAGGTATCAGATAGATTATATAATGGTAAGACAGAAATTTAGAAACCAGGTTTTAAATTGTAAGACATTTCCAGGGGCAGATGTGGACTCTGACCACAATCTATTGGTTATGACCTGTAGATTAAAACTGAAGAAACTGCAAAAAGGTGGGAATTTAAGGAGATGGGATCTGGACAAACTGATTAAACCAGAGGTTGTACAGAGTTTCAGGGAGAGCATAAGGGAACAATTGACAGGAATGGGGGAAAGAAATACAGAAGAAGAAGAATGGGTAGCTTTGAGGGATGAAGTAGCGAAGGCAGCAGAGGATCGAGTAGGTAAAAAGATGAGGGCTAGTAGAAATCCTTGGGTAACAGAAGAAATATTGAATTTAATTGATGAAAGGAGAAAATATAAAAATGCAGTAAATGAAGCAGGCAAAAAGGAATACAAACGTCTCAAAAATGAGATCGGCAGGAAGTGCAAAATGGCTAAGCAGGGATGGCTAGAGGACAAATGTAAGGACGCAGAGGCTTGTCTCACTAGGGGTAAGATAGATACTGCCTACAGGAAAATTAAAGAGGCCTTTGGAGATAAGAGAACGACTTGTATGAATATCAAGAGCTCAGGTGGAAACCCAGTTCAAAGCAAAGAAGGGAAAGCAGAACGGTGGAAGGAGTATATAGAGGGTCTATACAAGGGCGATGTACTTGAGGACAGTATTATGGAAATGGAAGAGGATGTAGATGAAGATGAAATGGGAGATATGATACTGCGTGAAGAGTTTGACAGAGCACTGAAAGACCTGAGTCGAAACAAGGCCCCCGGAGTAGACAACATTCCATTGGAACTACTGACGGCCTTGGGAGAGCCAGTCCTGACAAAACTCTACCATCTGGTGAGCAAGATGTATGAAACAGGCGAAATAGCCTCAGACTTCAAGAAGAATATAATAATTCCAATCCCAAAGAAAGCAGGTGTTGACAGATGTGAAAATTACCGAACTATCAGTTTAATAAGTCACAGCTGCAAAATACTAACACAAATTCTTTACAGATGAATGGAAAAACTGGTAGAAGCCAACCTCGGGGAAGATCAGTTCGGATTCCGTAGAAACACTGGAACACGTGAGGCAATACTGACCTTACGACTTATCTTAAAAGAAAGATTAAGGAAAGGCAAACCTAAGTTTCTAGCATTTGTAGACTTAGAGAAAGCTTTTGACAGTGTTGACTGGAATACTCTCTTTCAAATTCTAAAGGTGTCAGGGGTAAAATACAGGGAGCGAAAGGCTATTTACAATTTGTACAGAAACCAGATGGCAGTTCTAAGAGTCGAGGGACATGAAAGGGAAGCAGTGGTTGGGAAGGGAGTAAGACAGGGTTGTAGCCTCTCACCGATGTTGTTCAATCTGTATATTGAGCAAGCAGTAAAGGAAACAAAAGAAAAATTCGGAGTAGGTATTAAAATTCGTGGAGAAGAAATAAAAACTTTGACATTGTAATTCTGTCAGAGACAGCAAAGGACTTGGAAGAGCAGTTGAATGGAATGGACAGTGTCTTGAAAGGAGGATATAAGATGAATATCAACAAAAGCAAAACAAGGATAATGGAATGTAGTCTAATTAAGTCGGGTGATGCTGAGGGAATTAGATTAGGAAATGAGGCATTTAAAGTAGTAAAGGAGTTTTGCTATTTGGGGAGCAAAATAACTGATGATGGTCGAAGTAGAGAGGATATAAAATGTAGGCTGGCAATGGCAAGGAAAGCGTTTCTGAAGAAGAGAAATTTGTTAACATCCAGTATTGATTTAAGTGTCAGGAAGTCATTTCTGAAAGTATTCGTATGGAGTGTAGCCATGTATGGAAGTGAAACATGGACAATAAATAGTTTGGACAAGAAGAGAATAGAAGCTTTCGAAATGTGGTGCTACAGAAGAATGTTGAAGATTAGATGGGTAGATCACATAACTAATGAGGAAGTATTGAATAGGATTGGGGAGAAGAGGAGTTTGTGGCACAACTTGACCAGAAGAAGGGATCGGTTGGTAGGACATGTTCTGAGGCATCAAGGGATCACCAATTTAGTATTGAAGGGCAGCGTGGAGGGTAAAAATCATAGAGGGAGACCAAGAGATGAATACACTAAGCAGATTCAGAAGGATGTAGGTTGCAGTAGGTACTGGGAGATGAAAAAGCTTGCACAGGATAGGGTAGCATGGAGAGCTGCATCAAACCAGTCTCAGGACTGAAGACAACAACAACAACAACACCAACAACAACAACAACAACAACAACAGATTCTTACCCTACACACTTAGCTGCCGTTTATTGCTCTAATAAGCTTGAAATATTGTGTACTGGTGCTTAACAGTATGATTTTTTTATATTTTAGGATCTCATCATACATGTTTATAAAATTTATGTCCAGATATTGACTTTCAAATACTTCAATTGTGATGAAAGTCAAAGGAACTCAAGTCTGTAAGGTTGTCATGTAGGAGTAGTAACCTTCTATTGATGTTTCATATTTATGTAACAAACTCCAGAACATTTTATAGAAATTATTCAATGTGCATCTGGTGTAACTTTTGTTTCATTGTTTTCAGGTAAAGAGTTTATCTCTGGTGAAGGGTAAGCAGGGATATTTATTACAAGCACCTCATAGATAGCAAATTTTTACGTGAACATAAGTATGTTGCTATGACATCCCATAAATGTATATCATCATTGTTAAGTTATTCATTGTGCAAATAATTTTAGTAATGACCGTATATCTAGTTCCCACAGTGAAGAAACAGTTACAGGATTGGTACATGACAGCAACTATAAAGTCCAGCTTTGTTTCAGGAGTATCTCATGGTTGTTACTAGTTCTACCAAACTCCCCTTGGGTTTCGCATGGGCTCAAGTATGCTGCTTCAATTAAATTTTCATTATTTTGACTTTGCTACTTATCACTATTAGAGTGAACTAAGTATTCCTTATGAGGCATTCATTTTTTTCTTAATGATCTTGCAGCCCTTATGTGCTGTGTTGATACTCTGTAAGTTGTTACAAAGTTTGTGTAGGTCCTGAGAATTCAAGTCTACTTTAAAGTAATCAGTAGAATTTTAAGCAAGTTGTTTCTTCAGTTCATGTCCAACCTGACACTGAAAGAAAATAATTATTTTCTAATCTTTTGTTGAAATTTTAGTGTGTAATCCAGCTAAATAAGTAGTTTCCTTGTGCATAACTAAAAACCCAAGTATGTAATATCGCAGCAGATTTGTGACATATCGAGCCCATGTCCACGTATATTTAATAATGATAAAGAAAAGGCTGTGGCATGATTTGTGTAGTATCTGCGGCCAGGTAAAATGAAGCTGTCATCTACAATCTTCTTTCTGTTTATGATCCATTAGGTGCTCTAAGTGTATCTATTGGCAGAACAGTCCTTGTGTGTACTCTTCTGTTCTCTGTATCAGGGTGTGCATCACATACAAAGACAGCACTCACCTTGTGATTTTTTTGGTCTTACTAATAAGTCATACCATTTATTAATTTCTGCTTTCTGTAACTTACTATGTTAATATTTCAAGGACTGCTGTTGCTGAGATGGGCTTAAGCACTGACATTTTACACCACTAGCCTTTGCCTGTCAGCCAGTTAATAGTATTTGTTCATTAGGCACCATGTTGACTATCTGTGTTTACAATAAGCGTTGATGATTTCCTGACAAATGCTTAACATTACTATGGGCTAAATAGTGCTTCTGTATTATAGATTGTAAATTTGCATTCCTTAATTGATTCATTATTATGTTGTTAATAAACCACTCCAGCTGGTTGAAATGATAAATTAATTTCTCATTATCAGTTTGAATTAGGACACTATTCATCATAAGATGAGATGATACATGTGATTGTAATAGTGCATATGGTACAGCCAGATTTGCTGTTGCAATAGGTGCACACAGTACGCCAGAGTTTTCTCAATATCTGTGACTTCATCAGTTTTGGAACCAACCTATGTCATGTTACTCATAGAATCATGAGCAAAGAAACTACTGGAATGTTGGCTGCAGAACTGCATAAGCTATCATAATGGCAAATAGAAATTGTAATTTCTGCTTCTGCTGCTCCTGTTGGTGTTATTGATGTTACTAATACTACTACTACCACCACCACCACCACCACCACGGCTACACCACCACCATTACCATTCATGTCAGTGAATTAACTGTCTTACAGGGATGACTATGAAGATTAGTAAATATTATAACATATAGACAAATATGGCAAAATGAGCATTATGTATTGCTGTCACTGTGTATTCTGAGAGCTGAAAGAAAAAGGGGGCTGGCACTTGGTTTTGGCTTTGTGTGTGCCATGACATTTTAAATTGTAGACCAGTCTACTTTGTGAATTGTTACTCACAGTACACTGTGCAGGTCGTTAAGGAACAGACAAATACTTTGTCACTCAGATGTCTTGAACACCATTCCGCAAAGGTGACAGTGATGCCATCCACAGGCAAGTACATATTCCCAAGGTATAAACAGATTACAGCCTCCATGACCTCGAGGGGATGTGGCTGGTAAGTTTGATTCCAGGAACTTGCAACATTCCCTCTTTCCATTTAACTATAGTGAAATTGCTGCCATGTGTGGTATCAGTCTTACTCACAGTAGAGCCATATCTAAAAACTGCTATATTACCTACCAGCCACATTGAAATGTCTCAATTTGTAGATTGCTATGGATGAACTTCCCATGTTGAGAAATAGTCATCTTGCAAAGAATTCTGTGTGTACCAATCCCCTCAGGGGGCCCATGGTTCTTTTGTGAGTACGTGCAGGGTGAGAATGAAGCCCCAAGCTGTTGCAGCACCTACTTCATTTCTTATGTTGCAATCTCCTTTCTCAGACTATCCTTGATTTCTTACTTCTTTTCTCAAGGTAGTAACATTTGATGTTGATCAGTCTGTGTCACTAGGTTTTGCTTTTCCTCGCCGTATTCATTCATTTACTTTGCTCTTTATTTTTTTAAAGTAATTTTTGGTCCTCCTCTGGGTTTGACCTCCATTTTAAAAATCTTTTCTGTAGTGTGACCCTACTGGTGAAGAACACCGTAAACAGCACCAGCTGCCTACAGCATTAAAGACCCTCTGCACACATTAATTATGTAGGCTCGTTTACATGCTTACCAGCGAATGCGTAAGCCAATCCTATGTGGTGAGGTTGTTAGGTGCACTTTTGGTAGAGACGGCGCTTCTGATACCTGAACTGCTAGTTTCCCATCCATGCTAAGTAGTAGATGCCCATCTTCATGAGGCATCAGAAGTCATGGCAGTGGCCATTGTGCCAGAGGAGCTTAGCTGAGGCCGGATGGTGCCTGTTGGAAGAGCCCTTGATTGGAGTAAGTGCCATCAGGGTGGACATTTTGCACGTGAAACCATCAGATTAAAAAAACGCAATGGTCATTCTCATCAGACAGGGAGTCTCACTAGACAAGTGTACATACTTCAGTGCAGACTATTGCAGCCCCGCAGTTTTCCCTAACCTGGTTATCCAATGGGTAAAGAGACAAGCCAGATAACTGGTCGCAAAGCAACATCTGTTGTGTGTACTAGAACAGAGGGAGATACTTTTACAGTGACAAAATCATTGTGGTACATACGGAAGATAAATTATGATGATTCGACTCATAGTGGGAAATGCGTAAGGGATCCCTATTGATTAAAGCTTCTTCTGCTGCACTATCTCAAGCTCATCAGACATTTGAATTACTGTGTGAGATACTGATGACCTTTGCTCCATATAAAACTTTGAATACGGTGCAAGGCATGTGGAGTAAAGTACCACTGTGGGGAAAGTCTCTTGTTGCCCCACATCTTTCTTTAATGAAGAAATGATGGGTGGATCTTGGCCAGTGTTTTCATGGAAGTTAAGTAACTAGTTTTGACCTACAGACTGTGTGAAAAATTTTTGTCTCTTTTGTGCACCTTACTGAGACAAGGGCACCCCTGCATGTTGGGGCACCTGCTAGTTGGGCAGTTACTCCACGCCACTGTTGTTGCGTCTCATAAGTGCACTGGGGGCTATAGAATGTAGAAGATCATGGCTGTAGTAATCTCATGATAAATGAAGTTAGCATTTGTTAGCCTAATAGGGTATTGGTGGTTTTTGTGCAGACAAGTGTTGTCCATGTAAAACTCTGTAAACAATCTGTAACTGAAGTGTTAAGACTTGTAAATGTGAGATACAGTATGTACATCTTGTAAGAACAGGAAGTGGATGTCATTTTGTAGGAGTTGGGTTTTTCTGAAATGACATTCTATCTAGCACAGAAGAAGACACCGAGCGAGATGGCGCAGTGGTTAGCACACTGGACTCGCATTCGGGAGGAAGACGGTTCAATCCCGCGTCCGGCCATCCTGATTTAGGTTTTCCGTGACTTCCCTAGATCGCTCCAGGCAAATGCTGGGATGGTTCCTTTGAAAGGGCACGGCCGACTTCCTTTCCCATCCTTCCCTAATCCGAGCTTGTGCTCTGTCTCTAATGACCTCGTTGTCGACGGGACGTTAAACATCAATATCCTCCTCCTCCTCCACAGAAGAAGACAAATTGATGACGGAGGCTGCAGCCACGAAACTAGTCACTGTCACTCTGCTAGTAGATTGCCACACATATAAAGGCAAATAAAAATCAGTAAACAATGGAAACTGAAAAATTCTTTACAAAGCTAACTAGCACACAATACAAAACGTTTCAGGAGTTACCTTTCACAGACACCTAACACACTAAGACAGACGAGGAGCTACAGGCTAATGATGAATGGTAAGGCACACATTTTGTCCTACGCATACAAAATGGTCCCAAGGATAACCAAACAGATTCTAGCTCTTTCAGCTTAGCCTTTAAAGGAAATGAGGTGTTTCTGATGATCACGCTTTGATCATATGTCATCCTGCTGCACAGCGGACCCAAGCTATGGATGATCTTACCATGAAAACACAATCAGTTAACTGCATGTCATATACTGTGGCAAGAAAAAATTATGAAGGCCTGCATCCCATCAACATAATTCTTGGCTACCATAGAGCCCCAGCCTTTGCAGCATCTTTTCCCTTCTGTGCTGCACATCTTTCCTCTTGCTGTTCTTTTTCCACTCCGTTGGGGAGCATGTTTGAGATGTTTTTGGGAATGTGTTATGCATTTTAGTAGTTGACATCAGAACAGTCTCTCCACTGTTTTTCGTTCCTTTTTTCTTTCTACATACCCCTTCTCCTGCCCTTCCTCCGCTTTGTCATTTGAGGGTTCCTCTTTTTCTTCTTTCTCCCCGTGCCCTCCTGAAGGCAGGCCCATGCGTCTGACACATAACAGGTGACTAGGTAACACACAATTCCCAGCCCCAGCCCATCAGGTAGGGTTTGTATGTAGCCCCTGGTACAGGCTAGGCCCAGGGAGGGGTGATTGCCTGAGTTGCTACCTTCCAAATTATTTATCGGTCCCTCTGTCAGATATTCTGAAGGTGTGACCTGAGGTGGGGACAATCTTGTAAGGTGTGTCCCCCTCTGAGGAAGACCCCAGTTGGAAGGTGCTTGCCATTGGAGACACTGGTAATCGTGGGGGATTTTCTCACAATGATCCAGTCCATCTTCTTCACAGTCAGCATCTACTCAATGTAAATAGAATGAAGCTCATAATTCAAAGACACTCCCAGCTGCACCACAGTTCCTTATGATTTCACGCACTGAAGACGGTCAATCCTTTGCTACAGTAAATTAGTTTTTATTACTCAGAAAGGTGTTAATGCAGTTGCCAGCTGTGTAACAAGCCACCAAATGTGAAATCCTACTGTCTATGGCATGGCATTTCACTTGTGGAGACTACTTCTGATTCTGTAGCTTTGCTCCTTCGCAGATATCCTGTTCGTGCCTCAGCCTATTGAACACAGAATTCTTTCTGTGGTGTTGTTTACACTATGCTGCTTGATGGTGTGACCAAGGTAGAAATCCAAAAGTACCCCTCTGAACATGGCGTATTTTGCAGTCCATCAGGCTATGAAAAAGGTAGATGCATCCTTAGTGTCCCCACGCACACTCTTTCTCTCTTTTGGTAGAGTGATGCTTCCGTCAAAGATCAAAGCAGTCTATGAAGTTATCACAGTTTGGCCATACATTCCAAAACCAATGCACAGCTACCAGTGTCATCATTACAACCGCACTCAAATGTCTTGTCGACACCCGGCCAAATGTGTAACCTGTGGTAGGGATGCACACGAGGGTGATTGCCCCCTCCTTCTCCCTGCTGTATCAATTGGAATGGTGACCATGCAGCTTCCTCCTGAGACTGTTCAGTGTATGTCGATGATCAGGCCACCCAGGATATCGAGGTGAAGGAAAAAGTGTCTTACCCTGTCGCTCGCAAGTTGGTAGCTAGTCGGAAATCCAGCGTTCTACCATCCAGTTCTTACAGTACTGTTCTTGCTACATCTTGCTCCAGAAAGGATAGGGCCATGCAAGTATGTGACTTCAAATTAAGCACTGCAGTTGTAAAATCACCCAGTGTCAAGGTAGCATCCCCATCTCCTCTTCCAGCTGTGTAACAAGCCACCAAATGAGGAATACTGCCACAAATACTTTCTATCCCCCTCCAGCCAACAAACATCTGAGTCTTCCTCTGCCAACCAGAAAGGCTCCAAGAATTCAAACATAGGCAAACGGTCTTCTCCTTCGCCAACCCGGAGATCCTCTTTGATGTCTCCACGTGACTGACTTCCATGTCACCGGTGCACACAGCCTACTGTTTTTCTGGCCTTCACAGACTGACAGAGGGAGCATGCCGATGTCTGTGGATATCAAGGAGCAGGATCCTCCAGCCTCTGTGCCATGTAGCAGCGTGTCTTCGAAGGCTGGGACTTGGCAGCCACTGAGGTGACATCCCTTAAATTTTTCCCTCCTCCCCTCTCTTAGTCATAACTCTCCTCCAGTGGAATATTTGCGGCCTTAAATCAACAAAGAGGAATTACTGCTGCTCTTGGAATTACAGTGGCCACATGTTCTCTGCTTCCAGGAAACAAAATTGCATCCTCACAAGTGCTTAGATCTATCACATTTGTTTCCGGTCCACTTTGGCCTTTCCCCCGAGGACGGCATACTATCTCATGGGAGATTCATGCTGCTCATCTGGGATGACGTTCATAGTCAGACCATCTCCCTCACTACCCGGCTTCAGGCTGTTGCACTCTACAATTTTCTTCCTCATTTCATCTTTTTGCTTTGTACTGTTTGCATCCCTCCGTCATTCGGTGTCACCAGGGCAGACTTCGTCCATCTTGCTGGGGAACTCCCTCACCCTTTCAGCTGCTCGGTGACTTCAATGCTCACCATCCCCTTTGGGCCTCTCCCAGAACCTGTCTGAGAGGTGTGCTCTTGGCTGACCTTCCCAATCAACTCAATCTCATCTGTCTTAACACAGGAGTACCCATGTTCCTTGCAGATTCCACACGCACTTTTTCCCATTTGGAGCTCTCCTCATGCAGTGCCCAGCTTGCCCATTGTCTTGAGTGGTCCGTTCTCTCTGACACCTACTTGAGCGACAATTTCCCATGTACTATCCATTTGCTGGTTCCTACCCCAACTACTTGCATACTCAAATAGCAGCTTTCTAAGGCCGAATGGAGGCTTTTCTCCTCCGTGAGGACCTTCGACAAACAACATTTCTCCAGCTGTGGTGACCAGGTAGAATATCTTACAAACATTATCCTTAATACCACAGAACATTCCATTCCTCGCAATTCCTCTTTACTGCACCATGTTCCAGTCCCTTGGTGGACTGAGGCATGCTGCGACACAATTAGCACGTGGAGACATACTCTCTGCCTGTTCAACCGTCATTGTACAATGGCAAGCTGCAGTGATTATAAACAGTTGTGTGCACGGTGTAATCACATTTTTTGGGATAGCAAAAAAGCTAGCTGGATTTCATTCAGTAGTTCTTTTAACAGTTCCACTCTCTCCTCTGTCATGTGGTCCGACCTCTGATGTCTCTCTGGGACCAAGGTCCATCCCCCATTTTCCAGCCTGACCTTAGAAGTTTGTCATAGTGGACCCTGTTCCTATCTCCCAACACCTTGGGCCACTATTTTGCAGAGATTTTGCATTCCACCCACTATCACCTTGCCTTCCTGCATTGGAAACGAGTGGAGTCGGCTCGGGCAATACTCTTCTCCTCTCAAAATCGTGAGTGCCGTAATGTCACCTTTACTATGTGGGAGCTAAATCATGCTCTCACTTTATCCCGATCCTCCACCACAGGGCTGGAAGATGTTCACATTCAGATATTGCTGAACCTTTCTCTTGCGGGCAAACACTTTCTCCTTAATACATATAATCACACCTGGGCAAAGTGCATGTTTCTCAGATGCTTGTGTGAAGTCACTGTCATACCCATACCTAAGTCCGTTAAGGACAAATGCCTTCCTTCTAGTTGTCACCCCATTTCTCTCACCAGCTGTTTTTGCAAGGTGATGGAACGTGGTGTGGTGGCTCGAGTCTCACAATTTGCTAACCACTGCACAGTGTGGACTTCGAGCACACCGTTCCACAGTTGACCATCTCATCACTTTGTCCACTCATGTCATGAATGTTTTTCTGCGATTTGGAGAAAGCCTACGACATCTGCTGGAGGACTGGTATTCTTCATACTTTGTACATAGCTTCCATGGTCACATGCCCCATTTCAAAAGACCAAGTTTTCAAGGTACATGTGGGTTCTGCCTTGTCAGACACCTTTATCCAGGAGACCGGTGTACCTCAGGGTTCAATCCTGAGCGTCATCCTCTTTGCTATCGCCACTAACCCTATAATGCACTGTCTCCCGCAGGGCATCTCGAGCTCCCTTTTTGTTGACGATTTTGCCATCTATCGCAGTTCTCTACGGACTTGTCTCATTGAGTGGCATCTTCTGTGGTGTCTCGATCATCTTTACTCATGGAGCATCAACAGTGGCTTTCGTTTTTCCACTGACAAAACTGTTTGTATGAATTTCTGGTGGTGCATTTGGTTTCTTCCACCATCTTTACATCTTGGGCCTCTTGTTCTTCCTTCCATTGAAACTATTAAATTCCTGAGGCTCGTGCATGATAGGAAACTTCCTTGGTCCTTCCAAGTGTCCTACCTGGCAGCACACTGATTGCAGTCCCTCAGTGTCCTACGCGTCCTCAGTGGTACTTCCTGGGGAGCACATCAAATCACCCTCCTCCGTTTGTAATGGCCCCTTGTCTGTTCGAAACTAGACTATGGGTGTTTAGTTTATGTATCTGCATGACCGTCCCTCTTACGCTGTCTCAATACTAGCCACCATTGTGGCATCTGTTTGCCCACTGGCACTTTTTACAATAGCCCGGTTGAGTGTGTATCCAGAAGCGGCTGAACTACTGGTGTCATACTGCTGCGATTTCCTCCTCATCAGATAGGGATGCCGTTAGTATGCCATGCCTGGCAACCATTTCTCTGCCTCCTTCTTTGAAGGCTCCTTTGATCACCAATATGGGATGTCCCTCTTCCCTGTTACGTCCTGGAGCTTGCTTTTGGCTATTTCTCTGACAGCTAAACTTCATGCTACCTGCAACTTGCCCAATGAGTGTAAACCCCTCACAACCTTAGCTTCGTGTGGAAGACCGTGTTCGCTTTGGCCTTCAATTGCTTACTAAGGACACTTCTCCAGCCTCACTCTGTTGACGTAGATTTCTCGACCTTCGAACGGAACTTTGCGATGTTACCTTTGTGTACACTGATGCCTCTCAGTCTGACTGTGGTGTTGGGTGTGGCTTTGTCATCAGCACTGACATTTTTCGGTATTGGTTTCCAAAACACTGCTCAGTATTTACAGTAGAGATCTTTGCCCTATATCAGGCCATGCAGTACATCTGGTGACACAGGCTTTTAAATTGTGTCATCTGCTCTGAACCTCTCAGTGCCCTTAAGAGCCGCTGTGTGCTGTACACCACCCATCCCTCAGTGCAGCGGGTCCAGGAATGCTTTCACTTGCTCACTCTGGATGGAGCCACTGTGATATTTATGAGAGTCGCTGCTCACATTGGTGTGATGGGAAACATGGCCGATGATGCTGCTGCCTAGGCTGCAGTCACCTTGGCCCTTTAGTTCTTCCATTCCTTCCAATAATGTCCGTGTTGCCATCTGTCACTTTGGCATCACCACTGACCCTTCCTTCATGGGAACAAGCTCCGGGGAATTAAACCTTGGAAGACCGCCTCTCGACTTTCTCGCCAAAGTAGATTATTTTAGTGAGGTAGCCATCGCCGTTTGTTAAGTGGTTATCCCCCACCACTTTGTGCTCATTCCCCTCAATCTTTGACAGAATGCCCTTTTTTTAACCACTTACATTTTCATTTATGTTTACTGTCTGAGTTATGGGCCGTTTTAGCAAACAATGCGTGGGCTGTCAACCGCGTTTTACTTTTTATCTGTCATAGAAATTTGGTGAAGGACATTTAATCTGTAGTTCAGGATGTCCGTTTGTCTATGCCGTATTTTATTTAATGTGTAGCCGTTTTTAATTCTGTTTTCGTCTTTGTGTTCTGTGGTTCTGACATGGGCGCATATGACCCTAGTTGTCATTGCACTGTAAAACAAAACAAAACAAAACAAACAGTCTCGTCAACATAATGACCAATTATTCCAGTCACAGTTATCATTTCCTACCTTTGCCTTTTTCCAAACTAGACTCCTCTCGTGGTTCCCATGGTACCATCTTCGGGAACAACTTCCCACACCTGGCCAGAGAAGCAGCTTCCTTCCTCTCGGAACCCCCTCTACCAGTAAACGCATAGATCATAGGCCCAACATCAGTCAGTTGCTGAAGGAGATATGGCCTGTGAGTCCCAGACTGCTTGCTCTTCATTTGTCTCCTCACCAACTGCAGATAAGCCTTCGCAAGAATCTCAGCTGCCAAAGATCGGAAAAAGGAAGAAGAAGAATTGGGAGGAAGTTACTAGTGACCTCGGAGGTGCCGGGTTCCGCATATGTTCTCGGATTCTCAATCAGTGTTCATTGGTGTTGTCCCACTCCCATTGGTGACAGACAGTGGTCTGAGATGTGCTCTGTCCCAAGCCTTATCAGGACACCTTCAACATGATGATCCAATGGAACTGTAATGGATGTTGTTATCACATGCCAGAACTGTGACAACTAATTTACTTAGCAAGAACAGACAATATAAAGTGATGGAGAAAAGCAAACTTATGTATTTTTAAAACTTAAAAAAAGACAACATATTTTAATTAATCACAAAAAAACATGTTCTTTTATGAACGAGACAACTAAAAGATCCCTGACTTTTTAAAAATGATTTAATACTAATTTCCTCTTATTCTGCTATCTTTGTTGCGCTTCCAGAAATACACTTCGCATATGACCATTCCTCAACAACTTGAGGTTACCACACATTGTGTCAGATTTGTACTGGCCTCGAGAGGGCATCAGGAGGAGTCTGTACTATGACTCACACAGATATCATCAGTGTGTGACTTCCCCTTCATACCACATTAGAAGCAATAGTAGTGTAAGTGCAAAATAACCCATTGATCACCATTTGTAATATATATTTACCAGGCAGATTAACTTATCCTGAGATGACTACCTTAATACATTAACTCCACCACCACCCCCACCCCCAGCCCTGCTTCACCCCTCTTTTTCTCCTACTTAGTGATTTTAGCATGCACCACATGGTGCACTTCGTCTTGTAGGGGCCTTATGATTGACTGGATTCTTTCTACCTTGATCTGTGCTGCCTCAATACCAGTACTCCTACACACTTCCGTACTGTCCATGGTACCTTTTCGTGGCTTTGCTACATTGGTCACTCCACAACAATCTAGGTGACAGTGACCACTTCCCAGTTATCCTGTCACTTCCTTGTCACTGCCCAATGGATTTATTACCACATTGGACTCTCTCAAGAGCCTACTGGTAGTTGCGAGATGTGACCAAAAATGCAGTGAATGAGTTTTTTTAGCAGCATTTGCTGACAGTACATCCAGTTCATGAAATTTGTCCGATAGCCTAAACCATTGAGACAGGCAGTGTCAAATTGGTGTGTGTTCTGTCTTGTCAGTCAGCAACCAGAGACTCTAGAGTGAGGTTGTGTCTACCGTGTCTGTCACGCATTATGGATTTCAAACAACACATGAACATTAAGTTCTGGTCCAAGTTGCAAGAACGTGGCAAAGAAACTCATGAATTGTTGAAATTGGTGTATGGTGATAATGCAGTAACTCTGAAGACTGACGTTAATCCATGTCCAGCCAGATTTGGGTATTCCTTGATTTCCCTGATTTGTTCCAGGCAAATGCCAGGATGGTTCCTTTGAAAGGTCATTGCTGATTTCCTTCCGTGTCTTGAAACAGTCTGAGCTTGTGCTACATCTCTAATGATCCCGTTGTCAGCATGATGTTAAACTCTTAATCTTCCTTCCTTCCATGTCAGACTGCATTGATGACTCTGTGGGACATCTCTGACTAGGATCACCAACACTGCTGGAGCTGATACTGTGGTGGACCAAAGACATTACAGTGTCTGTTCGTTGAAGGTCTCTGCAGTGTTTCAAGTGGCATCCTTCACAGGCTGGCCTCCTCACTTTTAAACAACCCTGCACTAAGGCTCACTTTCTAACAACGCACGAAGAAGGAATGCTGGGAGCACTACGTCTCTTTAGGAACATACGACTCTTTGTCCCAGGTGTAGGCCAAGCTCCATAACCTTCTGGGACAACAAAGATTAACAACTGTTCCAGGTCTCATCCTTCAGAATTGTCTTTGGGCCAGTGTGTCGATTCTTGCTAAACACCTTACAACCCACTGTGCAACAATGTTGGCATCCTAGTCTTATACAGGTACCTTTTGAATGCATGAATGAGAAGTTGAAGACATCTCCCTATGCTTCACCCCCTGGCAAGTTGAATTATGTAATGGACCGTCCACTGACTTAAACTGCTTCAGTCTCTTGATTCATCATGTAAGCATAATAATGGCCCTCAACAACTGGCATCTGTAACGCACTGCGTGTTTTGAATAGCTGATGTATTATGACAGCATATCTGGAGATGGCCATCAACCTAGTGTAACAAGAAATGTGGTTCATCTGGCCAGTTGACATGTTTCCATTGATCCATAGTTTAGTCGGGATGTCATTGGGAACAAGTTGGGATTGTTTGCTGCAGAACACCATGTACAAGACTGTGCACTTGAACATTTTGCTCTTAAACATTTGTGGGTGCACCAGCATTGTACTGAATCTCTTGTTGACTTAATTTGGCCAGTCCAGACTCAGTCATCTATACTGCAAGATTGCACTGGTTACACCAGCTATTCTGTCCTCTAACTGTAGTAGCTGAAAACACACCGTGGCTAGATACACTTAACTCCCCAGCAATACTACATTCACTGCATCTACGAAGACGAGCACTTTATCAAGCTGAACTGCTACCCCTGTGTCAGGTGTTCAGGAGTTGTGAACAATCACCTAAGACGGATGCACCCCCCCTTGTGAAGGGGTCCCCCAGTTGGAAGAAGCACGCCATCGGAGACGCTGGCAATCGTGGGGAATTTTCTCGCAATGAGCCAATCATCTTCACAATCAACGTCTACAAAACATAAACAGAATGAGGCTAACGATTCAGAGACGCTTCCAGCTTCACCGCGGTTCTTCATGGTTTCATGTACTGAAGACAGTCACTCCTTTGCTACAGTAAATCCGTTTTTATTGCTTAGAAAGGTGTTGCTGCAATTGCTGGCCCTGTGAAACCTTGCTGTTGTTCACAGAATGGCAATTTGCTTTTGGAGACTACTTCTGATTCTCAAGCACAATAACTGCTTGCTGCTTTGATTCTCCATGGCTATCCTATTCGTGTCTAGGCTCATAGAACTCTGAATTATTGCTCGACGGTCTGACTGGAGGCCAAAATCCAAACATATCTCCCTGATCAGGGTGTCATTGCCATCCATGTCATGACGAAAAAGGTAGATTCCTCCTTAGTGCCCACATGCACACTTTTTCTCACTTTTTATAGAGTGGTGCTTCTGTCCAAGATTAAAGCAGGCTATGAAATTATCACTGTCTGACCATACATTCCAAACCCGATTCGCTGCAGCCAGTGTCATTGTTCAGCCACAGTCGAATGTCTTGTCGACACCCAGCCAAACGTGTAACATGTGGTAGGGATGCGCACAATTGTCTGCCTCCTCTTCCCCTCTGTATCAGCTGCAATGGCGAGCATGCCACCATCTCTTGTGATTGTCCCATGTATCTTGATGAGTGGGCTGTCCAGGAGATACGGATAAAGGAAAAAGTGCCTTACCCAGTCGCCCGCAAGTAATTGGTTAGTCGCAAACCCTGTGTTCTCCCATCTGGCAGTTATAGTTCTGTTCTTGCTACCTCTTGCTCTATGAAGGACTTGGCTATGCAGACATGTGACATCAAATTCAGCTCTGATGTTGTGAAATTGCCCAGTGTCATGCGCCCCATTGAGAGTATGTATGCAGAAGTTGCTGAACTACCGCTGCCCTACCACTGTGTCTTTCTCCTCCGCAGATATGCATGCCATTTGTCTGCTGTGCATGGCCGCCCGTCCTATGCCTCCTCTTCTTATGATACCTACGATCGCCAGTATTGGGTGTGTCCCTGTTCTGTTACCTCCCGGAGTTCACTTTCCGCTCTTGCTCCAGCAGCTTAACTTCACACTACGTGCAACTTTCCCAGTGGGTGTGAATCCTTCACCATCTAGGCTTCGTGCAGTGGCTCACATGCACCGTGGCCTTCATTTGCTTCCTAAGGACACTAATCCATCCTCGCTCTCTCACCTTCAGTTTCACGACCTTTGTATGGAACTTCGCAACTGTACCTTTGTGTACACTGATGCGTCTTGGACTGACCGTGTTGTCAGGTGTTTGATTGTCATTGGCGCCAAAGTTTTTCAGTATCAGCTTTCAGCACACTGCTCAGTATTTGCATTCTCTTCATCCTGTATCAGGCCACACAGTACACCCGGTGACACAGGCTTTTCAACAGTGTCATCTGCTCCGACTCTTTCAGCACCCTTCAGACCTTCTGTGCGCTGTACACTGCCCATCCCTTAGTGTAATGGGTGCAAGAAAATTGTCACTTGCCCACTCTTGATGGAGCCATTGTGGCGTTTATGTGGGTTCCTGGTCATGTTGGTTTGACAGGTAACGAGGCTGCTGATGCTGCTGCCAAGGCTGCAGTCCTCGTATCTCAGCCCACTAGTTTTATATTCCTTCCGATGATCTGTGTTCCCATCTGTCAGATGGTGGTGTTACTTTGGCATCGTCACTGGCCATCCATCCATGGGAACAAGCTCCAGGTTATTAAGCCTCTCCCAGCGGCTTGGATGACCACCTCTCGGCCCTCCCGCTGTGAGGAGGTCATTTTAACTAGGTTGCGTATGAGGCATTGCCTTTTTAGCCATCGTCAATAGTTAAGTGGCACTCTCCCGCCACTTTGTACACATTGTGCCCAACTTTTGACTGTCTGCCATTTCCTGACGGAATGCCCATAATTTTTTTACCATTTACGTACCCGCTTGGGTTTGCCGTCTGAGTTATCGTCTGTTTTGGCAAACGACCGCGGGCTGTCGGCCGCGTTTTACTTTTTATCCGTCGTAGCAGTACAGCAAAGGCCATTTAAATTTCAGTTCATGACCTCTGTTTCTGTACGGCGTATTTTATAGACGTTTCTCCGTATCCCTGATTTTTAGCTGTCTTCTCTTCCATTGATTAGGATTAACGTGTAGTCGTTTTTAACTCGTCTGCTTGTCTTCGTGTTTCACCGTTTTGACATGAGCGCGTATGACCCTAATTGTTTTTGTGCCCTAAATGAGCGCGTACCACCCTAATTGTTTTTGTGCCCTAAAACAAAACGAAACAAACAAACCATGAAGCAAGCATTTGACATCACATTCATATCACGTACTCCAAACAGAGAAATTTGGTAGCTAGCTTGTATCATTGGTAACTTACTGGGAGCAAACGAAAACAAAATAATCAAGACAACTTTAACGAAGTTCTGAGACTCAACGGCAATATCGAACTCTGGTCTTATCTCCTTCTTGCTTCCACAAATATGCTCAGATGCACTGACGGGAAGAAAATCGCAGCACAGAAAAATAACTAATGATAGTAACGACATTTTGAGAATACATTTTGGTAGGTAACATAGTTAAGTGATTAACATTGCAAGATATCAGATAAATGTAAGCGCTTGATACGCCATTGTAAATGAGAAGTGCTGCTACATCAATAACCGATGTAACAGTCAGAATGTTGAATGCAAGCATGTAACCATGCATACATTGTGTTGTACAGGTGCCGGATGTCAGTTTGTAGAATGGAGACGATACTTGTCGCACGTGGTCGGGTCAGTACAGGGACTGTTAATACTGATGGTGGATGATGCTGGAGTTGGGGGGTCTGATGATGCCCCATATATACTCGATTTGAGACAGATCTGGTGATCGAGAAGGCCAAGGCAGCATGTCGACATTCTGTCGTGCATGTTGGGCTAAAACAGATACATAGGGCGAGCGTTATCCTATTGGCAAACGCGCCCTGTAATGCTGTCCATTAGTGACAGCACCAGATTAACAAACAAATTTGCAGTCATTGTGCGTGGGATAACAACGGAAGTGCTCCTGCTATCATACCGAATTGCACACTAGACCTTAACTCCAGATGTACATCCAGTGTATCCAGCCTGCAGACAGGTTGGTTGCAGGTCCTCAACTGGCCTCTTTCTAACCAGCACGTGGCTATCAATGGCACTGAGGCAGAAACAGTTTTAGTCAGAAAACACGTCAGACCACCCCCTCCAATAAGCTCTCACATGACAGCACTGAAGTGGCAAATGGCTGCAAATGGTGTCCAAGTAGCCAAACATAACCGAGGACCCAGTTGATGGTTCAAATGGCTCTGAGCACTATGGGACTTAACAGCTGTGGTCATCAGTCCCCTAGAACTTAGAACTACTTAAACCCAACCAACCCAAGGACATCACACACATCCATGCCCGAGGCAGGATTCGAACCTGCGACCGTAGCAGTCGCGCGGTTCCGGGCTGCGCGCCTAGAACCGCGAGACCACCGCGGCCGGCGGACCCAGTTGATTCCATGTTAACACAGCCCACACCATTATAAAGCCGCCACCACCACCTTGCACAGTTCCTTGTTGACAACAGCTGTGGGGTTTGCTTAGTGGGGTTTGCGCCATGCTCAAACCTTACCATTAGCTTTTACCAACTGAACTAGAAACTCATCTGACAAGGCGACGGTTTTCCAGTCATCTGGTATCCAAAAAATATGGTCACGAGCCCAGGAGAGGGGTTGCAGGCAATGTAGTGCTGTTAGCAAAGGCACTCGCATCGGTTCGTCTGCTGCTATAGCCCATTTACGCCAAAGTTCGCTGCATTGTCATAACAGATAAATTCGTTGTTAAGTCTCACATTGGTTTCTGCGGCTATTTCACTCAGTGTCACTTGTCTGTTGGCGCTGGCAACTGTACGCAAACACCGCTGCTCCTGGCCGTTAAGCGAAGGCAATCGGCCTCTTTGTTGACCGTGGCGACAGGTAATGTCAGAAATTTGGTGTTCTCGGCGCACTCTTGACACAGTGGACCTCGGAACATTGAATTCCCTAACGTTTTCCTTTTCCGAAATGAAATGTCCAATGCATCTATCTCCGACTACCATTCTGCGCTCAGTGTCTGTTAATTCCAATCGCGCAATCATAATCACGTCGAAAACCGTTACACATAAATCACCTGAGTAGGAATGACAGCTCCGCCAATTCACTACCCGTTCATACCTTGTGGACGCCGTCTGTATATGTGCATATCGCTATCCCATGACTTTTGTCACTTCAGTGTATTTGAAATGTTTCGGGAAAGTGTAGTGCACTCACAAAGGGTCCAGTATTTGGGATCTTGTCCTGGTCGAATTAAATTAAGATGTCGAAGTAATTGTGTGATGCTATATTTATTACATGTAGGTTAGTAGGTGGGTAGATTTAGATTTTTAACATCCCATCGACAACAGGTCGATAGAGACGGAGCGCAAGCTCAGATTATGGAAGGATGGGAAAAGAAATCGGCCGTGCCTTTTCAAATGGTCCATCCTGGTATTTGCCTTAAGTGATTTATGTAAATAATATCTGTAGGTTCGATCAGTACCTTAGTGTTACGGAAACGCAACTGGAGCGTATAGAGTAAATGTTGGAGGGAGGTAGACAATCTTTCCATGAAACATTTTTGAGGGTGTTTGAGGAACCAGAATTTGCAGCAGACTGGAGAAGGGGTTCGTACGGAAGCATTCATGCAATCATTTTTCCTTTGCTCTGTTAGTAAGTTGAACAGGGAAGAGAATTATAGCAGTGGTAAAAAAGCAACCTCATTAATGCACGTGCAGTGGCTTCTGGCTATGCATGTGCATACAGATGTGCAGAAATTTTAAAAACTGCCATTTCGTGCAAGAAAGATTGTAAAAATAAAGTGGATAGATGGAGTGAAAGGCTCTAGTGCGCCTACAATTCTTTTTAATATGTGTACAGGCTTATTTAACTAATTCTCACCATGTCTAACTTCACAATCCATTTCCCATCAGTGAAGTGCAGTGGCAGGAAGAGGGGGTCAATGGAGAGTTTTCAACTCAAAATCTAATTTTAAGAAAGTGAAAGGGAAGCATGGTTGTTGCCTCTCCCCGATATTATTCAATGTGTACATTGTGCGGGCAGTTGGTCTGGGAAGACCAAAGAGAAATTTGGAAAGTAAATTAAAATTATGCGAAAAGAAACAAAAACTTCGAGGTTCGCCAGTGAAATTGTACAAGAAACGTCCAAAAAGCAATTGAACACATTTTTCTGTGAAAGCGTGTTGGCTTTATTCACGATTCTATTTCACCATATTATTCTCCACTCTTCTGGCTACAATCGCGCATAAGTTGTCCTTCATTGCTCTTTATGGTCTTCTGTTAGGCGGTGAGGAATCCAGCGGACACACACCTTTGAATACCCCGACTGGTGGACGTTTGTGAGCAGCGAGGTGTTTGTGATCCGTCGATGTCCTCAAATGGGATTGTCAACACGTTCCAGTATTGTAAGAGTCCCGGCCGGCACGCGTTGGATGGGACAGGTTTTCGCGACCCTGCTGCAATGATAACAAACGCCTCGGCCAACGACGCACCCTGCGTTTGTTCACTGCCAGGTCTACGTAGACATTCTGCAAGCGCCTGTGAATATCAGTCATACTCTGGTTTTCCGCCAAAAGAAACTCAATGATAGCTCTCTGCTTGGAGCACACCTCCGTTACATTTTAAAGGCTACGTATAGCGACGCCACCTATCGGAATTTCGTGAAACTAAGGGACTGGAGCAGGAATACTACCCGATGTCTCACAACAAAGCCCTCATTTTTTCTACCGAAATTGGCCGAAAAATAGAACGTGTTGCACAACTTATTGGACGCTCCTCGTAATTCCCTCAGAGGATGAAGGACTTCCAAGAGCAGTGGTCTTCACAAGCGGTCATTAGATGAGCATCAACAAAAGTAAAACAGTGGTAATGAAATGTAGGCGAATGAAATCAGACGATGCTGAGGAATTAGATTATGGAATGAAACACCAAAGGTAGTAGATGAGTTTTGCTATTTGTGTCGCAAAATAACTGACGATGGTCTGCTCTACTGTTTTGATGTCGGGCCACTAAGTACTGACCGGCCGTCGTGTCATGCCAATAGCGTCCTTCGGATGCGGTATGGAGGAGGGTCATGGGGTCAACAGACCGCTCTCCCGGTCGTTCTAAATTCCAAAATATCGGAGCCGCTACTTGTCGTTCAAGTAGTTCCTCTGTTGGCATTACGAGTCTGAGTGCGCCCTAATCCAGCCCTCCCACCAAATAAAATCCCTTGCACTAGCGAGAATCGAATCCGATGCTCCACCTAAGTCAAACAAAGTGGCTACTTTTTTTTAAGTCCTCAATTTTTTTACTCGCAATCTTTGTTTTCTTGAGTACTCTCATTCCGAATATGATGACAGTTACCTCTGTTCTTGAGATATGAAAATCGCCTTTGTTGAATAATCACGTACAACGGTTCCTTGGATTATACTCTTCAGTCTCGTTATTACGACGTTCGGTGAAGCACAGCTCGGTCAGTGAGGGCTTACACAAGGACGGTGCTAACGGCTAGGACTCCTCCTAATGCTACAACCACCCTAAAGGCAAATGCCACCGACCGTTACGAAAAGAAGAAAACATTGAAAATATGGACGAATACATCGTATTTAGCCGCGGTCGTGCTAACTTTCTCAATTGCATACTACTTTCCGTTCACAAGATGGCGACCGGAAGGATCGCTGACAAAGGGACAACACGAACTTCCCCTCACTAAATTCATTCATACTGACAGCATGTTTAGGGTACGACTAGGATTTTAACATGTGTAAACGGGAAGATGTAACTCTCAGCCGTTTTCTAGAAAATAGAGTTTGAAAATTCTAGCCGTGCTTTTGTGCTTTATATGGCTGCTGATGTTCAGCGATTCCGTAGCCGAGTGGATGAGGGCTTAGATTCATATGCGCAAGGTCTCTGAATCGGATCTCACTGCTGGTACATTCCCATTTTTTTCTCTTTTTCGTTACTACTTAATGTAACAACATACGTATAAGTGGTACGCGACGAAATTGTGTGATGACGAAGGACCATTTATGATTGTAAAGAAAGCTTGTTTTGTAATACACACATTGAAAAACCCTGGATATGCAAAAATTCAGCGTTACTTACATGTACTATATGTCGTAATACCATTTCCGGGATTGTATGCTCATCATCACACTGATTCGGTGAGTTAGACATTATACTTGTCACAAATGTATATTCGATTATGTAAATAAGTTATTGAATACCCTTTTGGTCCAATCTCGTTACATAATATTTTTTTTTTTTTTACTTTTTCAGGATACAGAATACGAAAACAATAAATGATTCATTAAATACTGATAATTTTCACAGTCTTAATAAGTCTGTTATTCGAATTACATGGAATGGAAAAGAAAGAAATAAGGGCAGTGCGATTCAATCCAGAGATCTCGCGCTTATGAAATAAGCACTTACTTGCTCGGCTGCGGACTTATTGAATATTACCGATCATGTAAGGTGTATAAGCACACCTATAATTTTCAAACTCGATTTTTCACGGAAACGGTTGAGTGTTGTCTTCCTGTTTATATATATGTTGATTTCCTAGTCGTACCCTACATAGCTGTCAGTATGAATCAAACCGGTGACAAGTTCGTATGGTCGGTCCCCTTGTGAGCTACAGAGGTGGACGTGGCCAAAGTAGAGGATACAAATATGCGTACTGGCGATAGCAAGAAATAAATTTCTGAATACTAAAGAGAGAAAACTTACTAAACCATTGTAAATTTTACTATTCCATATTTTATTCAAATAAAGTCATAGTTTATATACTAGTTAGTTACAATTATAAGGTGTCGAATTGTATGTCACACACGCAAGAAGTACAGAATGCCCTGTTTCACACCGTATAGTGATAATTCCAGACTGGGCGGAACTGCGAATGGGTACCAACTGCAGCTGCAAATTTTATGAGGTTTAGAAATCAAGGGTTAACACTGAATATAAATTCAACGGTTAGGAAGGCTGTTATGAAGGTACTTGTCTAGAATGTTACCGTGTTCGAAGGTGAAACGTGGATAGTAAACTGTTCATGTAAGAAGAGAATAGAAGCTTTTCAAATATTGTGCTAAAGAAGAATATGATAATTAAGTGGGCTGATCGAGTAACTCACGAGGAGGTACTGAATGAAATCGAGGAGAAAAGTTAATGGCACAGTGAGACGAAAAGCGGGGGTACGTATATAGGACACAACCTAAGGCGTGAAAGTAAAGTTAACTTGGTAATGGAAGGCAGTGTTGGAGATTCAGTTTGTAGAATGAGGCCAAAGGATGAATACAATAAGTAGGTTCAGATGGATGTTGGTTGCAGCACTACACAGAGATAAAGAGGCTTTCACAACATAGACCAGCACGGAGAGCACCACACGGACTGAAGACGACAACAAACCAAACTTTGGAGAATTCACTATTAGGAGAAGAACAGGGCAAGCGTCGTAAACCGATTTCCCAGAAACTTCGCTCAGTGCAAAATAGGTCAAAATAAGTGAACACATGTCTCGGCTTACCCCTAGGGACTCGACCGTTTCTGAAAAAGCGAAATTTAGATTTTTCGAGGTATCTTCCAGGTCCTTCATGTGCCTCTTACCGCGCGGTATCCTCAGACGAAATTGTGGCACAATGGTTAGCGTCGGGGATTCTGTTTGCGCCCGGTGTTCGCAACCCGATTATTACTTGTATTTTTGTTTTTCATTTATATACTCATGTCTGTAGAACATAGCTGCACGTATGTTTTCCAGTGTACATTGGTATAACGTTGTCATTCGTCTACTAATTGTATGACAAATGAATAACTTTTAAAAAAGAGAAAATAAATTGGAATTGTTTTTCGTGAAATTCCCGTAGTTTGTCTTGATCCATAATCAGTTGCAAGCGCCAGTTTTTGGAAAATGATCCGTTATGCATGGTTTGCCGCGAAATTATTGCCAACGCGCGAAATATTCGCTATTGTTAACGACGTTTCTTTTCCGAGTGAGGTTCATACAAAGAAATGTCACCGTGTCAAACGTGCTTTCGTGCGATGCTTGTGGTGTCCGGAATGTCTGTGTTTCGAACGTTTCTACGATCGATATCATCCAAGGGAATGCACCAATTACTCCTGAACAGTAAACATGATAATAAAATATAAGAACTGATTTGAGGATGAAATATCAGAGTATGAGAATGTAAAAGGATTGTAAGTCGTCAATATAACACACACACACAAAGTATGTAATAAATGTGTGACACTTATTGTAAAATCCAGTTGTAATTTTACAATTAATATAACGCCCTTGTATCCCCTAATTTGATAAACATTCGTATGGTAACCTTCTACATACATGGGTAGATAAATGAAAAATAAAAATAAAATAGATAAAAACAGTAATCAGGTTGCGAAGATAGTGTACGAAGTCGAGAAGCCGCGACGCTAACCACTGAGACCCCATTTCGTCTTGAGAATATCGCGTGATAGCAGGCACATAGAGTACCTCGAAAACTATGACAGTCTTTTTTTTCCCTTCAGAAACGGTCGAATATCTACGGATAAGCCGCTTATTTGATTGTTCTTCCACGGAGCGAAGTTCCTGGAAAATCGGGTTATGGCTCTAGCCGTGTTCTCGTTAGCGTATCTCGTCATGCAAGAAGACGACCCGCATTTGGCTCTCGCGGGTTCCTCGCGTCAGGAGTAGGAATGTCTGAGTGAGGAATGACAAATCAGTCAGTGAGCTAGGAACGAGGTTGTACAGCCGGAGAATGCAAATTGCGAAATGCGAGATAAAGGTGTTCAGTGAGTACGCATGCTTGAACGGTGTGGTTTGAGGCTAGTTGCGTCACAAGGTGTAGAAGGGTAGGGGGGGGGGGGAGGGGGAGGAAGGAGGGCGCAAGGCAAGTACGTGCAGGAATCACGGCGAGCTGGACGAGCCACTGCCCGTCGTGTGGGCACTTATTGATCGGCCGCTGCCGCTGCTGCCGGCGGCACGCCCGCCAGGGGTGGGCGAGGTCGCCGCGCAGCCACGTGCTCCGCGGCGCGGGTTCCAGCGCTTCCGCCTCTAATTACACCACCTGGGCGTCCTCTCTGCTGCTCTCGACGCTCAGTGTCGCTTCGTGTATTGAATTTTAAACTTTTCCCGGCGAATTGAATCTTCAAAGCAATTTCGGGCTGCAGCCGGTCGTCGTTTACTACATCCTGTCTCATCTGTTGACAACTTTTGGCAAGAAACAACGTCTATTCACTCTTCGATTGAACTTACTTACGTGGCAAAATAGCGTCAGAGTTATGTCGCTTAGAACTACGAGACTGGTAATGCGTAAACAATAGTTCAACCCGCATCATATATCTCGTCTCTGTACGTGTTTGCCGCGCAGTATATGTTTTGCCTGCGATGTCATCGCATCTCTGTAGGCGCATGCGCGTGATAGTTATAAATTAAATTTGTGTAAAATTACAAATTATTGTAGTGCGGAAACGCATTTAACTAGAACATTAATTTTGGTGTCATTGTGGAGCACTTCTAGGAACCAAAGTGAGACAATAAATATGTTCACCGGAATATAAGTGATAGTAAGTCCTCTTCTCAAGTCTTCAGCTATCATGTTGATTAGCAGCAGTTCGCCATGCATTTCTGTCTTCGGCCTTTCTGTTGAGAGCGGAACAAATGGTTCAAATGGCTCTGTGCACTATGGGACTTAACATCTATGGTCATCAGTCCCCTAGAACTTAGAACTACTTAAACCTAACTAACCTAAGGACATCACACAATACCCAGTCATCACGAGGCAGAGAAAATCCCTGACCCCGCCGGGAATCGAACCCGGGAACCCAGAGCGGAACAGGTGTCGCAGCTGGTATCCTCCACAATCTGGTTGATGTATTCTAGTCTCGGTCTGCCTCTTGTACACTCCTGGAAATGGAAAAAAGAACACATTGACACCGGTGTGTCAGACCCACCATACTTGCTCCGGACACTGCCAGAGGGCTGTACAAGCAATGATCACACGCACGGCACAGCGGACACACCAGGAACCGCGGTGTTGGCCGTCGAATGGCGCTAGCTGCGCAGCATTTGTGCACCGCCGCCGTCAGTCAGCCAGTTTGCCGTGGCATACGGAGCTCCATCGCAGTCTTTAACACTGGTAGCATGCCGCGACAGCGTGGACGTGAACCGTATGTGCAGTTGACGGACTTTGAGCGAGGGCGTATAGTGGGCATGCGGGAGGCCGGGTGGACGTACCGCCGAATTGCTCAACACGTGGGGCGTGAGGTCTCCACAGTACATCGATGTTGTCGCCAGTGGTCGGCGGAAGGTGCACGTGCCCGTCGACCTGGGACCGGACCGCAGCGACACACGGATGCACGCCAAGACCGTAGGATCCTACGCAGTGCCGTAGGGGACCGCACCGCCACTTCCCAGCAAATTAGGGACACTGTTGCTCCTGGGGTATCGGCGAGGACCATTCGCAACCGTCTCCATGAAGCTGGGCTACGGTCCCGCACACCGTTAGGCCGTCTTCCGCTCACGCCCCAACATCGTGCAGCCCGCCTCCAGTGGTGTCGCGACAGGCGTGAGTGGAGGGACGAATGGAGACGTGTCGTCTTCAGCGATGAGAGTCGCTTCTGCCTTGGTGCCAATGATGGTCGTATGCGTGTTTGGCGCCGTGCAGGTGAGCGCCACAATCAGGACTGCATACGACCGAGGCACACAGGGCCAACACCCGGCATCATGGTGTGGGGAGCGATCTCCTACACTGGCCGTACACCACTGGTGATCGTCGAGGGGACACTGAATAGTGCACGGTACATCCAAACCGTCATCGAACCCATCGTTCTACCATTCCTAGACCGGCAAGGGAACTTGCTGTTCCAACAGGACAATGCACGTCCGCATGTATCCCGTGCCACCCAACCTGCTCTAGAAGGTGTAAGTCAACTACCCTGGCCAGCAAGATCTCCGGATCTGTCCCCCATTGAGCATGTTTGGGACTGGATGAAGCGTCGTCTCACGTGGTCTGCACGTCCAGCACGAACGCTGGTCCAACTGAGGCGCCAGGTGGAAATGGCATGGCAAGCCGTTCCACAGGACTACATCCAGCATCTCTACGATCGTCTCCATGGGAGAATAGCAGCCTGCATTGCTGCGAAAGGTGGATATACACTGTACTAGTGCCGACATTGTGCATGCTCTGTTGCCTGTGTCTATGTGCCTGTGGTTCTGTCAGTGTGATCATGTGATGTATCTGACCCCAGGAATGTGTCAATAAAGTTTCCCCTTCCTGGTACAATGAATTCACGGTGTTCTTATTTCAATTTCCAGGAGTGTATTTTGCCCTCTACTGTTCCTTCAGTGATACTTCTAGTGACACCATCCTGTCTCAGCAGATGGTCGACCCATGTAACCCTTCTGTGTTCGATTACTTCCAGGAGACAAGGCTTCTCTTCATCCACTATATGCTGTCTATCCAGGAAATCTTGAGCGGTTTGCGGTAGCACCACATCTCGAAGGCTGTTATTTTATGTTTTTGTGCTTCTCCGAGTGTCCATGTTCCACTTCGCACAGCAGCACATTCCAAACGAACGTCTTTATGAGTTTTTTCCTGAGATGTTTGTCTATGCTGCGGGATGTACAAAGGTTGCTTCTCTTGTTAAAAGCGGCTTTTGCCTGGTGGATTCTGCGTGCAATGTCTTTCCTTGACATAGGTAGGAAAAGGATTCTACAGTCTCCAGTCGCTTAAGGAAGGCAAAGGATTCTACAGTCTCCAGTCGCTTATTGTTAAGTGAGCATTGGGCAACGGTGTTTTGTCACCACTAAGATTTCTGTTTTACCTTTATTGATTTTCATTTTGTAGGAAGAGCTAGGGGTGTTTTCCATCTGGGCCAGCATCGCTTCTAATTGTTCTGCATCTCCACTTAACACTGCAATATCATCAGCAAATCTCAGCATGTCTGCTTCCTTACCATGAATTTAAATTCCTCCTGTAGCACCTAGTTTCTCCCTATTATTACCCTCTGAATGTATCCATTGAACAAGACAGGAGAGAGTGCACAGCGCTCTCGTACACCATGCTTAATATTGGCTTCTTTTTTAGGTTTGCCAAACCACCTCTTCTCTGTACAGTCTCTGCATTACTCTTCTGTTCTACTTTGTCAGTCTCGCTCAGCATCTTAAAAAGCTGTCACTAGTGTTCCCTATCAAGTGTTTTTTCTAAATCGATGAAGGGAATTTGTGTCGTGACCCATCTTTAGTCTTTTCTCAAGAACTAATCGTAAGCCGCGTATTACTTCTCATGTGCCTACACCTCTTTTTAAAGTCGGTATTAAATTGCAAAATTATGGAAGATGTCATATGACACGTAAATATGCTTGGAATTACAGAAAACATGTCAGAGGAAAGCACGATTCGAAAGGAATCCAAAAAGCTTAGAGAGTCAAGTGCCGAGTGAATGCGAGAGCTACGATACCTTCGAAAAGGAAATGAAAAAACAGCGCAAAGCGATCCTGTTTCTTTTTCCATCACATCGGAGAAAGCTTCCCTCTCATAGAGGCTTTCGATGTATTCTTTCCACCTATCTGCTCTCTCCTCGGCATTTTACAGTGCAATTCCCGTTGCACTCTTATTAATGTTATCATCCTTGATTTTAATGTCACCGAAGGTTGTTTTGACTTTCCTGCATGCTGAGTCTGTCCTTCCTACAATCATTTCTTTTTCGATGTCTTCACATTTTTCCTGCAGCCATTTCGTCTTAGCTTCCGTGCACTTCCTATTTATTTCATTCCTCAGCGACTTGTATTTCTGTATTCCTGATTTTCCCGGAACGTGTTTGTACTTCCTCCTTTCATCGATCAATTGAAGTATTTCGTCTGTTACCCATGTTTTCTTCACAGTTACCTTCTTTGTACCTATGTTTTCCTTCCCAACTTCTGTGATGGCCCTTTTTGGAGATGTCCATTCCTCTTCAACTGTACTGCCTACTGCGCTATTCCTTATTGCTGTATCTATAGCGTTAGAGAATTTCAACCGCATCTCGTCATTCCTTAGTACTGGCCTATCCCACTTCTTTGCGTATTGATTCTTCCTGACTACTACTATATTGTGATCCGAGTCTATGTCTGCTCCTGGGTACGCCTTACAATGCAGTATCTGATTTCGGAATCTGTCAGACCTTGATGTAATCTAACTGAAATCTTCCCGTATCACCTGGCCTTTTCCAGGTATACCTCCTCCTCTTGCGATTCTTGAACCGAGTATTCGCTATTACTAGCTGAAACTTATTACAGAACTCAGTCTTTCTCCTCTTTCATTCCTTGTCCCAAGCCCATATTCTCCTGTAACCTTTTCTTCTACTCCTTCCCCTACAACTGCATTCCAGTCTCCCATGACTATTAGATTTTCATATCCTTTTACGTACTGTATTATCCTTCCAATATCCTCATACACTTTCTCTATCTGTTCATCTTCAGCTGGCGACGTCGGAATGTATACCTGAACTATCGTTGTCGGTGTTGGTGTGCTGTCGATTCTGACTAGAATAACCCGATCGCTGAACTGTTCACAGTAACACATTCTCTGCCCTACCTTCCTATTCATGACGAATCCTACTTCCATTATACCATTTTCTGCTGCTCTTGATATTACCCTACACTCATCTGACCAGGAGTCTTTGTCTTCTTTCCACTTCACTTCACTGACCCCTACTATATCTAGATTGAGCCTTTGCATTTCCCTTTTCAGATTTTCTAGTTTCGCTACCACGTTCAAGTTTTTTACATTCCACGCCCTGACGCGTAGAACGCTATCCTTCAGTTGATTATTCAACCTTTTTCTCATGGTAACTTCCCCCTTGGCAGTCCCCTCCCGGAGATCCGAATGGGGGGGATTATTCCGGAATATTTTGCCAATGGAGAGATCATGACACTTCTTCAATTACAGGCCACATGTCCTGTGGATACACGCTACGTGTCTTTAATACAGTGGTTTCCATTGCCTTGTGCATCCTCATGCCGTTGATCATTGCTGATTCTTCCGCCTTTAGGGGCAGTTTCCAACCACAAGGACAAGAGTGCCCCGAACCTTTGTCCGCTCCTCCGCCCTCTTTCACAAGGCTGTTGGCAGAATGATGGGTGACTTCTTATGCCGGAAGTCTTCGGCCGCCAATGCTGATTATTAATCAGAATTTAAGTAGCGGCGGGATTCGAAGCCGGACCCGAAGCTGTTTTGATTATGAATCAAAGATGCTAACCCTATACCACGGGTGATATAGATGATATCTCATTTCTTGTAAAGCATATTAAAACATTTCACACGTATTGTCGATGAATCGTCAGATATATAAATGCTTCGTGCCGAACTGATATTTCGTCTTCTACTCCTGTGGAAGCGGTGTATTAAATGACTCTCAGAGCAACAGATACAGGAATTCACTGAAGAACTGTCATTCTGTCGTTTATAAAATGAAAGAACTGTCAATACAGTGTTTCAAACTGTTTGTTACCCTTTCATCTGGCGAAATGTGAAATGGATAAAGCTCGTTGTATTGAGACTTCCGGAGAAATTAGGTTAACTCCACTGCAACATGTGTGATATTAAAATAACAAAGGGTTCAATTGTGATATTCAACGCTTGATTTCATCTGTAAATAAATAAAACTGTAACTGGTGATTCCACTTCTCGTAGTGCGTAATGACAGAAAGGCGGCGTTTTGTCCTCCATCACGTGACTTAGATGCTGGTTTTCAAACATTTACACGGCAGATACCGCGTTTTGTCCTCCATCACGTGACTTAGATGCTGGTTTTCAAACATTTACACGGCAGATACCGGGCAACTGGCGCCTAGGGCTAACTAGAACGGAGAGCCGCATTTAAACCAGTTCTCGGGCTATATGTATCTATGGTCAAAGGCTTGCCAAACGACAACGCCACCTAAACAAAGTCTTGAGGGAGAATGGATATTCTACCCAGCAAATTATCAAGCTACTGTCAGTTAAAGGTAAAGTGGATGAACAGGACAGCACGCCAGCAAAACTCGGGCTTTTCTTTCCTTTTTTGACAATATTCGGCTCAAAATAGCTGAGATCCTCAAGAAATTTCAGATGAAAATGGTTTCTCGTCCACCATCTAACATTACAGACCACGTGGGAAGAAAGATGTGTTATTGCGGAAGGGTTGAATTTACAAAATACGTTGCCAGTGTAATATGGCTTCCGCTCTGCGGAAGAACGCTGCATCCAATATCAATGCTGCACTTGCTTTCTGCAAGCAAGGAACCCTGCCTTCGGTGAACGTTGTAGCCCCCGCTGGATATTCAGTGGATTCTGATAACAGTTTTGGCCTCAGCATTATTTTTTTGCCACTCCATTATTACAGAATCTGTCGAGATTTTCATGGCGAAGTAGCGGTGTACCAGTGGGGCAATGGGTTTAACGCCATCACTTCTATGGTTTGTTCTTAACGAAGACGACAGAATACGCCAATAGCCACAGCGAGCGGCAGACATGAGGACAGCTGAGTGGAGCAATTCCACCAGTTAGGGCAGTGCCCTCCAGGTAGTATGGTCAGCCTGTCACCGCGATCTGAATGCACTCGCGAGATACACACAACACGCTAATTAATTACGGAATGGGAACAATCGACGTTGTTCTTTGGTGGCAGGTGTCCTCTCGAAATGTCGTGGAATTTAGTAAACTATGACCGGCTGTGAGCCCGAAATTTCTTTTCTCTTTTATGTTGGTTTGTTGTTGTTGTTATAAGCCCGAGTACTTGTTTAAATGCAGCTTTTCCTTGTAGTTAGTCCTAGGTTCCAGTTTCCCTAGTAGCGTCACTGCTGCTAGCCCATTGTTTAAATTGAATAACACAGACTATGGACTACAGCCTTGTCTCACTCTTTTCTCAACAACTGACCCCTGTCATGTCCTTGGACTCTCAGGTGCGTTTCCATGTAATGCATTAAGGTACGTGATACAATATGCGTTGCGACTGGCGATGTGACCGCAGAAGCAACCCGCGTGGTTGGAGCGCATAGAAATGTAGTGGGAGCGACTGACTGGTTCACACTGTGACAACAGCGATAAAACACCGATATGTATCTCCGTCGTATCGTCCGCCCCACGCAACTTGGGTCGTACGATACACGGGGAAGGAAATTGAAATTCATCCAATGTGCCTTAAAAATGTAGATTAAGCAAAGCTACATCACTCTCTGTAGCTTTTTTCTCGGTGAAACTACTTTTCAGGTAAAAATTTAAAATTCAGTTTTTGGGATTCGCGCGTGTTCTCTGTTACGCAGTCTTTCTTTCGATTTTGAGGAAACTATTCGGTGAAGAATATTTTCACTTCTTATAGACTAGCCTCACAAATGGTAATGAACTGGTTTTCTTTTCTCAATTGCCCGTAATTATTGTGATACTTCGAAGTAAAGTAAAACACCGCGCATATTTTGAAAAGTTTGCAGTGAAAAATGTACTCGCTGGCCAGTTAACGTCTAGTACATTTTACGGCATACATTGTTGTATACGAAATATAGCTCACATATCGAAATAGTTTTTAACGGTGGAAGGGAGCCATACCTATTTTCATTACCCAGAAAATACGTGAGGCATATTGGAGGTTCTAACAGACGAGGTTGGCAGCTAGGCGCCTCATGGGAGGCTGCTTCTGCCTGCTGCACGGAGTGCGGAGCTGCCTCGTGTTTCTCATTTACTTATGCTGTCGGTGCAAGCAGAAACTGGGAAATGAAAAGCCGTAGTGAAATGAAAAGACATTGGGACTCATCAGCTGATGATGCTGACTGGCTGTTTTTTCATGCTTTCAGATTTCGGGTAACTTCGTAGCGGGCGTACAAGAGATATGAAAGCTAAATGCATGTTACTTCTGAATGAGCCGCTGGAAGAATCCGAGATGAACACATTTGGGTTCTTCGTATCATGGACTTCTTCCATTTCTTCAAACACGTTGTTTACCCCTTAGCAACATCATTACCCAATGCTGCACCATCGGTGGTGACTGATCTCTCTTCAAATCCAGCAACCTGAATCACATACTGCTGCGCGACATTTAGCAGTTGCAGAAATACTATCACAGCTTTATAAATTTGTAACCATTATTTATATATGTACCACATTGAATGAAGTACCATACTAGGGGCCTTAATAAACTTTTCATAGTGGCATTTTAACGTCACTCAAACACTTGCATTAACTTTCCACATTGTAATGAGTAGCTTCGCAGGAGGAGATACAGCAAGTCGAAAATTTGTATTCCTCTTTGTCAGAGTAGCTGATACTAGTTGCTCATAAAAGTGGAAATTGTCTAGACACAATTTGTACAGTTTGTGGAATTTGTGTTCGTAATGGGAAAGCTCACAGCTGAACTACGTGTGATATTTATAGCACTGTACAAGTGCACCCAGTACTTCATTTTCATTTTTCAGTTTTTTGGGCTTTAGATAAAGATAAACCACAATAACATCCTCTTGAGCTTATGATTGCAACTGAAACAGAAACGCGATTCGTTCTGTCATGCTGTTTGTATAGCGAGTCGCATCGCGAAGCGTATATTACATCGTATGACCCTACTGGGAAACATCGCACTGATAAGCGTCGCGTCGCGCAGCTTTTAGTGCTGCATGTTGTATCGCGTATCGTAACGTTTCATTGTGAACAGTGACTTAAGTTCTAGATAACCATTCGCTTCCTGTGATTTATCCCTGATAACTTCATATTTCCAAATATTGTATTTCAGTCAACATGATCAAAAGCTTATTCTGTGTTTTTTTGTAAACCTACCTATACAGATTGAACTGTTAACCAAACTGGGTCTGTACCGCGCAGCACAAAACTGTGCAAGGCGGCACATTCGGTGTGAACGTCAAATCGCGTCGCTCTGCGCAACAACGACCAAGTTCCTCTCAGTGTCGGTACAACAAAGGAAATGGTTCGTTCGTTCGTGCGCGCTCTGATCTCTGATTGGACGTCGTTCTTGCACTCTCCGCGACACTGTAACATTGATGCGCACCTACGAACACACTGCTCCATTCGCGCAGTTCTCTATGGTCTACACCGCGGCTCTGCACCGCGCGTTTGTGCGCGACGCAGCGTGGTGCGTCCTGGGTGGACGCGGCTATAGATTGTGGCCTAGCCATTGCGCTTGATATTCGTTCTTCTCTTCATGGTTATGCAACAAGTTGTGTAGCAGAGCGTCTGAGGAGATTACGGCGTAGGAGCTGGAGGCATATTTAAGCTGTGGATACGGGCTGTGAGTCGTGCCTAAATGGCTGAGTCAGTAAGAATGCTACCCGTGAAAGACAGTAGTGCGGGCTATGGCGCACAGTATATTCGTGTGTAAGCTAGTTTCATAATAGCGTGGCCAACGCTGCAGAGTGAGATATTCGTACTTGAAGCACCTCCATGTAGCGTTTGACATGCTAAGTAAATCATTGCAACATGATGAGATTCAATTTACGTTTCAATTTCGTATTCCATTCATAGCGCAGCACTTCGCAAACTTCAAAATTATTTTCTACTTTTCGCTTGTAAAACAAGATTCTTAGCGTCTTAAGATATAATTCGAAGTGGCACATTGGAAGAGTGCAGAGGGATTTAGTAATAATAAAATTATAATAGTGCAATAAGACATTGCACTGGAAATTTTTTGGAACACATTACCCCGGCTAATACAATTGCAGAGATGAAAAAAGTGTGTGTTGTTCCTATTGCTATTCCAAGAGACTGCAGAGTCGACAAAAAAGTAAGTTTCAAAAGCTTATGAAATATAAAGGCTCGAAAATCAAACTTCAGCGGCTCTGGTATGAATGAGTGAAAGTAATGGTAGTGTTTCTTGGCACATTGCGGAAAAACCTTAATGGCCACTTGAAAATATCCATCCGTTAAATACAAAACTCAACTTTTGCACACATTATCCGACTACTAATAAAATAAGAAATCCAACCTTGTGATTTCTTTTGGTGTGTCTGAGCGTACTTCCGTTATTTATATGAATGAATGGCTGATAAAATAATCCGACGCAATCAGTCAGATACAGCAATGATCAACAAACCTGAGCACGTTATCTTCTTCATAGGTAACACTGCACCGAACACACAATTTTCACTCTGTCTCCAATGAGGTAATGGCCAAATACAGGAGTCTGGCAGACGAAATAAAGGCGAAACCAAAGTTTTTGCTCCTCGCCACTGAAGTTTTTGCTCACCGTCCCAGTGACAGTATCATCCCTGTGCTCGTTGCACACCGCCCGGCACCTCTTCACAGTATTTTATTCATCTGTATGAAAAAATGAAAATAGTGACTCCACAATACCCATAAACGATTAGACATAACAGTTTGTGGACAGACATTGGTGGCTCGCGGTATATGGTGAAAATGTCGGCTTTCGGTAAGTATAAGTGGGTGTGAGAAGATTTCTACTCATGGAAGTATTCATTGGCAGACCGAAAGCTTAGCATCGTAAATCCATGGTCAGTTATTTTTAACAAAGTTTCATCTTATTATTAACAAAGTGTGTAGCTCTGGATGAGAAACATTTGTACGATTGAACAGTGGTAAAACGTTGTGTGGAGTGACGAATCACGGTACACAATGTGGCGATCTTATGGCAGGGTGTGGGTATGGCGAATGCCTGGTGAACGTCATCTGCAAGCGTGTGTAGTGCCTACAGTAAAATTCGGAGGCGCTGGTGTTATGGTGTGGTCGTGTTTTTCATGGAGGGCGCTTGCACCCCTTGTTTTGCGTGGCACTGTCACATCACAGGCCTACATTGATGTTTTAAGCACGTTCTTGCTTCCCACTGTTAAAGAGCAATTTGGGGAAGTTGATTGCATCTTTCAACACGATCGAGCACCTGTTCATATTACACGGCCTGTGGCGGAGTGGTTGCACGACAATAACATCCCTACAATGGACTGGCCTGCTCAGAGACCTGACCTGAATCCTATAGTACACCTTGGGCATGTTTTGGAACGCCGACTTCGTGCCAGTTCTCACTGACCGACATCGATACCTCTGCTCAGTGCAGCACTCCGTGCTACCATTCCCCAAGAAACCTTCCAGCACCTGATTAAATATATGCCTGCGAGAGTGGAAGCTGTCATCAAGGCTAAGGGTGGACCAACACCATGTTGAATTCCAGAATTACCGATGGAGGGCGCCACGAACTTCTAAGTCATTTTTAGCCAGGTGTCCGAATACTTTTACCATCCTAAGTTACTTTCGACGGAACGCGGTAGCGAAACCATGGGAGTTCAATTGTATAAACTGTGACTTACAACGTACAGTCCAATGTATAGGTACTACGTTTTTCGGCTCCATAAAAAATACATATTATTTGACTGTGGTTGGGAAAAGTCCTCAGTTAACCGCTATTGGTACCCAGTGTAACTGTGTGCTCTCTCTCCGATCTGCTAAGAAAGAATAACATCAGCACTGTGCTCAGTGGGGATACCTAATGTAAAGAGAAAGTAAATACCCTTTTCATCTCCGTGAAGTGTTACAATTGGCGCTAGTATTAACGTTGTCATCTGTAATTTCTCTGCTGTCGGTGTATCACATTCTATCTCACAGAAGATTCCGTGAGGGGAAGATGTGTATTTGCGATCTCTTAAACAGTAAGGAATAGAACATCAAAAATGAAAAAAATTGTTGTTATTGAAATGACGTCCAGTCTAAACTATATTTAGATTCGGTTATTTATTTCCTTTGTAATTTAAACCGCAGAGCGCTTCCCCAAATGGGAGAGTAAACAACGAATTTTCTTCGGAAAACTGAAGTTTTACTTCGGGCAATGACTAACGAAAATTGAATTTCTTCGTTGACTGCTAAGTGTATTGGTTCTAGATCTTCGTGTACATTTTTAGTTAGCCAGATTTTTGAAACGCTTATAAGTTAGAACTAGAAAATTGTAATAATTCCATTAAAGAGCAAGCTGCCTAGGCATTCTTTTGCATTCGGCGGCCCTGTGACGTGATTTAATCGAAGTAGCGGGGTCTACTAACCATATGTGTAGCATACCACCTACCCCAGTAAATTGGTAAAGTGATCTTCAACAAGAAAACCATAAGAATGAGTATGTCCACGCGGATAAGGGCATTTCAATAGTGATACAGAAACTTCAGCTTCGTTCGTCCTACCGACTTTCACACAGAGCAAATGACTAGATGATAGGCAACACTTATTGCGCACGAACGCCGCAGAGTGGCAGCCTCCCCAGTCTTAAGCGATGCCTAGTATAGCCGGAAAACGTGAGAGTTAAAAACTTGGAGAGATGCCCTATCCACGGTCAGAAACAGACTGAAAAGCTTGTAACGGTGTTGCTGTGTAGGGTGCGCTAAGAAATAAGAAGAGAAAAGGATATGTTGCGCCATTTCCTAGCTGACTAACATTGAAGTTAGCCAATCAGGCCGTCGCGTGCGCAATTCTTTTGAGTTCAGTAGAGGGGTGATATAGCAGTGGAGGCAGCCAGAAACATTTGCGCCGTGTATGCGGATAATGCCATTGAACAGAGCACGCCAAGAATAGTTCTGTCGTTTTAGAGAGGATAGTTTCGATATTGGAGACTCTCCACTTTCAGGAAGACCTTCGTGGTTTTATGACGATCGTTTAAACGCATTAATTCACAGTGATCCGCCTTACTGTTCTCGAGGACTGGCAAATGTAATGAACTGCTATCATTCCTCCATCGTGCGATATTTGCATGCAATGGGGAATGTGCGTTGGTACCCCCAAGCTCTAAGCCAAAACCACAGAAATCAACGAGAGAGCCCATATTTGCATCTCTGTTTGCTCGTCGTCGGTTGATTCTTGAACAATACCGACCATTTCTATTCTGTATCGTTACTGGTGACTATAAATGGTATCTTTATTCTAATATAATGAAAAGAGATTAATGGTTGAGTCCAAACAAAGCAGCGACTCTCCGTACAAAGACCTGCGCGCTTCCACGAAAGATAATGTTCGCGTGTTGCGACAGTGTGGTGTATTACGGAATGCTTCGCCGATGTGTAACCATCACTACTGACATTTATTGTCAACAACTGAGACGTCTTACAGACGCAGTCCAAGAACAACGACCAAGAAGACTGCGTGGAGTGATGCTACTCCAAGATAACGCCCGCTAGTATTCAGCTTGACTAACGAAAAAACGCCGACCGGTGTGGCCCTGCGGTTCTAGGCGCTTCATTTTGGAACCGCGTGACCGCTACGGTCGCAGGTTCGAATCCTGCCTCGGGCATGGATGTGTGTGATGTCCTTAGGTTAGTTAGGTTTAGTTCTAAGTTCTAGCGGACTGATGACCTCCGATGTTGAGTCCCATAGTCCTCAGAGCCATTTGAACCATAACGAAAAAACTCATGTGATCTTGCGCCGTCAGATTTTTCACGTTCCCGCACTCTATCGAAAAACCTTCAAGGGACTTATTTTCCGGATGAAAAAATGCTCCGAACATGACTCGAAGAGTTCTTCGCCTCAAAACCAAGTGATTTCTACAGTTGCGGAATCGAGAAGTATGGCCATCGTTGGCAAACTTGTAATTAGAGGGGGCGAGAGGGAGGGGGGGGGGGGGGTTGTCGAGAACGGTACCCTGTTGCATTTCCGTGAGTTATTTGAATGTTGAACACCGGAAGAATCTCGCGCATCCCACTGTAAAGTAGCTTGCAGAGTATTTATGTAGACGAATATGTGTGTGAAAGTAGTCACCTTACCGTAAAGAATTGCATTTTATTACTTTTTGTAGAAACCGTCGTTTTGTTTTGCATTGTTATTTTGCGGATGCTTTTCTCGTCTCTTTATGCGATTCGTTTCTGTAACAGTGTCGTCAGCGGGCGGTCAGTAGGAAAAAGCTCCGCACGCTCTTATCGGCGCGGGCGTATTTGTAAATGCGCACCGACCGAGAAGGCAGGCGTTTGATGGCACAGGGCGGACGTTAAACCGGCGGCGGTGGCCCCTCCCCATAGCCGGCGGCTGTTGCCCGGCTGGCGGCTGGAGTGGAGTGTCCGCTCTTTGTGGCGCGGCGCGCTGCTGAGACAAGCAAAGTCGCGCACCGTAATGGGATCGATATCAGCGGGGGCGGGTGCTCGCCGTCCACTCGTGCAGGCGGGGCCGTGCCGGGCCCGAGGCACTGTCTTCCCCTTCAAGTGCAGGCGCCCGCCTCTTACAAAAACGCTCCCGGTCGCTTCCTTCCGATGTAAATCTGCCTCAACTTGTGGCACGGTGCGACTTTAATGGGGCGCGGACGCGGAACAAGTTGCAGGTATTCATACACGCTCGTTCAGGAGTTCGTAGGGACACGAAAGTTCTTCTTCGGGTGTACGGTCGTTGTGTTTTAAGGCTGTGTGTGTGTGTGTGTGTGTGTGTGTGTGTGTGTGTGTGTGTGTGTGTGTGTGTGCGCGTGCGCGTGTAGGGAGTGGGGGCGCCGCGGAGAGGGATTTGGTGACTTGAGTGCGTAGCTGCCAGACTACAAATGCATGTGTTCAGCTTCAATCCCCCGTAGGTCACTATACAGAAGACAATGCAGCAACCTGTGCCAACAGTGGCCCTAACCCGCCAGGGCATCGAGTCGAACAGACGAGGAGAACGCAAGTGCCTTACTCCGATTTCCCAGAAATTTCGCCCAGAAGAATAAGGCTTAAAATAAACGAACGAGTGTTTCGGCTTATCCGTAGATTCTCGACCGTTTCTGGGAAAACGACAAAAATGGTTCAAATGGCTCTGAGCACTATGCGACTTAACTTCTGAGGTCATCAGTCGCCTTGAACTTAGAACTAATTAAACCTAACTAACCTAAGGACATCACACACATCCATGCCCGAGGCAGGATTCGAACCTGCGACCGTAGCGGTCGCTCGGTTCCAGACTTTAGCGCCTAGAACCGCACGGCCACTCCGGCCGGCGGAAAACGACAATACATTTTCACGCAATTTGGGTGCATAGATCCTGAGAAAACAGTACCCAGAACAACCAACTCTGGTCGTAATAACGACCTTGGTACGCCTGGGCATTGAGTCAAACAGAGCTTGGATGGCGTGTACAGGTACAGCTGCCCATGCAGCTCCAACACGATACCACAGCTCATCAAGAGTAGTGACTGGTGTATTGTGACGAGCCAGTTGCTCGGCCACCATTGACCAGACGTTTTCAGTTGCTGAGAGATCTGGAGAATGTGCTGGCCAGGGCAGCAGTCGAACATTTTCTGTATCCAGAAAGGCCCGTACTGGACCTGCAACATGCGGTCGTGCATTATCCTGCTGAAATGTAGGGTTTTGCAGGGATCGAATGAAGGGTAGAGCCACGGGTCGTAACACATCTGAAATGTAACGTCCACTGTTCAAAGTGCCGTCAATGCGAACAAGAGGTGACCGAGACGTGTAACCAATGGCACCCCATACCATCACGCCGGGTGATACGCCAGTATGGCGATGACGAATACACGCTTCCAATGTGCGTTCACGGCGATGTCGCCAAACACGGATGCGACCATCATGATGCTGTAAACAGAACCTGGATTCATCCGAAAATATGACGTTTTGCCATTCGTGCACGCAGGTTCGTCGTTCAGTACACCATCGGAGGCGCTCCTGTCTGTGATGCAGCCTCAAGGGTAACCGCAGCTGATAGTCCATGCATCTGCAAACGTCGTCGAACTGTTCGTGCAGATGGTTGATGTCTTGCAGACGTCCCCATCTGTTGACTCAGGGATCGAGACGTGGCTGCACGATGCGTTACAGTCATGCGGAGAAGATGCCTGTCATCTCGACTGCTGGTGGTACGAGGCCGTTGGGATCCAGCGCGGCGTTCCGTATTACCCTCGTGAACCCACCGATTCCATATTCTGCTAACAGTCATTGGATCTCGACCAACGCGAGCAGCAATGTCGCGATACGATAAACCGTAATCGCGATAGGCTACAATCCGACCTTTATCAAAGTCGGAAACGTGATGGCACGCATTCTCCTCCTTACACGAGGCATCACAACAACGTTTCACCAGGCAATGCCGGTCAACTGCTGTTTGTGTATGAGAAATCGGTTGGAAGCTTTCCTCATGTCAGCACGTTGTAGGCGTTGCCACCGGCGCCAACCTTGTTTGAATGCTCTGAAAAGCTAATCATTTGCATATCACAGCATCTTCTTCCTGTCGGTTAAATTTCGCGTCTGTAGCACGTCATCTTTGTGGTGTAGCAATTTTAATGGCCAGTAGTGTAATATTGGTGGTATTGCGTACTTTTTTTCCCAGAAGTTACTGAGGACCAGCAAGTATACTTACCTATTCCTGCGGCTTACAAAGAGGGCCGTGTATTAAGTGGATTCTGACCTGTCCAGCTGGTTTTGTCCTCTTAAGGGAATCAGGAGGGGAAACACGCTGTTCCCGAATTATTTCTCAGAGTGAACAGCAGCAATGGACTATACACACATACATTATATAGTAAACGTATAACACTTATTATGAAACAGCATTGTATTTTTACAATTAATAAAGCTTCCTTGTATCGCCTAAATTGATAAGAAATATTCGCGTAGTAACGTTCTACGGACATAACGTAGATAAATGGAAAAGAAAAAAAAGGGAATGAGAACAATCTGGTTTCGAACACGGGACGCAAAGATGTGAAGCCGCGACGCTAACCACTGTCCCAACGAATTAGTTGACTTATCGCGAGATAAAAAGCGTCTAAAGTACTTCGAAAATTTTGACCGCCGTTTTCTCAGAAGCGGTAGAGTATCTACGGATAAGCAGAGACCCGTGTTCGCTTGGTTTAACCCATCTTTCACTGGGCGAAGTTCTGGGGAAATCGAGTTATGGTATTTGCCATGTTCTCCTTGTGAGCTTGGACGACACAGACAGGTAGGTCATTCCATGCTGCTTCACCTCTGTGCTAGAGTTAATCAATCATAGTGGCTGTCCAGTGGTCACGTGTCAGTCTCTCGACAACCCATGGTCAAATTTTTTCGATGGGTAAGACATTTGGAGAAAGCGGTGCCGAGGGAACCCGTTGGCACATTCTTTGTATTGAGATAGGTGGAGACATCACTGAGGCGTCATAGGTAGGGCACAGCTCTGGCCTTTACACGTCAGAATGGCTGATATCTAAATTATGGAGTGGCCAACTAGAGGTGTTCGTGATCTAAATTATGGAGTGGCCAACTAGAGGTGTTCGTGAGTGAAGTTTTCACTCTGCAGCGGAGTGTGTGCTGATATTAAACTTCCTGTCAGATTAAAACTATGTGCCGGCCGAAGACTCGAACTCGTGACCGTTGGCTTTCGCCGACAGTTGCTCTACCAACTGAGCTATCCAACCATGACTGACGACTCCCCCTCAGTCGGTAGAGCACGTGCCCGCGAAAGGCGAAAGTCCCGATTTGGAATCTCGGTCGGGTTTTAATCTGTCGAGAAATTCCAGAAGCTTTAGTGTTGTGTACCCAGTGGCACCCCCCATTGTCACGGCAGATGCTGGTACCGTATGACGATGACGAACGCAATCTTGAAACGTTCGTTCTCCTTGGAGCCCCACATCTGGTAACGTGGTGCTACTCCTCTGTTCAGTGCCGGCGTTGGCTTGGTGCTAGTCAGTGTTTGTGCGTACACGAGAAGATTGTATGTTTGCTGAGTGCTGTCTTCTGTCCAATTTGGTGTCCATAGTTCGATGCATTTTGCAGGTGCTTTATTTATACACTATGTGATCAAAAGTATCCGGACCCCCCCCCCCCCCAAAAAAAAATAAGTTTTTCATGTTAGGTGCATTGTGCTGCCACCTACTGCCAGGTACACCATATCAGCGACCTCAGAGGTCATTAGACATTGCATTAGACATTGTGAAAGAGCGGAATGGGGCGCTCCGCGGAACTCACGGATTTCGAACGTGGTCAGGATTTCCACACTCCTAAACATCCCTATGTCCGCTGTTTCCAATGTGATAGTGAAGTGGGAGCATGAAGAGGCACATGCAGTGAAGTGGGAACATGAAGAGGCACATGCAGGACAAAAGCGTACAAGCAGACCTCGTCTGTTGTCTGACGGAGGCCGCCGACAGTTGAAGAGGGTCGTAATATGTAATAGGCAGACATCTATCCAGACCATGACACAGGAATTCCAAGCTGCATCAGGATCCACTGCAGGTACTATGACAGTTAGGCAGGAGGTGAGAAAACTTGGGATTTTATGGTCGACCGGCTGCTCCTAAGCCACACGTCACGCCGGTAAATGCCAAACGACGCCACGCTTGGTGTAAGGAGAGTAAACATTGGACGATTGAACAGTGGAAAAACGTTGAGTGGAGTGACGAACTACGGTACATAATGTGGCGGTCCTATGGCAGGGTGTGGGAATGGCGAATGCCCGGTGAACGTCATCTGCCAGCGTATGTAGAGCCAACAGTAAAATATGGAGGCCGTAGTGTTATGGTGTGGTCGTGTTTTTCATGGAGGGCGCTTGCACCCCTTGTGTTGTTTTGCGTGACACTATCACAGCAAGGCCTACATTGATATTTTAGGCACCTTCTTGCTTCCCACTGTTCAAGAGCAATTCGGGGATGACTATGGCATCTTTCAACACGATCGAGCATCTGTTCATAATGCACGGCCTGTAGCGGAGTGGTTACACGACAATAACATCTCTGTAATGGACTGTCCTGCGCAGAGTCGTGACCTGAATCCTATAGAACACCTTTGGGATGTTTTGGAACGCAGACTTCGTACCAGGTCTCACCGACCGACATCGATACCTCTCCTAAGTGCAGTAGTCCGTGAAGAATGGGCTGCCACACACGAGAAGTTCCAGTTGCAACGAGACTCTCCTAAATTGAATGTTCTTTGTTCCATATCCAGCGGAAAGTTAATGGACCTTACTTTTTCGATGAAGCAACTATAACTGGTGTTCCTTATTTTGATGCGGTAGAACTATGGTTCTTTCCTCAATTCGAACAAGCTTAACCACAGAACTTTCTTTGGCGCAAAATACAGGGCGATCAAAAAGTCAGTATAAATTAGAAAACTGAATAAATCACGGAATAATGTAGATAGAGAGCTACAAATTGACACACATGCTTGGAATGACATGGGGTTTTATTAGAACCAAAAAAATGCAAAAGTTCAAAAAATGACCGACAGATGGCGCTTCATCTGATCAGAATAGCAATATTTAGCATAACAAAGTAAGACAAAGCAAAGATGATGTTTTTTAACAATTGCTTACGAGTAGGTACTCTGTACCTGCTAGCACGTTCTTTTTACTTTTCGTGCCGTTCAGAGCTACTATTTCATTTGCACAAAATACAAGCCAAGATAAATTTATTTTAATTATGTCAATAACAGGAGCAAGATTAAAGACAGATTCATGAGTTCCGTAATTCAAACAAAGATAGTATCAAGGCATCTTCTGCTGGGGAATAGATGACTGAATTAAAACTGATTTGGTCGAAGTGGGGTTACAGTCTGCCATTTCTGCGCATGTGTGGTCTTCAGTTTATTCAGGATGTTAGAACTGGACAGGCGCCATAATCAATTGATCGTTGACGTCACCGAGGCGCGTGGGACGTGGTTGGCAACTGAAACTTCCCTGCCTCGCGCGCCTACCACTAGCAGTCGTATTAGACAAGGAAGTAGCTCTTGTAAACTGAGCTTAAGACGCTGGGCTGTACTTCTGAGGAACGGGTTTAAAATTTCCATCCTTACATCCTGTTTCAGCTCTTCTCTATTTTCCTGTGTCACTTTAGGTGAATGGCGCAATGCTATCGTTAACTGAGTGCCATCCAGATTATTCTCCTATCTTCCGCTTCTCGTATTCCCCATGTTGGCCGACGTTAAGCGAAAAACTTCCCACCCTTCTTAAGTCGGCATATTCTCTTTCTCGGCGTTCTTTATGGGGCTGTCGTTGCAAAAAGAGAATATATCTTCCCAGGTCTCATACACTTTAATTTTCAACAGCCGTCCTTTCTCTGTGTTAATAATGTGCACTTAGACTAGAAAGAACGACGTGACTCTTCTACCCGCCACTAAGGCTATATAATGTTGAAGGACTTACACATACCTTGCGTCCGCTGGCTAATAGGATGCTCTTCCAGAGGAGCAGATCCCCCATAGACGGAACGAGATAGTGCAGCGGCTGATCGCTGGGTTCTAACATCGCCACTACCTGCTGGTTTATAGTCACGAACAGCGATGCGCGGAAGGGCACCGGAGGGTGGCAACCTTTCAGTACCCACATATCGCATTGTCATTACCTGAATGTCTTGCAGATCGCGATCGTTTCCAACCTGTTGAGTTTATTCGAGACCTTCAAAATACCATGTTTCCGGTTTTGCTATTAATGTTGATAGACGTAGCTCAACATGAAACCTGCATGGTCACTTATTAAATTTTTTTGATGCACAATTCTATGAATGAAGAAAAAAAAATTAGAGTAATATACGAGATACGTTGAGAAAGTAAGTTCAGTTTGGTCACAAACAAAACGAGTACTACGGAGAAACTATTTATTGGCAAAAGAAAACCAATCTTGAGCTATCTTTCTACATAGATGCCATCATTTTGTACACACTTGTCGTAGCGTGGCGCAAATATTTGTACGCCATATTCAAAATTGACTCCTGTGTTGTCAACATGTGGTAACAAGCCCTTTGAGCTCGTCATCGTTTTTGAGTTCTGTTTTACCAAGTGGTGCAGTTCGCAAGGGACGAGGCCAGGGCTGTATGGAGGATACGCAAACTGGCTCCAGCCAAAGTTCTGTGCGAGTTCTGATTTATTCGCGATGTGAGGTCGGGTAATATCATGAATTAGGATGATACAATTTGTGAGCTTTCCGTGGCACATAATTTGTACTAGCGAACCTGGCAATGCTTCGCAATTGTTAAATATGTTTGAAAATTGGATGTGCGTCTTAATCTCAATTTCCCCCTTTCTCTGTCCATCTCCTCCTCCCAACTCTCTACGTCAATCTCCTGCTCCTCACCCATTTCTCTTTCAGTCACCATCTTCTCTCTCTCTCTCTCTCTCTCTCTCTCTCTCTCTCTCTCTCTCTCATTCTCCTCCTCACCCTGTCTTGTTTCCATCTCGTCCTCCTCCTCCCCCTTCCCCCTTCCCCCTCTCTATGTTCATTTCCTCCACCCTCTCTGTCCACCTCCTGCTCCCCCCACCCCCCACCCTTCCCCCCACTCCCACCCACCCTTCCCCCACTCCCACCCACCCTTCCCCCACTCCCACCCACCCTTCCACCACTCCCCCCCCCACCCTTCCCCCACTCCCCCCCACCCTTCCCCCACTCCCCCCCCACCCCCCCACCCCCCCACCCCCCACCCTACCCCCACTCCCTCTCTCTGACACTGATCCTTGTTTATTGGTGTTGCAAAGGAAACCCTGATTGGGAATCAGAGTCGTCTGCAGCTCGTGGTCTCGCGGTCGTGTTCTCGGTTCCCGAGCACGGGGTCCTGGGTTCGATTCCCGGCGGGGTCAGGGGTTTTCACGTGCCTCTAGATGACTAGGTGTTTGTGTTGTCGTCATCATTTCATCATCATTCATGAATTTGGCGACATTGAAGTGAGCAAAGACTGGGAATTTGTATGGGCGCTGATAACCGTGCTGTTGAGCGCCCCACAAACCAAACATCATCATCATCGAAGTCACTTGAAATGAAGGGGTAAATCGGTTGAAATCATTGGTATATGGAAGTAGTAGGACCACAGGAGTGTGCGTACATTTTCTTGGTGCAGGTTGCATGGGCAGACATACATTCATGGGCAGACCCATTGTTCTGCTAAGTAGATTATGACCTCTTGGGGATAATCTCTCCTTCCGGGAAACCCCGAGCTGTCCCTCTCTCCCACCTGGAAATTGGTGGGAAAAAGACTCAGTTGACTGGTGTTTTGGTGGGGAACCAATTGCAGTGGATGGAATGTTGTTTAAACAATTTCTGGTAGACAAGACAGTGTGCGGAATATTGTGTATTTAAACAATTTATGGGCTGAATACAGTATTTGAAATATAGTTTATTTATTTATTCAAAGAAATTGTTGGGAAATTGACTGAGGTCTATGGAATACAGTTTATTTAAACATTCTGAGTGTGACAACGCAGTATGGAATATTTAAACAATTGAGCACTTTTTTATTACAGTTGCGCAACATAACTCGCTACATGTAATTTCACTTATAAAAATCTTTCGATCACGAAGCACACACTGTCCGTAGGGCCATTTGCTTTGCATATTTCTGTATGTGCATCTGAACTATGCCTGCTCAGATCCCACGAATGGCAAACTGGATATCGTGTTTCACCCTTTGATATTTGATACTTTAGAAATTCCTGTCGAAGCACACGGTCTCTCTCTCTCTCTCTCTCTCTCTCTCTCTCTCTCACTCACTCACTCACTCACGTGGCCACGTCCTGGCACTTGCCATCGGTCGTGGTTGGATTGAACTCCAAAAAGAAGCAGCATTTCCCTGATAAAACCCCAGCTGTTTATGTCGTGGGAGTATTCCCCCACTCTATCAGTTTGATTGAATGATTAATCAAACCGACACCCTTTGTGTTGAACAGTTTTTCCCGTGCAGCCTATTGCTGGATACTAGGATTGTAATCTCTGGCAGGATTCGATCCTTCAGCCTCCCAGTTTCCAAACCCTTTTGGATCACCCCCCACCCCACCCTCGTCCCGCCCCGCCTCCTATTGGTGGATACTGATACAGGTGATTTGGTAGGAATTCCTTTTCGTTGGAAGTAGCTGAAAATTTCTGCTCAGTTGCATGCTGCGTCCTCAAACAATCTGCAGAGGGGTTGGACTGTTGTGTGTGCTCGCAATACCAGTATCAGAAACAATAAATTGATCAGTCGGGAATTTTGGCGTTACAATTTGGTTTTTAAAACATTATAGAATTCCCAAATTGGTTCTCTCCACTACATTCAGGAGGTGGAGGAAGGGTCTACTGCCCAAATTGGTTCTCTCCACTACATTCAGGAGGTGGAGGAAGGGTCTACTGCTTGATAGGATAAAGACGACGACGACGACAACAACAAATACCTCTGCGATCCAGACTGTAGCAGTAGTTGCCATGGCTAGATGTTGGAGATCTCTGAAGCAATCGCACATCCCGTGGTTCTCTCCACTACATTCAGGAGGTGGAGGAAGGGTCTACTGCTTGATAGGATAAAGACGACGACGACGACGACGACGACGACGACGACGACGACGACAACAACAAATACCTCTGCGATCCAGACTGTAGCAGTAGTTGCCATGGCTAGATGTTGGAGATCTCTGAAGCAATCGCACATCCCGCGTGCTCATATCCCGATGTCCACACGCAGCACGCTATTCCCTTCATACAAACTTCTCTTTGTAACCGCTGCTCGCAAGAGCCTTAAACCGGAAATGCCCATTTGTTCTGGCCACAGGTTACCTTTGCCACATGCCCCTCACACCGAACGGTGTCGTCCTAGGAAATAGCAATATATTTATCACTGAAAGTACAATTAAATATAATGATTGCACCCCCAATGTGATGACATTCGATAATGACAGAAGTATCAGAAATACCTCCTCCTGATGGCTGTGGCACTGGAAATATCGATGTCTATATCCCTCCTATGACTAGACATAATTTTTTCACATAAAATCGTTCATGCCCTTACGGTTATGTGTGCGGTGACATTGCAATCTCCCACGTCATATCCATGTCTATCCAATGACAGGATGTAGTCATTTTCCTTCCACATGTCGGAACAATGACCGCAGCACAAATTTTATAAGTCTGCCGATCATAGCGAATGTATCACACATTTCCTATTAAGTATAATACTTCGCCAATAACAGAATACTGGACGCACCAAACAATATCACACGCAAAGCCGCAATGGAATGCCTCATTTGTTCTTCTTGCGAGTGGTACCACTGTGTCTTAGGAAGAGAGACGTAATCGTCCTGTTATAGGTGACCTGATTTTAAAAACACGTTCGCGATGACCATGTTACTGTCGCCCTGCATAAGAAGTGGTCATGGTTCTACAAAATGGTTAAAATGGCTCTGAGCACTATGGGACTCAACTGCTGTGGTCATAAGTCCCCTAGAACTTAGAACTACTTAAACCTAACTAACCTAAGGACATCACACACATCCACGCCCGAGGCAGGATTCGAACCTGCGACCGTAGCGGTCGTGCGGTTCCAGACTGTAGCGCCTTTAACCGCTCGGCCACTCCGGCCGGCCATGGTTCTACAGGCACACACAAATATCACTAACAGTATCCATGTTAATAACTATACATGCTTTTTAAATCGAGGTACGGTATTGCTTCCGAATGAAATGGTCTTCCAGACAAATACCGTGACATTGAATATAGGTGGTGATTGTGGGTTGTGTATTAACAGACTGAAAGTGAAGATGCACGTCGCCAGCAGTGTAAGCTTGTAATAAAATAACTCTTATCACCAAATTTAGAAAGTGATTCGGCTAAAGAACATGGTGTTAAGCTGATATTTACAACTCCCTCTTGCTGCTGCTGCTGCTGCTGCTGCTGCAGCACATTTGCCACACTAACAGACAGTATTTATAGGGCATTCTGTCTCGATTCCATGTGGACAATATAACAGAGGTTCTGCAGTACATCCACGGGGTTTTAGGTGAGGGAGGATGATAGTCGATTGGCAATGATCACATACAGTAGATGTGTACTATGTGAGGATTCACTTAAATGCAACGTTACATTGAGATCAGAAGAAATTTACAAAACCCTACGACCAATACACTGGCTTTTCAGATGTATTGTGTTACACTTTCTGGTAGAAATACTGCCTGTGATTTGGAATAAAGTCTCTCCATTCAACCACATACTTGTGTTGGATCCTATGGAGATGCCTTTTAATGAATACAGAACTCTCATATCTTGAAATGAGTCACCTTTTTCGAACATGTCTGCTGAGGACCCCCCATACAGGAAAGTTTCAGCGTTGTTTTAGACATTCCCTCTGCATCTTGTAACTGTTCCTCAGTCTCTGCCCCACTCTGCCTGCAACTTTGTCCTTGTGATCGGTTCAGTTTAAGTTGGAACTGAACAGAAGTCAAAGAGCGCCATATCTAATACCTTCTGCATCCCGTGGAGAAACAGGGTGAGCTGCGTTAATGGGACAGGACCATGGTTTGACCACTCGGCATAAATGAGAACATGTTGTCATAGCTACACCAACTGTGTACAAAGTGTAAGGCCAGCGCCAAATGAAGCTTGCTACTGCAGCACGAGGTAGAAGAAAATGCAGTACAAGCAGTTATGGTGTTGTTTCTTATAGGGAAAATTAGGAAGACTCTACATAATTTTGGGAACTGGAAGGAGGAAAAGCATTTTGCTACGGAATTCAGTGCATCTCAAAATTATGAACAGGTACTACAGTCCGAAGGAGATATGCATGCCTCATGGTGCATTCATGTCTGTCACCCAAACATTCTCTCTGTCCTTCTAATTTTGTACCATCCAACAGAGAAAAACTATGAACTATAAAAACTCCGCTAACGTCACCCGGTAGAGAACTCGATGAAATATTACGCACACCTCTCTTCCGATATATCGAAAACTGTTACATTCTGCATGATGACATCTAGCATATGTGGCGATCCTATTAAGCATACAGGTATTGGTCCATTGGAGCAGATGGCCAGCGATCGAAGTCACTTGCACAGACCAGTGTAAAGTTTAGTCACGTGTACTGTGGGAGAACCATATCCCAAAGGTGTATCAATTGCAAGAGGGGGTCCCTGTGGTGTTCTCTCATAAGCAGTTTCGTCCATCATTTTTTCTGCTGTAACATATCCAAGCAGTGTATGACTACAGCCTTGTACACCACCATATATTTTGTTTTTCCACCATGACTTAAAGATTTGTGTCAGGTGCTCAACGTACTTTACACATTTCAATCCATTGACTCTCACAGAAATGTGCACATTGCATGGAGTAAACTACGCTGCTTCCACAACACAAAGGACAATTGAAATAAAAGACAGAGGCAGTTTTTCTTATTGACAAAAATGTGGAAGACATCCCAACATATAGAAACTGGAAGAGTTTGCAGCATTGTGGAGCACTTCCAAACAGCTGCCCAAAGGTGCTGATGACCTCAACATTTAATCCCATATTTCACAGTGACTGAGTAGCAGACGTCTAGGTGGTCAATTTCGAAGAGACCAAGAGCATTGATTCCTTATATTGCAGCCATGTACACGATCACTGTTTCGGTGCTGGCCATCGCCAGAGGGTGTTGCTTCCACTAAGAATCTCTCCATCTCCAACAAGTGGTGTCAGTCAGTCATTATGTGGTAGTCAGCAGCATGTCAGAGGACAAATGGGCTGGAAAAGACACTTAGTACGGGGCAGTGTACTGTAAGAGGCACGGCAGATGGTAGTGCGATAAATTTTATCAATTTTACCAGTTTTTCCGTAATTTCAACGCCGACCAATAACACAACAGCATGCTTCCCAAGTACTGTATCATTGCTAAACCACCCCTCCATTACTTTGCGTGTACCATATACTAGATTATGAATGTGTATAGATGACAATGCAGTAAGTCCATTAATGGTTAATTCTCGAACATATACTCGACAGTGTACCAGACAGCGTCCTATACCAATGTAGTTAGGTTATCTTCATATTTTTACCACTTCGATCATAGTTGCTTAATTTACAATTATGATTGCCTGTCTTGCCCTGTGTGGATGGTTGTCAGAGAGTATTCCCGCACTCTTAGGATAAAGTTGGAGATAGAAAGATCTCTGCATTGTCCTGACCACCCCTCTCTAAACACTGTCACCGATTTAATTTGCAGCTGTCCAGAAGTAGGATGATACTATAGCCACTACATTCCAAGTCTTGTAAAGGAACAGACCGAGCTGAAGCCATAACAGCTGTTGAGCGAAGACTGTTCCACACAAGTCTTACGGCACCCATCCAAGTGCACAAGATCTTTCCAGACATGGGTTAGTCGAGGTGGTTAGCATCTCTTATGGATCTTTAGTAGGTGTGAGTGTATTCTGATGATATGACAGTCAGTTAAGAAGAAACGTGTTGTTTATGCATGATGGAGCTCCAGACAGATGGAATTCTACACATTTTACATGAATCACTTGTGCTAACAGTTCTGAAGTATTGTTCTGGTGTTCGGTGTCCATACCAAGAAGACTTCAGAAAGAGAGAAATGATCGTGGAACATACATACATTCCAAGGGCTACACAGTTCTGCAATTAAACATTAGTCTTGTGGAATGCAACACTGTTAATATTCCAACGTAAGAAATAAATTTTCAGCACATGACATACATTTGCCCTTAAAGTTTATGTATGATAAACGATGGTGACAGATTCTAAGGTGATAAAACAACTAACTTGCACACAAAAGAAAACATTGATTCTTTGTAACACAAACACTACATAGGTTTCCAGAGGTGTGTGACACCTGCTGTTTACGAAGTTCAAGGTCAATTACGGTTCAGAAATTATATCTTCACGACAGTCCTATAAACTGATCGTCGGCAGCCGAAAATGTATATGATGAAACAGTGACACCGTACGGGGAACAGAAGCCAGAGGAGATGTAACAGTCTTATCTGGTAATCAGCTTCTTACACAGAAGTTATGGTCCGATGTGCAGGATAATTTACCATTTCACCTTGATGCCACGTCTCTGGAATGCCTCCTCGTTCCACAATTTATGGTGTGTATATGTAGTATCAATATACTCCTCCAAAACACAGTTTTGTTGATTTTGCTCAGTACTCATTTCATGGTATTTTTCTAATTTCATGTAATCTGTGTCAAATTCTGCGATTTTACATCGTATTTCCCTCAGTTTTTACGTATTTCACATCAATTTTTCGTTATTATACCAGGTTTTCCTCGAATTTTACCCCTTTGTCATTTTTTCCCCACACTTTTCCATATGTATAATGTTATATTGTCCCTTACCGATGTGCTGTTTGATTTTTTACAAGAATATTTACGCATCTTATACACCAACCTGCTAAAAAATCCTATGATCCTCATGCATGTATTTTGTATAGGACGATAATGAAAAGTATGCTAACAGTCGCTGAGACTCAACGAGCAGTGCAGATGATGTATGTATTGGAAACTTGAAGTCTGGAAGCAATTCCTTACACAGCTTTCTTCCATCAGAGAAACTGCCTGCACACTCAAGTAGTGCTGTACTTGATGGAAGCGTAAAGTCTGAAAACGGTTCTAAATGTTCATTTGACTTCTACATATTGTGTAGGGGTCTTCTTTATATTGTGACACGTGTACAGAGTAGATTTCCGTTGCCACTTAGATTTTTTCCCATAAGTATGTGCTCAAATTGCTTACCACATGTGCTTCGTTATTTCTATTTATACTTTTCGACTCTGATATGTACCCACAACCCTGTCGGGCCATCCACAAACTATAGCTTTCGCATATTTATTTTTATTACCCCAGTAATGAGTTAGTCATTAGTTGACAATGTGTGGACTGCAGTTCATATCTTGGGCCATAAGAGTTTCCCTACAGAGTGCGTCTCCCTGCAGCGTCATTCGTACAAAACCAGTTGGCAAGTTAAGCGTCCGAATCCCAACAATCCGCCACTGACAGCTCTACACACACTCACATAGAGGTTCTGCACGCATATTACAAGTCACGAAGTCTCACTTTCAACTAATTGTACATTATTTCCGACAGTGCTACAGCTCTGAAAATACCGAAATACTCTCCAGAAAACGGTTCTACAGAGGGTCTATGCACATTTAAATTCATCCTGCTAAAGAGCATAACATCTTCGATATAATTTATATTACCAATATTTGTGATAAGATTGTTTAGATTCTCCAGTAATAACAACCATCCAAGGCGTCCCCTCTGCGGCTATCACACCTCCTTTTATACTCTTAAAAGATCCACGATGTTGGCACATGATCACCTCAATCAAGCTATTGTATGCGCTAGATGTGCGTTGGATGAAGGGAGACAGTCCTTCGTGAGTATCATTCTTATGTAAGAGGGTGGTTTGATAAGTTCTCGTTATCACCATAAGAGCTCAGCGCTAGCCCAACGAGTTGTTCATTTGATACACATTGGACTGTTGCCTGTGAACACTTGCCTCGTCAGTGCTCTTGGAAGAGAGCTGTGGCGGTGACGTGGCTCTGTTGTTGTTCCCGCGTAGTGATTTGCAAAGATGGAAAAAATCGAGATTCGACCAGTGATTAAGTACTTTGTTAAGAAAAGTATGAAAGCAAAGGACATTCTTGCGATTTCCAGAATACACTGGGGGACGCTGGTCCTTCATATTCAACTGTTGCCAAGTGGACGAATGAATTTAAATTTGCTCGGGAGAGCTTAGATGATGATACGCGCAGTGGTCGGCCAAGATGTGTCGCTACTCCAGAAAATGAACGTGGAGGATCGTCGATTGAAAGTGCGTGAAATTGCTCACACATGCCAGATGTCATCTGAAAGGGTATATTTAACTGAAGAATTAGAAATGAAAAAAATATCTGCAAGATTGGTGCCACAACTCTTGACGCACGCTTGCACACATGTGCCGTCGCCATGGCAAAATTACACGAACTAAGGTATGAATTGTTGCCACACCCACCTTATATGGCTCCGTCAGACTTCCATCTCTTCCCAAAATTGAAAATTTTTCCGGTTCACATCGAACAAAGAATTGATAGCCGGAGTTGACAACTGTTTTGTAGGCTTGGAGGAAACTCATTTTAGAGATGGGATCAAGGCACTGGAACATCGTTGGACCAAGTGCATCAGTCTACAATGAGACTACATTGAAAAATAAAAAAAGGTTCAGTAATGTAAGTACTTTTTTTCTATTCCGTTCCGAGAACTTTTCAGACCACCCTCGTATGATATAGAACAGCACGTTATTCGGTTGGTATAGTATAGGAGTGAACGTGAATCCATCCAGTCGCTTCCAACCACATCTTTTGCAGTTTCATTCCATTTGCTCTGTTTTCTGTATGCCTGTGTCACGGATGGCTCCCATGACCTAGTCCTCCCACTGGTGGATCCACCTTCGGACATAGAACGCATCTACGCACATAATGTGCGATGGTCGAACTCTAGCCCGGACGTAATGCATTGTGGGTCCATTTCTAGACATAGTTTCAGATATGAGGGATGGTGGATTCAGTTTCAAACCCTATCCAGGACATAGCGTATTGTGGATCCGCCTCTGAACATCGCTCCATATATAACGAGTGGCCGATCTGTACTCGAACACTAACTCAGGTCTACTCTGGCTCTGAGCTGTTCTTGAAGTAACCGTTTGTAACAGTTTGTTGTGCCACTGTGGTGCCAACTGCTGCTCAAATGGCTACTGCAGATGCAATATGATACGCCAGAGCCATACACCAAACGTGATGGTCTTCCCTCTCGGTAGTGCCAAGTGGCCGTCTGGAGCCCGGTTTTCTTGCAACCGTACATTCTCGTGACCACAGCTACCAGCAATAATGTACAATGGCTACAAATCTTGCCAAGTCTTTCACGGAAAGAACATCCATCTTCTCGTAACCCTGTTACACGACCTTGCTCAAACTCAGGGAGATGTTGGTAATGACGTCTTTGTTGCCTTAAAAGGCATACTTGACTAACATCAGTTCACCACGTCCAATCTCAAAAGTAAGTAAGTAAAAGTAAGGTACGGTCAGGATCGTTAAGCGCGTATTTAAAGCAAACCTAATTTTCATAATAATAATAATAATAATAATAATAATAATAATGGCGCTACTATCGTCACTCTTATGCGACTGGCGCGAAATTTGAATAGATATCATTTTTCAGATGTAGAAACACGCCTACAAACTTTCGTTTATGTCGCACAACTTCTTCTTCTTGTGATTTTTTTCTGTCAAAAAAATGTTCAAATGTGTGTGAAATCTTATGGGACTTAACAACTAAGGTCATCAGTCCCTAAGCTTACATACTACTTAACCTAAATTATCCTAAGCACACACACACACACACACACACACACACACACACACACACACACACACGCCCGAGGGAGGATTCGAACCTCCGCCGAGACCAGCCGCACAGTCCATAAATGCAGCGCCCGAGACCACTCGGCTGATCCCGCGCCGCTTTTTTCTCTCTCTCTCTCTCTCTCTCTCTCTCTCTCTCTATATATATATATATATATATATATATATATATATATAATGTGTGTGTGTGTGTAAGATCGGAAAGAGAATGTAAATATTGTGCGAAAGAACAACAAGGGTATATACACATATCAAAAAAAGTTTTCCATCACCTCGGTTCCAAAAGTTCCGGAACCGGGACGGAAAATTGGAATAGAGATCAACATAAACACAATTTTCGCCCTTTTTATTGCTCATGAAAACCACAAATTGCGTATCACCATACAGCGAGACCTTCAGAGGTGGTGGTCCAGATTGCTGTATACACCGGTATCACGTATACCCAGTAGCACGTCGTCATGCATTGATGCATGCCTGTATTCGTCGTGGCACACTATCCCCAAGTTCATCAAGCCACTGTTGGTCCAGATTGTCCCCTAGGTCGTCTTAAACTCTTCTTAATAACCTACTACCTGTATATCATATCGCAAGCCCGTACTGATAACACGCTACCGAGATCTTGCAGCTTTTTTCGATGTCTGTCAAAGGGAAACGGTTTGCACCGGACGTGATGCATCGCCCACTTTTACTGGTCCACATACCGGCACTGCTAGCCTACGCAGTAACCTCGTGATTGACCGAAATAGAATTACATGAAACGTATTTGCAGTTACAAATACGGACAACTACGGAAGTTAACTGTGGTTTCGTGTCGGTGTCCCTAACCGACATGCAAATTAGGACCAGTGTGAAGCTCTAAAGGTGCACATTAATTAAACCAAGAAAGGATGCTGAATAAATCTGGCCCCAGTGCAACTCTTCTTAAGCTGGCTAAACCTCACATAAATTTAATTAAGAGCTTGGTTATTATTTTCCCTCCAAAATAATAAATGGTAGGAATGCAGGGTGATTGTGTAGCTCCTCAGAGAAAATTCCGACCTGGAGTGTTACAGTTAGATGTATTGACTAAAAACAGAAACATGAGTATGGAATTCTAATATGAGCAGCATGAGAATCACAAGCACCATGAGTTGTAGACAAAAATAAATGCAGGCACTGGCAAATTCTAATAGGACATCTACCTGAGCAAATTGCTATGCGGCATCTATATGTGACTAGGGGTCTCAGTGAGATGCGAGATGCAAATTAATTCTAACAGCAGCTAACGTGTCGGTGATCGAACACCTTACCACCGTGTCGCTAATGACAGGAAACTGGTGCTAAGTGCATCCGCTGTGAAGACAAGGCTACTGCATTTGGGTGGGGGGAGCGTGAAATCGATTGACGGATTCCCTGTTAGTTGGAGCAGCGTATATTACCACAAACTGCAAATTTCGGCGTGTAGAGATTCTTGACTGAGTGCGCTGTCATGAGGTGACGGAGTCCGAGGTAGAGGGCTCCAAACTCGACCGTGAAACTCTTCATTTGCCCGTGTGACCGGAAAAGTAAGATTCTAACAAACTACTTTCCGACTAATTACAGAAGGGCAAGTAACATCAGACTCCTGCGACGATCAGGACGGCTCTGCCAGTATTTTCTTCGACAAGGCTCCGCCAGAGGGGCTGCTCCGTTGCGCTAATGGCCAGCCATTCGCAGCCCAAGAATAATTTTTACTCCAATCATGGCTATTAAACAAAAACGGCAAATATTCCATTACAAAATTTCGTCACCGTAGCCGCCAATGACAGCTCTTCCTGCCCAGTCTCCACATTGGTAATAATCATGAGCTGAAGTAAGAGTCAACCATCCAATCACAGCCTCCGCGAGACGTCTGCGCGGGAAGCTCTCTGGCGTGGGACTCCAATGGCCTGTGCTAACTACACCCAACGGCTACGTCTGACGACGCCGTGTCACACCCCGCCCCCTCCACCCCCATCAGACAAAAATAGCCTCCACCCTCTTTCGCAAAACACACTGCTTTTGACAACGGCGTTTGCCCTCGTAAAATGGTGCCCGCTAGCCGCCGATTGCTAACTACAGAAGGCGAACTGCGGGCGACGTCTTAGGCACCTGTCCTGCGGCCGGTAACCTCGCCCATACCCAGACTGTTTATCGCTAGGTCAGTGTGACTATTGCTAGGTCAGTGTGACTATTGTGTATGCCAGCCGCATTTCTGGGAATCCGTCAGCTTTCTCCCCTCTCACTACGCTAGCAGCTGAAACCTCCAGAGCTATCGCAAGGTAGAACGAGAAATGATAAATATTATGTATATCTGTCACACATGCAAATTATTTCTCGTACGTGTCTGCACAGAGCATCCGGTCGCTTATTTACATAACAAAATATGTCCATCACATATTAAAGACAATTTCCATACATGCAGAATCAAACATAAAATAATGGAAGATGGACTGGTGGGATAGGTCTACTACCATGTGTGGGAGGGCCAGAAGGCATGCCATCTTACAACCAACAGCTGTACAAGGGAATGACGACAGAGAAAATATCTAAAGAGAATTATTGGTGATGCGTGCGCAAATAAGCGGGAAGAGGTTATAAAGTAAAATAAAAAGGTAATTGTTAATTTATTTAAACATAAATTTATAATGCAGCTCCAGTTATTAACCTTTTAACATCAAACAATAACCCGAATTTAATGCGAGAAGTACGAAAAATTCCAGTTTAAGTAAATAAATATGGATATTTTAGGAATATATTTTTCGTTAATCTCACCTTGAATTTTGTGTCCTTAAAAATTTGGTAGTGCTACTCATGTTGTATAACCGAAAAGGTTGAAAAAGTTTGTAAGTGAGAACATTCCAACACAGAGACTGAGTAAAAACATTCATACAACTGCCGTAACAATTAGACTTGTCAGTCGGTTCTCTCACATTCCCACTCAGACCCGCAGAGGGAGTGAAAAAACATTGATGTAACTGACGTGGACGCAGAGATTAGTGCAATTCGTTTGTTATACTTGACTGGAAAAGCCGACTGAAAGAAAAGATAAAAAAAATCTACTGGCTAACCGATTGTTAAAACCAGTCGGTTGTCCCATCACTATAGTCAGATTAAAATTACTTGATAGTTGACACGTCGTGTGTCGGGAGCTAGTTTCCTCCGATCAGAGCGCTCAACGTGACGCTCTAATCGTTTGTCGTTGCCAAATTGGCTCAATAATAATTTGTCAGTTCTTCGTATTTCATCACATTTAGTGACCACACACACACACACACACACACACACACACACACACACACACACACACATTAATGAATTACACACGTTTCATACACAGCACTAACCAAGCACTACAGGATATTTCAGCCCAAGACGCAATTCAGCGTCACATACACGGTTATCATAATACAGAAATCGTGTTACATCAGATAAGCTTCGCACGACATTGTGTGTAGTCTAATTATTTAAGGCTTCAGTTCATCGTCACTACAGGCAGGCATAAATATAATTACCTCACGCAGTGCTGTGGTATAGCGTAACGGTTAGCCTATTAAACTGACTTGTAGAAGGTGATACGTTCGAATCTCGTCAGATGTAGCACGAATCTCGTCAGATTTATTTCTAAATCTAACCAGAATCGTTAAATTACTATTTTTATTCAATCAATTGGTTTGAATGAAATATTTTTATTTCTAATACTTTGCTACATCATTTTTCATCACCGTTTTGATTTTTATTGGCTCTTTTTTTTCTTCCTATCATTCTTTTTTCGTTTGGACTCTGCCTGTGTCTCCTAAAATGTGCGATCAAGTGCCAACGCGAACTGCTCATTAGTTGGTAATACGGTAGCTGGTGTAGCCAGTGTGAGGACAATTTTAGGTAACCTTCTCAAAGAGACTTGGTGTATCTGGGAGATACCCTGCTGCTGCCGCAGCAAACCTGCCGACTAGGTCCTCGGCGATGTAACACATGTTTCACATACAAAGCCCTTCAGATAACGCTACAGGAAGAAGTCGATTCGGGACAGATTGAGTGATCCTGATAGCCATGCGACTAGCTGCCGGGAAAGGCTGCCTGCAGATATGCCCTCACTTGTCGAATGCGGTATGGGAACATCATTCAGCATGTCCGACGGAACCTCATGCAGAAGTACGAGATACGTGCGGCCATCAAGTCTGTCCGGTAGAATGTACGGCCCCCATTAAACAAGCTCCTATGATGCCAGCCCACACGTGACCGTAGCATCCTCAAGTGTCCTTTTTAACCCCCGGTTCCCTTGTGATTACCGATCTTTGTTGTATGTGCGATATGCCATGTCAGTTTGTAAACGTTTTCCAGAGTCACCCTGTAGTTCGCATGCATCTGCTGTTAGCTGAGTTAAAGTGTACAAAAGAAGGAAGCTGGCAAGTGTCGTGAGACAAGTAGAACGGCGGCTGTCAGGCGTGGCATTTGAGTGTTGGTCTGGGCCGGTGCAGCGATTGACGAGGTAAGCGCGGAGCCGGTCCGGACGCTTGTCAACGCGGGTGGGGGCTCGCTTGGTCCCGCAGATTGCGGCAGGTGCGCCGCTGCCGTCGCATCCCGCATAAATAATGCAGCGCCTCATTATTCTCCGCACACTGGCGCCCGGCGCACAAAAGTCAGCCGCCCCTTTCACGCCGGATACGCACCGCGCCTGTTATTAAGCCCCGTAAATGACGTCTGCCAGAGGTAGCTGCCGCGGTCGCGGTCGTTATTTTTCTTCCCACGAGCTCCGCGCGTGTCCCCTCAGCAGCGATATGGGGCCTCTGCGCTCCACCGCTTGCACCTTACCTCTCGCTACGCCACAACTCTTACGTCTCTCTCTGTCCCTCTCCCCTTGCCACTTGATAGTTACCTCTGTTTAGAATGTAACCAGTACAGCTACACCCTTTTTTATACTTTGTTTTGAATTCTAAACAGAAAGCACAGTGTCGCCGGTGATGTACAATACCAGTTAATTTCGTTAATCTGTTTTCGGCTTAAAAGGCCATCATCTCGCTTTAAATGACAATCGTCATCAAAGAGAATAACAATACTGGTGAACGACACTGCAAAAGATATTACACGTGGAGAGTGAGGTACGAAAACGAAGTAAACGTCATCTTCGACACCCCAGTTGTAGCATAGTTCGAAATGTTAAACAGTAAATAAATATAATGGCAACAGAGCAGAAAAAACATTAACGCTGAACATCGAATAAACTCTCTCTCTCTCTCTCTCTCTCTCTCTCTCTCTGTGTGTCTCTGTGTGTGCGTGCGCGCTCGCGTGCGTGCGTATTTTTGTGGAGATCTACTATCATAACCAAAAGTACCCGACCGACCTGAATTGCGTTTCGCTTGACTCGCATGCAGCCCACATGGCGTAGCTGTCTTGCAGGTCCTCTAATCTCTTTGCAGTATAGTCGGTTTTACTGCACAAAATGAATTAGTCCAGTCAAATTGCAGATATACCTTGCAAAAGGTGAGGTAGAAGATTTTATTTTTTTAGCTCGTTCATATTGTTGGAAAGGTTACAAAACCAAGTTTTGCCAACGAAATTTCTCTTGGGAAAACTTTCTGCAGTCAAAAAACTTCGAAAATTTCGGACTTTTTTCAGTTTTTTCAAAATATCTGTTTCATTTGCTCCAATCGCTTTAACGTCTATTTTCTTTTTTATAGAGCACAAAATTCTCTACAAATTTGATTCTTATCATTTTTTTCTACTCCCAGTATCTAAGGCGCTACAGCGCGTCAAAAAATACCAATTTTTCAAATTTTGAGCATAGTGGTAAGATACCTTATTTTTGAACACTATTTTTTCAGTTTCTGTTTGTGTAGTATAAATACATTATACATCATGCTATATGTTGGAATTTACCACCTCACTTTCAGTTATTCAATTTCTCTGTATGCAACATGAGGATTGCTGGGCAACCAACTATTGTGATTCTTAAATCACTACCTGAAGTTCACTATGGGCCACCTCAGCCCTGGTATTTGTAAAACTATAAATATAAAAATGCATCATTAAGACAGACACACACACACACACACACACACACACACACACACACACACCAACACAACACAACACAACACAACACAACACACACACACACACACACAAAATAAATTGTCTCAGGAAACTGAACTATTATTAGCTGCAAGAGGCAACCTAATTAGGTAGGTAATTATTTTTGTGTGTAAAGGGCACACAGTTGACATTAAAAATAAGTAGCATTTATTACAATTAAAATGCATTGTCAGTTACTAAAAAATGTTGCCAGTTCTGGGTTTGTAATACTTGTAATATCGCACTTTAGCGCACTTGACACAGGTATGAGCATCACTTCCAACGTTTTGATGGGCCAGGTTCCTCAGTGTCACCAGAAATACTTTGAGTTACGGATTCAGGGTCTGTACATAGAGTTGATCCCAGATTGACCTCTTCTTTAAACAGCGAGTCAGCCTCAGCAAGTTCGTTGATTTCGTCAGCGCTTTCCTCAACATCCTCCGTAACATCTTCTTCACTGTCTTCATATAAAAATTTTTGCACGTTTTCGCAGTGGACCCCAATACATTTCTTGCAAATTGAAGAACATTTCAAACCCGCTTTTCTGCAGGAGCACGCTTCACCACAGTTCAGCTTGCATGAGCATGAAACAATGTGAAGAAGTGCTTCAGGTGCTGGATCTTGGCTCATTATAACGAATATTGGACCGTGGTCACTGTGATTCCAGCCCCATTTCTCAGGAGGTTTCCAGTTTCCCATCCAACTTTGGACTTGTTGGTAAGTCCGCAACGAATGATGTTGTGCAGCATCTTGTGTAGGTGGCAACCGTGCAAGATTCAGTTTGCTTTTTGTGGCAGACTTGGCGAATAGCTGGTACCGCAAATGGTCTAGTGTGTGGGAACTGCTGACACCTCCACTATACAATGCGATAGTAACCTGTTCTCCTGCTGTTATTATTTCTTCACTGGTAGCATGTGGTTTATTGAACGTGCAAAGTGCTGAGGTTAGGTGTTCATTTTTCGCAACAATTTTGCAGCACTTAATTTTTCCTTGACCAAAAAAAAGCGGATGTTGCATCACATCCGCTAAAGGCGTGAGTGAACAGAATATATTCACTGTCAGACTTGTAAGATGCAGTGGAAAACCACTTGTCTTCTGCATTTCCTCTTCCTGGCTTTAAGGAGAAAAAAAAAAAAAAAAAAAGTTTTCAATGCCTTGCCCCAAACCGGTCATGAGCAAAAGCAGATCAACATCATCTCCTACAATGACAACACTTCCAAAATCTTTGGTTCTTGAAATGGCAGATGTTACAATCATAACGTCAGCATCTTCTTGTGCCTGGCTTTGAAGCTGTTTCAGCTATCACCACATCGTCACCATATTTCTGGAAAAGGCGAGCCTTGACAGTTCGAATATCAGGACGAGATGATGTGGGTATTTGCTCTAACAGATCGTCCATAGAAAACTGACATTCTTCCGTATTGGTTTCCTGGTAGGCAAATATAGCCTCCATGCCTTCATCTACTTGTGTTGCAGGTCGGTAACCTCGATTCTGTCCAGTAGCTGAAACACGGTGAAAGAACTTTCTGTAGCAAAATCTGTGGTATCGCCCATCTGCAGCAACCAAATCATTTACATTTTGAATCCGCTCTATCACTTGTTGACCAAATTCATCACCACGTCATTTAGCCTGTTCTAATACTGTCGATTGCGCTTCCAATTTCATTACTTTGTAAACAAAATTTCGTTTGGCATATGGAAATCTTAACTGCTTGGTTAAAAAGTCATCAGAATTCCCTTTTGCAAATAAGAAGCATTTCTCTTTGAAATTGAACTGACCTTTTTCCTGCGACCGACGTAGCACGCCTGTTGGTTCCTTAGGATGTAGAAGGCTAGCTGCTATCATTCTCTCATTAATGTACTTCTTGTAGCATGCTTCACGCAACATCACTTCACTGAGCGTTTTCAAAAACGGGTGTGGGCAGACTCTCTGTGTTTAGCACTACAATCGATAAGTGTGCTCAGTCCTTTCTTTTTCACAAATGGTTCAAATGGCTCTGAGCACTATGGGAATTAACATCTATGGTCATCAGTCTCCTAGAACTTAGAACTACTTAAACCTAACTAACCTAAGGACATCACACACATCCATGCCCGAGGCATGATTCGAACCTGCGACCGTAGCGGTTGCGCGGTTCCAGACTGAAGCACCTAGAACCGCACAGCCACACCGGCCGGCTTCTTTTTCACATTGCATCCACCACCCACCACAGTTTTTTCGCAAATGAAACACAAATTCATATCAGACATACTCATTTTCAGCACCACAACATATACTGAATGGAAGCGACTCCAAACTGTATGACCCTTATTGTTGTGTGCTAATAGCTGTCAGCGCGCTGTGAACAATCAATCGCCTTCCGCCCGCCAAAGAATAAATATGCTTTTGTCCGCTAAAGAACAATTCCTACATACTTTTTCTTATAACTGATTATTAACGTCAATCAACTGTAGAAAATGTACGGCACCTGCATACAATCGTATTACATATTGTAACACAAATAAACTTCACGTGAATGTGTTCGTAGTTACTGAATATGATGCTGTTTGTCCTGGCCCTGCAGCAGAGTGAGATGGTAAATTCCAATGAATAACATGATGAGTAATATGTTTATACTACACAATTAGAAACTGAAATAACAGTGTTCAAAAATTAGGTAATTTGCCACTTTGCTCGAAATTTGAAAAATTGGTATTTTTTGACGCGCTGTAGCGCCTTAGATACTGGGAGTAGAAAAAAATGGTTAGAATCAAATTTGTAGAGAATTTTGTGCTCTTTAAAAAAGAAAATAGACGTTAAAGCGCTAGGAGCAAATGAAACTGAGATATTTTGAAAAAACTGAAAAAAGTCCGAAATTTTCGAAGTTTTTTAACTGCAGAAAGTTTTCCCAAGAGAAATTTTGTTGGCAGAACTTGGTTTTGTAACCTTTCCAACAATATGAACGAGTTAAAAAAATAAAATCTTCTACCCCACCTTTTGCAAGGAACAGGCTTTTTTTCTGACAGTTTTACTGGACTAAATACCACAAGTCACTAGACAACATTGTTCTTTAAGGTAATCAGCCTAGACGTAAATCAACACCACAAAACTGCAAATAATAGGAAACGCGTCATTAGAGATGAGTATCATTCACGCTTGTAAACTCAATTTTATTACAGTAAGTGACATTTCAGAATCACTACCACACTCATCAGAAGTTAACTCTGTCACACAAGTCATTCCAGCAAGCATCAGGCAGAATTAAATATTTTAATGAACAATACATTTTGAGACAATATCTCTACTCCTGAAGTTCTATGAAAGTTCGAAGTACACACATCAAAAAACGTTTTGCATCACCTCGGTTCCGAGAGTTCCGGAACCTGTACAGAAAATTGGAATAGAGATCAACATCATTTCCGCCCTTTTTATTGCTCATGAAAACCACACATACAGCGACACCTTCAGAGGTGGTGGTCCAGATTGCTGTCAGGATCCCTCCGAGCCATAATCCGTAGGTAGCGGTCATCCACTACAGTAGTAGCCCTTGGGCGGCCTGAGCAAGGCATGTCATCGACAGTTCCTGTCTCTCTGTATCTCCTCCATGTCCGAACAGCATCGCTTCGGTTCACTCAGAGACGCGTGGACAACTCCCTTGTTGAGAGCCATTCCTGGCACAAAGTAACAATGCGGACGCGACCGAATCGTGGTACTGGCGGTCTAGACATGGTTGAACTACAGACAACAGTTGTCATGTATCTCCTATCTGGTGGAATGACTGGAACTGATTGGCTGTCGGACCCCTTCCATCTAATAGGCGCTGCTCATGCATGGTTATTTACATCTTTGGGCGGGTTTAGTGACATCTTCAGAAGTTCTGGGAACCAGGGTGATGCAAAACTTTTTTTGATGTGCATTTTTGATCTTTAAAAGGTTTTCCCACACCTGTGACACGTCGTTCCTGACGCGATTGGTTGATCATAAACTGGACGTTGAACCAGGAAGTTAAAGCAACACGATTAACAGCGGCAAGCGGCAAGCGCTCTATGAAAAGCTCAAAATTAACATCGTATCGCCAGTCACTTCTCGGTACTCAATGATTGAGCAATTATTCGTAGACGTGTTTGAACTTGAAACGACATGACGAACTTTTTTTTCTGGGTCTGGATTGAAACCAAGCACCTATAGTCATTGCAACTAAGCCTGACCAAGACTCGATCGCAGCAATGTTCGTCATTGGTGACTACATTACGAATGTCGAAATATCGAAGTTTTCACTAGTATTAGCTATCAAATTTTTATGCTCTGCCTGGAATCCCGTCAATACCCTTATCTCCTTACTGACTAAGCACGAGAAGCTTTAATATAATTTCAAGTAACAAAGTTTGCACGTGTTTAAAACGAAGTCCATCGTGTAAACTTTTGTGGTGGGTGCTCGAAACCAGCACGTAATCAGATTGTTAGCTAACTAAAATTAGGTTTTAGATCTCGAATTTTTTCACCAGCCACGAATTATTCGAATCAGAATGAGGGTAAAATCCGAGAATCGAGCCTGGCACCTACTGCCTTTGTTTTCTATCCACGAATTGTTTACTCACCATTAGTGAGATTTGTGAATGTCTGACTAGAAATAACAGCACCTATCGTTTTTGTTGGCAACAGAAATGAAACGTATTTATTACTATAGTTAGGTATGCATATGCTATGGCTTGAAATGTAACCATGAATATTTTTGTGTTAGATCAGCATTGGGTTATCATTCATCAAAGTCTTTTGGTTATGGTTGGAGTGAGTGATTAGGTGGTGAGGGTTTGTTTAGATTATTTATTTAATTAATTATATTCAAGGTTGGTACGACTGACATTTTAAGATCTATCTTGTAACTTTTATTTTTTGATTATTTATTTTAGTGATATTATTTTTCTTATACCGAAATAGCTTGGCATTAGAGCTTGACACTGAAGATGTTACGGAAATATTTTTATTTTTAGGTATTTATAAATATAATTTGTATTATTTTTACAGTGAAAATGTAATGTTTTATTTAAACTATATAAGTGTTAGAAATGTTTAGAGTTTAACCGCTAATATAGCCGCGCTGGGTAGCCGAGTAGTCTCAGGCACCTTGCCATGGTTCGCGTGGCTGCCCCTGTCGGAGGTTCGAGTTCTCCCTTGGGCATGGGTGTGTGCGTTGTCCTTAGCGTAAGTTCGTTTAACTTGGATTAAGTTGTGTGTAAGCCTATGGCCCAATGACTTCAGTTGTGTGGTCCCATAGGACAAATTTCCAATTTAACTGCTAATATAAAAAGTTAGCAGCTTTCATATAGGCTTTACATTTCCTTAATTGGAACCTTATAGTTCAATTATATTATTAACAGTAATATGCCTCATTTGGCTTCAATTAATAAAGAATAAGGGTAATCATTTACCAACATTTCAGGTCGAAATTAACTGCAATATTTCGCTTCTTATTATGTTTAAGGTTGATTGAGTATATCAATACTTTTTGAATGCAACCCAAACATTGTAGTTAACTACAACCCCTTTATTCTGCCCATTGTAAAGCTCTTTGATTTCATTCATGGTATAGTCCTCCTAATGAAACTAGAATGAAGAATATTGTTGATACTGTTGAGATTATAAAGTCTGATGTTTTTAAAATCATTACAGATGCTAGAATTAATGCAATTTCTACATCAGACATTAGAAAAATTACAGCAATGGAAAGAATTGGAGGAAAAATGGTATTCGTACCAATCTTTTTGGGTCAGATCCACATTCAAATGGTGATCTTTTTTCTTGGTCATTAATTTTGTTGTTGCTGCTAGGATTATAACAGTTATTGGGAAAATAAATCTAATAAAAACTCTTGTAGATAATACTAGGATTGTTTTTCTTGATTGATATCTATCTTTCTAATTGGAAGTCAAATATACTATTTGTACTAGGAAAACAGTTATCTACCTTATCAATAAATTGAGAGATATATAGGAATAATCATACATCTACAGAATGTCAATATTGTACCGCTGCTTCGAATACATAGTGGTGTCTTGGTGAGAACTGGTTTATTTAATGTTGAAGTAAGCACTTTATTAGGAATATTGTTCCAGTAATTGCATGAAGTCAATGGAACACAGTTGCAACAAAGATTGTTGATCCATATACTGCAGCTGCAAGTCTGCTATAGTGAAAGGTGCTTCTAAATATTCTCACTAAGGTGCTTCTCAATATTCACATACCGGAAGTATTGTGAAATATAATCCTAATAATATTGTAAAGAATAATCCTTGTAGTGCTTGAGTATGATTAGATGCTATAAGTCCGTGGTGTGCTCATGTTACAGTTAATCCTGAAGCTAAAAGAATAGCTGTATTAAGTAATGGAATTTTTGTGGGAACACGTGAGGCAATATTAACCCTACGACTTATTTTAGAAGCTAGATTAAGAAAAGGCAAACCTACGTTTCTAGCATTGTAGACTTGGAGAAAGCTTTTGACAATGTTGAGTGGAATACTCTCTTTCAAATTCTGAAGGTGGCAGGTGTAAAATACAGGGAGTGAAAGGCTATTTACAATTTGTACAGAAACCAGATGGCAGTTATGAGAGTCGAGGGACATGAAAGGGAAGCAGTGGTTGGGAAGGGAGTGAGACAGGGTTGTAGCCTATCCCCGATGTTGTTCAATCTGTATATTGAGCAAGCAGTAAAAGAAACAAAAGAAAAATTCGGAGTAGGTATTAAAATCCATGGAGAAGAAATAAAAACTTTGAGGTTCGCTGATGACATTGTAATTCTGTCAGAGACAGCAAAGGACTTGGAAGAGCAGTTGAACGGAATGGACAGTGTCTTGAGAGGAGGATATAAGATTAACATCAACAAAAGCAAAACGAGGATCATGGAATGTAGTCGAATTAAGTCAGGTGATGCTGAGGGAATTAGATTAGGAAATGAGACACTTAAAGTAGTAAAGGAGTTTTGCTATTTGGGGAGCAAAATAACTGATGATGGTCGGAGTAGAGAGGATATAAAATGTAGACTGGGAATGGCAAGGAAAGCGTTTCTGAAGAAGAGAAATTTGTTAACATCGAGTATAGATTTAAGTGTCAGGAAGTCATTTCTGAAAGTATTTGTATGGAGTGTAGCCATGTATGGAAGTGAAACACAGACGATAAATAGTTTGGACCAGAAGAGAATTGAAGCTTTCGAAATGTGGTGCTACAGAAGAATGCTGAAGATTAGATGGGTAGATCACATAACTAATGAGGAGGTATTGAATAGAATTGGGGAGAAGAGGAGTTTGTGGCACAACTTGACACGAAGAAGGGACCGGTTGGTAGGACATGTTCTGAGGCATCAAGGGATCATCAATTTAGTATTGGAGGGCAGAGTGGAGGGTAAAAATCGTAGAGGGAGACCAAGAGTTGAATACACTAAGCAGATTCAGGAGGATGTAGGCTGCAGTACGTACTGGGAGATGAAGAAGCTCGCACAGGATAGAGTAGCATGGAGAGCTGCATGAAACCAGTCTCAGGACTGAAGACCACAACAACAATAGAAGGTTGAATTCCTATTGGTGGTCATAATATTCCTAATACAATTGTTGGGGCTAGTCTTCTGCTGAAGAGAGCTCAGTAGAATGATACAGAGCATAAAACTTCTGAGCCGGCCGAAGTGGCCGTGCGGTTAAAGGCGCTGCAGTCTGGAACCGCACGACCGCTACGGTCGCAGGTTCGAATCCTGCCTCGGGCATGGATGTTTGTGATGTCCTTAGGTTAGTTAGGTTTAACTAGTTCTAAGTTCTAGGGGACTAATGACCTCAGCAGTTGAGTCCCATAGTGCTCAGAGCCATTTGAACCATTTTGAGCCATAAAACTTCTGATGCAATAAATAAACTTATTCCTCATCATAATCCAATAGATACAAATCCTGTATGTAATCTGTGATATGTTCCTTCATGGACTACATCTCGTCACCATTAAATTATTGTTAATAAAGTAATTCCAAATCCAAATATGGATAGGTTAATATTGAATAGATGAAATCATTTTGCTAATCCTGATACTAAAACTATTGCTCCAATTGCTCCTGTTAATGGTTAAGGTCTATAATTTACTGAGTGGAATGGTTGGTTTGAGTGAGTTATTAACATAAGTTCAGTATGCTTCTCTAGAATATAAAGTTCTTAGAATTGAGAAAACGTATGTCTGGATTACAGCTACTGCTGATTCTAGAATTAATAGAAGTATTTGTCCAATAATTAATAATTAAATTAAAATTATTGCAATAGATGGCCCTGTATTTCCTAATAAGGTTAATAATGTGTCCAGCACATTGCTGCGAGTCATACTGCTAATGTTCTTGATCGAATAACATTTCTTATTATTTCAGTAGTACTATAAATCGTATTAGTGCAGGAGGTGTACTTTGAGGTACAATATGTGTAAATATGTGATTAGTGTTATTAATTCATACAAATAATATAAATCTTAATCATATAGGTAAAGCGATTGGGAATGTTAGTGCCAAGTGTCTTGTTCTAGTAAAAATATAGAGAAATAGTCCTATGAAATTATTGAAATATATTATAATGAAAATTGAAATAAATATGAGTGTTTTTCCATTGAATGATTTTGGTCCTAATGGATTAATAACAGTCCTAGGAACGCTCTAGTTCAATTTAATGATAAGTTAAAGATATTAGTAGATGGATCAGGTGTTGAGAATAGATTTTTTTATCGTTTTCAGGTTAGTTTTTTATCTCAATTGTTCTTTTTCCGCTCTTTTTATAAGATTAGGTTTAAGAGAGAGATAGTTTATTTGATTAAATAGAATTAAAATGGCTGAAAATTAATAGAGAGAATGATATTTGATGGATTTGAATTAAAATTCCTCATCAGAAGTAGATGTTAATTTACTATTATTTGCTTTAAGAGACCATTACTTGCTTTCAGTCATCTGATGTTTCAAGGTGTACTAATTATTTAGTTATTTATGATTAACACTAATGTTATATATCTTAACTAACTCCTTAAATTATTTTAGATAATCATTCGATAAATAAATTTACTGAAGTTCTTTCAATTTCAATTGGTATAAATCTGTGTTGTGCTCCATGAATCTCAGAGCGTTGACCAAAAAGTAGTCCAGGTCGATTTATTGTTAATATTCCTTGATTTAGTCGACCAGGTGTGGCATCAGTTTTAACTCCTACAGCAGGGACCACTCATGAGTGGAGAACATCTGAAGCTCTTTTTAATACTCTCACTTCTGTATTTATAGGTAGAATTGTCTGATTATCTACATCTAATAGTCAAAATCCATCGTTTGCTAGATCTCGTTCGGTGTTATATATGTATCAAATTATAGTCTATAAAGCAGTATAATTGTCGTCCAATTGTTTTTAATAGTGATTATTGCGTCTACTGAATCATCAAGTAAATATAGTAGTTGTAGTGAGGGAAGTGCAATAAAAATTATAGTAATTGCTGGTAATGCTGTTCAAATAGTTTCAATTAAGTGTCCATGGAGTATGTTTTGGTTGGTGTATGCAATAAATAGTGTATTTCTTAGGGTGTAGCCCACAATTAGTGTGATCAGCAATAATACAACTATAGTATGGTCATGGAAGAATGAGAATTGCTCCATTAATGGTGAAGCTCGATCTTGAGGTGATCAATTGGATCATGTTGCATTAATAAATTTCTAATAAAACGTGAGACCTTTATTTGTAGAGCTTAAATCTACTGCACTAATCTACCATATTAGAATCTAGAAATTAATGGCAATTTTGAGTAACTATGTTCTACAAGGGGATTATTTAGTAATCATTCTGTTGATATACTTATATGAGCTCTGAATATAATTGCTCGATTTGTAACCGTTCTTTCTCACATAATTACAGTAAATATGATGATTCCTACAATAGAGATTGTTGATCCAATTCTTGAAACTACATTTAATGATGCGTATGTGTCTGGGTAGTCTGAATATCGTCGTGATATTCCTGCTAACCCTAAGAAGTGTTGAGGGGGAAAAGGTTAAATTTACTCCAGTAAACATAATTATGAATTGAATTTTTAATCATGTATTGTCATGGTTGATCCGGTAAATAATGGATATCATTGAATAACACCTCCTATAATTGCAAATACTGCTCCTATGGATAGCACATAGTGGATGTGGGCTACTACATAGTATGTATCGTGGAGTACAATATCAAGGGATGAATTTGCTAGAACTTGACCTGTTAATCCACCGATTGTGAATACAAAAATAAATCGTAGAGCTCATAATAATGTACAACTAGAGGACACATTTCCTGGACACCTAGAGGAGTTTGCAGTCTTGGGGTAAACAACGAAATGATCGAACTATATCGCTCCGTGTCACGAAAAAGGAGATCCGAATTCGAATCCCAGTTCAGCACCAGATTTTTTAGCATGAAGTAAGTGTTCTGTGGCCTGAAGTGACCATTGGCTCATTAAAAAATAATTAATAAATAAATAAAGATTCTAGTGTAACGAAGCTCACTGGCGACAGGGTTTCTGTCTGCCGCGACTTCCGCCTCTGCTATGGCCATACCTAAACCGGCTCTGCACCAGTTAGCAGCGAAGGGATATTGTGTTTATAATGCGGATTCTGAACTACGGTGCAACCCGATATTCTTCACTTGGCATTATAAGACGTCAAGGAGATGTGTTCGTGTGTGTTTGAGATTCATGACGGAAGTGGGAATCGAACCCATACCTAGGAACTGTGATCAGGGTATGAGACCACTGAGGCCCACCGTTGCTTCATTCGTGATTGTGTCGCTACATATACGCATAGCTTACAAATTAGACAAGATGAAAAAAATTAAAGTATCTAGTAACTGATTGTCAGCCGGATGTAAGACGCTTTCAGCCTTCATAGCCTCGATTCGAAGCCATTTTGAAATTTTCATTATTTCAAGAAATTTGTTGGATCGAGAAACACCATTGCAGAGGATGAGTTACCAAATACTTGGATTATTACTGTGATTATCGCTATTAACTTCATTTGTTGCTGCTGCACGCTTACTTCAAGGAAGCAGTTAATGCTGCTTCGTGAATTTGAGAAGTCACTTTTAGAAGCAATTGCCCAAAAATAGGTACATAGTTCGCAGCAAATGGTTGTAATGTTCTGTGGCAAGTAGACGGTAACGAGTAGTTATTTAGTTGTTTCCATGTCTAGGGAATATTTTTCAAGTTAATATCAGACTTCTCCAGTTATTCGTACATTACATTAAAGCAAGTGATGAGGGCGATACTTCATGGTAGAAATAGCGTTGCACTACTGTATTTATTTGCACTTTGCAACGAAGCTTGTAAAATGCTAAAATGGCAACAACGTTCACAAATTTACCGTATAAAAAAGGTTATTGTCCAGGTAGGAAAATGTTTAAAAATAAAGTCTGCACAGTCTGGGCCAAGTCGATCTTTTCGTCTGGTGGCACTGCATTGTACCGCGCGGGGTAGCGAATTGGTTAGCACACCTGACTCGCATTCGGGAGGACGACGTTTCAGACCCACGTCCGGCCATCATGATTTAGGTTTTCCGTAATTTCCCAAAAATAGCTTTAGGCAAATACCGGGGTGGTTCCTTTGAAAGAACATGGCCGACTTCTTTCTCCATCCTTTCCTAATCCGATAGAATCGATGACCTCGCTGTTTGGTCCCCTCCCCCGTATCAACCACTCAACCAGCACTGCATTATAGTTTGCATAAGAGATATCACATGTTGTGTTCCTGCAGCAGTGAAAATCATTAGTTGAAATCGAGTTTAACTTCTAAGGGTATGGTACTGGTAGAAATACAAAATGATTAACAGCCGAAGGCTGAGTTCATCCTCAAACTGAGGTGTATTTATTAGGGAAACCAGATCAGACCGTTTGTCATCGGCTTCCTCCAATTAGCATTGGGAGCCATATACACAAATGTTTACAATACTACGAATACCTTGAACGTTATAATTGACGTTGTCTTCGTAAACTAGCAATTCTTTGTGTACAACGAATTAAAATTTGTAGAAGTGGCAGAATTCGAACCCGATAACAAGAGATTACAAACTCGACGCTTTACTTATTTCACTATCCTCTCACTTATACGAAGCGCTCTTACGGACTTCTTTGGTGTAATATGTGATGTAATACAGTTACTAAAATACAATAGCCGGAGCTACATGACCGGCATCATAACATGAATCTAAACTTTTCTGCTAATCTCTGAAAACGGTGCCATTATTATTACTACGTATGATATTGGAGGCAAAATGCACTTACACGATACTCAAACAATACTAAGAAGGATGTATTTAATAAATCATCTTTCAAAGCGTGTAATCGGGAACGAATTTGCCTTCTGAGGCGAAGAAAGTGCTTTCCACTTTGTGTCGCACGTCATTTCCTCCTGTCTTGTCAGTAGATCTTACTTGAGAAATGTCACAGCTCAAGGAATTTGATGAAGGTCGCATTCTTGCGCTTTATGAAGAGGGATCTGTATCAGCGCCGTTTCCCGTGGCCTGGGATACGGGAAATCTACGATACATCCCTAAGTGAAGAGAATGGCGGAAGGACGTCACGTCAGCTATCGTCGTCGCCCTGGACGACTACGGACCAGTGGAGGATCTAGACAATAGATGACTCCACTGCAGTGATGAAGTCCTCTCAGGACTAGCACAGAAATTAGGAACATTCTCCAGACACGTTTGAGCAGGTCGACCATTCGTCTTCATCTCAACGAGAAATGAAGGTATGGACGAAAATGTACGGTTCAGGAAATGTTGAAGGAGCACCGTAATGCTTCCAGATTAAACTTCGCACTGGCTTAGTGAGAGGAACCGCTTTCGTATTGGCAGCACGCTATTTTCATGGTCTACAAGGTATTCTCTACTGCACCAGAGACTTCAGTCCATGTATATCGACCAAGTGCTGCGAGATTCGACAGCAATTATGTCCAGAGGCAAAGGTGTGGTCAAACTGATCTCATAGTTATGTAGTTATGGATATCAGCATGTAGTTGCGGCGGTGTCCTGCAACTGGGCCGTCCGTTTTCTAGTCATTACTGCTGCGAAATGCTGGAGAACGCAACGCATTCTTTTCATTATCTGAAATGTTTGGAAGGCAGAATAATCTTTCAACATGACCGTTCTCCTGCAGAATCATCGAACTGTATAAAACACTGGTTTCACATGAACGGAGACGTTGAGTTGTTGAACTGGCCTCCCGCAGTACCGCAGAGCACGTTTGGGAATGGGTGGAGAAAATTATTAGGTGTAGGAGACCAGCATCGACAACCAAGACGCACTTCATGACGCATGGGACGAGTTGTCACAGAAAAGCAGATTCATCCGGAAATTTGCTGCCTCTATTTCCTGGCGGCTAAATGTAGTTGCAGAGGAGGACGGAAACTGAACACGTTACTGAATTACTGTGTTGTTAGAAAATTTTTTGTTTGTGACAAAGGAACGTTTTGTTTTCCTTTTTAAAAAGAGCAGCAGGTTATAAACTAAGCTGCCTATTTCACTCTTTTAATAGACTCTTGATTTTCAATTTTTTACGACCATTGATGCAGAAGACTGAGCCTAACATGAAACTAATTTGTTTTTGTGTCACAAAGCGCATGACGTCAGTGTCGATGGAGGCATCAGAGAGACAGTATTTAGTTTTTTACTTCGAGAAAAAGCACCATATTAATTCGTGTTCTGTTTATTTGCATGCAGGCAGGATGCCAATACCGACGAAAACACGAAGGTATACCATTTTCTTTTAATGCCTAGCACAAATCACAATATTTAAAGAGAAAAAAGTGATGCAAGAACGGCGGTGTAGACGTAGTCGAGCGTTCGATTCTCGTTGCTCTCCTAAACTAATAACTCTTGCCACGAATTAAAACTCACGGAAGTGACAGGTTTCGAACCCTCTGCCTGCCGATTAGAAACTGATCACCTTATTTACAACGCCATTCTACCAATTTCGTACGCTACACTTACGAAATGGTGTTATGTGGTCCGTAATGTCACACTTTCTCCTTAAAAAGAAATTATATACCGAGAGAAGGCGGCGCAGTGCGTCTTCGATAGAAATGGTAGCAGTCCATCTGCCTTTGAATTCCATGACAGGAGTTCAGAAGAACATAAACTGAAAATGACACATTAGGTATTTTGTTAGCTTTTATCAGATCTGCTTGTTTTAGAGATGCCTTGTGTGGGAGAGTGGGAGAACTTAATAGCTGCTAACCAAAATCTCATAAAATTTCGACACAGTGATGGCAAATTTACTCATGTGGCCGTTGTTCGTGTAGAAAGTGTCTCGAGAATCTTTGAAGCATATTTCTATCAGCGTGATTCAATGTGTCAGAAAATGGAGTTGAATTATACACTTATCAGTATCTGTCTTACTACAAACATTTGATGTAATGAAAGAAAACTGTTTATTTCAGTCTCAGTTGTGAAATGATTGAAGTATATCACACAGTAATCAAAATCTATATTTTCAAAGGAAACGCACCTCATCTTATACAGATATATAAAAAGAAAGATATGAAGAAGCGTGCAATTCTGCTATTAAGTACGTTTTTCACTCCAGTTTATCTCAGTAGGTTCACTGCTTCCGTAGCGTTTGTCCCGGATAATGATGTCGAGCAACACACACATTACTGTCATTAATGGTCCCTTTGAGCCTTTTCTGAGCCTTTCTTCTGAAGTAACCCGGTATTTCCGAAACCGATACTTCTGCTCACTCGTACATTGTCGTGAATGGAGGTTGTGAGGTGGCATATGAAGCTGAGCTTGTATGATTTAGTCGCTGAATTTCTTTCTAGCCGTTTGCAAGTCGAATAAAGAAAACGAGAGAAAGACTTCCAAACCGCAACGTTTCTCTAGCGAGGTCGGAACCGATTTTCATATCAACCAGCGCATTGCAAATCCAGCATGTTACCACTAAGCCAACATGCCACTGCTGTGGTGTACCTTTTTTCTTTACATCCATGTTTCCTAGTGTAGGCTACTCGGAATGTGACATTAGAGAGCGATTGTAGCTTAGGTGCCAAACGTCAAATCGGGGTTCAAATAACAAATTTTACATACACAGTGTCTCATCTTAAATGGAAGCCGTTCTTGTAAATGGAAGCCATTCAGAACATTTCGCTGAGATGAGAAGAAAGCAAAGTATTAGACATAAAACATGACCGCTGGCCGACCACCGCAAAGTCCGAATCGTTCACTTAAGGCGGCCAGTATTTCCGACCACTCCTCTGGACCCTAAGTCCAGCCAAATGCACGATCTAGCAACACTGCAGAATGCGGAAATGTATGTAGGAAGGTCTGTCATTCTTCTCGAGCTGTTACGAAAACGTATCTGCTCGTGGTTGAGTGATAATTTTCGAGTCCTCTCCATTCCCTAGTTTCGTAAATTGCATATTTCTACTCCACCTGTAATAGCAAAAAGTTCCAGAATCATTTCCGCCAAACAGCTCGTGGCTGCGTGAAGATCAGGACAATTTATGGTCGATGGTTTCCTCACCCGCAGCAGCGACCGGCCATACGCCTCCTGCCGCCAAAGTCATACACCTCTGACTAGGTGAACGTGAGACGGCACTATGACTGTATTTATCAATGGTCACTTTCTTGTTTGGAGTTCTCGTATTTATCCCACAGTTAAGATTTGGATTTTGCACGCCTGAAACTTGTTGAAGTGTGATAAAATAGAGTCGCAGGTGGAAGCGGTGACGTGTAGTTCGCTTTGGGTGTAGTAGAGGGGGGAAGGCAGCAGAAGCAGCCCTTAGCCTTTGTATTGCGGGGCTGAGGTGACACAGTTTTTATACAATCGATCTCCATTTTGCTTGCACGTTCTAGTTCTTTTTGCGTTATCAACATCGTTTCTTATTCTGTGTCGTAGTAAATTTAGTGACGATAACAGCAAACCATTGCGGCTGCACGGGAAGCTATTTTCCGCAATAATGGTTTATGATTGCGGTGCGAGGTAACAATGCTCACTACTTTGACCTGGCAGGGCTCTACCTAATCACGTGTCAAAGTTCCGTTTCGGTCGGGTGCATGGTGGAGGGTAACCTGTACCACTACTAGTCATTTCCTTTTTTGTTCCACTCGCAAATAGAGCGAGGTGAAATGAAATGAAATGTCGTGTGGCTAAGGCCCCCCGTAGGGTAGACCGTTCGCCTGGTGCAGGTCTTTCGATTTGACGCCACTTCGATGACCTGCGCGTCGATGGAGATGAAATGATGATGATTAGGACAACACAACACCCAGTCCCTGAGCGGAGAAAATCTCCGACCCAGCCGGGAATCGAGCCCGGGACCTTAGGATTGACATTCCGTCACGCTGACCACTCAGCTACCGGGGCCGGACATAGAGCGAGGTAAAAACGACTGTCTGTATGCCCGAGCTCCAATCTCTTTCATCTTACAAGGGAACCTCCCCATCGCACCCCCCTCAGATTTAGTTATAAGTTGACACAGTGGATAGGCCTTGAAAAACTGAACACAGATCAACTGACAAAACAGGAAGAAGTTGTGTGGAACTGTGAAAAAATAACCAAAAATACAAACTGAGTAGTTCATGGAAAGATAGGCAACATCGAGGACGGCGGAAACGCATGAGCGCCGTGGTCTCGTGGTAGCGTGAGCAGCTGCGGAACGAAAGGTCCTTAGTTCAAATCTTCCATCGAGTGAAAAGTTTAATTTTTTATTTTCAGTTTATGTGACAAACTCTTCTCACTCTCATCACTTTTTTGGGAGTGATTATCACATTCACAAGAAAACCTAAATCGGGCAAGGTAGAAGAATCTTTTACCCATTCGCCAAGTGTACAAGTTAGGTGGGTCGACAACATATTCCTGTCATGTGACGCACATGCCGCCACCAGTGTCGTATAGAATATATCAGATGTGTTTTCCTGTGGAGGAATCGGTTGACCTATGACCTTGCGATCAAATGTTTTCGGTTCCCATTGGAGAGGCACGTCCTTTCGTCTACTAATCGCACGGTTTTGCGATGCGGTCGCAAAACACAGACACTAAACTTATTAGAGTGAAGAGAGACGTCAATGAACGAACGGACAGATAATAACTATGCAAAAATAAAGAAAGTAAAATTGTCACTTGATGGGTTGGTGTTCGAATGTAATCGTATCAAATCAAGCCTTCCGCCTCTGAATTTTTTCGATGTCTTCCTTTAATCCGACTTGGTGCGGATCCCAAACATTCGAAGAGTACTCAACTATGTGTCGCACTACTGTTGTATATATGGTCTCCTTTGCAGGTGAACCACACATCACTAAACTTCTCCCAATAAACCGAAGTAGACCATTCGCCTTCCCTACTATAGTCCTCACAAGCTAATTCCATGCTATATTGCTTTGCAACGTTGCGCCTAGATATTTAATCGACGTGACTGTCAAACAGCACACTACTAGTACGTTCATTATGGGTTTGTTTTTCCTACTTATCTACATTAACTTACATTTTTCTATATTTAGTGCTGGCAGCCATTCATCACACCAACTGGAAATTTTATTTAACTCATCTTGTATCGTCCTACAGTCCCACAACGCCCCCCCCCCCCCCCCCAATAGACCGCAGCATCTTCAGCAAACAGCCGCATCATTTATGTGTATAGAAAATAACAGCGGTCCTGTCACACTTCTCTTGGGTACTCTTGACAGCCGGCCGGAGTGGCCGTGCGGTTCTAGGCGCTACAGTCTGGAGCCGAGCGACCGCTACCGTCGCAGGTTCGAATCCTGCCTCGGGCATGGATGTGTGTGATGTCCTTAGGTTAGTTAGGTTTAATTAGTTCTAAGTTCTAGGCGACTGATGACCTCAGAAGTTAAGTCGCATAGTGCTTAGAGCCATTTCACTTTTGACAATACAGTGCCCCTGATGAATAGTCGCCGTTTTTGTTACTTAAGAAGTCTTAGAGCCTCTCGCATACCTGGAAACTATTCTGTATGGTTTTTCCTTCCTTAACAGTCGGCACTGTGTCAATTACTTTATGGAAACCTAGGCATATGGAATCCGCCTGTTTCCCTTCATCCATAATTCGCAGGATCTCGTTTGAGAAAAGGGCAAGCTGAGTTTCGCACGTGCGATGCTTTCTAAAACTATGCTGATATATGGACAGAAGCTTTTCCCTCCCAAGGACATGTTTTATATTCGAACTGAAAATGTGTTTTAGGGATTCTGCAGCAAACCGATAATAAAAATGCTGGTCTGTAATTTTGCGAGTTCGTTATTTTACCCTTCTTATATAGACTAGTCACCTGCGTTTGTTTTCTAGTCGCTTGGGATTTTGCGCTGGGCGAGAGATTCGCGATAAATGCTCCCAGAGCAACTAAATAACTTACAGTTTTGGCCTTACAAAAGTAGTTTCGTCTGGTCATAACACTATTGAACGCAAATTACAATATAAAATGTATGCTGATTTTGAAACAATGGCTATAAATGCGACCATTTATAAGATGACGGTTCCTCGGTGAGGAATAGAAACATGCATCTTAGGAATTCCTTGGACATACAGAAAAACAAGTAGATCAGGGAGCAGATTCGAGTGGAAGCTGTCTTTACAACTACAGTGAAAATGAAATGGCTGTGACCGATTGGATGGACTAAGAAAGTGCTTTGCTACATGTCTAGAGAAAAGAAGAAATGGACACAATTATCTGATTGAAGGGTAGCTGACATATGTGGAAGAGTGCAAGAGCAACATGAATGCGTATTGCTGAATCTGTAATGCACGAAAAAGTCTCTTTGCCCAGCAGCGTAAACCAAATGATGATGATGTGGGTTTTTTTTCAGTCTCTGCTCAGGCAGAACACTGTTCATGATTACTTGAACTGGCAGTGAGGCAGAGACTGGTGGCCGATGATGGCAGAGTTCACATAGTTAACGGCTAACCAGAAATTAAGTCCAGAGCGTAGCAAAAGTCGTCATGGGCAAACAGCCAGGGAACGATCCGAATCGAAAAACGTAAACATAGGCAAGATCAATCAGTCTGTTAATTGCGCATATCAAAGGCCCCTGAGAAAAGCAGGAACTGCCAGGCAAGTGCGGTACGGCGAGAGTGACGATGACTGATGCTTCAGTGGACGGGTCCACGTAACGTGCCTGGGCGGCAGTGGCGGCCACCGTGGCAGCAAGCTGTGGTCGTACTACGAAGCTCGAGAATCCTCCATCTTTCTTCGGTATCGATACTAGGGCTAAGCGGGGAATCCGAATCATTGTCGGATGGGCCTACAACAGTCTAATTGAAATTGCTTGATAGTTGACATTTCACACGTTGTAGCTGCCTTCCTCCAGAGTCATGCCCAAACTGTTCACCGTTGCCAAACTGCCACAACAAGTGGCCAGGTCACTTCTAATTCTTTGTCTGGCTTTTTTCTTTATATGTTTGGATCCCGAATTCTAGGTCTCTTTTATTTCACGTTACATCATACATGACAAACACACCAAAAACAACATTCACGAAACGATGGTAACGAAATACGCATGTTTCATACGCTCCACTAGCCAAACACTACTGCATCCTTTCGCATAACACGCGAGTCGGTGCACGTATTCAGTTATTACCACAACAAAGCTCGGCCTACAGTAGATAAGCTTCATACGACATTGCATGAGGCGGGATTTTTCAAGACAGCGAAACATCGTTGCAGCTGGTTGTCTACAGGAATAAAAACTAAACTGTGCGGTGTTGTCGTAGCGTAGTGGTTAAGGCAGATTCCTGACACGCAGAAGGTCGTGGATTCCAATGTCGTCAACTGAATGTTTTTTATATTTGTAAATCTTTATCAAACTGACTGATTATTATTTTCAGTTACCTGGTTTAATTGTAATTTCTTAAATCTTTTATTACATCATTTCCATCGTCGTATTTACTTTTTTACATGCTCTTATTTTTTCCTCCTGTCAGTCATTTTCGTTTGGAATCTGGACGCATCGGCTATAACCTGTAACCGAGTGCCAACCGGGAGTGCTCATCGGTCTGCACCACATCAGCTCGTGTAGCACGTGTGAGGTAATCTACGAAAGAGAGAAGTTACAGTTCGGTTTTAGTGCTGAAACTAAAATTTTACTCTTCTGAGTTTGCTTGTAGAGTTCAGCGTTAATTGCCGTGGACAAAGCGAGCTTGATTAATTGTTCAGCTTCGGGTTGTTTACCGCCGTTTTTTTCGATACATTGCACATAACGAAGCTATGGTTAGGTTAGCATACGAATGTAAATTCACGGCTACAAAACGCGCCATCTTACTTAAAATCAGCTTTGGATAGAGCCTCTCGCATTTCCGCCATAGGTGAGGACAGCCGCTTCTAGCATAGCTCCGCGTTACGTGAACTGCACATCACTTGCGGAGTGACCAGCCGAGTATGCGTGTCGCCTTCAACCGACCAGCAGCCGATTTGGCTACATTGTAGCGCCAAGTGACAGATGTAAATTGTCAAGTAATTTTAATCGGACTATAGTTGTGGTGACGGTGACGATTACAACGTAGGTCAAGTCTGATTTTAACAATAAATCCAATTTAAACGATAAAATTGAGCAACATTATATTGCTTACGCTGTTTTTCTTGCATTAGCCGAGCATTTTCATACAGGTCAAGACACTAGCCAATCCACCCTAAAGCGCTCCACACATGCCGATTTACCTTTCACACATTCTCTCTCTCTCTCTCTCTCTCTCTCTCGCGCTCTCTCTCTCTCTCTCTCTCTCTCTCTCTCTCTGCGGTATACCTGAGAGATTTTCGTTTGTTGTGATCTTGGCTTCATCAGAACAAAACGCGTTGGGCATAGTAGGCTTATTGCTTGATTGTTCTTTTCGCGACTTCATTGTAAACAGCTCCTCGCTTTCTTCGTTCGTAGTACTTACTTTTTCCGATGAATGATGATGTGATTCGTGGAGTTCAGTCAATTCCATTGTGGTGGTTCCTTTTGTGCGTTGTGCGGTGCTGGCAAAACACACTATCTCAAAATCGGAGGACACTGCTAATTGCACTGCAAATTAGCACAACGCAAACAGAACCCCATTTATAAGTTCTCATGAGCTGAAGCAAAGCCAAAGGGCGAACCGGAAGCTCCAGAGCCGAACAATGCGCAGGCGACTCGCTCACTCGCTCTGGTCCTAACGCCTGCTCGGTTATGAAGAATCTAAATTCGATTCTTCTCCTGTCAACAGTATCATTTTTGCGTGCACAGTTGTGTTGGCACACACGCTCCGCACTTCTTTTGTTCTTTCGTTCGTGTCTGTTTATGTTTGGAGGGGCGGAGACACCTTCAGAGTATACTGAAAGTGCTGGTAATTGCGACGGTTATCATCTTCAGTGTCTGAAGATGAAGTAAAATTAATTTTCCTCGCTACCTGATCGACTTTAAACTTGGAGAGAATTTCGTGTGCAACTGAAATTGTCAAACACTCTCTGGCCCGCTGTGGTCTGCACTATTCAAAAAAGATCTCTGCTGGCAGGATTCAGCTTTCCAATAGTACCATTGCACTTTTCAAAGTGCATCTGCGTCTATGCGTTTTTATAACATTGCAAGTGAAGTATCAACTGGCACTTTGTTCTGACACGCTGCCAACGGTGGTCAGTTTGCGTGCGACCTCTCGAGCCTCATTGGAGTTACTCCATTCCCAACTAATTTTGTCATACAGCAGTAATGTTATTTTGAGTTGCATTGACTGTGTTCAGAAGTTGTACGAACAGTTAGCATTAACGCTCCACTCACATAGTGTGTATTACTCGACAAGGGTTTCGGCGTCTCTTAGCCCTGTCTTCCGTGAAAAATGTCTGTTTATGCAGTAATTTTATCGCACTTCTTGTGAGGACCGTATTAACGCGCAGGCGGCCTAGGCGGACGCCAGTGGCGCCACACCACAAAGATATTCGCGTTTAAAATTTTAAAATAGAAAAATCTTTGTAATACCGTGGTACGGGCCCCCGTGCAATCGTAAACGCCTGTTACTCTGTATTGGTTTATTCGGTTGAATTTTTCAGTGCACAGCTAACAAGAGTGAAGTCACCATTCAGCTCTACAAACCCCATGCTCCCTCGCGTCAAATGGCCAGTGGCGCCCGGTCAAACGCGTGGTGCTTCATTTGGAAAAATCGCTATTATTGCTAACGAAATTCTGCCAATTTGAAGTAAAATTATTATACGAGGTGCATTCAAGTTCTAAGGCCTCCGATTTTTTTCTCCAGGCTGGAAAGAGATAGAAACATGCGCACTGTTTTAAAATGAGGCCGCGTTCATTGTCAATACGTCCCAGAGATGGCAGCGCCGTACGGCAGATGGAATTTTACCGCCAGCGGCTAGAATGAGAACTGTTTTAAATACTTAAAGTGGCGACGTTTTCCTTACTTGAACAGCGTGCAACCATTCGTTTTCTGAATTTGCGTGGTGTGAAACCAATTGAAATTCATCGACACTTGAAGGAGACATGTGGTGATGGAGTTATGGATGTGTCGAAAGTGCATTCGTGGGTGCGACAGTTTAATGAAGGCAGAACATCGTGTGACAACAAACCGAAACAACCTCGGGCCCGCACAAGCCGGTCTCTCGACATGATCGAGAAAGTGGAGAGAATTGTTTTGGGGGATCGCCGAATGACTGTTGAACAGATTGCCTCCAGAGTTGGCATTTCTGTGGGTTCTGTGCACACAATCCTGCATGACGACCTGAAAATGCGAAAAGTGTCATCCAGGTGGGTGCCACGAATGCTGACGGACGACCACATGGCTGCGCATGTGGCATGTTGCCAAGCAATGTTGACGCGCAACGACAGCATGAATGGGACTTTCTTTTCGTCGGTTGTGACAATGGATGAGACGTGGATGCCATTTTTCAATCCAGAAACAAAGCGCCAGTTAGCTCAATGGAAGCACACAGATTCACCGCCACCAAAAAACTTTCGGGTAACCGCCAGTGCTGAAAAAATGATGGTGTCCATGTTCTGGGGCAGCGAGGGTGTAATCCTTACCCATTGCGTTCCAAAGGGCACTACGGTAACAGGTGCATCCTATGAAAATGTTTTGAAGAACAAATTCCTTTCTGCAGTGCAACAAAAACGTCCGGGAAGGGCTGCGCGTGTGCTGTTTCACCAAGACAACGCACCCGCACATCGAGCTAACGTTACGCAACAGTTTCTTCGTGATAACAACTTTGAAGTGATTCCTCATGCTCCCTACTCACCTGACCTGGCTCCTAGTGACTTTTGGCTTTTTCTAACAATGAAAGACACTCTCCGTGCCGCACATTCACCAGCCGTGCTGCTATTGCCTCAGCGATTTTCCAGTGGTCAAAACAGACTCCTAAAGAAGCCTTCGCCGCTGCCATGGAATCATGGCATCAGCGTTGTGAAAAATGTGTACGTCTGAAGGGCGATTACGTCGAGAAGTAACGCCAGTTACATCGATTTCGAGTGAGTAGTTAATTAGAAAAAAAATCTGAGGCCTTAGAACTTGAATGCACCTCGTACTAGCGACCCGCACCGGTTTCGCACGGGCAGCACTACCTACGGCCAGCAACTTGGGTGGCGTAGCGTTGATAAATGTACATAGTGCGTTCTCTGTTTCTGTGCAGTGCGTTAAACACCTGACATTTCTGTGCGGCTTACACATGAATCTGTCTATTTGTGAAAACCGCGTCTAAATCCATACACAAGTTCTTGAGATTTTCCGTCACATACAGACAGAAAAGCTATGCTGGTGTCTTAAATGTCTAATATGTAGTGGAGTAACTTCGTTAGTACCGAGTGTGGATGCAAACTGAGATACTGTAAGATTATTTGAATCTTTTATTTTAACTCTAATTGTCTGGGAAACTATTATCTTCTTCGTCGTGGATCTTCAACCATCAGGTTGGTTAGCTGCAGCCCACCATACTTTTATGTCTTACGCCTTCCTCTTGAGAGCGGTATAGGCAGTGCAGCTGGTTTCCTCCATGATCTGATTATGCATTCTATTCTCGGTCTGTCCCTTCAGTTGTGCTTTTAATGACACCATCATGTCTCTGCAGATGACCAACCTTTGTGTCGGATAAGCTTACAGTGAGTGTTTCTCTTCCTCCGTTATGTAGAGGAAACTTCATTTTTTAAAAATATTAAGTAAATATTGTTTGGTTGTTATATTTCTTTTGATATCTTGAGTTTACGTAACAAATATGTTTCCCTTTTAGTAATTGCATTATGTTATTTTTAAAACTGAAACACTGATTGTTACATAGACACGAAGCTCAGCAAAATGCTGTCTTTGTGTTGTTTTTTTTTGTGTGAAGATGTAGATGTTCATAAAGTTTTTTATAAATCGTGTTAAATACGCTAAATTACAAATTATGCATTAAGATATTATGCATTTAAATGATATACGTACAATGCTTTGCCCTGAGTTTTTAATTCGAAATTTGATCTAAAATGCTATCTTTGCGGTTTAGTTACCACAAAATTTCCTCCGGTAGTGTACACACCACACCACAGCTTCAGCCTGAGGTCTGTAAATTTTAACTAACATCCATGGATGCTCTTGGTATCCTTTCAAATAAGTGCTGTGCTCGGAAAAACTGTATTAGAAAATGTAATTTTAATATCGAAATGATCACTTATCAGCTTTTGGCTTCCTAGATCGTTGTTAGGTGACAGACATTATATATTTCAATAGTGTTTTGATATGGCAACACAATGTTTTTGCGTGAAACATTTTACTCCAGACAATTATTTGTGCAGATAAAGTTTTCGTCTCTTCTATCAGCTGTTGTGATCACAGCGGTCTTCATTTTCGCTTATATGCTGCGCAATCGTCATGTAGTAATAGGTTTTTAATTGTGCCTGTATTGGTTATGTTTGGGAACAGTGAGTGTGTGGAATAATTATTTATTTGTATTTTATGCTACCAGTTACTTTCATTTGTTTTATGTTTAATTTAACATACTGCAACGCGTTAGGAGTATTTTGTGTCTGGAAGGACGGAGGGGGGGCTGTTATTGGCCAGAAATTGATGTCCAGTGGTGTGGTGTGGTGTGGTGTGGAGCTTTTTCTCGTTGTTTGTTACGATAGATACCATAGCCTGTGTGTCATCAGTTTTACGGCGCGAAAATCGTGTAATACACTTCAACAGTTGTTCCCACGGCTTTGGCGTCCCAAAACTTGGTTTTCCATGCTTTGTGCACTGGCGGGGCTATTTTGTAACGTTACACTGTTGTCTATTTATTTTGTAACTGTTTTATGGCGTAATTCACTGAACAAATTTTTCTACATACATGTAAACACTGTACACTTACTACAATATGGCGCCCTTGCAGCGTGCGAGTGAGTGTTTAATATCGCTTTTTTACAGCGACATTCACGATACTGACAGTCTGGTAGTAGTTTGTTTCACACTGGCACATTTTAAATTAGAACTCGCTTAAGACTACTGAAGAATTTTGAATTTTTTAATTCGGTTGTTTCATTATCTCCGTACTTGGTATTATGAATGAAAATTTCCATTTCTTCCTTGATATCCATTCTTATACTTGTCTCGATGCATCTGATATTTACAAAGTTACCTGCAGCCAGTGCAACATGTATTATATGGGCCAAACTGGCAGAAATTCTGAACTCTGTTTAAAGAACAGGTATGCTGCTACAGACTGCATACATCTAACAAATCAGCGGTAGCAACCCTTTGAAAATCGAAGACAACGTTGAAATTTTGCATTAAATCGGAAAAAGTAAAAGAATTAAATTTCATCATGAAAGAAATGGGCGCTGAAGTCGTAAGTGAACAACTGTTACGTTGAAAAATGTATCAAACTATTTTCGTATTATAACAACTGACGTAAAACTATTTTCGTTCCACACAGGCCGTGTTGGTAATCATAATAAGCAAATTAGACGTAACTCTACACCAACAGCAGACATTACTGGAGATCAGTTTCTGGCAAACAACTGTCCCACCCCCCACAGCCACTCCAGCAACGAGCAGTAAACAAAAAGTTTAAGGCAATTTATTTTTAAGTAACAGTTTTCTGTATGCATAAACGCCTAAAGAGGGGCAGAACATGCTCGAAACGCGCTGAAATAGGTTAAACATAAAAGGTGTCTGGCAGCAGAGAATACAAATAAGTAATTACTCATAGTTTACTCTCTCTCACATAACGCTTTGAGACACTTTGCTTCCATTATTTGGTTTTAACGTGGTGCGTTACGTCACCTGGCATTTCATTGTAGTGCGTTAATCACCTGACGTGCTTACTTAAATGCCAGCGCTGGTGTCAAAGAGTCAGGATTGCCAGCAAAGAGATTTGCGCAGTGTTGCGTTCTGCAGCAGTTAACATTTTGTTGAGTGCATTACGTCTACTTTAAGTGATGTGTGTGCGGTACCAAAGTATAAATAATAAAATTCAATTTGATAAGGTTTTCTTTGGATATTACACCCTTGCATTTAGTACTTTCAGATAAAGAAAGATTCTTACGTAACAACAACTACTACTACTACTACTACTACTATTACTACTTCAACTATTGCCATAAGCACCACTTAAAAGGAGTAACGCGTATCTCGTCTCCTCACTGTCAAAAGGTGTCATTCTTTCTTTGGATGATCCATCGGTGTTTGTATGCAAGCAATTTTACATGATGGTTTTTATTTATTGTTTCTAATATTCCATTAGTTCAGGATTAGTCCTCAGTCCGGATTCGAGCTGTAGTCTGGTACAGATTGTCAGTTGTCATAACGTATTCATTACATCGCTGGTGCAGAGTTTTTGAACTGTCTACACCTATAGCGTTTCATGTCACTGCGTCGTCATTTCTTTCATCCCTGTCGATCCATTCACTTCATTTCGGCGTATGTAATTCATTTAGTTCATCAGTTATACTGTGTTTGATTCAGTGTGTTGCAGCGTACGATGTTGCTCAACCAAGCTCGTCGTTCATTACTCTCATAAGCAATGTTAGTAACGTGTTAAAAGAATGTCATGTAGAGTATGTTTCCGTCAAGTGAAGTGTTTACAGCGAAGTAGGATTATTGCGGTGGTTTCTTTCAAACATGTTTGTTATATATCATTTTCGATCAAATGTAAATAAATAACATCTGTTTGTGATCGTAAGTATCTTTTTTGTTTAGCTTGTAGTTTTAAATTTTTGTTACCAATTTGTAGATTTCTCCTTGGCAATAGCGATACAGGAAGTCTGTTACATCATATTTCTTCCCCGTATCTGACAAATATTCCCAACACTTCAGAAGAGAGAATTAAGGATATCGATTTGTGTGTGTGTGTGTGTGTGTGTGTGTGTGTGTGTGAGAGAGAGATATAGAGAGAGAGAGAGAGAGAGAGAGAGAGAGAGAGAGAGAGAGAGAGAGCGCTCTAAAATTCTTCCTTTAACATTTCTCTCCCCGTCCCATTAGTATTTATAGAATATTTATGTAGAGTGGACGTACAGTTTTAAATAGTGCAGTTCGAAATTTGTTGTAGTATTTTGTTTTTTCTGTTCATGAGAAGACAGATAAAATTGTATGGAGTTTGTTTAGTTGGACGATCACAAAATTCATTAGATGAAAAACTGCGTACCACTGGAGATGTTAGATGTAAAATAGTTCTGCGGGTCGCTATCCTACATGAAAGAGAAAAGTGTTGTCAGCAGTTCGGCTGCAGCAATACCCTAATATTTTTCTCCGGTAAACATGGATCATCCTTGAGGAAGACCTTTGTATTACAGTTGGAGACCGACATTGTCCACATAATCAGTAGATTCGCCTTCTAAATCTTTCCAGAAGCAAGTATGAATGTCATTTGTACGTTTTTTGTATGAAAGTGGCTGAGTGTTTCCAGATGAGTCGCAGAGGGCGTAAAACAGATTGGGCGGTAACAAACAGGAAGCACAACCCATCTGCATTTATATACACACCATCAGTGACCTACTTTTTAAGATGGCACTTCCAACATCCGGCGGCAGTGCTAACGTTCACAGCCAGAATCGTGAAGGTGAATTCCTTGTCAAAGATTATCATAATTACTGCGGAATTTTGTGTCTTGCTGCTGCAGAAATTATGGACAGCTCACGAAGTCAGGGTAACGAACAATCAACTTCTGAAATCCATTCTCTTAAAAATCTACAACTTAATTTGCGATTATTGCTGAATGGCCGGTTTTGACGCCGTAATTACTGTCGTGGAACCAATTGCCTTTGAAACTTGAGGATATCTATTAGAAAGGATGAAAAAGTAAGCTTTTGTTTCTTGAAGTCTTCCATCATTATTTGCAGCAAGTGTTCAGTGGTGACAGACGGTCCCACTTTATCTCGAACATAAGCATGCCCAGCATTTGCTCGACGTTCTGGTGCTTAAGAGTTTACTAACTTTTAATGTCGTGATCATTCTTGTGTACTTCGGGATAAAAACGTCCATTTTGAAATGCTTTGTCCGACGTGTTATTTATCCGTTGTTATATTTGGTTGAACCAGAGCTTAATATTCCACAAATTAAGTTTGCCTTCCGTTACAGCGGTAAAATGTAAATAATACGTTAATACATTCAGTTTAAGTATGACTGTTCTCTTTGATGTTTTCGCTCAACTACTTCAAGTTTTTAAGTTTGCGGTGTATAGATGCTTGAGGCATCTGAATGAAAATTTTATTGATCAAAAAATTGCTATTGAAAAACGGGAAATCAGTCAGATCCAGTAAAATATATTCAGACATTTCTGCGAAGTTGACATCGCCCGGATATTGTTGTCGCGTTCGTGTAAGTCAGTTGTTCCTTGCACATTCTCATCCTCGCTGTTACACGTGCAGGATGCAAGTTACGATACATGTTTCTTATATGATTATAATGTTTCAGCATGTGATACCTATTAATTTGCCGCTGTTTTAAGTTAGAATTGTTTTTGTGCACTGTTGCCATCCGGTGCCATAGGAGCCATCAGCAGACTGTTTTTGCTTAAGTGTTTAGGTTTTGAGTTAATTCATTGACCCAGTGACGTGACCAGGCAATAAATCATTATTTCAGAGCTTTCAATGTGTGAATTTTTTTTTTCCTTGTGCATGCATGATGATTTGTGCTCGTATCAGTCTTAATTTTTACATTGTTGGATTTCTCTGCTTTTGGGGGAAGTCCTGGACTTAACGATTATTTGCAATATTCCTGCATAAGATTAGAGAACAAGTTTCACACAGGGTTTTAACATTAGAACACAGATCTTGGGCTCGCCAAGATGGCAGACTGCAACAACATTGGGTTTCAGCCGCTGCGTGTGCTCAGGAACGCCACCTATTTATATTCTAACCTCGTTGACGACTTTGTCTAAGACAACTATCAGCCAGGTAATTTGGTGTTGCATCGGTTTGAAAGGTCGAATGTAATCGTAAACAGAATCATTGTTGCAGCGTTACTCATTTCGTGTGTGGTTATTGTAGACCAAGAAAAATTCAGCCAAAAAAAAGTTTGTTTTTGATACTTCCCTTACAACAGGGTTGAAATAACCAGCGTATCCTGGAGCGTTGACGATACAGAATCTTGTTGCCGGAAATTGATGTCTTGTGCAGAACACAGCAGGCAGTGATTTTTACCTCATCTGGCCTCTGAATACCCGAGTTGTGTGGTACCTTACAGCACGTTTACGTTTATAAATGCCTTCCAGCAGTAAGTTCCATTGTCTTGCGAACTCGGATCGATGCAGCTTGGCAAAGAGCACTCAGGGGACGCTTCCAAGTGTGTCTGATTCGAAGCCACAGCAGACTTACAACAACTCGCATCTCCTGACAGCTTTGTAGATTACTACTTTTGTGGCAGTATTGGGCTGACGGTGAGACCTTTTTATGTAACTGTATCGCCAAAAGTTTGATGACCCCCCTCCATGCGTTTCCGCTAATTACTTAGTGCTGTAGCGCTTTACCTGACCGTGTACTTGAATCAGTGAGTCACATTTTTAATATGCAAATATCTATATGGTCCCAGGAACAAAAAGGTAAACATACAAAAATAATTTTCACGAGAACTGATAGAGATAGACAAGAAGTGCTAACCAGCCATCAGTTCTTTTGTGGCCAACAGTTTTAAGTTTTCTCTGGTTTTTCTAAGTCATTTAAGGCTGATTCCGGACTGATTCGTTTGGAAGTGCATGGCTAATTTCCGTCCCTTCTTTTTACATTTCGAATTTGCACATCGTTTCAAATCACGATGTCGTCGAAGATGGGTTAAGAGTTATATTCCTTCCTCTATAAAGAAAACTGACCCGGGTATATTTTCGTATTGCAAGCAACATAACATAATAAAATAAAATAAAACATACATTCAAAAATTTACATTCAGATACGGAAATAAATTTAGTAATTGTAATATTGTTAAAAGAGACTGCTAAAATAGCGCAAGAGAACAACTCTGCTAATGGGAATGATTACATTTGCTAATGGGAATGTTAACATTATCAAGCACAGTATACATTTGGAAGATATCTTTAATAGCAACTATTTTAATAAAGCAGTCAGTTGACTCATGTAATACAGAATGCGGTACAATGAAGATGTAATACGTGAAAAATTTAGCGACATTAAAACTTCTCCCGCATTCTGCTTTGAAATAAGGATAATCCTCCAAGGTCCTGAAAAAGAATTTAGACTATTATCAATAAAACGCTAACTGTTGGAGCTCTGAAGTGTAATGCTGTACATCTTACATGTTGTATATCATTTATTTCGAAGAATCTGCTACGTCGTAGTTTTGTTGTTTAGGCCCTCTATGATGATACTGCTATTACCAGCATCTACGATCGATCTCTGCTGAAATTATTTTCTGTACTGTGGTGAGAGGTAATGTCTTGCATAGCTGAAACTAATGGAATTTTGTAGACATTAATTGCAGTCAAGTTTAAAAATTTTGTAAGACATAGTTTATCCAATTTTATAAGCTAAAACGAAGGTAGAAAGGAAAATGTCGACAGTAACTAAGTCAACGTCAGGAAAAGGAATGAAAGTTTTGTGTTGCACTAGTATTTACCGAGGAAAAATAAAACTGAAAAATACTGTGGATTTCTTGAAAAGGTTAGGCGCAGCTGAACCTGATGACTGATGAATAATGACAACTTTCGGGAAATAGAAAACAGTAAGTTAAAATATTTTCACTCGTTGAAGCCCTGTAGTTAATATTTTGCGAAAAGTCTCGGTTATGTATCGCACAAAATAGAATAATTTGAATTTTACCTGAATCTCTTTTACGTCATTGCAATCAGTCACATATTTTGACACTCGAAAACTCATTCATCGAAACCTATAGGGTACTTCCCGTTGATCTAGAATCATGAAGTTGGCAAGAAGCAAGGTTTCACACTAAAACCAAAGAAAAAAACTGAAAATTGTTAATTTGTTACAGGTAGACGTATCAAATTCAAATTTGCGTCACACACTGGAGCCTGTAGTCGTTTGTCGGTGTAAAAATGTCTAGCTTCTTAGTCAGTGCAATCGGAAAGATACGGCGATTTGTGTCCCATATTTTGATACTCGCAGACTTAATCATTAAAACCTGTAGGGTACTTACCCGTGACGTAGAAATATGAAGGTCGGCAAGAAGCAAGGTTTTACAGTAAAAGTAAAGGTAAAATGAGAAAATTGTTAATTTATATCACACGAAAAAATATTTCTTATGTATTTATCAAATTTCGAATGCCTCGGAATACGTGGGACTGATATCTTGCCAGTATCAATGTAATAACAGGCAAAAATCTTAGAGATCCTCGATTCCCGGAATGGATGAAATGTGTGATACGTAAATAAGTTGGTACGGCTACCCACACAGCGCGAGTCATACTCGCTCCTGGCCAATTTTATTCTTTTGTTAACAAATCAGTTCCACTTGCAGTGCATTGGAATGAATGTATCTAGGTCTTGGAACAAGCGAATTGTGCAGTCGTATAATTCATTAACACAAGACCCATGGAAATAAACTTGAACTCAACAGTCATGTCTTTAAATTTCGTATCAGAAAGACGTATTGACTGGAATAAAATAGTTACCTGTGTGCCCGTATATGAGCCACATGTAAGCAGATGTATACTTTTTAATGAGTGGTTAAACCGTCAAGTTATACATTGTAACGTATAGATTAATTATCGTCTAAGGAATATGTAACGACCTAAGAAGTAAGCAGCTGTATTCCGACCATAAGAAATTGAGCTACCACAGAGAAAAGCTGTGATGTTCCTCAGAGAGTTCAGATGCTTCTGACAGCGTTATTAAGATAATTTACTGGTCTGTCTGCAGCTGCAACATCCGTGACAAGAAGTTGTATGTCGGGAGGAGACGCGCACTCGTGCGTAGAGCTCTTGCCAGATTAAAACAGAAAACAAAGGACGGCCGTGGAAGAACAAAAACAAAATCGTGCTGTGACATCTGTGTTGGCAGCCTTTCTATCCGGATGCATCTTTTTTCATTCATCTTTTACGTTTCTTTTTAATCCCAAAGGCCAGTCGTTGGACACCTTCCTTTTTTCAGAATGGTAATACGCGTAAAACAGCGTATCTTTCTGTGTGAGATAGTTAAATACAAGCGATATTTACCGCTTCATTTTCGGCGTATCATAGCCTACTTTTTGTTACTGTTATCCTCATTTGCCCGTCGGAAAATATCTCTACAGGTAACAACTGAAATCATTTACGCTCTTTTGACGTATTCTCAATTGCATTACCACAATTATGCAATCGGCAGCCTTTGCCCCAACAAGGCCGTAGACAGCGGTGCTGTGAGACATTCATTAGCTTCAGTGCCATGAATAACTGCAACAGTCGTAGGATGATGAGAGAAAACCTGAGTGGAGCACAAGATCATAAGCCATGTATGTACACCGAGATGACAAAAGCCATAGGATGGCGATGTACACCCATACAGATGACGGTAGTATCGCGTACATAGGGTATAAAAGGTTAGTACATTGGCGGAACTGTCATGGGTACTCAGATGATCATATGAAAAGATTTCGGACTTGAGGATGGCCACATGATGGGAATTAAAAGAAACTTTGAACGCGGAATGGTAGTTGGACCTAGATGCATGGGACACTCCATTTCGGAAATCATTAGTGAATTCAGCATTCCGTGATCTACAGGGTGAAGAGTGTGCTGAGAATACCAAATTTCAGGCATTGGTTCTCACCACGGACAACCCACTGGCCGACGATCTTCACTTAACGACCGAGATCAGCGGTGTTTGCGTAGAGTTGTCAGTGCTAACAGACAAGCAACACTGGGTGAAATAGCAGCTAAATCAATGTGGGACGTAACGACGAGCGTATCTGTTAGGACAGTGCTGCAAAATCTGGCATTAATAGGATATGGCAGCAGACGATCGACGCGCGTGCCTTACCTAGCACTACGACATCGCCTGCAGCGCCTCTCCTGCGCTCGTGACAATATCGCTTGGGATCCTAGACGAGTGGAAACCGTGGCCTAGTGAGATGAGTCCCGATTTTAGATGGTTAGAGGTGATGATGGGTTCGGGTACGGAACAGACCTCAGTAAGCCATGGATCCAGGTTACCAAAAAGGCACTGTGCAAGCTCATGGGGGCTCCATAATGGTGTGGGCTGTGTTTACATGCAATGGGCTGGGTCCTCGGTTATGTTCGGCTACTTCTACATCCATTCATGGACTCCACGTTCGCAAGCAACGCCGCAATTTTTATGGATGACAGTGCGCCTTTTGTCACCAGGCCACATTTGTTCGCGATAGGTTTAAGAACTTTCTGCACAATTCGAGCGAATGGTTTGGCCACTCAGATCGCCCTACAGTTTTCTGTTTCTCCTCCAGTGTTGCAACGGCGAGTCGTCAGAGTTTTCAGCTTTCTGCAGGTAAGTGTGTATGTGTTCATTTTAATCGTTCTCGTCGTCTTTTTAATTTAACTGCCATGAATATTGGGGACGCCATCCTACATTTTAGAGACACAGTGCCCTTTCTGTGCCTCATTTTTTACCCCCGATTTCCGTGGTTACCACACCTGCGAGACCTGAAAGCCAGAACCCTGAAGGCACTGAACATCATAAAGTTCCTTAGCCACAGACCTTGGGGAGCGCACAGGGCCCAGCTCCTTCAGTCCTGCCGTTACCTGGGTCACTAACTACTGAGCAGTAGCTCTTAGTGGACATCAATGTCGAAAGAAATCGGCTCTGGAATTATCTTTGAAACCATCCAGTATTCGCTGAAAGTTATTTGGACGATTCGCGGAAATTATATCCCAATTGAAAGTCTGTTGCCTTAACCTTGTTTGCTGTAAGCGGAGCATTTCATGTAGCAAATCTGAAGTTTATTAGAGGAGCAGGTTGCTTCATAAGTGATGACTATAGGATGAAGAAAAACATTAGTTTTCTCTTGGCAGGTATCAGGTGCGTTTATGATGCACCTGGGGAACCGTCTCAAACCGTTCAGTCAGTGGGAATGTTGTTTCCGATGTTCAAGATTTATATATACTACACATTTGACCATCATATTTGTAACTGTGGGATAAATCACGCAATATTATGAAAAAAATGGAAGACGTGACACAGCATGTTACGTATATAATTCAGTTGTTGTGGTCCTTGCCAGAATGCCTTCTGTATTTTCAGTTTTTGCTAGCTTTTTACTTCCGTTTGATTTTTGCATTTGTTAGATGTTGTTCGCAGTTGACTGTGAGGAAGACATAACTGAGCTGTTAAAAAAGCTACGAGGCCAGATACTTGGCATAGAGTGTACTCTATTTTTCAGCACCTCACATGTCTTAAGTCATGTCACGGCGAGAGAAAAAACACACTTTTTATGCTTAATAGATTTGTTCGTTCTTTCGGGGCCGGTGACTCAGTGGTAAACTGCCAGGCTACAAATCTAAAAGCCTCAGGATCGAATTCCCAACCAAACCTAGGATTTTTATTTCTTACATATTTCTTACATATCACCTCTGGCAATATTTGTTGATGTGAAAAATGCTGAGTTGTACTGTGGTTCGTGATCGACGTTTAACTGTAGATCCCCTTACAACCGGATAGGTAAGTAGGTTCAGAGGTCGGAGGAAGGTAACTGCTTATCACGTCCAGCAGGACCATGTCTAGTTAAGCACTGTGGCGTTCAAAACAATCTTTGGATTGATGATTGCTTTACAACTTTTCTTCCTCACAGAGTTTTCTTCTGAAATTTGTAATCCTTAGATTTTGCTCTTCAGCGAATTTCCGCCAGTGCTCAATCATTCAGTTAAAGAGCCTCTGACAGCGCTAAAAGTAAAAGTATGTGGCATTGTTCACTGAGAGACGGAAGAATAGTACAACTACCCAATGAAGGAAAAGTTCCTTTACTCGCGCGTTGGTACCTTCCATCGCGAAAGATGATTGTTGCATTTCAAGAGTGGTTAATGGCTGTAGGTGCCTGATGAGTACGTGTAGACTTACTGTTATATTTGTGTTACTGTTGTTGAGGTTAAAGGCCGCCGCGTAGTGGCCGAAAGCACTAACACCCAAACCTTCAGATGTCTGACACCCAGATCAGTACCAATCATTGATAGAGTATCAACAAAAACAAATATTTGGTGAATCACCCCACCAATACAAGTTACAGATAGGGTGGTCAAACATGTAGTGTATATAAATCTTGAACATCGGAAACAACATTATCACTGACCGAATGATTTCAGACAGTTCCTCAGGTGCCATCATAAACGCACCTGATGCCTGCCAAGAGAAAACTGATGTTAAATTCGAGCTGTGTGCTGTCGTCCAGGAGAACAAGCGTAAACGGTAATTAAACGTAACACCAAAACTGCGAGTCCTTAATGCAAAGATATCTGGTATGTCAGTAGAGCGTCAGTGCGTCGTATGAAAGGTCCAGAGTTCGAAACCCACTGGTGGCAAAATTTAAAAAAAATAGTTTAAGCGTGATATTATTATATGGGAGAACATTATTCTGTCATGTAAAAGGACGTTTCGGATTTTCTAGCAATGTTCTTATGGCAGTCTGCTTTCGCTTCGTTAGTTGAAAGTAGCAAACCCATAGAGTACATTTCTATAGATAGGTATGGTGTTATCTGTTTCTACATTTCATCGACTTTGTGGACGCCAGTTTTGATAAGTTTTCTGCTAATTTCATTTACGCTGCTCCACTTTCCAATCGTCTTTCATCGGTTTATTCTCCTTGCATAATACACTGATCGTCATAAAAAGGTTTCCACCCAGAAGGACAAAGCGGATTGCGATCATTGTTGGAAGTTAACCTTACGAGATGACTACACTTTAACCTTGAAGAACCAACATTATTGAGGTTCAGGGCAACAAAACGCACTGTTTGTATGGCGCCACTCGCCATGGATGTGAATACAGGCGTCCAGACGTCGTGGCGTGGAGTTGTACAGGTCTCGGATATAGTCCTGTGATACTCCATCCCTTGCTGCTTGCACCTGAACTCGCAGTTACTGTAGAGTGGGGGTGGAGGTGGATTCCTCATGACATGCTCCATTGCACCTCACACATACCCGGTCAGGAAAGGTCGGACAATGCCACTGGCCATGGCAGAGTATCCACAGCCACAAGGCACACTCAGGAGGTAACAGTGGTATCGGGATGAGAGTTGTCCTGTTGAATTAGGCCGTGGGCACAGGTGCTTCTGAACATCAGAGCTGCCTGTTGCAGGACCTCATCCGTGTACCGTGCAGCAGTATCAAGAGCTCGTGAAGAACACTTACGGTGAACGGTCACCATAGGATATTGCTCCCCAAACAATGGCACCACACTGACGGGACATGGGACGTTTATGGGAAACCACAAACCGCTTGCTTGGTACTGTCCACTGCGCCGCCAGACAAGGACACAGTGGTCGTCGCCTCCAAGATAGTAGGACTCACCTCTAAAGGTGACCCAAAGTCAGTCTACAGGTCCTTATGTCCGTCGTTACTGACGCCGGGCGAGTTGGACGCGACGCTGCAGAGGTGTGAGTGGTAAGCATCCCCCCTATCCCCTCCGCGCTGAGCGGTCGCCAGCCTCCCATGACTGTGTATGGGCACATCCAACCTACGTGGCGGACCCTACCTGCGCACAGTCGCGTGGCAGCTTTCATCATGCCAAAACAGAAGGGAAAGAACGGAGCGTGGGGCAGCAGGTAGAGGTCGGGGCTAGCATGTAGCAGTGCACCAGTGGAGCCGACAGCTGTAACGTGTCGGGGCAGACCATCAGGGCAGGGGAGATTGGCTGATGGTTGCCTGTGAATGGACGGCTTTAGCGGCCGGCAAGCGGCGAGCCCTGCGCCAAGCAACAGCCTGTCAGTGGCACTAGTACTTACGGAATGTTGTATAGAAAGCAGGATATTGCGTAGAGGGCAGAACAGCCCACTGAATGAACCATGTCGTTTCCGTTGGATCTGTTCCGGCGTGGCGGACTGTCCACTAGTCCTGCCAACTATGCTGCATGTCAGATATTCGGATTCTACAGGAACATGCGCATGCGTGCCTCCCTGTGTTCATGGGCACCGACAGTGGGGAATGGTGATGTCCACACGACCGGTGTGGCACGCAGCACGACAATAGGACCACTTAGCCTTCCAAAGCCACACTAAGCAGCCCCTCTCCCTCTCCAACTCGATTAGCTGGGCAGCTAAATGTAGTGTGTGCCGCCTGTGCATAATGCACATTCAGATTATGCTCTAGTGATGATACCCACCGTTGCACTGGCCGGCACGTTCATCTGGGACCCCTCTCAAATTGGTAGAACATCACGCACATTTAATCAAAGCTACTACCTTGCAGGCACACGGATTTTTCAGAAGCGATTCTGGAGAAGCAGTTCGTTTAGATTCAAAACGATTGTTCTTTTTTGGATCAACTTCGATGCGAACCACGTGCATTAGGTCGTTCGTGTGAAAGCAGATGCACTATACTGTTGCATTTTTCTGTATTAGTGTTCAGCAAGTCTGGAGCATTTTGAATTTTTTTCGTGAACGTTTTAACGTGCATCGGTTTTCGCGGGAACATTGACCTTAGCATGAAAAGCAGCTAGCCAAGGTCTGACGGTCCCCTTGTAAAATATGTCACTGACATATGAGCATGTCCCATATTTCTGACGACAGGCATTCGATAAATTGAATACTTTCTACATTACACACAGTAAAAAAAAAAAAAAAATAATTAACACATCAGTGATACATTCATAGTATTTACGTGATTAAAAAGGTAAACTGCGTAATTATAATATGTGGTTGATACAATGTAGCCGTATTCATGAGCGTTCATAGAAACTATTATGTATCCATGCTCGTCGTCAGATACGGGGTGTCTAGGAAGCCTGCGTACTCGGATCGCTAGACAACATTCGAACAAATCGAATTAATGAGTTTTATTACAAAATGAAAAGATATGAGGGTGGTCCCGTAAGAACCCGGCCTGACCGAGAGATGGCAGTCGTTGTTGAAAAATATCTCTGGATTAGAAAGTATATGATCCCTGAAGTATATGTTCAAAGTTTGAAGACGCCACATTGTTTAGTATTTGTTTGGCAGTCATCAATAATGAACGTTGTGAGTGAACTTGTGAAAATGGAGAAAATTGGTCATCGTTATGTAATACAATATTTCTTTTTTTGAAAGGCCTCAGCGAAACCAATATTATAGCTGAGCTAGATTCTACTTTGGAAGAGTCTGCTCCTTCGTTGGCAACAGTAGAATATTGGGTAGCTAAGTTTAAACAAGGCCGTACGAGCTGCTAAGACGAGCATCGCAGTTGTTGACCAAATGAGGTGACGACTCCAGAACTGGTGAAGAAAATCGACAACGCTGTACTGGATGATCGTCGACTGAAAGTGAGCGAGCAAGCAGACATAGTAGGCATTTCAAAAAGTGCGTTACATCGCATATTATATGAAAATTTGGACATGAGAAAACTGCAAGGTTTGTGCCGTGTTGGCTCACACTCGAGCAAAAACAGTGTATTTAAGATGTTTCAAGTGAGCGTTTAGCGAAGTTTCGCAGCAACAAAGCTGATATTTTGCGCCGTTTCATATCCATGGATGAGATATGGGTCCACTACTTCACTCTCGAGACAAAAGAACAATTAAAACAATGTACACAAATTGGAGAACCGACTCCAAAGAAGGCGAAGACCGTTTCATCTGCAGGCAAGGCCATGGCGTCGGTTTTTTGCGATGCGTGTGGGATAGTTTTCATTGGCTACAAAGGAAAAACAGTCAACGGCGAGTATTATGCGAACTTTTTGCAACGTTTGGGCAAAGAAATTAAGCAAAAAGTACGCATTTGCCCAAGAAGAAAGTGTTGTTTGTTCAGGACAATGCACTAGCTCATAAGTCCGTTATTGCAATGGCCAACAGTAATAATTAAAGTTTGAATTGCTACCTCATGCACCCTATTCGTCAGATTTAGCCCCCTTGGATTATTTTCTGTTCCCGAACTTGAAAAAATAGCTCGGTGGTCAAAGATTTTTAACAAACGAGACGTGATGTTGGCAGTTCATGGCTAGCCGGCCGAAGTGGCCGTGCGGTTAAAGGCGCTGCAGTCTGGAACCGCAAGACCGCTACGGTCGCAGGTTCGAATCCTGCCTCGGGCATGGATGTTTGTGATGTCCTTAGGTTAGTTAGGTTTAACTAGTTCTAAGTTCTAGGGGACTAATGACCTCAGCAGTTGAGTCCCATAGTGCTCAGAGCCATTTGAACCATTTTTTAGTTCATGGCTATTTTGAGGATTTAGTGTTTTCATTATGTAGTGAGTATCGAAATTATTGAACATCGCTGGGAAAAGTGTATCGAGCTGAAAGACGATTATGTTGAAAAATACATACATTTTTTCCAAAATGGGGTACTTATGGGACCACTTACCTTTGCTACACAGATGTGTCGCAAGCAAAGGGCGACATACGAAATAATCAATCTTTTCCGTATAAACAATTCCAAGGTTGTGTTACATAGAGTGTACCAGCGATGTGAATAGAGTTGACGCTGCTATAGAAGTCTTGCAGCTACTACTCAGCTGGGGCGTCGCCAGTCGGTCGTGGCGCCTATGTTCTCTTCCCATAGCGGCCGCTGCTGTCGCGTTGTCGTCCTGGAGAGGGTAGGTCAGCATGCGATTGGCTGACGTCTTCTCACGGCCATCTAGAGCCTAAAGTTCCCGACTGGCGTGCCGGTGCTTCTCTTTTCGCCGTAACAAGCAATTATTCTGTTGTTTAGACACAGATGAAAGCTGCACTTACGACGCATGTATACTGTCTGTTCTGTACAATGAGGTATTTCATACCTTTGCCGTGTGACAGAGGCCGACGACCTACTGCATCAATTTGGCTAGACTTATTTGGAACCAGTTTTGTTGGATCCCAGTACTCCCTGCTAGTAGTTCTACATTTATACTGATCGAAGGCCTACTTCTCTTTTTTGTCTTGCGTTTTTCCTGCTAACAGAATGCCTTTGCTGCTCTGGATTTGAATTCTAATAGATCATTTTGTTTATTACGAGGAATTTCGACTGTCACAGTGCCTCCCCACAAGTGGTAGTTGGGCTTTAAAATGTCCATTTGTATTTCGAGGAGCATAAAAGCTTCAGAATATTAGCTAGAATATTAGTTAGAATTTCCACATCGCAATACAAGTGAAATGTAATCAGTCAAAACAGTGCTAAGATCTGGTGTTCATATGAATATTTGGTAACTTGTCATAAATATATACATATACAAATTAATAATCATCACAGTTGGTCACAAAAGTAGCCTGCTGCTATAAATCAACGGAAATATTTGTTTTTACTTCGCTTGATTTCATTTTATGTATGCACAAAGGTATACAAACGGTATTTTCAAATTCACTTGAATGTGCAACCAGATTTTTATATCAAAATGTGATATACGTTGCGTCATAGATACTGCAGTACAAATAAATAATTTTCAGAACTGAACTTACCTCTGTATTTAACTGTAATTCTACAATTCCCCGAGACATTTAAGTCTCCTCTTTATCTGCGATAATTATTGAAGCAGAAGAAATGGATTAATTTACTATGGGCGCAACACTAACACTTGGCATAGTAAGGGTACCAGTGTGTACTTATATAGGAAGTACCCCAGACCTAACAGCTGAAACCGAAAAAAATGATTTTAAAATATGTAGATCAATGTTATTTATCTGTAAACACTGCATTTGGTCTATAATTAAGTTATTTACATTTTGATTTGATTTAAGATTGAAAAACAGTTCGTTAAGAATATGTTGATTTGCACTTACGGTGATTTTCGCTTGATTTGTAGCATACATCGGGGAATGCCGTCTACTAGCACATCGTTGTTTGTCTGCATTAGACAATGATAATTTTGGTCTAATTTTTAGTTGTTCTGCAGCACTATGCCTTTGTTATGTTTTTCACAGCACACTTTTTAAGCACACCACTGTTTGATGTTTGTTTTTGTACTTCTTGGTGTGTGTTGTGGTTTGTGTTTTGTTGTGTTTCCAACACAATCTTTCCACTAGTTTGTTTTTGACCTTCAACCTTCTTTTTTATTAGATTATTGTATGTGTTTGATTCTATTTCATTATGTTGCTGTGTATTTATATACTGTGTAAGAATAAGGAAGGAATAGCGATGGAGGGATTGTTTGTTTTTGCGGGAGGGGGGGGGGGAGGGATATAATTATGAGTGGACATAAGTGTATAGCAGTGTAATGAAATGTGAATTAAAGGAGAAGGTGGGGAGCAAGAAGTGAAATTATGGAATTTTGTGGGGGGGGGGGGGGGGGGGGGTGGAAGGGGGTGGAGGATGGAAAAGGCTCTTTTCTTTTTCATGTATTTTCATCAGTTATTTTATAGAGAGTCCTGTTTCCAATATTTATTTGGTCATTGAGCAACTGTTTGTGTTACTTCTTCGTGTATGTGGAAATTTTCTTGGGAAGGAAGGAGAAGTCTGTCTTTACTGATTTCTATGATATTCATATCTTTTTCAATATTGCTTGGTCAATGGCGTCCGTGTTTTTGATGATATACAATTTTTGAATGGTTTGTACCGTATTTAAATGGTCTGATGTATTCCTTGTACCTTGTGTCGAGTGTCCTGCCAGCCATTTCATGCATATCTTTTCACAACCTGTGCAACTGAGCTTATAGATGGCAGATTGTTGGTGTCGGTCTGGTTTTGATTTCATTTTTGGGATGTGCTTTTGTGTTGTTTGTTTTGTGAGGAATGTTTATGCTTTGTTTTTTGAATATGTTACATATTTAATGTGTGAATTTGTTGTGGTAGGTCATTGTATGTCATTTTTTGTAGTAGTGCAACTTGTATGAGTTTGTGGTTTGGTTGGTTCTCTTCATTATTTTTCTCCGTGTTTTTCTGTTTAGTTTGTCAACCATTATTTCTTTATGTCCATTTCTAATGCTATTCGTTTTATAATGGCGAAACGCGTCTGGTGAAAAAATGTGCATTTTAGTAGTTGCGTGATAGAACAAAAATACCCTCAAGAATTGTAAAGCAATTATGGACAATATGACCGCACAAATGAATAATTCACTGCATTTGTGTGCAGCCGAGCATTGAAAGTTAACAAAATCGAAAATTACAGAAGCGGAAGTTGCGTAGGAAACAATAACGAGGAACAAAATATTATGACTGCTAGAGTCATAAATGAGGTGGTATTTGGTACAAAGCTAACCATTTGCCCAGTACATTACATGTTAAAACATGGAATAATTAGAGAGCCACATTTCCAAACATAGACCTTGCAGTATTCTTCACGTTCTTCTCTCATTTTTCATCAAAGTGCAAACGTGGAGTATTAATGAAGTCGAACGGAACAGTTCGTGGCAAAGATTTGTGTAATATGATTACTGTGAGTTTTGATATTACACTGTTGCACTGCGGATGTATCAAAAATGATGTAGTAAATCCATATGCTGCCCTTGTCAAGTGTGAGTACCATTCCATTTCTCTGAGTTTCAGTCCAAATCTGAATTTCGATTACCTATAAGAGAACCACATACTACAACACAGCAGTTCCCGTTTGGGAAACAGTAATTTTGTCAATATTCAAACATTGAATGTATACAGATGCAGAATTTTTCAGATGAATAACCTTAATGAGTGTTAGGACGGACACATATCCGTATTTTAAAATCCATTGCTACTATGTTCTTGGCGGTTTGGGTGGGATACTTCCCTTGTTAGTAGGAAAACCTATTACCTGTCAACTTCATTTACTTTCGTTGAAGTAGTTGGTCTCATCCTGCGTCCATTGCTCCTGCGTGATACAGTAATATTGCGTTTTAATTTTTCTCTTCGCAGGTATAAATCAGAAAGAATTAGCCTCGCTTATTACATCAGTAGTTAAGAGGGCAGAATTTCCCAAGGAATGTATTAACAATAAGCCGCTCTTTATATTGATTAGCACGAAGTAAATAAACCAGCGGGACGGAAACAGTAACAGATAAATTTTTGTGCGCACCAGTTCTAAATCTGCACACAATCGTTCAGCTTGGATAAGGTTGGAGCTGCAGCACCGCCCGGCTGAGGAGGAAATCGACATTCGAAACCCAGTGTTTTTCATCACTCAGATAAAACGCATTTATGGAATGGCACGAGTCCCGGCGTTTCATCACTGCTGGCGTTTTGTTTTCATCAGTCACGCGAACGAGTAGCTGCCTATCGGTGGACGGCTGGAGGGCTAGATGACATTTTTACCGCAGATAAAATAGTGAAATGCCACGCACAGTCCCTATCAGTAACACACGACACGTTCGTAATGATTTTAATAAGATTAGCGAACAAACTTCGAATTTCATAATAAATCATTGAGGGGAATGATTCAGAATAATAAAGTAGACAGCCAGGTCATAAAGTGAAATATAATTCATCCATTTCACCAAACACTTTACACGCTGAAGACGGATACCAGTGATTTCGGGAGGACGACGGTTCAATCCCTTCTCCAGCCATCCTGATTTAGGTTTTCCGTGATTTCCCTAAATCGTTTCAGGCAAATGCCGGGATGGTTCCTTTCAAAGGGCACGGCCGATTTCCTTCCCCATCCTTCCCTAACCCGAGCTAGCGCTCCGTCTCTAATGACCTCGTTGTCGACGGGACGTTAAAACAACACTAACCTAACCTAACCAGTGATTCCGGCGGCGGCGGCGGCGGCGGTGGTGGTGGTGATGGTGATGGTGATGGTTAGAGTGGCAACTAGCCTTCGCTGCGGACGGCCTTGTTTGCCGTCTGTTAAAAATTTGTAATATCTAAAGCAAAAAACTGAGACTTTGCTTGTAATGTTTAATGTTAGTGAACGCGACTACTCTTAGTTTGATATTACTTTTAGTTACGACATTAGTTACTTGAATCACTAGTGTAATAATTAACTTACAGTAAATTTATACACCTCTTTCATCAGCAGACGCGGGAGAGTGATACGTGGTACATGGTACATTTACGGATATGAGTTCTTATGTTCATAGCCAGTCATTTATTTATGAGTGTGAAAAATTGGAATGGTGATGTAATTCGATTTTGAGGTTCATGTTAGTTGCGTTCAAGTTTCATTTCTATTAGGTAATCTAATTCCTTTTTTGTGAACGGAGCGTATGTTATGACTGGTGTGCGAGATATATTTGTCTACAAGTTTGTTGGTATAATTAAACGATAAGGGTGTTAAGCACTTGGGTTATGTAGAGGTCCTTATTAAGCTCATCTTTATGATGTCGCTTGCTAGTGAATTCCTGCTTCATCCAGATTTTTTCTCCGAAACTTATAAGACGTTGCAGTGTATTGCATTTTGCTTTCACCTTTATGCACACTTGAGATGGTGTAATATTGCACTTGAGAAGCATTTTGTTGTATCGTATGCTCTCGATGATTTTTACTATTTTGGTTTTGAGACCTAAGAATTGTAGGATATTCCCCGTGGTTTCTCTTGTTGTATGCAACAGTTTCCTACCTAGCGGGCGCTTAGCTTGCATGAGATCGAAGAACGACGTATTATAAGTACAAATTTTTTACCACGCTGTCCGCAGCTCGTGGTCGTGCGGTAGCGTTCCCGCTTCCCACGCCCGGGTTCCCGGGTTCGATTCCCGACGGGATCAGGGATTTTCTCTGCCTCGTGATGACTGGGTGTTTTGTGATGTCCTTACGTTAGTTAGGTTTAAGTAGTTCTAAGTTCTAGGGGACTGATGACCATAGATGTTAAGTCCCATAGTGCTCAGAGCCATTTGAACCATTTACCACGCTGTTTACGTATTCGTAGTGATGCAAGTTACACGACAAACTCGTTTCGGCGTTTTACCGTTATCAAGCATACGTGTGAAAATGTTATAATAGGTATAACATTGTCGCTTACTGGCTGAGCAAAACTGTGATAGAAAGTGGGACTTCTTCCCACTTTTATTTCTTTTAATTAATTAAAGTAATCCGCCGCGTTTTTCTGGCTGTATGTTATGGCTGTTACAAGAACCAGTGTAGGAATTTCGGTACTGTTTTCACTTGTAGGTAGAGGGATTCTCGAGGTATGTTTGTGCACCTAACTACATGTTATAAACAAGGCATCCTGCCATAGATACTTCAGTACTACCCGTGCGAAGACGGGGCGGGTCGCTAGTATGTATAAAACTTAGCGTTTGTGGATGAAGTTGTTGAAACCTTCAAAATCACTTTTCTCCCGTCACTGATTTTGTTTCTAGTGCTACTCTTGGTTCCCTTGTTGTACGCTGAAGTCGTTGTGCGGTCGTAGCGGTTGTGGTTGTAGAGATACGAGTAACTTGGTCACCGTCACATCGTGGTGGTCATCAGAATATCTTCTGTCTCTTTCGTATCGATGTATTTTTCAAAGGGAAAAATTCAAAATTGTGTAACCTACGCGAGCTATTAGGAATATTTTTTCCTATGTTGTAGAAAATTCTCGAGTGTTCTCGAGTACAACTAGGGAACGGTGCTAATGCATTGATCCGCAGTACAGCAGAATCATGTTAACTGTTGTGTTGTGCAACAAGGTGCAGACAGAGAAAAAACTCATCGAAGAAATGTATCCGCTTAAATAGAGATAATGCGCAAACAAAGAGTAGTTGTAATAGCGGATAATATTAGCAACAATAAATGACTTAGTTTAGCAAACAAATCGATGAATACAAAATATGCTGCTAGCGACATAAAAAAATTAAATCCATTGATACAACAATGAACCAAGACTAAAGCGTAAACTTCGCAACAGAATTCCTAAATTCGTTCAGTGTTTCCAGTGTGCCCTTGAAAAAAGGTTATAAATGACATCATAGAAGCGGAAATAACAACCTGAAAACAAAAAGGCAAATCGGTATTCATATTACGAATTTTAGTCATTTCAACTAACTTACTATTCAGCTTTAAAAAAAAAACTTTGTCCGCGTGTAGGACAACCACAAATCGAAAGCAAAACAAGAATCGCAGTTTATAATAATATAAAATAAGTAGGTTACATGCTGTACAAACGAGATGACGTAATTGCGGCTTATTTTCTTTTCTAGTTGAGAAAACAAACTGTAAAATAGACGAAGCGAAATGGGCTCTTTTCAGCTAGTTCCAGATAGGGACGGCGTAACCAGAATTTGAACCTGTCTTCCACCAAATGAGAGTTGTGTATTTTCAACATTTGCGAGGCCACTTGGTCAGGAAAAGATAACATATACACACATCAAAAAAAGTTTTGAGAGCCTTTCCTGCCACAAAGTAACAATGCGGACGTAATCGAACCGCGGTATTGACCATTTAGGCATGATTGAACTACAGACAACACGAGCCGTGTACCTCCTATCTGGTGGAATGACGGGGTCTGATCTGCTGTCGGACGCCCTCCGTCTAATAGGCACTGCTCATGCACGGTTGTTTATATCTTTGGGCGGGTTAGCGACATCTCTGAACAGTCAAAGGGACTGGGTCTGTGATACAATATCCGCAGTCAACGTCTATCTTCAGGAGTTTTGGGAACCAGGGTGATGCAAAACATTTTTTGATGTGTAACATTCAAGGAGAGACAGTAAGAATAACAGAATGACGCGTTCCGACCCCCACATAAGTTCTATCGCATGTGAACCGCTCGTCGTCCTGAATATGAGGTTACAAAAAATGGAGTTGGAACTTCCTGCAAGTCACGTCATTTTTCTATGTTCGAGTATGTCTACTCGGCGTCGGCTATTAATTTCATTCTTTCCTTCGAAGATAAAAGAAAGCAATACTTATCCCCTTTATATTCCAAAATACGTTAATATTACTTTGGTTGCTGCCGTTGGGCTATTTATTACCCCTTCTCTATCGGTGATTCAAGTTGCGGTAGTATATGCTACTACATTTTCTAAATACTCTGTTCTTCTATAAACAAGAAGCCTAATTACTGTTTGTTGGTGCACTATCTTTATGATACGCCTTACACATGCTTTCCGTACTCCTTTTTGTCAAGACTGAGGAAATGACCTGTACTAACATCTCCGATTAAAAGAAGTTCTTGATTGACAGATCGCACATGTGAAGAGTGGGGGGAGGGGGGGGGGCGGTCACGGTTGCTGGCGTGCAGCTAGTCATACTTAATAAGGGGCTTGCATGTATCTAAAACACGTGGCCCTGCACGCCACTGTCTGAAGCTTCAATCACAAAGTTATTTTAATCGGAGTATACCAAAGTTGCTGCTTATGTGAGATTCAGCCAACATAGTTGAAACTTGCTTAGCTTATTTTCGGAAGTCGCGTGGCATGCACAGTTCATTTTAATCATGTTGCATCAAGAATTTGACGTGATTCATGTAGAAACCACTTTGTTGCTTAAATAAGCGGACTAAATTTCAAATGTCACCATGCTTCAGAAACATGAAATGATGTCATTTAGTAATATTTTTGCTCTCCCAACAGAAGTGCGGTAATATAATTCACCATAACTGCTACTTAATATAGTGTAAGAACTCCTTTGGAATCCAAAAGAGACGGAATCCTTTTGGATGCTACAGTGGCTAGACAGTATTAAAATTTGGCGACTGTTTTGTTCGGAGAAGACTGGTTGTTTCATCTTGTTGTTCACTGAACTAATGTTGGACATCAGTAAGGCATTATCACCTCCTGTCTTCTACTGTGAACACGCCTTATAGCATTGAACAGTGTACGTAATAGAAGCTACCAGGTACCATTTCTTTCAGGGTCACCGTAGGATCCACAGAAACATAAGGAATGACCGCCCAAGCCATTATACAATCTCCGCCATGCTTCACATGGAACAGAATGTCTGGATTGCAAACATTCCATAGTGTCCTCTGTTCGTCAACATGGTCATCGGCTGGGAACAGGGTAAATGTAGACTCGTTGGATCTAATTATGTGCTTGAGTTGATGAGTGATGAGTTTTGTGCCGTTTGCTCCACTACAGCATGTTCTACGTATTCACGTGATTCACTGGAAGTTCGGCAAAAACTGCTGTATCGTGAATATTTTGTTTTGGAGTTATAGTTGCATTATTTACGTTGACTCTGCTTTCTGTGGACACATTTTCTGTCGGCAGTCTCAATCGTGGCAGTTTTCTTGTTTATTAATGCCGTCTTCTCTTACGTTCGTAAGTTTAGTATTCCGCTGTTGCCTGTAGCTGATTTAGTTTGCCCACGAACTTTGTATAGTGTCTTGCCAGTAGTTACAGAAACTGTAGCGTCTCCTAATAAGTTGTTATAACAACAGTGAAAGAAAAACATTTTTTGGTACAAATCTTTTAATTGTTCCTCAAAATATTCGCGTTTACAGTTCATACACATTTGCATGTATTGGAACCAGTTCTGGAAACTCTAATGTCGACATCTTAAAAACATTGCTTTGGAAGGACTCAGCCACTTCATGAGGCGGACGTAAAGGAACGAAAAAAGTTATTAGGTAATAAATCAGGTGAATATGGGCATAATTAGAGGGTTTTCTCCGTCAAATAGTGAATAGTTAATGTAATTTGTGACACCTGGCACTGTCATAAATTATGATGAAGAATTGTGATATTGGAATTTGTTTTCCCGATTTCATAGATGAGTTGTGGCAAACCGACTGTTGTACACCGTTCAACGTTAACTGTTCTTCGATCCCGTAAAACAGTTACCGCGACATGTTGAGTGTAACCAGTGAAAGAAGCAATCATTTTTTGGGCGTGCCTCACCAACGAACCATTTCTGTTGGTATCGGTTAATGTTGGAATACCCAAACAGTTGACTGATGCTTAGTTTCCGGCTCGTACGAATATATCCGTGTTTCGTGTACTGTTACGGTGTAGTATACAGATTTTGCATTTCGTCCGTCAGTTTCTTTCGGGCGTTTCCTTATAACACTTAACACGTGTTTAACTTCGACCCAGTTGTGCGAAACACATGTTTTTGACAGATAAATATTCAATCCAACACCGCATATACTACAGTTTCATTATGCCTGTCACTGTAAGTCACATGCCAAACCTCTAATAATCGTGATGCGCACAACATCGATGTCTTCTTGGAAGAACAAAGGAGGTGGCTTACAAAACACGCAATCGACGAATACTTGAACACTGATCGTCGGTATAAGATCAGTACCAAATTGGGTTGATAAATGAAATAGAAAAGACCCAAAGTTGAGCACCGCGTTTCGTTACAGGTTCATTTAGTAAGAATGAAAGCGTCGCATAAATGATAAACTCTAATGGCAGACACTCCAAGAGAGCCGTTCTGATCACGGTGGTGTTTGCTGTTAAAATTCCACGATCGTACTTTCCTAGAAGAATCAACAAATACATTGCTTCCTCCGACGTATATCTTGCGGAAAGATGCCATACATCTTTCTCAGAATAGCCTGGAATTCGTATAAGATTTCCTAGGAGCTGTACGTATTTTAAAGAGCTTGGCTTTTCATCCGAGGCTGCAAGAAAAAAAAGAAAGATTTCTTGGATTACGTTTGAGAATCGATGCGTAGGACTTCCTCCTCGTCGATGTCGTCTCCCACAGCAGGTATAGCACTGCACTGCACTAGGATCGTTTTGAGCAAGAAAACTGATTTTGTGGCTTTGACTAGAAGTGCGGATAGCAGACTCTGTTTTAGATAATAGTTCGGAATTCCGTTATGGTGCTTTTATTGGCAAAACCGAGCAGATCAGATGTACATAATAAGGCCGACAAACGTACTTGGCGCCCAACAAGAATCACTAGCAAACTCCGTGCGACATCTGAAGGATTCGTACTTCTCCCGTAACGCATTCACCCTCACTTGTTTTGTTGCAATTAGTTTGCCACATAGTGTAATAATAGTAAAGAAGCATTAAAAAGTCTTAGATTGCACCTAGCGTTTATTATTTTAGGAGTGGGTTCTAAAAATTATTATTTGATACAAGAAAAGTTGTCGTTTCGCGCGTAAATATCGGGTAGTCCCTGGAATCTAAAATTGCTACGATAGATGCGCTCTCACCTATCGTTCGGTTCCTCACTCCACCAGCGTACTTCCAGAGACGTATGGAGCGACCATACCCGTTATCTGCCCGCCGACCGTGGGAATTGCCTCCCAATTCGTAACAGAAGCGCTCTGTATTTTACCGCTCACGATATCAACTTACCTATGTTACACAAAGCGTAGAAATATAATATAAAAATGACAAATATATTGGGCCCGAAATAAGAGCAACCTCACAAGTTGTTATAGCTTCTGTATAATTTACCGATATTTAGTGAACATACCGGCGGTACACTGATCGAGGTGTCGCAATAGGCAAGACATTGGATTGCTTTCGGAAGGTCCGGAATGAGAATTCCCTTTCGTTGCAGGTCCGGAGGCAGGCGTGTATCTAACAAATCACGGCAGTTTCCATTCCTGTCTTAGTGGTGGCATGAGATGATTGTTAGTGTGTACGCTTACGAAATGTTCCCCGTTATGGCTATAGGAAATGAAACATTGTGTTCGTACGAACGTAAACGTAATTTGAATAATGAGAATTAAGTTATTGCATGCTATTCATGTCGTACTCCTTGCAGCTTGTATCCACATATTTGGGAAACTCGATGACGGCTTAATATTTTTATTGACTTATCTTCTGCGACTAGTTAACGGCGAAGAGAGTTTCTTATCCTAAATGAAACGTATGCAGCGTATATCGGTAGAACGCGTGTTTATATGGACGTCAAGGTTGGGCTAAAGAGCTGAAACTAGTGAGTCAACGTAGAGCTGACTCTATCGAAATTGTGACAACGATGTGAAACATCATCAAATAATCATTCATATGCAATACTGAATACCTACCGAGATAATAATGCATGTGTTACAAGAGTTAACTGATATTCATTTCTCAGTAGGTTACACACTAAATATTCATCATCGATCAGTAAGACCTCTTATTGCTTAAGCAAATATACGGCAACATCTAGGTAGTTTTAAGATGGAAACATATCTGCTTACTTTACCGATGTTTTCTTAAGTTACTTTGTCCATTATTAGCTCAACCGAATCGAACTAAAATCAAATGTGTCTTCTCTTTTGCAGGTATGACCTGATTTTGCTGCCTATCAAGGATACTCCTCAGTACGTAGGTAGGAGTGCAGTCAGATTTGCCTCGTGAAAACTTTTACGTGCTACCTTTTTTGTCCCTTCCGTTTGTATTAATTGAATGACATACTGCTACGATTTATTTTTTTATTGTTTACATTTTTACACAGAAATATGGTTCGATTCCCGGCGGGGTCAGGGATTTTCTCTGCCTCGTGATGGCTGGGTGTTGTGTGATGTCCTTAGGTTAGTTAGGTTTAAGTAGTTCTAAGTTCTAGGGGACTGATGACCATAGCTGTTAAGCCCCATAGTGCTCAGAGCCATTTTACAGAGAAATATAGTACAATGATAATTTTATTAAACTTGTATCTTTATAGTTGTATGCCATAAAAGGCAAACGGTGTGCATATCGATGAACATTTCCAACAATTTTCGTACAGATAGGGAGAGTAAAATAGGCAACCTGCAGAATCACTTTCAAAATATGTAGGGTGAAAGGAATCAATCTAGGTTAAGAAAAGAAACAAATAGATATTACTTCAAAGTAAATTTATTTGTTGCTAACAATACAATTCTTAGATATAACTTTCGCTAATCGTGGGGTACCCAACTCATTACCCTGAACACCGAGTGAAATCACCGAAGTATATTTGCTAGACTGTTGAAATCTGTTGCTATAGCTCGTATACCTTTCCGGACGTTTTTTTTTTTCTGGGAGATGTTTGCGAGAACGATCGATTCCTTTTGCGCCAATGTTGCGTGCGCTCATGGCGACTTATTCCTGTGGTCTGCCGACCGATACAACACCACACATTACAGGAAGGGATTCTGGAGGCGTACAATTAGAAATTTTATGAAGTAAAGCTCTAAGAAAATCATCTGGTCAGCGCCAATTGTGTGTACGCTTCGTTCAGTCGATTGTTCTATTATCTTTGCACCTGTTGTCATTCAGCAAAGTAACCAAACGATATGGCAAGTAAAGGGAAAAATGGAAGCCAGAGATGAGATAATTTGCAAGCTGTAACGAGTTTCTCTCCAAAATAGACAAGAGTCTTCCTGGGACAACTGTCTTCTTTCTTTTATGTTGAAACTTTGTTGATTTTGTTGAAGCAATTGCTGCTGAATGCATCATAGTTGATTTATTAAATAAAATAAATTTTTGGCCTTTTTTATTTTGAGAGTCGTGATGATATTCGCCTATTAACAGTAGTTGTGCCTTCCTGAAAGTGGTATGTTGCTAGAATAGAGGTTTCACAGCACGCACGTGAAACTAGCTGGACACTTCGTGTGCTCGGAAACATTGCAGATGGTTGTTGTTATTGTACAGTCACTTCAAAAAGACTACTTTAAAACGTAATTATTCATATTTTTGGAAGAGATGCACAGCCTCACCACGAAAAATATTCTAGAAGCTGTGAATAGGACTTAGTCGCATAGACGACCCTCGGGTACACTGAAAATGATGCACTGTATTCACAGGTTGCTTTCGTCAAATGTGCATATTACCCCTTTCCGCCGTGTTATCACCACTCTATTGAAACTTCACATTTTCGCTTCGATTACAAATAAATGCAGGACGTACGACAACAGAGTGTTTCATAGATGAAAGATCTCCGTGGGTGGCAGAACGTACACATCTCCGTAACGGCTAATATAGAGCTGGGGTTACCTCCCTTGTTAGAACTCGCTTTGTATTCTATAGTTCTTCATAGCACTCTGCTCTGTAAAACATAAGGACGAGATAGGTAATGTAATATATTAACAACTAGGTGGAAATGAATGAAAGTGCGGGAACATGTTGACACAGGTCTTCCACTCGTGCATAGAAACCTGCACGTCACATGACGTTAGATCAACGTTGTATAGCGCCAAATGGGGCCCGGCCCGCACCGCCTGACAGTGCGTGTAAATCAGCGAGCAGTTACTGTGCACTAAGATGGTATTCTTCATTATATCGTGGTCCGTAGGCCATATTTGGATGACTTCACACAGGGAAGAATCATCGCGAACTGGAAGGAGATCGTAGTGGGACGAGTGTAGCCGAGGAGCTTGGTATTCCTCACAATGCTGTTTCGCGTGCATGCGAAGCGTTCCGAACCCAGGCACTGCTGCCGAAAGGAGAGGAGGCGTTCGACTACGGTCAGCTACATGAGCAGACGACCGCTGCGTTATGCAACAGGCAAGAAAGGGGACACGTCACATAGTGCTTGCAATTTTAACCAGATTAACAAGACTGCAAGACATGCAATCTCTGGTTCCACAGTGGCAGGGCGAATGTGTTTGGGTGACCTCATTGTCCGATGACCAGTACATTGCGTTCCGTGGGCACCCACACATAAGCGAAACCATTTGCGACGGTGCCAAAAGCATAAGCACTGGACCAACCACTAGTGGGATCGTGTGCTCTTCCCAGTTGAGAGCAGATTTAGTCTGAATAGAGATAATGGACATAGCCTCATACGGCGAGAGGTGGGAACACGTAATGCACCCAGGAACATTGTCGATCATGAACTTTCTGGTGGTCGAGGTATTACGGTGTGAGAAGGCATAATGTTGCATCTACATCTACGTCGATACCCCGCAATCCACTTTACGGCGCTTAGCGGAGGGTATCCCATACCACTACTAGTCATTTCCTTTCGTGTTTCACACGCAAATAGAACGAGGGAAAAACTACTGTCCACAGGCATCCGTATTAGCGCTAACTTCTCGTATCCTATATTCGTGCTCCGTAAGCGCAGTGTATGTTGTAGGCAACAGAATCTTTGTGCAGTCAGCTTCAAATGTCGGTTCTCTAATAAATTTTCTCACTAGTGTTCCTCGAAAAGAATGTCGCCTTCCCTCCAGGGATTCCCGTTTGAGTTCCCGAAGCATCTCGGTAACATTTGCGTGTTTTTCGAACCTTCCAGTAACAAATCTAGCAGCCCGCCTCAGAATTGCTTCGATGACTTCGTTTGACCCTACCCTGTACGGACCCCAACACTCGAGCAGTACTCAATAATGGGTCGCAGTAGCGCTGTATAAGTGGTCTCCTTTGCAGATGAATCTCACTTACCTGGAATTCTCCCAGTAAACCGAAGTCGACCATTCGCATTTCGTACTACACTCCTCATCATATCGGTTTGCAGCATTACGCCCAGATATCTAAACGACGTAACTTTGTCAAGCAGGACGTTACTAGTGCTGTATCCCAACATTACGGGTTTATTTTTCCTACTCACCCGCACTAACTTACATTTTTCCACATTTAGAGCTAGCTGCCATTCATCAGACCAACTAGAAATTTTGTCTGATTCTTCGTGTATCCTCCTACAGTTATTCAACGACGACACCTTACCGTACACCAAAGCATCATCGGTAAGCAACCACAGATTGCTGCCCACCCTGTCTGTCGAATCATTTACGTATATAGACAATAACAGCGGTCCTATCACACTTCCGTGGCCACTCCTGACGACACCCTTGTCTCTGATGAACATTCGCCGTCGAGGACAACATACTGGGTTCTATAACTTCAGAAATTTTCGAGCCACTCACATATCTGTGACCCTATTCCATATGGTCGTACCTTCTGTAACAACCTGCACTGTGGTACCGTGTCAAACGCTTTCTGGAAATCTAGAAGTAAGGAATCGCCTGTTGCCCTCATCTGTAGTTCGCAGTGTACCGTGAGAGAACGGCAAGCAGAGTTCCGCAGAAGCGATGCTTTCTAAAACCATGCATGGTCTTTGAACACTCTACACTCAAGGTCAACTTTATTGTGACACTGTACGCCTACCCCATGTGCGTGTTTTCAGGGGTGAATTCTGCCCTGACTTCATTTTTATGGATGACAGTGCGCGACCACCTCTCTTGCAACGAGAGGACTGCCTGTCCCCTCGATTCGAAGCCCTTCGAGCACGTGTGAGATGCGTTGGGGAGGTCCTGGCAACCGCGCTGGTGGAGATGGAACGCCTTACGACTACAACTGCTTACCAATCTTGCGGACAGCGTAAGAGCACGTGGCAGAGCATGCTTTGCCGTCCATCTGATTTATCGGCCGTTTTAGCAAGTGACACGCATGCTGTCGGCCGCGTTTTACTTTTTATCCGCCAAAGCAAAATGGCGAAGGCTATTTAATATTTAGTTTTGGACCTCAGTTTCCTGTCCTTTTTAGCCCTTTTTCCTCGTGTCTGTTCTTAGCTCTCTTCTACTATGTCAGTTGGGCTGACGATAAGTCGTTTTTTAATTCCTCTCTGTCTTCGTGTTGTCTAGTTTTGACTTGGGCGCGTATGACCCCAGTTGTTTTTTGCGCCCTAAAGCAATACAAAACCCAATTGCCGTCCATGGTAACCGCACACCCTATCAAGAACCATATCCCGCCTTCTGTAATGCCCAGGGAACCATCAGAAATCGCGGTGACTTCACTGTCATTATTGTTATTGAATAAAAGTGCCATTTCTGTTCGTCTCATTGCTTGTTTCTGTCAGCTTCTGTACAGTACCGTAGCACTTCTTTCTGCGTAGCGTCCAAGTTGCAGCAGTGACTTATATGCCAAAAGTTACTTTCGTCTTTAGTTTTTCACGCCAGTTTGTTATAAACCGAGACATATTGAGAAAAGCTTAAGGACGCTTTGGACTTTCCAAGACGAGAGACGAACAATTGATGCCAAATGGTCAGATGAATGCCGTCTTTTCTACCAGTGAACTATTAGACACAGTTCATTGGTGGAAAAACATTTGTCTTAAATGTGTAAAACAAAATCTGACAACAATTATGACGATTGTTGTTTCCTTATCGTGGTCCGGCTAGCAAAACAAATAAAAATAAAATTACAAATAGTAGTAATACCAGTTGTAGTAGAAGTGAAACGACGGTTCGAAGTAATATTTGCATACATCTGAAGTCATTTGGAATGTCAATACTTACTAATATCTGTTAGTACTACTACTACTACTACTACTACTACTACTATTGTTTTTGTTTCAACAGTAAACAACTTCCCAAGCATCTAGAATTGCTTGATGAAACGGTGGATTATTCGTGCAGATCCCAGTAAAATAGATTTTTGTAGTTGGGACGTGTATATTTTGGATACTTTCCAAATCACAACGGTTTTCACGTGCCCATTAAGATTGCGTTCCAACATTCGATCTGTCTGACCTCTGTAGTGTGGTACGAGGGCAGTTCAATAAGTAATGCAACACATTTTTTTTCTGAAACAGGGGTTGTTTTATTCAGCATTGAAATACACCAGGTTGTTCCCCAATCTTTTAGCTACACAACACTATTTTTCAACGTAATCTCCATTCAATGCTACGGCCTTACGCCACCTTGAAATGAGGGCCTGTATGCCTGCACGGTACCATTCCACTGGTCGATGTCGGAGCCAACGTCGTACTGCATCAATAACTTCTTCATCATCCGCGTAGTGCCTCCCACGGATTGCGTCCTTCATTGGGCCAAACATATGGAAATCCGACGGTGCGAGATCGGGGCTGTAGGGTGCATGAGGAAGAACGGTCCACTGAAGTTTTGTGAGCTCCTCTCGGGTGCGAAGACTTGTGTAAGGTCTTGCGTTGTCATGAAGAAGGAGAAGTTCGTTCAGATTTTTGTGCCTACGAACACGCTGAAGTCGTTTCTTCAATTTCTGAAGAGTAACACAATACACTTCAGAGTTGATCGTTTGACCATGGGGAAGGACATCGAACAGAATAACCCCTTCAGCGTCCCAGAAGACTGTAACCATGACTTTACCGGCTGAGGGTATGGCTTTAAACTTTTTCTTGGTAGGGGAGTGGGTGTGGCGCCACTCCATTGATTGCCGTTTTGTTTCAGGTTCGAAGTGATGAACCCATGTTTCATCGCCTGTAACCATCTTTGACAAGAAATTGTCACCCTCAACCACATGACGAGCAAGCAATTCCGCACAGATGGTTCTCCTTTGCTCTTTATGGTGTTCGGTTAGACAACGAGGGACCCAGCGGGAACAAACCTTTGAATATCCCAACTGGTGAACAATTGTGACAGCACTACCAACAGAGATGTCAAGTTGAGCACTGAGTTGTTTGATGGTGATCCGTCGATCATCTCGAACGAGTGCGTTCGCACGCTCCGCCATTGCAGGAGTCACAGCTATGCACGGCCGGCCCGCACCAACACCTTCTGATACACAGGCCTCACGGCGGAACTATGACGTCATCAGCGCTAGGCTAAAATCTGCCGCTGCAAGACAGCCAGTGCGCTAGAGCCGATGAACGTGTGTTTCTTTCGTGAAACCATAGCAAATTCACTGATCGTTAAACTTCCCCTTTACAGAGAAATTGTGCCGCCCTTGTATGATATCGCGCGCAATGTGGCACACTGATCACAACACAGTGTGATCTCCTTCTGTTGTGTTTAAAATCGTATGCAAAATCTGACTTACTTGTTAAGAAAAACGTCGCTACAGAAACCTAGATCCATTAGTCAGTAAATGACACTAACGGAGATACTTCGTAACAGTTAACAGACAGCATGACGAAATTATTGTAGTGATCATAAGTTTATTACTGGGGCAAAAATGTAATTCACTGCGGCATGAATGGCTCATGAATGATCGCATAGATATTGGAGATATTGTCACAGTGAGAAGTTTAATTACAAACGCTCATTTAGCCAATGCAAAAGCGTGAAATAACTCATTTGTGGTGTACATTCAAGAACATAATGTATAAACCTACTCAAAGAACTGGTTATTTAACCACTGCTTCCCAGTATATTTATTCCTTAATGCAATCTGTTGCAAACAATATGTCTCTACTTCCAACCAATAGCTCAATACATAGTACCAATACTAGGAATAAGAACAATCTACATAAAGACCTAAAATCACTTACCTTGTTCCAATATTCAGGAATACACATTTTCAATAAATTACCAGTAACCATTAAAAACTTGATTTAAGATAAAGCACAGGTTGAAAAGCTTCTTGGTAGGTAACTCCTTTTGTACTCTATAGGTGAATTTTTTAACAGGGACTGTTAGAACAGCTGAAGTAAAAATGTCTGTTAGATTTAAGCTCTGACAGCACTTGGCCACAACAGTCAAGATTAGGTAATTTGTGTATGAGATATTTAGTAAAAGTGTATAATTATGTTTCGTTCTGACTGTGTACATTCTGTAGAAAATGATTCAAATGGCTCTGAGCACTATGGGACTTAACTTCCGAGGTCATCAGTCCCCTAGAACTTAGAACTATTTAAACCTAACTAACCTAAGGACATCACACACATCCATGCCTGAGGCAGTATTCGAACCTGCGGGCGTAGCATTCTGTAGATATTAGCAGTTTCAATTTATTGTTAAGTATCTGGATATCTTGACAATCTACTGGCAAAATGATCAGGGAAGTGAGTATAATATTAAAGTGTCCTATGTTTTTATGTTATATCTTCTGACATGTCCCACACCCATGAGACTCATATCATCTTTGAGTCTACAGTACAAAAACTGAATCTACTCTAACCTTTAACCCACAAAGCAAAATCAGGGATTTTGTAAGTTTGACACCTTTGTCTGTCTCTCTCATCAAAACTCTCAAATATTTAACAGAATATTCTTGATAATGATATGACATCATTGTAAATAGAATATAGGCCTAATTTTATGCACATTCATTTTAAGCAATGCAGCTACACACATCAAGTAGAGAAAGGTAGGAATTAGGAGAGAATGACAAATGTAAATGTTTGTTAACCTGTCACAAAATTTATTCTAAACTACTTTACAGTTGACAGTTTTCTCTTTTTCATTTTACTGCCAATATGGCTGTCATTAATTTTTTTAACATAATTATTGAGAAATATATTACATGCTACTTTTACTACAGACTGAAGAATTTTGTCATCAGTGTGATCTACCTGACTACAAGAAAATTCCCTTAGGAAAAAGTCTTCCCTTTTAATTACATCAACAGCTAATCTTATAACTAGATTTCTCTGGGATGTACATCTCATGAAGGAGAGCTCATGTTCTCCAGACACCAAGTTTTTAACAATCAAATAAGTGAAAATAACAGCATTAATGACCTCATTATTAAGGCAATACAATCCACCTCAATATACATTTCTTAGAAGTCCATAGCTTTCATCACTTTCTATTACTGATAATGTTTTATCAAGCACTAAGTACGTTTTACATGTTTCACACCTCAGCTTCTTAAGAACAGCTCTGGCACAGTATCCTGACAAGTATGTGAAAACAGGCAAGTATTCCTGAACAGACTGAACTTGTTCTTCACTGAAATCCATTATGCTCTGAAAGTTTGATGGTGGTGGTAAGGTAATATCATCTACACAATCACTTTCAAAAGAATCTAAATCCATGCCAATTTCACCAAGAGCAGAGGATGAAATTTTCAAGGAAAGCAGAGTCTGAATTCTTAGCTTGGATTCAATTTCAAATACCTGTCTCATTTAATTAAGTCATTTAAATGGTTTATAGTTAAGGGAACTTTCTTGTACCAAGTTTTGAGATTACACTTTTACCCTCATATAAATACATGCTCAGGTCAGTAGTCACCACAACAGAACACAAAAGTGTAGGAATACCTTTGACGTCTATTAGAACAAAAGTTATTGAACTTTCTGACTTTATCAGATGCCAGTCATTAGGCAGCTTGATACCCTCTAAACACTTAACAAAACCATTAAAGTCCACAAAATGTCTTTCCTGTTCATACTGAGCATGAGTTGCTACACTCGCTGCAATAGCTATTTCTAAGTCTCTATTTTCCAGACGCTTTCGTCTCTCATCTCCACTTTCCCTCGAACAAGAAGCTGACGAAAGATACTTCGGACAGTTAGGCAGAATGGATGGTATGGCTCGTGTTTTAAGGCGAGGTTTTGGAAGTGGCACTGTTCCAGAGGTTGCCCCTCAGTCTGCAAGATCCGGGCAGTCGCAGAGGGTGGGCTTACTGGTAGTTGGGAGCTCCAACGTCAGGCGCGTAATGGGGCCCCTTAGGGAAATGGCAGCAAGAGAGGGGAAGAAAACCAATGTGCACTCCGTGTGCATACCGGGGGGAGTCATTCCAGATGTGGAAAGGGTCCTTCCGGATGCCATGAAGGGTACAGGGTGCACCCATCTGCAGGTGGTTGCTCATGTCGGCACCAATGATGTGTGTCGCTATGGATCGGAGGAAATCCTCTCTGGCTTCCGGCGGCTATCTGATTTGGTGAAGACTGCCAGTCTCGCTAGCGGGATGAAAGCAGAGCTCACCATCTGCAGCATCGTCGACAGGACTGACTGCGGACCTTTGGTACAGAGCCGAGTGGAGGGTCTGAATCAGAGGCTGAGACGGTTCTGCGACCGTGTGGGCTGCAGATTCCTCGACTTGCGCCATAGGGTGGTGGGGTTTCGGGTTCCGCTGGATAGGTCAGGAGTCCACTACACGCAACAAGCGGCTACACGGGTAGCAGGGGTTGTGTGGCGTGGGCTGGGCGGTTTTTTAGGTTAGATGGCCTTGGGCAAGTACAGAAAGGGCAACAGCCTCAACGGGTGCGGGGCAAAGTCAGGACATGCGGGGACCAAGCAGCAATCGGTATTGTAATTGTCAACTGTCGAAGCTGCGTTGGTAAAGTACCGGAACTTCAAGCGCTGATAGAAAGCACCGAAGCTGAAATCGTTATAGGTACAGAAAGCTGGCTTAAGCCAGAGATAAATTCTGCCGAAATTTTTACAAAGGTACAGACGGTGTTTAGAAAGGATAGATTGCATGCAACCGGTGGTGGAGTGTTCATCGCTGTTAGTAGTAGTTTATCCTGTAGTGAAGTAGAAGTGGATAGTTCCTGTGAATTATTATGGGTGGAGGTTACACTAAACAACCGAACTAGGTTAATAATTGGCTCCTTTTACCGACCTCCCGACTCAGCAGCATTAGTGGCAGAACAACTGAGAGAAAATTTGGAATACATTTCACATAAATTTTCTCAGCATGTTATAGTCTTAGGTGGAAATTTCAATTTACCAGATATAGACTGGGACACTCAGATGTTTAGGACGGGTGGTAGGGACAGAGCATCGAGTGACATTATACTGAGTGCACTATCCGAAAATTACCTCGAGCAATTAAACAGAGAACCGACTCGTGGAGATAACATCTTGGACCTACTGATAACAAACAGACCCGAACTTTTCGAATCTGTATGTACAGAACAGGGAATCAGTGATCATAAGGCCGTTGCAGCATCCCTGAATATGGAAGTTAATAGGAATATAAAAAAAGGGAGGAAGGTTTATCTGTTTAGCAAGAGTAATAGAAGGCAGATTTCAGACTACCTAACAGATCAAAATGAAAATTTCTGTTCCGACACTGACAATGTTGAGTGTTTATGGAAAAAGTTCAAGGCAATCGTAAAATGCGTTTTAGACAGGTACGTGCCGAGTAAAACTGTGAGGGACGGGAAAAACCCACCGTGGTACAACAACAAAGTTAGGAAACTACTGCGAAAGCAAAGAGAGCTCCACTCCAAGTTTAAACGCAGCCAAAACCTCTCAGACAAACAGAAGCTAAACGATGTCAAAGTTAGCGTAAGGAGGGCTATGCGTGAAGCGTTCATTGAATTCGAAAGTAAAATTCTATGTACCGACTTGACAGAAAATCCTAGGAAGTTCTGGTCTTACGACAAATCAGTAAGTGGCTCGAAACAGCATATCCAGACACTACGGAATGATGATGGCATTGAAACAGAGGATGACACGCGTAAAGCTGAAATACTAAACACCTTTTTCCAAAGCTGTTTCACAGAGGAAGACCGCACTGCAGTTCCTTCTCTAAATCCTCGCACAAACGAAAAAATGGCTGACATCGAAATAAGTGTCCAAGGAATAGAAAAGCAACTGGAATCACTCAATAGAGGAAAGTCCACTGGACCTGACGGGATACCAATTCGATTCTACACAGAGTACGCGAAAGAACTTGCCCCCCTTCTAACAGCCGTGTACCGCAAGTCTCTAGAGGAACGGAGGGTTCCAAATGATTGGAAAAGAGCACAGATAGTCCCAGTCTTCAAGAAGGGTCGTCGAGCAGATGCGCAAAACTATAGACCTATATCTCTTACGTCGATCTCTTGTAGAATTTTAGAACATGTTTTTTGCTCGCGTATCATGTCATTTCTGGAAACCCAGAATCTACTATGTAGGAATCAACATGGATTCCGGAAACAGCGATCGTGTGAGACCCAACTCGCCTTATTTGTTCATGAGACCCAGAAAATATTAGATACAGGCTCCCAGGTAGATGCTATTTTTCTTGACTTCCGGAAGGCGTTCGATACAGTTCCGCACTGTCGCCTGATAAACAAAGTAAGAGCCTACGGAATATCAGACCAGCTGTGTGGCTGGATTGAAGAGTTTTTAGCAAACAGAACACAGCATGTTGTTATCAATGGAGAGACGTCTACAGACGTTAAAGTAACCTCTGGCGTGCCACAGGGGAGTGTTATGGGACCATTGCTTTTCACAATATATATAAATGACTTAGTAGATAGTGTCGGAAGTTCCATGCGGCTTTTCGCGGATGATGCTGTAGTATACAGAGAAGTTGCTGCATTAGAAAATTGTAGCGAAATACAGGAAGATCTGCAGCGGATAGGCACTTGGTGCAGGGAGTGGCAACTGACCCTTAACATAGACAAATGTAATGTATTGCGAATACATAGAAAGAAGGATCCTTTATTGTATGATTATATGATAGCGGAACAAACACTGGTAGCAGTTACTTCTGTAAAATATCTGGGAGTATGCGTACGGAACGATTTGAAGTGGAATGATCATATAAAACTAATTGTTGGTAAGGCGGGCACCAGGTTGAGATTCATTGGGAGAGTGCTTAGAAAATGTAGTCCATCAACAAAGGAGGTGGCTTACAAAACACTCGTTCGACCTATACTTGAGTATTGCTCATCAGTGTGGGATCCGTACCAGGTCGGGTTGACGGAGGAGATAGAGAAGATCCAAAGAAGAGCGGCGCGTTTCGTCACTGGGTTATTTGGTAACCGTGATAGCGTTACGGAGATGTTTAAAAAACTCAAGTGGCAGACTCTGCAAGAGAGGCGCTCTGCATCGCGGTGTAGCTTGCTCGCCAGGTTTCGAGAGGGTGCGTTTCTGGATGAGGTATCGAATATATTGCTTCCCCCTACTTATACTTCCCGAGGAGATCACAAATGTAAAATTAGAGAGATTAGAGCGCGCACGGAGGCTTTCAGACAGTCGTTCTTCCCGCGAACCATACGCGACTGGAACAGGAAAGGGAGGTAATGACAGTGGCACGTAAAGTGCCCTCCGCCACACACCGTTGGGTGGCTTGCGGAGTATCAATGTAGATGTAGATGTAGAATATTTCTTCCCTGTGGAACTGTCAAAATATTCACTGTGTTTCAGAATGAGGTCTTCAGTGAAGTGGAGCTCGCAGACCTTGAAATAATGAGAAAATCTTTTATCAGCTACATGTAATAATCCCGAGGGGGTACTAATGCTAACACATGGGATTATTGTCAGTTATCTTCAGATCAAATCGATTATTGTTCACTCGGTATTTCAGGTTAAAAGTCTAAAGCTATTCTTGCATAAGTAAATCACAGTTTTCCAGTGACTCAGTAATGTATGTAATGCAGTTGATCTTCTAGAGAAGGGCATCAAGTCAATCGAATTCAGCTGTTAATGAACATCTAAACAGCGTGCTACTTAAATATGTGATTAGTTGCTCCCGCTCTCTAAATTAAAGAACACACACCCTGAGACAATCTAACTGAATTGTAAAGAACCTGAGCTTACCTTCGAATTCTGTGTAACCTGGAAATTTTCACGATGTATTGCAGATATCCATTTCTGCTGTAGTTCAGTGCTTTTAGGAAAAGAAAACACCGCTACTCGTGGCTTATTTTCGTAATTTCCTCTACAACGTGGAACACAACACTTATACACCATTTCGAACGATTAAATCAAATCTCAGAGTTAAACGGAGATGTAATTTCGATGAATCAACCACTATACTTTGAAAGTAAACAGAACACAAGTTTTGTTTCCCGGGTAGGTTAGCCAACATAAACACAGAATTTCGAATTGCTTATAAAGGTAAATCCATACAAATTAAGCACAGCATCTCACGGTGCAGATTTCTTATCGCATATTGCTTTGTAAACGGTGCTACTTTTTCTTGCAGTGCTTCATATACTCATTTTCAATTAAACGAACAATGTATTCTACCGGTGCCTTTTGTTGCATAGTTGGTATGGCTATTAGATCCAGTTTTGGCCACCAGCAGCGCTAGTTGTAGCAAAATCTGTCTTTCCACCACTGGCCTAGTGAAAGTGACGTCACATGGCCTACTCGTCTTGGCTGGGAGGCCTGTATGTTAGAAGGTGTTGCCCGCACGCGGGAGATCAGACAGTTTGCTTGACCTTGCGGCGATGATGACACACGCTTTGCCCAACGACTCACCGTGCTTTTGCCCACTGCCAGATCACCGTAGACATTCTGCAAGCGCCTATGAATATCTGAGATGCCCTGGTTTTCCGGCAAAGGAAACTCGACCACTGCCCGTTGTTTGCAACGCACATCCGTTACAGACGCCATTTTAACAGCTCCGTACAGCGCTGCCACCTGTCGGAAGTCAATGAAACTATACGAGACGAAGCGGGAATGTTTGAAAATATTCCACAAGAAATTTCCGGTTTTTTCAACCAAAATTGGCCGAGAAAAAAAATGTGTTGCATTACTTATTGAACTGCCCTCGTATGTTCGTGGCGTGTGGTTTCAGTAGTTCCTTGCCATCAGCGGTTGGTAATTTTGGCGAGTTCCAGTAAATTATTTGTACCATAGCATTGTGCTCCTGTTTATAATCAGTCTTCCTGCAGAGTCAGCTTCTCTGCAAAGTCTGCACTGTCGATGATCTGCTGATTTCTCGATTCTGGCATTGATGCCATTAGTTCTGATGACTATTTTTTGTACAGCAAAAAGCTGCGTCTTTACTGTGGAAGATCTTGCAGAATAACAACGCAGTAGTCAACAATTGGAAGTATAAGCGTTTGTACAAGTTTCTTTTTCATGTCCCAAAGGAAGAGGTTTTACATTTTTGTAGATTGTGGAAAGATGTTGGTGTGCGCTGCCAGATTGCAGCTGTGTGTCCAGCCTAGTTCATTTTTGCTTGTAGTACTACTCCCAGGGTGAACGATGAGGGAGAGAAGTTCGTATTTCTTCCATTTATGAAATTTCAGAACAATCAAGGTAGTGACCAACAAGCGGGAACCATAAGACGTGAGGTCATTATAAAGAATTCACAAAGCAAAGTGTATAAATAAGTATGTTGTTGTTATCTTCAGTTAGAAGACTAGTTTGATGGAAATATCCATTCTAGTCTATTCCGTGCAAGCTTTTTAGTTTCTGCGTAACCACTGCAACGCCTATCTGTACTGAACTAACTTATGTGTTCATCCCTTGGTCTCCCACTACAATTTTTACCCCCACACTTCCCGTCATTACCAAACTGATGATTTCTTGATGGCTCAGGATGTGTTCCACCAACCGATCCCTACTTTTAGTCAATTTGTCCCATAAATTTCGTTTTTCCGCTGTTCCTTTAGGTCCTTCTCATTTTTTATTCAATTACCTATCTAGTCTTCAGCATTCTTCTGTACCGCCACCTTTCAAAAGCACCTATTCGCTTCTTGTCAGAGTTACCTTCACAAGAGACTTCCTAACACTTAAATTATTTTCGTTTGGTAACTGATTCTTCTGTCAGTAAGGCTCCTCTTGGTATTGCCAGTCTGCATGTTTATCATCTCTGCTTCGACAATCGTCAGTTATTTTGCTGTCCAAATTGCAAAACTCATCGACTGTTTTTAATGTCTAATTTCCTAATGTTGTTCTGTCACCATTACATGATTCATTTCGACTGCATTCCATTAACCTTGTTTCAGTTTGTCAGTAGTCATATTATAACCTATTTCAACACACTATCCATTCTGTTCAACTGCTCTTCCAAGAAGGGGTGGGAAAAACCGATACAGATATTAATAACCAGATGAAAAAGTCGGAATATCCGTTAGCCATAACAGCAGTGCTAAAAGTTTTGGTTCTTAAATAAACCCTTTTTTTTAAAACGAGTAATTTTTATTCGTAAAATTTATAGAGCTTTGAAATTTTGCGTTATTATAATAAATTGGAAAAGCGATCAGTACTATTTTAATAACAATGCCGACAGTAACGAGCAACAAACACATGACATAAGACTTGATATAGCATTGCTGGGATAATGTATGTTACCTTGTGACCTGGACTATAGGATGGTATGCGTGTACATGGCGCGCTTGAGACGTTTCACAATCTGGTCTATATGTTAGTTTCATGTTGTCGTCGTTGGGCATTGGTTGTATTAGACAGTGGCACCATTGCACTGGAAGTATTTTACGAAATGTGGTGCCAGTGAAGTACAGTGCTCTATTTCCTTTGAAAGATTTAGAACAGGAGGAACCACAAGATCTTGCGACTTCATATAATGAGAAAATTTATAACTTAACAATTCATTCATATTACAGTAAAGAAATGAAAGTAGCTGATCTGTTGACTGTGTCAATGTAATTTGCCTTTATCTGCTCGTAGCCCTTCAAGCCCAACAAATTAACACGGAAACTAAGAGTTCTTCAACCTCAGTTTTCACCCCTTACCTCTGATTTTCTAAATGCCCAAGTATTGGTGTGATGTCTGTTAGAACATGATTAGTGAGCAGAGGTTCAAAAAATTAGGTTCAGTAGGCGAGTACTGGTGATTTTTTGTAGTATTTAACTACTTATCAATTTTTGTGACAGGCAGCGAACGATGAACGGACTAAGTTTTCTATTATTTGAGTATTTAATTTGGTATTTTGATTCTATGTATCTTGAAACAGAGGGAGCCAAATTGTTCAATCCATGTTCGATTTCTACGTTTATTCCAGGAAGTATAGGAATAAAAACCGGGAATCCGTTATTTCAAAAACCGGTTATTTTGAGTGGTTTTTTACAGTTAGGTTAAACTGACGTTGAAAAAATCTAAATAACCGAAAATCGGTTGTTTCAGCGATAAGCGCCATCTCTGCGTGCAAAGCGTTTGCTGTTGTTGTGGTCTTCAGTCCTGAGACTGGTTTGATGCAGCTCTCCATGCTACCCTATCCTGTGCAAGCTTCTTCATCTCCCAGTACTTACTGCAACCTACATCCTTCTGAATCTGCTTAGTGTATTCATCTCTTGGTCTCCCTCTACGATTTTTACCCTCCACGCTGCCCTCCAATGCTAAATTTGTGATCGCTTGATGCCTCAGAACATGTCCTACCAACCGGTCCCTTCTTTTTGTCAAGTTGTGCCACAAACTCCTCTTCTCCCCAATTCTATTCAATACCTCCTCATTAGTTATGTGATCTACCCATCTAATCTTCAGCATTCTTCTGTAGCACCACATTTCGAAAGCTTCTATTCTCTTCCTGTCCAAACTATTTATCGTCCACGTTTCAGTTCCATACATGGCTACACTCCATGCAAATACTTTCAGAAACGACTTCCTGACATTTCCTTGCCATTGCCAGTCTAGATTTTATATCCTCTCTACTTCGACTATCACCAGTTATTTTGCTCCCCAAATAGCAAAACTCCTTTACTTCTTTAAGTGTCTCATTTCCTAGTCTAATTCCCTCAGCATCACCCGACTGAATTCGGCTACATTCCATTATCTTCGTTTTGCTTTTGTTGATGTTCACCTTACATCCTCCTTTCAAGACACTGTCCATTCCATTCAACTGCTCTTCCAAGTCCTTTGCTGTATCTGACAGAATTACAATGTCATCGGCGAACCTCAAAGTTTTGATTTCTTCTCCATGGAGAAATAAAAACTTTGAGGTTCGCCGATGACATTGTAATTCTGTCAGAGACAGCAAAGGACTTGGAAGAGCAGTTGAACGGAATGGACAGTATCTTGAAAGGGCGTTTGCTATCTCTGACAAAATGGCACAGTCATCGGCAGACTGCAACGTTTTTATTTCTTCTCATTCTCTTTGCATATTTCTCCTTCGTTTCCTTTACTACTTGCTCAGTGTACAGACTGAATACCATCAAGGAGAGGCTACAATGCTGTCTCACTCTCTCCTCAACTACTGCTTCCGTTTTATGCCCATCGACTTATATCTAGAGTCTTGTTTCTGTATACGTTGTAGATAACTTATTGCTCCTTTATTTTATCCCTGCGACCTCCATAATTACAAAAAGTGCATTCCAGTCTTATTTATTTTATGGCCTTCATATTATGTTCTTCAATCCCTGCCATCTATAATTTTTTTATGTGAATGATCAACTGGGCGGGTGATAGACGAGCAAAAGCCCCGAAACGTGGCTTTGCACAACGCGGCAGCCGTCCACTTTAAGGCGGTGCTGTTGCAGTCTCGCTAGGCGGAGCTGTAGCGCGCGTGACGTCAGCAAACGATCAATGAGGAGCATGCCATCCGCATGGCGTGCAGCGGCGGCAGGCGGCCACCCGAGCCAGTCCGCACTCCGCCCTGCGCTCTGCTGTTCCGTCCCGCAGCCACTGCGCGAGGCGAAGCTTTCCGAGTCCCTTCCCGGGCCGGGTGGCAGGCAGCTGTTTCAATCACAGCAGTGTGCGCCCACTTGGCGCTGCTGCTGTTGGAGCCGCAATGCAGTCTCGCGGGCTGCGCTCGGGCTCTCCCACTACCAGTCACCTACACCTCCACCCCAGCCCCCTTACCACACGGCACGCGCGCCGGACATGACGTGTAACGTAATTTGCAGCGACGGCTGGCGGCGGCTTTGTGGCCGGTGCTTGCTTCCGGCGACGAAGCCGCTTAATGAGCGTCCGCGCCGGCGCGCTTCCGATACTGCACGTCCGTCCCGTGGACAGCGGTGGGAGCGAAGCGACAAAGCAATCGTAGTATATTGCCTACTCTGTTTATTCGGTTGTATTTCATCAGCGCTCTTGAACCGATGCGTAGTTCCTTTCCGGGTTGTAGTATCAGAATATCCCGTATTGAAACATGTGCAATAATTTTTTTTTTTTTTGTTTCTTTTCAAATTGGGAACATATGTCTAAACTCTCTTGTCCACTTTTCAGTGTGCGACGGTGGTATGCTACCACTGTCATTTTCACCTCCCTGCCCACCCCAACCCCTCGCCTTTTTCCTACTCAATTTGCTCATAGAACATGATAGCCTCCATATAGGCTCTAATTACTATGATTTTTCTCTTTGTGATCATTTTGCGACGTTCAATAAGTAATGCTGCACGCTTTTTTCTGAAAGAAAGCAAATTGGTTTTATTGAGGATTCCCATAAACCGTATCATTCCTCGCTCTTTTGGCTACAAAATCCCACTTTTTTTTTACCGTACTCTGCGTTCAGTGCAACGGCTTATGCCATCTTATGGGGAGGGCCTGTATGCCCAAATGGTACCAGTCTACTGGTCGACGTCGGGGCCAACTTCTTACTGCATCGATAACCTCCCCATCTTCCACGCATTGATTCCCGTGGAGAGCATCCTTCATTGTGCCAAACAGGTGAAAGCTCTTCATGGTTTTCTTTAGGCGGCGAGAAGCTCAGTGAGAACACATCTTTGAGTACAACAACTAGTGGACGAGTGTATGAACACTACAAACAGACGTTGAGTTGATGTTTGATTTTGATGATTCAAATGGCACTGAGCACTATGGGACTCAACTGCTGAGGTCATTAGTCCCCTAGAACTTAGAAATAGTTAAACCTAACTAACCTAAGGACATCACAAACATCCATGCCCGAGGCAGGATTCGAACCTACGGCCGTAGCGGTCTTGCGGTTCCAGACTGCAGCGCCTTTAACCGCACGGCCACTTCGGCCGGCTTTGATTTTGATCTGTCGATCTCCTCGAATGAGTCTGTCCGCGCGTTCCAACGTTGCAGGGGTCTAGTTGTGTGCGGCCGGCCGACATGCGGGAGATGGGATTGCGCAACCTTGCTGCTATGATGACAGATGCCTCGCTCAACGATTCACCGTGCTTTTGTTCACTGTCAGATCTCCGTATACGTTCTGCAAGCCCCTGTTAAAACCGGCGAAGCTTCGGTTTTCCACCGAAAGAAATTCATGACAGGTCTCTACTTGGAACGCGCCACCGTTACGTATGCTATTTTAAAGGCTACGTAAAGCGACGCCAACTACCTCTAAACTTCGTGAAACTTGAGGGGCTGAACCGGGAATATTTCGTGTTGTCCCATAACAAATTACGCCCCTTTTTTTCGACCGATAAAGCAATGTGTTGCATTACTTATTGAATGCCCCCTCGTAGTTCAGAATATCCGTATCGAAAAAGTGCAATAATGCTCTTTGTGGTACTTCTTAAATTTGATACCCGTATCTGTTTTCTCCTGGCCACTTCGCGGTGTGCGACGATGAGTATGTCTTCTACCATTGTCATTCCACCCTGCCCCAGTCGCCACCGTCGTTTTCCCGCAATCTCCACCCTGTAAGGCAATAACACTCTCACACATCCACGGAGGTCCGTGCAACACCTTTTACGGTTTCTTAACAGAGGGTTACGAAAGGTTCACAGGAGGAAGCGTTTGTTATGTCGGACACTGTAACCGTATAAATTTTAAGGAGGGAGATCGAGGAAGTAACGACCGACATTCGTGGTTAATATTAGGTATCCTCCATGTAGGCTCTAATTACTTTGATTTTTCTCTTCGTGAACATTTTGTGACATGTTTGTAACAGGAAGTTACGTGTTGCATACATTAAACATACCTGCGCTCTTGCAATTTCAACAGTAAACTTCTCCGGCCGTGGTGCAAACACTTCTCTGTAACTTCTGCTACCGGAAAATGATTAGCAACTCCGCAACGCTCTCACACAGATTAATTCGTGACGAAACGTGCTGCTCTTCTTTGAATTTCTCCAGCTCTTGTTCTATGTCTACATGCTTAGGGATTTAAATTGACAGTTGTACTCAAGAATCAATCGAACGAGTACCTTGTAAGGTTATACTTTCAATTTTCTTAGGATTCTTCTAATAAATCTTTTCCCGCACCTAGTTTTTATTTTATGGTATTATTTTTAGTGATATCGCCAGTTCTGTTGTCGAAGGGTATTGCATCTTTGCGACTGTTTATTTGCGCTACATTTAATTTATTTACGTTGCTGCACGAATTGTGAACGCGGATCAACTGAATCTACCTATATCGGATGTCAGCTTCATTCCGCAGCGTAATGATGATGTGACGTGTGACGCAATATTGGTGAAACAGAAGAACAGACCACTGATTTCATTTGCGTCTAAATTAGTGTTTGAAATATGAGTTCTCGTGCAGACTGATCTGTAGCATAGCCCGAAGTTTAGGTTACGTTGTAAGGTGCCAAGTTGGTGTGAGTTGGTGAATCGGTGCCGAATACATCAGTTATTCCGTCGATCCTTTGCAGGTCTTCCTGGATTTCGCTACAGTTTTCTGGCGCGACAACATTCCTGTAAAGGGCGGCATGTCCGTGAGGAGCCTCACGGAGCTTCCGATGTTAGCTATTATATACGCCAAACTGTTACCTTACAATGTAACCTAGATAGTGAAATCTAGTTGTCATTGAATATACTCTCTACACATTGTACTCCTTGATTTGTTAGTATTGGATGCCATACTTCGATTTCACATTCTTCGTTTATGTCGGACACACGCAGAAACAGCACTTATTAATACCCACACTCAAGCCCGACAGGGGATTCGAACCCGCAATTTCCACCCTATAAGGCAGTAACACTCTCGCACATCCACGGAGATCCGTGTGACGTCTAGCTTAATTACTCGTTTCTTAACTGAGGGCTAAGGAAGGTTCACAGGAGGAAGCGTTTGTTACGTCGAGCGCTGTAACCGTACAAATTTTAAGGAAGTAACGACCGACTTTTCTTTTTATTTCTCATTGTAATCACATTAGTCATTTGAGCACTTATCATATATGTACTCGAGATTCGGAATCCTTACTCGTAGTCAACTACCCGCCAGTCCATTGAGCCAGCTGTTCACCGCATTGTTTTCTTCATGCCAGCATCATTTCCAAAACTCTTTCAGCTCCATGAAAAGGTAAAATCGCTAGAAGGTGGAGTGGTTGATTAAAAATTTCCCATGCTTATTGATCCATCAAACATACGGGTGCAGCTGCAATATGAGGGCGGTCGTTGTCGTAAAAGCATTCTTTTACCAGCGATTTCGGATTTGTCACCGTATTTTCTTAGCGTGTCGCATTGTCGGTCTGCTCTGAACGTAGCGCAGTGTGACACGAAATTCATCAAGAGGACACCCTTACGATCACATAAAATCGTTGCCATGTGTTTCGTATTGACAGCGTCTGAATTTTCGCGTTTTTCTGTATTACAAGGAATGATGATGCTCCACGGTTTGCGCTTGGCCTCTGGAAAAAGAGTGAGACGCCAATGTTTCATCGTCAGTAAGAAATCGACCAACAAATATATTTCCTCTGTGTGATAATAACTGCAGCTATTCTTTGTGTTTGTTGTTGCTCATTCAGTTGCCCCACTGTGCAGCACAAATCGGGCGATAGTCAAGACTTCCGGAGACAATTTCACATTGCGATGAGCGAAGTATGTGTAACTCGTCTAGGGTTGAGAGTCTTTCTTGCCCGAGTTTTTCGCTTATTTCTACAAATCGTCTGTGATGATTGATAGAGGTCCAGGTCAAGTTTCTTCATTAACATTTATTTGTCCGTTGTTGAGTATCTGATACCACTTCAGTCACCTTCCTTTCGTTCATTACTGTAGCACCAAACAGTTCCTTTAGTTGACCGTAAATTTTAACAGGATTCAATCTCCGAGCATTAAAAAATCGAATAACACTTCTGACCTCACAGTCAGGGCAACTTTTTATCACACGGCTCATTTTTAGCAGTCGCAGAGCGCACAATGAGACCTTATTTCGACTGGCATTACCTCGAAACTATTCATCACTCTGTGCAGCGAGAGTGCGCAGTACGTTGCTATTTCCTGGATTTACCTCATACAGTCCGTTTGTGAACTTATTGGCGTACACGTTGTATCTATTATTTTTTCAGAATGAATGTTTCATTCTGCAGTGGACTATTCACTTATTTGAAAGGTGCTTACTGTGTGCCAGGTCGGAGTCAAACCTAGACTCTAGCCTTTCTTGAGAAATGTTCTACGATTGAGCTATCTAGGTATATCTCACAGAGCGCTTGAAACTTATAAGGACTCAACTACTAGCTTCCATTTGGATACGTTGCCCTGTGAGGAGATTTTCAGATAAATACCAAAGAAATTTTGGTCTTCGACTGTGGGACAGTTGTTTCAGTCCTCGAGATAAATAAGCAAATGGTTTGATACTTATTTATGTGTACCATTCTAAAATGTTTAAGAATACGCCGTCTTTCAGTGTGAAACTAGGTTAAATCGCTATGATTTGATTCTTTTTTTTTATTTTTATTTTTTTTCCCCCTCACATACACATTCATACAGAATCCGTACCCTTAGTCTTTCCGTCGTTATGTGTGGCGGTTTTTAAAGCCACGATATTATAACTACTACTTCTTTGCACATTAATTTGGTTAGTGCCTGCAGCACTCGGTAGGATGATTGATGGTGATGACTGGGGCTGCGGCCTGGAAGATGCACTGACTACGGGGAAACAGTACTTTGGCAACTTAAGATAAAAATCACTTAGCCAGCGGTGGGAGGCAGACACACCCACTGTAGGAACACAGGCCGGCGAAGGCTCGTAGGCGGCAGCTTCCGCCTTGGCGAGAACAGCTTCAGCGCCCCGCGATGCTGACGTCAGAGAGAGCGACGGCCAGACAGTGGGCCACGGCCTTAAACCGAATCAATTAGCCAAAGCAGCAGTGCTAATTTTTAATTTTTAAATAAGTCTTTTTTTTTTTTTTAATGGAGATTAATTTTTATTCGCGAATTTTCTAGTACTTTGAAATAGGGCGTTGTTGTATAAAATGTGAAAAGCGATCAGTGCTATTTTAATAACAATGCCGACAGAAACAAGTAACAAACACGTGGCATATGAAACTCATACAACACTGCTAAAATAGTAGTGAACCTGTTATGACTTAGCGTGGCCTTTTGGACGGTAAATGTGTACATGCAGAGTGCGAGACTTGCCCCATCTGGTGTACATGATAGTTAAACGCTGTGGTCGTCGGACATTAGTTTTATCACAGAGTGACACCATCCCTAGTCTGGAAGTATTTTACGAAACGTGGTACCAATTGTGTTCAATGCTAAATTTCCTTTAAAAAATTACAAATAGGCGGAGCCACTACAAACTTGGCGTAGAAAGAGAAAACTTAGAACTTAAGAATTCATTCATAATTTGCAATAAAGAAAATGAAAGTGGCTGATTTGTTGACTGTGTCTACGTAATATGTCTTCATCTGCGTACAGCCCTCGAAAACGAACAAAGCTACACGGAAAATAGCGTTCACAGTTTAGCACTGAAGTATTCCTAATGCTCAAATAGTTGTATGATCCTCTATCACAAAATGTTTTTCGAGAAAGTTTAAAAAAAAAAATCACTAGGAGAGTAACAGTGATTTTCTTCCAGTATTCTATCACTTTTCGCGAAAAGAAGCGAACGGTTGACTGACTTTCTTCTATTTGCCTATTTAATTTTAGTCTTTTGAGTCTATGTTTCTTGAAACAACGGAGTCAAAATTTTTCAATCGTGGTTTGATTTCTACGTCTAACACAGGAAATAATAGGAATGAGAAACTGAAAATCGGTTATTTCAGAAACCGGTTATTTTGAGCATTTTAGTAGGTTAAACTGGCGTTGAAACCAGTACAACAGAAAACCGGTTGTTTGAGCGATAACCGCCATCCCTAGCTCCGTGTCGTGCTGCGGCGGCGTTCTGCAGTGCCAGATGCCCGCGCTTAGGCCGCTCAGGCCGGGTGGAGTCTACCGCAAAGATGGAGGACTGCCGTGCAGGGGTCACGACCCGCTGTCCTCTGGCAGGAGTTGGACGGCGGTAGCCACGGACGGCAAGCAAGTGGAGACTCAACGCTGCAGGCGGCTGGTCCGATCCGGTCTCGAGCCCATGATTGCAGCTGGCGATGCCCAGTCGTCTCGTAGTCTGTGGCTGTGCTGCTGGAATCCGAATGTTTCTGTCTCAAAAGTGCTACCATTTATAAGGCTGCGGTGCGCACTAGTTACGCTAAAAACCCTTAGCATGACGTAGCTCATAACGAGAATCTTGCCCTGGTGTAGTGACACTCTCCTGTCCGCTCCGACTATTACTACTCCGCGGTGACGGGCATCCCGTCTAGCTATCCTTTTTTGTACATGTTGCTATGACCCTTATGATACTGCACTATCCTAACCGCCACAGCTCAGTATAAATTATTCCAAGCTCTACTAAAACTAGGTAGTGTAAACTACAGCAGTATCGATTATAAGATTTTAAAAAAAATGCTACAAAAATTACAGGATTTATTTGATTTGATTCCACATGTTTTATTATAAATTTTTGTAGAAATTCAAATGGAAAATAAGTACTACAGATGTGCAGCGTACGTGCTGGTAGACAAAGTAATTAGTCTCCTGAACGAAGTACAAAGTCCAAGTATGTAGGATTCCGAATACTTTGTTACTCACTGTACATGCCACTCGCAGCGCGCAGCGTGCCAGATGAACATCTTACTCCATCTGCATTTTAATTCCCCCCCCCCCCCCCAACCCCCTCCACCCCCCACTGAACTCACCACTCACACTCACTGACGTCGACGTCCATAATTATGTTGATTATTTCACGGTTCCTGTTACCTCCGGCATCCACCGAAGAGGATCGCTGGCGAGATGTTAGGATCTCCGCTATTTGCACCTAATGAGCCTTCGGCAGTTATTTGCATTCCTGTCACAACGTAGTGCTTATTGCACACTGAGCAATTCTCACTTCAAATGTTATGCGGCCTTTGCGGTTTTTATTTTCGTGTGATTTTTGTATATGATTGTTTCTAACAGTCAGAACGATGTCTGTGGTAAAACTGTGGCGAATCCATTTATCTGTGGATATGAGTGATTTTTGCTTTCGCTGAGACATTGGAACAGAGTGTAGGGGAGAATGAGGGAATGGCGGTAGCTTAAGCAATAATGATCATGTTGCTGTTTTAGATTACCCCGTATAAAAATTCACACACGAGCAGTGTCTGTGTACTTGGGTACGTTAAATTTATGGAATAATTCTGAGAACGACATAAAAATACACTGTTCAAAAAACTTAGGGGCACACGTGTATCAACGTCCGGTATGTTCAATCCTTTCTGACGCAGGCAGTACCTGTGGTCTTCTTGCATGGCTCGTTATCTTTGCTTTCAATGAAGGCAACAATTGAAATCAGTAACGGTAACCCAGTGTTTTCTAGTGAGACATGGAGCGGATGGCAGTTGTCATTTGTGGACGTTGCAGTCAACAAGCACATACAATGCGACAACTTAATGCAATGCGAGTTGCTTCTGTTCGATCCAAAAAGAATGGCCTTCCAGTTGTGCTGCTGCAGGTGCCAATGCCTGTTCACATGTCATCCGTAGACTTTGGACATGGTGCGGGGAGACAGGTCAGTACGCAAGGCGGGTTAGACAAGGTCGCCGATGCGTTACAACCCCACGTGGAAACCGATATTGGGTAATCTGAGCGTTGCAGCTTCGTATGGATACCACCAGAACACTCCAAGACTCTCTCTCAAGCGCCACAGGAACCGCTGTGTCCGATCAGACTGTAATGAACAGGTTACGAGAAAGGGCCTTACGACCCAGACGTCCTGTTAGAGTACCCCGCTTGACATGGCAACATCTTACAGCTCGCATTCCGTTCTGCTGTTCCCACTTCAACTGGCAACTTCGTCACTGGCGGTACATATTATTCACAGACGAGTTCAGGTATCCTCTGATGCAAGGTGATGGCCGTGTTCGTGTGCGGAGACCCTTGATGAGTGGCACCTATCAAATGTTGTCCAGGAAATCGACAGATTTTCCAAGGTTCTGTGATGTGGGAAAGCTTCAGTGTTGACCATACGTGTCTTGTCGTTGGCCATGAGCGCCTTACCGCCAGGCAGTACATCGAACATATCCTGTTGAAGCATGCAGTGGCTGCTGCATATGATGGTCCTGAATTTTTTCTTGTGTCTGGGCCTATGTGGCGGGCGTGAGCAGGGATGTCTTGCGAAACCTTGACATTGAAGTAATTAAATGGTCGGCGGTTAATCCCGATCTAAACCCCGTCGGTCACGTGTGCAACATGCTTGACAGACGTGTTCGGATAATTCTGTTCCACCACAGACTGTACGAGAACTCTCACGGTTTCTCATTGAAGAATTAGAACGGATACCGTAGGGTGGTCTCCGTAGACTTACACGAAGCATACCACATAGGTAACAGGCAGTGGTAAACTCTCACGGAGGAGACATACACGCTGTTAAAGCTCTCAAAGTCCAGTGAAAAGCACCCAGGGTGACGGGATGAATGATTTGTCACCACTTTGTTTTCGACAGCTGTCGGACGCTTTAGTTCTTTATATTCAAACGATCGAGGATGCAATCATGTTTTATTATGTACTTCATTTGTAAAAGATGAAGGAATAATTTGCTAACATATCCAGACGCACAGTCATCTTCCTCCAATTCACTTGATCGCTGTATGTAACAATCAGACCAACTACATGTACCGACATTCCACATTCCATGGTGGTAATGCCAGTAGGTTCCGTAATGCTGCATGAATTTTAAATGGGTAAAAGACATTTTTAGAATGAGATTTTTTACTCTGCAGCGGAGTGTGCACGGATATGAAACTTCCTGGCAGATTAAAACTGTGTGCCGGACCGAGACTCGAACTCGGGACCTTTGCCTTTCGCACCAAGGAAGTTTCAAAAGACATTTTAATATGTTTTTATTGGAACATGAAATAATTGAAAATTTTTAAGGAGGTTGAAGAAGACAAACTCTTTTTCATAAACAAAATCAAACACTGCGAATTGACCTTGAAGGCCCAACGGTACCGACTGGCCGCCATATCACCCTCAGCCCCTATGCAATACCGGATGCGGATATGGAGGGGCATGTGGCCAGCACACCGATCTCCCGGCCGTTGTCAGTTTTAGTGATCGGTGCCACTATTTCTCAGTCAAGTAGCTTCTCAATTGGCCTCACAAAGGCCGAGTGCATCCCGCTTACCAACAGCACACGGCAGACCCGGACGGTGACCCAGCCAAGTGTTAGTCAAACCCGAAAGCACTTAACTTCGGTGATCTGACGGTAACCGGTGTTACCACTGCCGGAAGGCCGTTGGCTCTTTTTCATAAACAAACGTTGTTTTTAAAAGTTAGAAAAGTAACACAGTTTAAATGTTGTATTCAGGGCCAGTTCGAGAGCATTTTTCCACACAAGCGACATATCATTTGACGCTCTACCCCTACCTCTTTTCCCCTCATACACTTTCAGCAGTGTCAGTTTTCGCTACTAATAGTGAAGCTCGCTGTATACAAATATCACACAGAAATTTACATTTGTGGCGCATCGGGATCCCCTCCCAGCCTGAAGCCCCGAACTGTGGCTTGTGTCGCTTTTGCCTTAAACCAGCCGTATTCGTATTGAGCAATTATAAATATTCCGAAGTCTTACTGGTTGAATGACATTAATGCAACTGATTGGTTTAATTATCATATACTAAAGCATAGAATCATTTCAAGAATGAATCAAAAAATAGTGGTCATTTAGTACCAAAGGCACCAATCACACTGAAAACCTTCAGCAGATCAACAGCACTACACAGGGATTGAATTCTTGGTCCGCAGCTGGTAGATCGAAACCATTGTGCCTCTATTTTCCAGCAACGAAAAACAGTCTCTCTTGAAAGTGTTCTATGAATAATGAAGCGTTTCGCACGGGTAGCGCATTTTCAGATTATCTATAATTAGTAACAACTATCTTGTTACATAACAGTTTATTCGCGAAACTATCTAGCACCAATCAATGGGATAGATGAGCTAAAGCTGAGAAGTAGCGTGATTCACTTGCCTTGAACAGCGGAGACCGATTTAGGCATATTTAAAGCCATTGATATGATGGTGTTAAAGCGATGACCACAATCATTAAATATAAACATAGGAAAGCCTGAAAGGCAAGTGGAAACCTGTAAGTGAAGCGCAGGATTAGTAACCAAAAGGAAACTCATCAAACCATGGCAATATGCGGTGAGAAGATTGATTAGTGATGACAGTCGTGAGTTACAGTGGTTAGCAGATACTGCTGTAGACAACCTATAAGCTGAAGCGAGTGGGCCGCACTGTAGATTGGCTTGGGAATGAAACTTAATGAAAGTGGTGAAGGACGACGCTGGTAGTATAAAGGGGATTTAAATAAAGTAAATCCTGAACAGAGCCAATAAAAAAAAATGGAACAGAATAAAATATTCTAAAAAATAAATACACGAACTAGTGGTGACATAGAAAATAACTATTCAGTGAACTGCCCACTGTTAAGATGAACCGAAATGTTAATCTAAATGAATAGGCAGGAGGAGGACGGTAGCGGAGGTATGCAAGTGAGAGGGAAAGGATACGAGATTGTAAAATACGGAGGGAGGGAGGGAGGGAAGTTAAAAGTATTGGGATAATGTGAAAACCAAGCACGAAGACAAAGGCAGAAAAAGTGAGGAGCAGACTGAACAGTCACGAAGAAGGAGAGACAGAGCTACCTAAATTTTGACTAAGGTATCTTTTCCCTCCCCTCGGTATCCCTCGCATGTTTATGTTTTAGACCTTTATTCAGCACTACGAACATCTCGTACAGGGTAACATTATCAAATGTGTTTTCCATGTCTACAGATGCAATGTAAGCTGGTTTATTTTTCTGTAATTGCTTTTCGGTTAGAAGTATCGGTACACTAATCGCCCCGGTTTTTCCTAAACCCCACTGAATCGAAACTGATTTACAGTGAGCGCAACGGTAATCATAAATGTATGGAAACTACCATGGGATAGATTATCAGCGGATGCGACCATAAGCCAGGAGACGAGACAAATATGGCCTCCATTACCAAACCTTTTCAGTACCAGTATTGATGCAGGTATGAGAGGCTGAAAAAGTAGTATAAAGCGTTCAAGAATGGCATCAGTTTTAAACATTTTTATTAGTTGATGATTAGGTGGTCATTACAGGTAATGAGTTTGATGTACAACTGACTGTGCATCAACTTTTCGGCTCAGTTTTGATGTACATTCTAGTGATTAGCTTCAAGAAATCTAAGGTGTTGGCAGTTAAGGGGAATGTCGAGCCTGTTCAAAGATTGCAGCTTACAGTAACATTATCAAGCAGGTAGCAAATTTAACTAGGATGCTTGATTTCTTATGATGAAGATAAAGGTCTGAGAAATAAGTTAAATTCCGACTGATGTTTTGCAATGTAAACAGATGCTCAATAACAAAACAAGAAACGACACACAAATGATGTCAAGGCCAGTGCTGTTGTATTGATTGTGAGAATTGGTCCATGAAATTAGGTAGAAATGAGCTCTGTTGAAACAACTGAAATTAGATTCCTGAGAAAAACATCATCAGCTAAAATTATACGTACTAAATATAAAAGAAAATCTAGAACAAATACGCAGCTGGAACAAGCGCCTCTTTCGTGTGGAAGACAAAGCAGCGAAAAAGCATGTACTGTACAAATCCACTGGTAAGACAACCGTTTAATGCCCGAAGCAGAGATGGGGGGGATTAACTTTTAGTTCCTGTTTGAATGGAACAGACTGCTTGGTCGGTGGTGGTGGTGGTGGTGGTGGTGGTGGTGGTGACGACGACGACGACGACGACGACGACGATGACAGCGATGGGTGGGGGGGAGGAGGAGTGGGGAGGGGGGTGAGATCTTTCCTGTTCTCGTCAAGCCTCCGTTTTTATTACACATACACTGGTTGATTAGACCAGACAATAAAGCACCATTTATTGTATAGACTGTGTCTTGCGCCACATTTTGTTTCGATATGCAAAGAGAAAAAGTGTTTTCTTTAATATACATTATTTACAGAGCTGTCTTTGCGCAGCACGTAGTGTTGTCTGCGCAAGGAAGTTTCTTCTTCGAGGCTTATAGCCAAAATGCTTTATGCTGAGTTATCTGCCAATAAAAACTCTGATGGGCGCTTTTGTGTTCTGGAATTTAGGAGGCAGAGAAATGAGAGAATAAAAACTGTGGCGCGGACAGAACCGGAGATGAAATTCGCAAAATGTTGGCAGTGTAGGAATAGCTTTTTTTAAGATGGGCACGGCAGCTCGAATTCCTGTCTGAGGACCTAGAACTTGAGACGACCGCGAAATAAAAGTAAATCGTCCCGTCAGAAGCGTTGGAGGCCACATGCCAAATATCCCAAAATATTTGGAGAGCGGCCAGGAGAATAAACTTTGGGTTCAACATATACAGCATAAATCTTTGAAGAAGTAGGTTAAGTGGAGCTTTCTTACATTTCAAAATAAACATCTGTTCTCTCTAATTTTCGTTTTCACTGGTGTGAAACTGTAGTGTCTGCTTTATTACCACTTTAGGGGATTGCAGCAGGAGACTGGTAGACACGATGAAATCTTCGTAAGGAAAACACATGTGTTTGTTATTACGCGTTTTTGCGCAATGAAGCTACGCCTGCCTGTGGAGGATATGTTTTCTTTGTGTCTAACACGGTAGGGAATTGCTGTGGCCCTCAAACAAAAGTTATTTTTTTTTAGACATTTAGTATGCATTATAGCTTGGCTTTGGTCTAGTTAAAAAAGACGTACCGATCTTAAGCCACTCAGTTGCAATCGAAGATTTCGACTTCTATCCGTTGAAAATCTCGAACCTTTCATGTATTTTGTGAAATTATGCTCCTTTTAGCTACAAATTGTGTGTTACGTATAATTTACAATTCAGATTTATTAATAATTTTCCTTCCTTTGCAAATATTTGCTGTACAAAATGTTAGTGAAAACCAATAAAGTTCGTGTACTAAGCTAGCTTTCAGATAAACTTCATCTTGTAACGCGCCGTTTGTAGAAGTACAGTAAAGTTTTACGCTGGTCACACTACGTGAAAATTGTGTACATTTATTATAAGGTTAAGTTCTATCAGTTTTAATAATAATTTACACGGACAAATATTATTATTATACAATTAACAATGTTCTCTATTTTATTTTGGAGGTATTACAGATTTATACTCGGTCACTTAGTGGTTAGTTGCCAGAGTATAGGGATACAAGTCAGGATATCGATCCTCAGTCTGTTCTACGAGTATTGTTGGTCACTTACCTCTCCTTTCACCTCTGCCAATGTTTGTTAATGTAATTCATGCGGACTTACACCATGGTTCGAAGTCCACGTTAAACTGTAGGTTCCCCTGTAATTGGCTGGGTCAGTTAGTCCAGAGCTCTGAGGAAGGCAACGGCATACCACCTCCAATAATAACATGCGTACTAAAGCAGTGTGGCGTTGAGGAGAGCATTACCTTGCCAATTTTCGTTGAAAATATTAGCACTTTCAATTAGACAATAACACTGTCCACTCTTTCGTTTTTTCTTTCTTCCCCTCGCCAACATGATGGCTGCCTCTAATTCAGTTGCTCACTAGAATACGTGAGTAACGCTAGTACTTCCCTTCCAGCTCCTGCAATATCACTCGGAAATGATAAAGCGAATTGTAAGAAAATTTAAAATCCGTCTGTGGTATGTAGTCTTGAGCTGCTCGAATCCACATATATCAATCTCTACTTTTTATTTTTTTTTTTATTTTTTTTTAGTACTTTAAACATAGCTGCGCTACAGCAACGGTTCCACGTAAATCAGACTAAGAGCAGCCGACCAGTTGCAAAGGATAAAGTAATCTTTACCTAGGTTTCAATAGATATAAATCTATCTTCTTCAGAAGACGGCCTGGGGACAATGAACATCGTAATATATATTAAGGTATGAAACATGAGTCAAGAATGAAGTTTAACATATATTAGGAAAATATTGTATTACAAGATGTGAGAAAGATTCTTGGTACTTACAGTATTATAACAACATGAAGTGATATGTCCTTATCGTTTAGGCAAACATCTGCATAGTTACATTAATCATATAAAATATAGCCCTGAAAACAGGGTTTGTCAGACAAATAAAATAGGTACATAGAAGTTGCAGAGCGCCTAAGCGACTAAGTAAAATCGGCCAGCGTAGTAGCACAGCGGCCAGGGCAGGTGGCGCTCATGTCGCGAACTGTGTGCCGATAGGCGTACTGAAGTAACATTTGAAACATCAATATTAAATGCGTTCTTAAATAGAGTGATAATAAATAAAATGGCAAGCATTTAACACTCCCGTTATGACATTGTGGGAGGTATAGGAACAATAACGTAGATACATACATCAAAAAGACAGGTGGCGCTTCCGCCGTGAGTTACATGCAGTGGTCTATATAGCCAAAATATAAAAGTTATATTACCATATTAGTGAAGCCCATAGAACGTATATAAGTCAAAACATCAAGAACAATCAGTAATGGCTTTTAAGAAAATTACGAGACCTGGTCTACAATCCAGTTACTACGTAATATAGAATAAGAGAAAATTACATGAGGGCCGCTGTAGTGGCAGCCATACATCGTGAGAAGAACACATTATATAAAAGGTAGTGAACTGAAAGACTTGAAAGTGCATTCTAGCTTCCTGAGGAAATAGACTACTGAGGTTACTAGCATTAATGTTAAATATTAAACAGTACGGGTTTGAAGCCTTCGAAAAATTGTCTACAGGCAAGGTTCAACTGATCATTCAGTATATTGCCGTCTTTGAGCTCTAGATGTTTAAAAATAAATAGCTCTTCCCACAGATCTAGTCTCCGTCCTATGACCTGTCTGTGTAGGATAACCCTGTCTTCTAACTGTTTAGGCGTGCGGCCAGTTATCAAGAGGTGTTCAGCAAAAGTAGAGTTGTGAATATTCGTTCCTTTTTTACCTAATAGATGTTCTTTATATCGTGTTTTCACAGCTCTGCCGATTTGACCAATGTAATATGAGGGGCAGTTATTACAGGTTAGCTTGTAAATACCTGAATTAGAAAACCAATCGCTGGCAATGTCTACTGACTGTACAAGATTTCTTTTTAAACTGTTATCTGTAGAGAAGGAGACGTTACAGTTATATTTTTTATTTAGAAGACGTTTAATCCTATACGATAAGTTACCCAGGAAAGGGATGGAAATAAATTTTTTAGTTTCTGTGGTATCCGTAGGGAGATTATTTCTCAAAGTCGAACATTTTTGGGAGATTTTCTTATTGAGCAGGTAATCGATCATATTCTGGTTATACCCATTATTAACCGCAATCGCTTTGATGACATTCAATTCCTTTTTTTGATCCGCAGGTGATAAAGGAGTGGTTACCATTCGGTGAATGGCGGAATGAAAAAATGCCAATTTATGAGCTTTTTGATGGGTTGAGTCAGCCGGAATGACATTATCTGAATATGTTTCCTTGCGGAAGATATTAAAATGGAAGGAATTATCTTCTATAGAAATTGTTAAATCGAGAAAATTAAGTTCACGTTTATCATTTTGAAGTTCTTTTGTGAAGGAAATTTTTTCATGTAAACCGTTGAAAGTGTTAAAGAGATGCTCTAACTCATGATCAGTGCCATCAAAAGCAATGAAAATGTCATCAACATACCGTGCATAATAGCGGATTTTGTGGCGTAATTCTGAACTTGAATTGAAGAACGTTGTTTCCAGGGCGTTAATGAAAACCTCTGCTAGAATACCGGCGAGGGGGCTACCCATTGCTAGACCATCTGGCTGTACATACATTTTCCCGTTAAATGTGAAGTAATTGTATTTTAAAATGACCTTAAGCAAACCAATGAGTTCGGCAATCTGAGTTTCACTTAATTTTTTATGTTTAAGAAGATTCTCTTTTACAAGGTCTATGGTTTCATCAACCGGAACATTTGTGTAAAGGCTGACGATGTCAAAGTACCAAGAATCTTTCTCACATCTTGTAATACAATATTTTCCTAATATATGTTAAACTTCATTCTTGACTCGTGTTTCATACCTTAATATATATTACGATGTTCATTGTCCCCAGGCCGTCTTCTGAAGAAGATAGATTTATATCTATTGAAACCTAGGTAAAGATTACTTTATCCTTTGCAACTGGTCGGCTGCTCTTAGTCTGATTTATTTTTTTTATTTTTTTAATCGGGTACCTGTTCTGTCACTCACACTGTAGAGGCCTGGTGAAACCAATCTGTGGATAGTGTCTGCTGCTTCCCAATATATCTTAATGGAATTAGTCATAAGTAATATATCTCTTTTTCAAACTAACAGCTGTGTTCATGAGATCAAAACTAGAAATAAGAATACTCATCACAAAGATTTAATGTCACTTACTTTTATCCGTTACTCAGGAACATACATTTTCAATAATTTGCCTGCAGTCATAAAAATTTTAAGAACTAATGAATTTCAGTTTAAGAGGAAGCTAAATAATTTATTGATGGCCACCTCCTTATACTTCATTGATGAATTTCTGAGTAGAACCGACTGATGGTTCAAATGGCTCTGAGCACTATGGGACTCAACTGCTGAGGTCATTAGTCCCCTAGAACTTAGAACTAGTTAAACCTAACTAACCTAAAGACATCACAAACATCCATGCCCGAGGCAGGATTCGAACCTGCGACCGTAGCGGTCTTGCGGTTCCAGACTGCAGCGCCTTTAACCGCACGGCCACTTCGGCCGGCTACCGACTGATGAATGTATTATATTATCGAATAATGTTTTACATAAAATATGACTTCTGTACATCTTCAATTTAGTATTGTGATAAGTGTAAATAGATGCTATAACTGATTTTCTCATTGACGGTGCACGGCTACAATAGCTTAAGAATTATCATATGCACCTTAGTATATTGTACGTTTAAGTGTTTCGTGACAAATTTGTTCAGTAGCTTCTTTAGAGATGGGCCCGCAGCGTGCATTAGGTCAGTGAGTCATATACTACTTTTGTTTTTTCTGCTGCACACTGATTTAACTGGCTCATTATTTACTGATGACCAGTCTCCTTTCGGCAAATTACATTTTCAAGTAATCCTGATTACACAGTATATAAATTTTGTATAAAATTATAAAATACAAGTTTGATGGCTTACGTCTATTTTGGTAGATATTTAGGATTTATTGGTCACAGTATGTGCCTTGGGAGTAGCTGTTGAGATAGTGTATCTGTTTCCGAGCTGTTGAAGTTTGTCAGAACTCTATTTATGGTTCGCGCTTTTTTTTTTTTATTTGCACTTATACGTTTGTTACTATTTTAAACAGAAATATGTGTACATTTTTTTTTTACTTTTTTCACTTCCATGAGGACCAATTTATTTGTTATCTGGAAGGTGCATTAGCATATGTCTTTTTCTGTGTAATTATTGTCGAGGATCTGACTGTGGATCTATGGAACGAAAAGTACATGAAACATAATATGAACGTAGGTCTTCCAAGATATTTCTTAGAGCATCATTTTGTCATTCAATTGAATTCAAAGCAGTCCCACACTCAGGAAATGAACGGAGGAGAGCAGGTCCAGGAATCCAGCATCGCCGGGTCCTAGTGGAGGTGATTTGCCACTGCCTTCCTCCGATCTGTTACGAAGTATGTATCTTTGTCATCTGGATGACTGTGGTGACTGTAAAGCGTGGTGTTAGATTTGTGTTGTCATGGATGAAGGGAAAGGAGAGATCTAAATTCGGTGTCAGCAGATAGCTTACTACTCCTGAATTGCACCAAGGGGGCCGCGAGCTTAACGTCTCCGTCCGACGGATGGATATTACCATCAACAGTGTCACATGCCCCCACTTCATGAGGCACTGCGAAGAGGTTTGGAATTTAAATCAGGACATGGGCGCAAAGACTGGTAATCAAGTACTTTACTTCCCACTTTTCCTCCCCTTGGCGACCATATACTGGCAGTGAAAATGTTCCACCACCAGGATTCGGGTCGGCTTACCGGATTCCTTTTGTTATACCCAAATATCTTTGAGCACTTTTTGTGCCAATTTCATTGGGTTATTATTTACGTTCTTTCTGAAGTTATTATGACATGGTAACATTGTGTGTAGGCTATATACATTTTTGGCCTCAATTTATGTACGTATTCAAAAGGAGCGATATCAAAGCGCCAAATATTATGTTACTTTACATACACGGTAGTTGAAGACAGGTGCCACAGAGATGTAGCATTGTATGTTGTGCGCGAACGCCATGCTGAAAAATGTAGGCCTAGAATTCTAATTTGGAAATGTTGTTTCTACGTTTGTTCACATACCTGACATTACGCTATCAGTTATTTGTGTTGGTAATTTTGTATTTACCGTGCATTGTGCAGCATAGTGAAGTTGGTTCTGCGGAATACTCCTGGGACGCAGGTCCATCAGCGAAGAAAGGAACATTTTAGTCGCACGGTAGCGCGAGATATTGTTCCTTACTCTGGTGCCTGGTTGGCCAATTACTGCCACTCCAGCCGGCAGATGCGCGCTGCGAGACTCGGTCCTCCGCCTGCCGAGGGTGTCTGCACTTTCCTCGCGGGACGCAAGTACCGGGGAGATGGGCGACTCCACCCGGCCGTATTGGAAATCGAAGGCTAGTCTCCGAAACGCGAAGACCCCAGACGCCCTCACCCAGTGGGGTGCCAACAAATCCAATTCCCAGCGAAAGGAGACGGCATGCGCCCGGCTCGTCTTATAAACTAAGCAAATACTATGTAAGGCGCTCTTGAGTAGTCTTGGAACGAGTTCCTCGGTGGAATCCGAGGAAGGCTCAGTCATACTGTATGCCATGCGTATAATTGTGTCACATTCTGAGCTCGAATTAAGTTTGGAAAGAGTGACTCTGACGATATCAGTGTTTATCTATTTAAAAATCTAGGAGCCTTGCGTCTGCACTTGAAATTTCATATTTTATATTTTTTTTCGATCCTGAGTCTCAAAAGAGGAAGGTCTCAATGCTATATGTATTTTGGCTTTCGGAATGTGCCCATTCAGCCATCTTATTAGGGGAATGTCAGTGATGACGGCGAATGTAAGGGCAACATAACACACAGTCACCAAGCGGAGAAAATCTGCGACCCGACCGCGAGTGGAAACCGGGCCCCTTCGCTTGGCAGTCCGCCGCGATGACTGCGCAGCTACCGAGCGGACTATGACTTACCTTAGAAGATAGCTTAAAGAATGGCAAACACAGATTTCTAGTATCTGTAGGATTAGAGTAAGCTTTTGGGAATGTTGACTAGAATACAATCTTTCAAATTCTGAGTGTAACATGGATAAAGTACGGAGAGCGAAAGGTTATTTACAGCTTCCGTAGACACCAGACGGCGGTCATAAGTGGCGAAGGACATGAAAGGGAACCAGTGGCTGAGAAGAAAGTGATGAAGGATCGTTCTCTCTTCCCGCTGCTATTCAGACTGTACATTGAGCAAGCTGTGGAGGAAACCAAGGAGAAATTTGGAATGGAATTCAGGTTTAGGAAGAAGAGATAAGAAAAGCGTTAATTTTTGCGATGTCTTGGAAATTCTGTTAGAGACAGCGAAGAACTTGGTAGTGCAGTTGAAAGAATGGGTATTGTATAGAAAAGATGTAAGTAGAGCACCAACAAAGATAAAACAAGAGTAATGGAATGTAGTCGAATTACATCAGGCGATGTTGAGTGAAATAGATTCGGAAATGAGACTCACAGTAGAATAGGATTTTATCTGTTTGTGCACCAGAAAAACTGACTAAGGCTGAAGCGGCGAGGTAATAAAATGCAGATGTAGAACAAGAAAAATATTTCCAAAAAGAGTAATTTGTGTACATGAAATGTAAATTTAAATGTTACGGAGTCTTTTCTATCGATCTTTGTCTGGAGCGTAGACGTGTACGGAAGTGAAACTTGGACAATAAACAGTTAAAGTACGAAAAGAATTATAAGCTTTTGAAAAGTGGTGCTGCAGAAGTATGTTGAAGATTAGGCGGGTAGATCAAGTAACTAATGAGGAGGCACTGAATGAAATTGGGGAGAAAAGAAATATGTGACACATCCTGGTTAAAAGAAGGGATTGGTTGATAGGAAGCATCCCGAGGCATCACGGAATCGTCAATATGGTAACGAAAGGAAGTGTGTGGGGTAGAAATTGTAGAGAGAGACCAAGGCTCGAATTTAGTAAGTAGGTTTAAATGAATGTATGTTGCAGAAGTTATGCTGAAATGAAGAGATGGCACGGAATGTACCAGTGTCGACAGCTATATCAAACAAGTCTTCGAACTGAAAACAACATTAACATAAGATTGACTCTGTTGGGAATGTTAAAGCAGTCTGAAATGATTGAAGAGTGTATCGTCTCATTTTTTCGCGTCATCGGTTTTAAATAGCACAACTTTTAAGAAAATATCTTAGTTTCTGTATAATTCCCAGAGTGCCAGATGGACTCTATAAACGTACTAACGACTGCGATGTACTGGCCACTTTACGTTGGCAGCAGCCCTTCAGATTTCCTTGTCACAGTCGCTTGGGCTGCTTTAAGACCCCTCTTGCATCATGGTGACATGCAGTTACGTTATTTAATTGGAAGTCAATAAATTCCACTATACTTTCTTCTGAAGACATCTTGCGGTGAACACGAGTTATTGAATTGGAGGTAGGGAAGCTCTCGATCTCTGTAGCAACGTAATTATCACTAAGGTCGATGGACTATTTCTGTTTCTGAACTACACCGTCTTCTCGACTTCGGAGGAGCTCCGTAGTAGAGCTTGTTACACTCAAGTCTTTCTAAGTATATGCACTCGGTAAACCACAGTAATGTGTCAGGCGGATAGTCCATAGTGTGTGTGTGCCGCTATCGTTGTTTCTCTGACTTGAAACACTCGCAGGTAGAAAGCGGAAATAGAGACTGTTGGTAACATTCTGTATGTGCCTGAATTTGTCTAATTTTAGCATCGTGAGATGTGTACAGGGCAAAGTTTTTGATTCTCTTTGGTAATCCTGCGCGTTGTCAATTATTACCTGTTACTGAACTTCACATGCCCTATAAGTAATTACACCTGACCTCCAGAATGAGATTTTCACTCTGCAGCGGAGTGTGCGCTGATATGAAACTTCCTGGCAGATTAAAACTGTGTGCCCGACCGAGACTCGAACTCGGGACCTTTGCCTTTCGCGGGCAAGTGCTCTACCATCTGAGCTACCGAAGCACGACTCACGCCCGGTACTCACAGCTTTACTTCTGCCAGTATCTCGTCTCCTACCTTCCAAACTTTGCAGAAGCTCTCCTGCGAACCTAGGAGAGCTTCTGTAAAGTTTGGAAGGTAGGAGACGAGATACTGGCAGAAGTAAAGCTGTGAGTACCGGGCGTGAGTCGTGCTTCGGTAGCTCAGATGGTAGAGCACTTGCCCGCGAAAGGCAAAGGTCCCGAATTCGAGTCTCGGTCGGGCACACAGTTTTAATCTGCCAGGAAGTTTCATATCAGCGCACACTCCGCTGCAGAGTGAAAATCTCATTCTGGAAACATCCCCCAGGCTGTGGCTAAGCCATGTCTCCGCTATATCCTTTCTTTCAGGAGTGCTAGTTCTGCAAGGTTCGCAGGAGAGCTTCTGTAAAGTTTGGAAGGTAGGAGACGAGATACTGGCAGAATTAAAGCTGTGAGTACCGGGCGTGAGTCGTGCTTCGGTAGCTCAAATGGTAGAGCACTTGCCCGCGATAGGCGAAGGTCCCGAGTTCGAGTCTCGGTCGGGCACACAGTTTTAATCTGCCAGGAAGTTTTACACCTGATGTCACTTTTGCAAATCAAGCCACAAATTTTCGGTGGAAAAGACTGGAGGATTAGACACACCATTGCTTGCAACAACCACAGATCAGTATTTCAGTTACTACGTTTATCTGCAACAAATGAGCAGTTTTCAGTAGCGACATAGTGTCATAGGATCTTGGTGCTCTTGATTTACTTGCAGAACAGCGCACCGACTGGATTACAGATGAAAAATTTAAAAGTTGCGACTTTGATCCATGTAAGAATTATCTTCATTCCTAGAAATAAAAAAGAAATTGTATGTCATCCTTGGCTAGTGGGTACGTTCAGCCAGCTAATTGGAAAAGCTTTTCTTTCGCGAAGTGTGAGAGCTGTGTCCTAAATGTATTTGCTGAGTGTGGTTGACTATAATGTGCATGTGCGCGTGTGTGTATATGAGAGAGAGAGAGATAGATACATATGAAAGAAAGGAGAGGCCAAACGAACCACCGAGCTTAACGTCCTCATCCCACGGGCGGATCACCTTCGACAGTTGCGCACGATACACTGCTTCGATGTTTGGAGTTTAATGCAGGACATTTACGCGGAGTCTGTTGATCATGAACTGTACAGTGCCATCTCTCCTCACTTTACCGTCCAGATATCGGTAGTGAAAATTTCTTCCGCCACGAGGATTCGGGCGGACTATTTCGGAGTCGAACACCTGGGCACAGCTGTGAGTTAGCAGACTCATCAGCGGCGGAGCGTTTTCTTCAGACTTGAAGGTGGCTACAACGAAAATAAGTAGATCAGTTTATATTTTCAACTTTGCGGCGTATGTTATCCTTACCTTCATCGAAGACTGAAACCAATAAATAAAATTTGTGATGCAATCAGGTTCAGAAAACAATGCAAATACGTGTTGAAATAATTTTTGAAACACTTATGGAACTGGAATGTTAAACCACGAAGCGCCAGTTATCAAACTTTCATTCCATTCGTAATTAATGTCCGTCACCATCATCACTATGACGACGTGGCATCCAGTCAGACAACCTCTGAATTTCATCTTCAGAAATTTCTTACTTTGCCTAAAATATATGCCGTGTCAGTTGATGAAAATTGCTGGCTGGATGCCGGTATGAAAGTATGTATCTACCCGTAACATCTCAAGCATGTTCTGTGGGTGCCAAATCAGAGGCCAGCAGGCCAATCAAGGATCCATACATTACTCAAGGCGTTTGTGGTTTTAAGTGCAGTGTAGGACCTTGCATTATCGTACTAGAATTTACCATTACCCTGGTCTTGAAGGGTACGACAACAGAGTTTACCATTCTTGCTATAAACTGGCGCGAATTCAACCTCTACATCTACATATATACTTCGCAAAGTCACCGTACGGTGCGTGGCGGAAGATATACTACCATTAGTCGTTTCCTTTTCTGCTCCACTCACAAATAGAGCGAGGAAAAACGCTTGTCTGTATGCCTCCATACGAGCACTAATTTTGCGTTGCTTACCTAGGTGGGCCGTACGCGCAATGTATGTTGGCGGCAGTAGAATCGTTCGGCACTCAGCTTCAAATGCCGGCACTGCAAATTTTCTCGGGTATGTCCCACGAAAAGAACGTCGTCTTCCCTCCAGATATTCTCATTTGGAGTTGGCGAAGCATGTCTGTAATATTCATGTGTTGACCGGACGTACTGTAAAGAATCTAACAGCATGCCTTTGAAGTGCTTCTATGCCTTCCTTTAATCCGACCTGGTGAGGATCCCAAACACTCGAGCAATACTTAAGAATGGATCGCACTAGCGTTCTTCACAGATGAGCAACCATGTCCTAAAATTCTTTCAATAAACTGAACTCGATCGTTCACCTTCCTTAGCACAATCCTCACATGCGTGTTCCATTTCATATCGCATTGAAATGTTACGCCCTGGCGTTTAAACAACTGGTGCTGTATTGGAACATTACAGATTTGTTTTTCCTACTCATCCGCATTAAGTTACATTTTTCTACATTTGGAGCCTCCCTTGAACAGTTACCAATTCAGTCCTGTTTATGGTTACAGGAGGTGGAGGAGGGGTATGCGTTTCGAGAAGCGCTGCTTCCGATGATCTTTTACCAGGTCGCCTACACCGTCGATCTGTCCGCCCCAAACAGAAGCGAAACTGAGTGTTGAACAATACAGAATGCCATTCAGTGTCCCAGTTGACTCGAGCTCTCCAACATGGAAGTTGTGTGTGGTGTGGTGTAATGGTTAGTCGACGCGTGGTAACTCGATATCCCAACCCAGCTTCCAGTAATTTGTTCCTGACGGCTTGTGATGACACAACAGCCTGTAACCGCTGCCATATTTCAGCCGTTGTCAACTATCTACTCGACAGAGCCATTCGAACAATCCTACGATCTTTCCATGGTGTAATCCTTCTCGAACCCGTGCCTACTGTTCTTTCCACACTGTTTTCCTGAATCCATGTCGTTACCATTCATTCTGAAATCATTGCACTGCGGTTACTTGTCTTTGTGAACTGTCGATATGATGCTCATATGTCCCTTGTGCCAATTATTAGAGCTTTCTCAAAGTTCAAAACGGGGATATAAAATGAACGTGCATATCCTCTGGACGTGCTGTATTGCGCTCTCCACGTCAAAAGTTCCAGTAACGTTAGACATAGCGTTAGAGTTCATGTATTCAAACCGTTCTTTATCTGTGATATATATATACTGAAAACAAACTCCCTTAAGGCTGAAATAATAGAGGACATAGTAATGGTTCCATTCCGGCTATTGCTTCATTTGTAATATATCCGGTTATTAGCGGCGGACTTCACAGTGCCGAAAGTAGTAACATAAACATGCAAGCGTCAGAGTTAAACTGTCGGGGATGATAATATTAGTGATTCTCAACAACACATTTCATATGGACATATGCTCTATTCTGAACGATTTCCGAGATAGGACACGTTTAATGTACATTGTTATTTATTTTCTCTATCATTCAAACACTGTCGTCGTTTATAACGTACGACAGTAGTGCAAAGGAAATTGAGAGGAAAAATTTGATCCAGGACACTTGCAGTGTATCAAATCGGGAAACTGCCTTAAACTGGTCTACAAAAGCTATCTAAGCCACAGCACAAGTGCATCACGCGAGATCTCAAATATTCTCTCGCTCTCTTCGCGCAGACTGTTAGTCGTACAGAAAAACTGATCAGGACCTATTTTGTAGGAAATTTAATGTTTAACTTTTTACTGCTGAATTGTGTGGTTTTCAGAGGTATTGAAGAGAAACGTACAAAAGTGAAGCTTCTGTGACTGAAACCATTCGGTATAGGGCATATGTCCATATGAAGTTTTTTATTCAGGGTGACTGATACTATCACTCCCCGAAGCATGTACCTTTCTTCCTCACTTACCCTGTATAATACAACGTTAATGAAGTAAATACATCTTAATGAAGCAATAGCCGAAGTGGAACTGTTGCATAGTCCTGGAATAAGTTTGCGGCTGTGGTACCTTACATCTGCATCTACAACCATACTCCGCAAGCCACCTGACGGTGTGTGGCGGAGGGTACCTTGAGTACCTCAATCGGTTCTCCTTTCTATTCCAGTCTCGTATTGTTCGTGGAAAGAAGGATTGTCGGTATGCCTATCTGTGGGCTCTAATCTCTCTCATTTTATGCTCATGGTCTCTTTGTGAGATATACGTAGGAGGGAGCAATATACGGCTTGACTCCTCGGTGAAGGTATGTTCTCGAAACTTCAACAAAAGCCCGTACCGAGCTACTGAGCGTCTCTCTTGCAGAGTCTTCCACTGGAGTTTATCTATCATCTCCGTAACGCTTTCGCGATTACTTAATGATCCTGTAACGAAGGGCGCTGCTCACCGTTGGATCTTCTCTATCTCTTCTATCAACCCTATCTGCTACGGATCCCACACTGCTGAGCGGTATTCCAAGCAGTGGGCGAACAAGCGTACTGTAACCTACTTCTTTGTTTTCGGATTGCATTTCCTTAGGATTCTTCCAATGAATCTCAGTCTGGCATCCGCTTTACCGACGATCAACTTTATATGATCATTCCATTTTAAATCACTCCTAATGCGTACTCCCAGATAATTTATGGAATTAACTGCTTCCAGTTGCTGACCTGCTATTTTGTAGCGAAATGATAAGGGATCTTTCTTTCTATGTATTCGCAGCACATTACACTTGTCTACATTGAGATTCAATTGCTATTCCCTGCACCATGCGTCAATTCTCTGCAGATCCTCCTGCATTTCAGTACAATTTTCCATTGTTACAACCTCTCGATATACCACAGCATCATCCGCAAAAAGCCTCAGTGAACTTCCGATGTCATCCACAAGGTCATTTATGTATATTGTGAATAGCAACGGTCCTACCACACTCCCCTGCGGCACACCTGAGATCACTCTTACTTCGGAAGACTTCTCTCCATTGAGAATGACACGCTGCGTTCTGTTATCAAGGAACTCTTCAATCCAATCACACAATTGGTCTGATAGTCCATATGCTCTTACTTTGTTCATTAGACGAGTGTGGGGAACTGTATCGAACGCCTTGCGGAAGTCAAGAAACACGGCATCTACCTGGGAACCCGTGTCTATGGCCCTCTGAGTCTCGTGGACGAATAGCGCGAGATGGGTTTCACACGATCGTCTTTTTCGAAACCCATGCTGATTCCTACTGAGTAGATTTCTAGTCTCCAGAAAAGTCATTATACTCGAACATAATACGTGTTCCAAAATTCTACAACTGATCGACGTTAGAGGTATAGGTTTATAGTTCTGCACATCTGTTCGACGTCCCTTCTTGAAAACGGGGATGGCCTGTGCCCTTTTCCAATCCTTTGGAACGCTACGCTCAAAGTGTAAAATCAAACTGGTATCTCATCAGGTCCAGCGGCCTTTCCTCTTTTGAGCGATTTTAATTGTTTTTCTATCCTCTGTCATCTATTTCGATATCTACCGTTTTGTCATCTGTGCGACGATCTAGAGAAGGAACTACAGTGCAGTCTTCCTCTGTGAAACAGCTTTGGAAAAAGACATTTAGTATTTCGGCCTTTAGTCTGTCATCCTCTGTTTCAGTACCATTTTGGTCACAGAGTGTCTGGACATTTTGTTTTGATACACCTAACGCTTTGACATAAGACCAAAATTTCTTAGGATTTTCTGCCAAGTCAGTACATAGAACTTCACTTTCGAATTCGTTGAGCGCCTCTCGCATAGCCCTCCTCACACTACATTTCGCTTCGCTTAATTTTTGTTTGTCTGCAAGGCTTTGGCTATGTTTATGTTTGCTGTGAAGTTCCCTTTGTTTCTCTAAATGAAGAGAATAACTCAGAAGCATTGAAATACTGTAGTAGTGTATCAGTTTGCTAGTGTTAGGTCAAAGTGTTGTTTCTGTAACACTTTCTCTCTCTCTCTCTCTCTCTCTCATATACGAGTGAGTCTGTAAAACGTTTCAAACTGCAATAATAATTCGACGCGGAAGGTAGGAAATTAAGTTGAACAGATTGTAATGAGTCTCGCTCTCAGCAGTCTCATAACCAGAGCGTGTTGCTGCAAAGTGCTGTTAAGGCGCGGACGAGGTGGCGGCGCCGCGCCTAGCAGACAGCTGGTCTGCTCGCGGCCAAGGTCAGTGATAGTTTACGAGCGCCGGAACACGTGAAGGCTCTCCTCTCCGTCTGCTGGCCTTCGGCTCCTCTTCCCGCAGACCTGCCAACTAATGGCGCTTTCGCGTGGTCTCCGCACCCTAATCATTTCATGCCAGTCGCCGTGTGAAACCTACAAGCACAACGAACGCCTGGCCAAGATTACGTTTTCATTTACGGTGCTTTACTTACTTCATACGATTTGAAACGAGACTCGTCCGACCAGGCAACATGTTTCCAATCATCAACAGGCCATTGTCGGTGTTGACGGGCCTAGGAGAGGCGTAAAGCTTTGTGTCGTGCAGTCACCAAGGGTACACGAATTGGCATTCGGCTCCGAAAGCCCATATCGATGATGTTTCGCTGAATGGCTCGCATGCTGACACTTATTGATGGCCCATAATTGAAACCTGCAGCAATTTGCGCAAGGTTACAGCTCTGTCACGTTGAACGATTCTCTTCAGTCGCCGTTGCTCCCGTTCTTGCACGATCCTTTTCCGGTCGCAGAGATGGAGATTTGATGTTACCGGATTCCTGAGATTCGCGGTACACTCGTGAAATGATCGTACGGGAAAATCACCATTTCATCGCTACGTCCGTGATACTGTGTCCCATCGCTCGTGCGCCGACTATAACACCACGTTCAAACACTCTTAAATCTTGATACCCTGCCATTGTAGCAGCAGTAACCGATCTAACAAGTGCGCCACTCTCTTGTTGCCTTATATAAGCGTTGCCGACCGCAGCGCCGTATCCTGCCTGTTTACATATCTCTGTATTTGAGTACGCATGCCTAATCAGTTTCTTTGGCGCTTCAGTGTATACTGGCCTATATAAGACTGGGATATCCGTTTTTATCCCAGTGTCGAGTTAATATTCTTTTATTAGATGTTCTGCGTATGCGGACTTGAGTATATTCACTGTTCAATGTCCTTGTATGTTATTTGTACCTGACGTCAACCTAGTATGTTCAGAGTTGTATCTGTTACATGTAAATTCATATACTTGTCAACTGTTGTATTTATTTTTCTCTTCTGTCACAGTTTTTAGCTTTTGTATTGTCCTGTTTGCCTTGAAAGATATGTTAATTTTATGGTTTTTTAAGCTGTTAACCAACCATGTGTGTGAGTTGGCGTCCGTATGTTGCGGTATGCCGTTTTGTGTCGAGGGATGTGTTTTCTGCTGTGAATGTGCGTTGGGTGTTGTTATGTGTGTATCTAAATTATTTTTAGTTTTGCTGTCTTCTGTCCGTATTTTCCTTTTAATGGCGTCATGTACTTCGTGTAGTATGTTGCTGTTGTACCCATTGTTTTCTACTACGTTGATTGGCTGGTTCAAATGGCTCTGAGCACTATGGGACTTAACATCTGTGGTCATCAGTCCCCTAGAACTTAGAACTACTTAAACCTAACTAACCTAAGGACATCACACACATCCATGCCCGAGGCAGGATTCGAACCTGCGACCGTAGCGGTCACGCGGTTCCAGACTGAAGGGCCTAGAACCGCACGGCCACAAAGCCGGCTGCTACGTTGATGATCATGTTTAGTTCTTCTCTATGCAGAACATGTAACGAAAGAAAATAACCATCATACTGGTAGGAAAACAGACATGGCTGACTTGCGCCGTAACAACAAAAGAAATGGAATGCTTTCTCTACGGGAAGAATGTTTCATATGTAAGATCAATACTCAATGACCAAAAACCCAATAACATGGTTACTGCTGATGAGTAGTTGCTGTTGCTAACAGCATCCCATACGAGCAAACGAGTTGGGTCTTTTCCTGTGGTTTCTCGTGCTTTAGTTATATGGACTAAGCACGACTCTGTTTAAAGAGAATAGCTCGATGTAATCATGGAGCCGAGCCCCGCATATAACTCGCTGCAAAAAATAACCTGCAGCCGTGATCCTGCAGTCAAATAGTATGTGCACAGTCTATAATTGCGAGTTAATAAAATACGCTGAAATACAAAATAAAAGTTCGATGAACAATTTATTAACAAGACTTCTGTAACTGATGTAGACTGTAGAGATTTGTGTTGAATAATTTTCATTCAGGAAAGGACGGGAAGTGGTCCTACGATATTCAGCTAAAATACAGACAAAAAGGCAATGAAGTTACGTCGAGAGCGTTACGAGAAAGACAACAACATCCCCAAACTAAATACTTATCAAAGCTACGCGAAAACTAAGACCTTTTCGGTGCCCCAGTGCACGAAATATTCACAACCTCAAAACAGTTCGGAGTTCAACATGATGATTCACAAATTAACACACGCGATACAAAGAATAGTAACTCATACCCTGTGTATTCTCAGGTCCTTAATACAAACGGAAATAGTTAGTCCTGTTCTGGAGCACATTCAGACCTCTCGAAGTATAAAGTTTCTTGAGAAGTTAAAAGTATCCTAGCGGCCGTTAACCGCCCAGAACCAATCACTTAGACAACGAAATTGCGTCCGTTTCTCTAGATAGGTCTGCCTTCTTCCACAACTCGCGTGAAAGTGCCCACTATCGGTCCCATGACCTCTTCACTCGAAAAGTTCAGTCTGCACTTGACTCCCGTAGTGTTCCACTACCGTTTGCTTTCCCATTGGTTGAAGGCAATCCCCGCCAAAAATACATCGTCCTTAGACTCTGCAGACAAGAAGTAAAGGTTTGTCCATAAATAAATAAGCCAGTATTCTTGCGAAAGTGCTCTCGCGTTAAACGACTGCAGATTGACCTTATACATTGTTCAAACAATTATTGAGGCCTGCTTGACGTAAGCGTTTTTTAGTTCTCTGTTCAATTGCGGTGTCCGGTAACACATGCAACTGACCACTTTTAAATTAGCACAGTGTGTTTTAATAGCACTTGGAATCAACATTTAAATAAAGTTACTGGAAAATCAGTGAACTGTTCATTAATTGAAACACAAGTATCATGACAAAATATGACGTATTGATGCTGTGCTCATTTGCTGTGTGATCGTGGCGGATGAGATGTTGTGACATAAATTTGTATAATGAAACATATAAAAGACGTCATAAATCAATAAAGGAAATATATATACATAGCTTTCAGGTATGATAGCTATAGTGCAGTGCTATCGTCTGAGATAACATTTGTTGAACTCGCATGAAGGGATTAGAAGTTGTTAATTCAGAGGCTGATTGTGAAAACGTTTATTCACTGACGTAGTTTTATAGATATTGAAATACTGTTGTCTCATTGGATGTGCCTCATTTTTATTAAGTCGCGGATGTATTCAGATTTGCATTAATATTTGACTGAGTTACTGTCGAACCTCAAAGAGCTGTAACTTGGCTGTCTTTAAGATTCTCTGACACTCCGCCATTTCTGGGAGCATCTCCTGCACAAAGACCATGCGAGTAGAAGCTGTCAGAATTCCCAAATTCGGAATTTTCCCATTTCCGGCGACGCTGCAAGTCTTTCTACTTCAACTCGTGCGCGCAATACACCACGAGCCACGTTCTATCCAACACAATCCCACTCAGCTCTCATCCTCTATAGCTCCTGAAGCGTGTGAACAAGAAACATGCAGTGTGCTACAGGATGGGCTATGCGCAGAGAAATGTTTAAATGTGACATATCAGTTGGAAGAAATGTGTACTATGTGCGTTTTGTACAAACAGAAAAAGAAATGTAGACATGAATAGAACATCAAATAGAATGTAAGCGAAAAAAGAACACGACGATAGCCTGTAGTTGTAAACAGAAATCGTTAGATTTAAATGAACTGCCGTGAGTCAGTACAGATCTCTTATCGAAATATGTGTAATTAAATAACTTCTTATTATAGACCAGTGAAGATGAAGATGCGTAGCATGGATGGGCGAAACATGTTTGGTACTCGCAAATAAATTCAGTAGCAGAAGACGGAATTTTTCTTATTTGTATAACAAAGCAAAAGCAGCTGAGGAAAAATGCCTTTAAATATTAACAAAACAAGCATATTTTCCGCCCAAGATTTGGAACTGAAACAGGAGAGGGAGCGAAGTGACAGTAGTACACAAAGTTCCCTGTGCCACAGATTGTGGCGTGGTTTGTAATAAACGAATAGACACCATTTCAGGTTATAAAGGATTGACGTGTAAGTCTGTTTACGTCACGAGTAAACAGAAATGACGCATGGTAGTGCTATTTAACGTCATTACACAGCAGACGAGGCCTACGAGAAAGACAGGCCGCGGCGTGTACGTCACGAAGGTAGTCCTGCGCTCGCTCGCTCAAATCAGCAGACAAACTACGTTTCTACACCTGTTAACTCGTAACTAGGCGTGTCCGCACAAATGAAAACTGAATCTTCCACTGGAATCCGCTAATATGGAATACTATAATTATGGGAAGTCCATGGGGCTACTTATAATTTGTCATGGCTGTACTGGCGCTCAGTCCGCAGCTCGTGGTCGTGCGGTAGCGTTCTCGCTTCCCGCGCCCGGGGTCCCGGGTTCGATTCCCGGCGGGGTCAGCGATTTTCTCTGCCTCGTGATGACTGGGTGTTGTGTGATGTCCTTAGGTTAGCTAGGTTTAAGTAGTTCTAAGTTCTAGGGGACTGATGAACATAGATGTTAAGTCCCATAGTGCTCAGAGCCATTTGAACCATTTTTGAACTGTCGTACAACAAAATAAAACCATGCTAAAATTATCAGTTGCATAAGGCACCACTTCCAGGATGAAATGACTACTGTTAAGCAGAAGAGACGAAATGCTATAAACAAGCCGTTATACCATTTATATCGAGTATTGATTTTAAATTAAATTCTGCTGTAGTACTGTTGATCAGTAAGACTTCATAATAGCAGATTCCAGTGAAAGATTCAATTCTCGGTAGTACTTGCACGCCCAGCTGCTTGTTAACAGGTTTAGAAACGCATTTTGTGTGCTGAACTGAGCGAGCGAGCGAGTTCAGGACTACCTTCGTGACGTACGCGCCGCGGCCTGTCTTTCTCGTGGGCCTCGACAGCAGACGACAATAGTGTAGGAAACTATTGTCGCCACCTGGTGGAAACATAGGGGGCAGAAGGTGGGAACAGAATTTCCATGTGGATAGAACGTTTGCTGTGCCAAGTAGACGGCGTACTTAAGAACATTATACGGTATTTGATACTGTCTGGAACTTGGAGCTTGGGCCTCTACTTCCAGTTGCGATATTTCAGAGTCAGCTGTGTTTTTTGGCGGTAAGCTGATTTTTAATGGATGTTTTTATTATTTTTCCGAAACTTCCTTCTTATCAAGGTTTCAAGCAGGCCTCATTTTGAGAAGCAAATTACTGAACTTGTCCCGGTTGCATTACGGACCGGCGAGGTGAGGTGGGTTGCAGCTGCCGTGTCAACAGCGTCCGTTTTTAATGAGACATCGACCCAGCTAAATGAAGGAGCTGCGTCGCCTCGCCTCGCCTCGCCTCGCCTCCTCTCGTCCCGACCCCGTGCCGTATCGCCCCGGACCCGCCCCACTTCTACTGCACGCCGCTCCGCGCTCATTTCATGCCGATTAGCTGCCACTTAGCGAGATAGGCTATTAAGCGACCTGCAACTGCGAACGCAATATACTCCGATAAGCAGGGCGCCGTCAGCACGCATGTGATTAATAGTCCAAGATGTGACGTCGGGACCCGTCTGGATTGGCACAACTTAAATCTCTGACGTAAGTACCCAGGAACCACGTCACTCTTCTTTCAAAGTGGTTTTAGCTCGAGCCTCTTGAAGCAAAGTGTTGGTTCTACCATTCTTCGTCAATAATCGGCCTCTCAGTAATTCAGTTTGCCTCGTGAGTGTACAAGATGTTGACAAATTATTGATTCATTTTAATATAGGAAGGTACGAACGTTGGCACCAGCCCAGAGAAGTCATGTAACACTACACCTACATTCATAGTGAGCAATCCATGGTTGATGGTTCTGTGTACTATTATTGGCCTCTGTCTTTCTTGTTCCACGCGCATATGGAGCGAGGGAAAACTGATTTCCTGTGTGCCTCTGTACAACGTCTGTTCTCCCTTAATTCGTTCTTACGGCTTCCATCTCTCCCTTTAATCCACCTAGTGGAATACCCAAACACTCGAGCAGTACACAAGCGTACGTCGCACCAGTGTTCTGTGCATTTCACTTTCCCAGAACACACTCGGGGAACCGTAGTCTGCCATTTACCTTCCCTACATCTGAATTTGTGCGCAACTTCCCTTTCACGTCCATTCTCTAGGTTATTCAAACATGTTTAACTGACGTGACTGATCAGACGGATACCATATTGTGTTCGAAAATTACATGAATGGTTCTCTTACCAATCCGCGTTAAATTATATTTATCCACGATTAAAGTAATATGCCATTCGTCGCAAAATAGCAATATTGTCGAAGTCATCGTGAATATGCCGACATTCATTCATCGGACGACACTTTCCCATATACAACAGAGACAGCAAATCGTCTCAAGATTTTTTGCCCACCATATGCAACAGATTGTTTGTCTCCTCCTCTGGGCAGGTGTCGACCGAACGTTCTCGTATTTCCCATCTCCTGTGCGTCTTCTTTAATTTGCTGCTCCAGATCATCTTCTTCCTGTTTCTCTCATCCGAGCCATCTCTCCTTCGACGACTCTACGTTGAGGCAATTTCTTCTCAATGTATATCCTAGTCTAGAGTTTCTGGCTATTAGGATTTCCGCTAGTTTCCTTTCTACTCCTATTCTTAGAACTACATATTTATTTGTCTTTCAGTCAATCTATTTCAATTTTAGCATTTTTCTCCTCAACCACATTTCAGAACCATCCGAGTATTTTTCCTTTTTGTTCTGCGCTATCAATAATTCGCTGCTATATTGTGCAACATTCCAGATAAGACACTTGGCGAACATCATAGTTAATTATATCAGAATTCTTAATGCTGTCAATAAAACTTTCATTTTTTCAAAGACTCTTTTATCCATAGATATTCTACTTCGCATTTCTTCAACATAGCTTCCATTTCCTGTCACCAAAATTCCTAAGTGCCTAAAAGATTTTCTTTCTTTCCAATGATATTTTAACAGACTCATTATCCTGTCGCTAATATTATTCAGTTTGGTCTATTTTCTTTTCATTCATTCATTCTCATCCCTTATTCTTTTTCTCACATTCACAATCCTCTCCATCACAAATTTTAGTTCTCCCTCTCAGACAGCCAGTACCGTTTGATAACCTGTTTACTTCTATTATGTTTATTTTTAATAATAATTTCATGTTAGTTTCTCAGCGTAAATATTGAAAAGCGTTGGCGACAAATAACGCCCATGCCTAACATCACCTCCAATACGTATCTCATATGTTTTCTGATCATCAATCCTTACTAACATCATCTATCTTGCGTCGAGTTCCTGTATAAGTTTTCTATACATCCAGTTTACACCAGCATCTTCAAGATCTTCAGGCGTGTACTGTGGTACACTCTGTCAAACGCATTTTCCCAGTCAACAAAACAAATGTACATATCCCTTTTAACTTACAACACTTTTTTGTACATTCATATTCAAACATCCAGTAGCATCTCGTGTGCTGTCTTCTTTTCTGAATTCAGAGTGATCTTCCTCCATGTTTTTCTCATTTTTTCCCTTCAGTGTTCTGGTTGGACGGCTTTTGTGTCGTGTGAAATTATTTGTTCTGTAATCGTTGTTTTCTTCGGGCTTGTACGTCCTAGGTAATGGGCTTAGAATAGTTTCAAGCGAACCCTTGCCATATATTTTGTTGATAAAGTTGATCAGTCTGGATATTGATTCAGTTCTCAAAGCCTACGATCTTCAGACTGTTACTTTCTCCTTTCTCAGATACGTAATGACGTTCTCCGCTTCACATCTCAATTTCTTCACTGGCCATTTCGTTCTATTCCAATATATGCTCCAGTCTTAGTCGTGTGTGATCTCCTTGTGCTTCATATAGTTAGACTTAATCCGTTTCCAATTCCTCAGTCTTGTCACACTAATTTTTCCTCCTTCCCCCTCTCATCTTGATCACTTTTTCTTAGTTATTCGGCTTTCCGTACTTTTTCCCTTCTATAGAACGAACGGTCATTCTTCCATTTCCTGCATTCTTCGATTCATGTTACATACTTCGTGTAATGCATTCTCTCCTTTTCTTTCTCTCCTTTCCCCCTTCCCCTCCTTCAGTATCTCCTCCTAAAGCTTTCATAGAATTGTAGTTTTAATCGTATTGTTTACGTACATAAAGAAAGGAACGGTTTCTTCATAGTTCTTTGGGGCATTCCTGTCATTACCATTATCTCTCGCAGTATGGTAAGAACAGTTGTGGATTGTTAAATGAGATACTCGAATGTTCGTATGTTTGATTCACTGCATGCCATGACTGTATGGACAGTAACAGCAGTCCTTGCGACTAGGTAGAATAACAATTTCATACACGGCCTATTCGGTTAGGTGCACGCGTATTAGTTTGTCACAGTTTTCTACTGAGGATACTTGCACAACTGTCCCGATAATCCTCGTTTTATCATTTCCGATTATCATTACTTTATTGGGCAGTAGAGGCTCTGCATGCTTGACGAGTTTCCGTTTACGTAACTAGTCTCAACTAATGAAGGCCCGACTACGAGAGTGCAGGCTTAACTGTCGGGGAGTGCAGAGAACTATCTCAAGGAACTCATTACACGGCTAACCAGCTCACGCACTCCCAGAGCGTAGAAAACTCTTACGTGTATATACACGCCCCCTTCGAATGAAATAGTAAAGGCAGCTCTAATGACGTTATTAGAGCTCAGTTGCGTCAGTGTAAGTTGATGGCTGACAGTTGAGGAGGATGGGCGCGGCAGCTGCGCGGGCGTGCCTCAACGAATAACGTAACGCTATTTTGTAAACGCCATTTTGGCAACGCCTCGGTGTAGTGCGTTGCAATTGAAAGCTTGCACCAGTGCTGAGAACTGCCGGGGATCTTCGCACGCCGTCTCGTCTAAACTTCAACGAAGTTAAATTCTCTAAATTAAATGCTATCGCAAGCGCACAATATTCTCACAAATGTATCTTCACTATTTCTAATTATCTGGCTAACCTCTTTGCCAAGCTGCGCTTACTGGAAGGATTACCGTCTTGCGGGTTTCTTGAAAACTTTTGTCAGTTGCGACCATCTAATTTCTGAAGAACATTGAAAGTTAGATTATTGAGACACTAAGAATCAGTTTGGCCGAAATGGATTCATTCATCTGCCGTTGTGGGTAACCGGATCAGAGAGGAGTAACTGCCTCAGAGCTCTCGTATCGCTCCTTCTAACTCCGGCTTCTGGAACTCCCGCTGGAATTCCAAAGTTGCTCCGTAGGTCGTTCGGCAGCTGCTGAGAGGCGAATATCAATTTGGCGGTTCGAGGCGGCACATTTACCTCAACCCTTAACCACCTTCGGCCCAGTGGAGCGCTTTTTGGAGGTGTGAAAATGCATAAAAACGACCATGTAACACTGCTGTTTGGATGTAGTACTGATTTTTATTACTGAATACAAAATTACAACATGCAGAATTTAATCGAGGGCCCCACTTAGCGTTTGCTGACGTGGAAAACCCATTTGAAAAAGTTCGTAGAGACAAACTGTGGAGCATAATGGACAGACGATATCTGCTCCATTTAATAGACACCTGAAGAGGCCTAAACGATAATTCAACAGTCACGTTAGATATAAATGGAGAGCTCGCAGCACCTTTCTTCACAAAGCAAGGGGTCAGACAAGGTTGTAGCTTTTCACCTACGCTTATCCGTCGTATCTGGATCGACATATGTTCTGTAGGGGACAGATGTAACGATCTTGCTAGCCACGGGAGTACCGCAACGTTACGCGGGCAGCTCATAGATACACATCCCATATGTAGACGAAGATTGTCCTGTTGAAAAATTACTCTGCGATACTGTTGTATGACGATCTAGGATGCAGGTGATAAACCACTGTGCCGTCAGAGCTCTCTCAATCACAATCAGCCATGACCTGAAGTCATACCCGATGGCTCCGCGCTCCACGACGCAAGGAGTAACACCTCTGTGCCTCTTCAATACGGAAGAATGGAACCTCTCCCCACGTCGCCGCTATACTCTCTGACGACAGTTATCCAAGGTAGATTGTACGCTGAACACAATGCGACGCCATTCACCAACAGTCGGTGCACGAATCGAAACGCAGCTGTTTATGTTGTTGTGTTAGCGGCAGCCTACCCATCAGACGATGGTTGCTAGTCAGATGCAGATCAGTGGTCGGGGATGACACAGAACGTTGCAGGCAGACAAATACTTGTTCCCTGATGTGAAGGGGTTACGATGTGCTCGGTTCACGATACGGCGATCCTCTCTTGCAGTGGAGAGACATGGGTGATCAGAACGTTGACGACGAGTAACCATGTCCATACCTCCCCATACAGTCTAACATCTGGCCAGTATCAGAAGCGAACATGCCATAAATCTGGATATTGCACGATTCGACCAGCTGGCCAAATGGAGATCCACAATGACGCCCCTTTCAAAATATGTACGATGCTGATAACACTGTCTCATACAAGTACGCCGCGTCTCCGTGTCCTCCACAGCGATAACTCCGTATTTGACGTTAACGACCCTCACATAGACGATTTACTGCGTGAATGGAAAACGAAGCTTCATGCAAGCGTTAGAATAGGCAAATAGGTTACTCTGACTTGGGTTTTACATGCAGACGATGTCATAATTTCCACACAGAAAGAGAATGGAATTTTCTTTCTAAGCAAAGTAGCCGAAGACTATAATATGATTAGACCCACAAAGAAAACTAAAATAATGGCTTTTATAGGGGAAGACCCCCATAAGATCAAAAATAGCGCTGAACAACACAGTACTAGACACGGTCAGCTATTTTAATTACCTGGAATGTGATATCACTTAAGAGTTTGACAAAGACATGAACAAGAAAATGGCAAAATTTGGAAACGTTAAGACAGTACTTTTGAAACAGGACACACGAAGTGAGGCCAATGAGGTGTTACAGAGTAATGGTGGTCTCCACACTACTATACGAAAGTGAGTCGAACATACACAAACGACCAGAATGTGAGATCCGGACAGCTGGAATGAGATTTCTTAAGACTATGAAAGGCCATACCAGACTAGGTAGATTAAGAAAATGTGACACGTTAGGAAGAAATTAAAGATATTTAAAATAAAAAAACAATTATAGACAGTAGAGGAGATTGAAATAGACATCACGACACAATGAAGAGTGGGAGACTACCTTGCAGAGTCAGAAATCATAATCCGATAGGTCAAAGAAGTCAGGGAAGGCCAAGGAAGAGATGGGCCCCGTAACAGGCAAAGACCTAATAGTTGAAGTTCAGAAGAAGAAGAAGAAGAAGAAAGACGTGATGATATTTTTAAAATGTAGTTCTCAGTAATTAAAAAGACCTATTTACAATAATAATTTATAGACATAGCCACAAGTCAAAATAATTAAAGGTACATTCTTCTTCAAACTTCCTTGTTGTAATTTAGTGTTGTGCAGGTCTCACTGATTTTAAAATCAGAAAGTATGCTCTACAGTGAATTGCACAGAAAACGATTTACACTACTCAGTGACCATACTCAGCGTCACGTAACATGCACTGTTGACACGTCTTTCTCGAGCACTTGAGACACTAATAGCGTTCTCCCTTTTTTCTTTTGGTTAACAAATGCGACATGTTTTCCTTCCATCCCTGCCCCAGGTCTTTGTGGAGACGTGGCACAGCTCGTGGAAATCGACCAGTGGAGAACCACAATTTTCGGTTTTGTTCGTGAATGTTTCACTCACTCGCCGAAGATTCGATCAGTTCTTTCACAAAAACTTTCATAAAGTTCGTGCTGATATGTTATTCCTTCTTCGAAGGACTGGAGAACAATATATACTTTGATGACTCACTCGTCACAGGCTCGAAGAAACGTACCCATGGGCAAGCATTGTGCACGACGGCTTGAACACTATTTACTACTTTTTAATCCACAATATCTACACTATCTTGTGTTATTTTCGGTTTCTATAATTGCTGGTTTTTCAGTTAATATGTCATCTTTACTTGAGGGATGCATTGTTGGTATGACAATTACCGCTCTCCATTTCTCTGGAGTGTGTGAAACCAACGGGATGTCTTTTGTGAACGCTCACAGCGTTGATCCAACTACATGTGTACGTGAAGGTGAGGGTAGTGCCGGAATTTTCTTTCGGTTCTTACGCGTGTCTTCATAGTCTAACCGTTTTTCCGCTGCACGTTCGCAGTCTAGTTTGAAACATACCAGTCGCCAGTAATACTATGTCGGTTACTGGTACTATTGGATTCCGCAGCCTCTGGACAATCTTAGAAGGAACAGGCTATTTCCTCTGGTCTAGGATAGTCTTGCTCCATCTGGATCTTTTCCACAGTAGAGACAAGCGTTGAATACTTAATTAGCCCTAGCGTCGGTGAGACACTGAAGTTTCTGGCCGACCTTCGCTGGTTTAGAAGGAATACACGTTTCGTGATGTAAAGATGCTTAACATTTTATCAACTGTAACGTTAGACCCTAGAGTATAGTTACTCTGAATATTCATTGAATTAATGTAACATATCATTGTCACCGACTTTTCCACCTATGATTAGTGAACATTGTCATCAGAGGTTGTCTAACAGGATTTGCGAGAATAACTGTGGCGACGGAGGACCTCGACAGGCACAAACCTCACTGCAGTGCAAATTCAGTATTTCTGAACTGTTTCCGCTCATATTATCTGATTTCTTTTATTTCGTGCCCATCAGCCAATTGTTTAATTTCAGCGAGCTTAGTTTAGTTCGTACAGTCCCTTTCCAAACGGTAAACGACACTTTTAAGACTCATTTTCCCCCAGTGATTCTATTCTCTGGGCGGATTTAAGGCCCAAGCGACACAAGTCGCTGCTTGGAGCGACAAGGTGAAGGATGCGCCCGGGGCAGCACAACTGTTACGATATCTATATACGAAGTATCACAAAATATTATCAGCGGCCGCTTGGGATCGTCAAGCTGAGAGTGGTGCCCAAGTACAAGATTTGTTCACAGTGCTCATCACAATTAGTAGCGAAAACTGCCACGGATGTAAGTGTACCTGGTAAGGGGGAGGGGGGAGGTCCTAGTGGCTCAGTTCGAAGCAGGACTCAACACTGAAGACAGTTGTACTCCACTCAATGAGATTCCAAGCCGGAGACGTGTCTGGAGACGCCTCAGACATTGTGGGATACCAACCTGACTGTCGCCTACCATACGATCCGAGAATCAGGATTGATGGTCCGAGATGCCGTTTCTTTTCATAGCAGGACCAGTTTCGTTGTCATCCGCGGCACTCTTACGGCACAGCGGTACGTCAATGGTCTTCTGCATTCCGTTTGGTTGCCCTTCATTGCGAACCAGTCTGGGCTTAAATTTCAACAAGATAACGCCTGCCCATATTGGGCCACACTTTCTATTGCTTGTAACTGCCAGACACTACCTAATCCAGCAACGTCGCCGGAACTCTCGCCCATTCAGAACACTTGGAGCATTACGAACCGTGCTCTCCAATCAGCTAGGGATTTTGCCGATATAAAGTGCCATTTAAGCACACTTTGGCACGATCTCCCTCTGGAGGACATCGAACAACTCGTGTCAGTCAATGCCAGGCCGAACAACTGCTTTTGAGGGGCCAGCGGTGGGCCACAGCGTTATTGACTTGCTCAGTTTGTGAAGCTCTTTATGTTGAATAAATAATTAAATTTTTCCGAAATTGTAATCCGTTGTTTGTCTATGCATGTAAATCACGTTTACTGATTTTTGTTGCATTCGGATAATTCTTTTGTGGTGCGTAGTTTTGTCTTACAGTGTATTTCTGAAGTCGGGATCAACCAAGCTACTTACTGCAGTAGACTTGAGGGAATCCAAAAGATGTTCCCCGGCGCGGACAAGAAATTATGGTTAGGCAGTTACCTGTTTTTCCCGACAAGTGTTGTAGATTAATGAGGGCGGATTTGTTCGGTAAAAAGAGCTGAGGAGCAGAGCATGCCGCCATTAGCTGGCTGGTGTTAATGTTGGATAAAAGTGATGGACTTCGCTAGTATTAATTCACTCCAATATAGTAGTTTCCATGCAAACTTTCATTGCACTTCTTCATGTTACTCTGTGCGGTGATCATATTCCAGTCTTGTGGTCGGATCTCGAAGTCTTTCCTGAAAAAAGTTAGATAGCAACAAGGCTTTGTTACTGACCTAGGAGTTGCGAGACGTGTAACAGCGTCTTACACGTCAAAGCGAGACTAGCGTCCCTCATTTAGAGTGATCGATAGTGTAGCACTGCAGAAAATTAATCCTGGTCCGCAAAAGAACGTTTCCCGATTACATCTGAGGAGCAGTACGTCGCGCGCTGCACATCACGAAGAGTGCGTGGATTGCGGCCGAAGGTGACTTCGCGCAAGACGACGACAGCTCCAACCCTCGGACAAAAGGAACGTTTACCATCATTCACAAATGAAAATCTGTCCGGCCTGCAGGCGTCGTTAGATAGCTTAACGGTTAAGGCGACTGCTGTTGAAAGTAATAAATCCGGGTTTTTGTTCATATCTGGCACAAAACATGTCAAACATGTTTACTTCGTTGCAGATTGTGCATTTCTGAATGATTTTCGTGGTTTTATTTTATGTCACTGAATGTTCGTTGATTTCATGTTGATTCATCCGAATGATCTCAGCGAATCTCAGTTAATAGCATAGTATGTTTATTAACAAAGGTGACATCCAAAAAAGTGATGTGTGTGTGTGTGTGTGTGTGTGTGTGTGTGTGTGTGTGTGTGTGTGAGGAGAGAGAGAGAGAGAGAGAGAGAGAGAGCAGAGTAGTATGTAGTATTCAAACATTATGAATCACCTCGAAGGGAACGATCTATTGATACGTAATCATCATGGTTTCAGAAAACATCGTTCTTGTGCAACACAGCTAGCTCTTTATTCGCACGAAGTAATGGCCGCTATCGACAGGGGATCTCAAGTTGATTCCGTATTTCTAGATTTCCGGAAAGCTTTTGACGCCGTTCCTCACAAGCGACTTCTAATCAAGCTGCGGGCCTATGGGGTATCGTCTCAGTTGTGCGACTGGATTCGTGATATCCTGTCAGGAAGGTCGCAGTTCGTAGTAATAGACGGCAAATCATCGAGTAAAACTGAAGAGATATCAGGTGTTCCCCAGTGAAGCGTCCTGGGACTTCTGCTGTTCCTGATCGATATAAATGACCTGGGTGACAATCTGAGCAGTTCTCTTAGGTTGTTCGTAGATGATGCTGTTATTTACCGTCTAGTAAGGTCATCCGAAGACCAGTATCAGTTGCAAAGCGATGTAGAAAAGATTGCTGTATGGTGTGGCAGGTAGCAGTTGACGCTAAATAATGAAAAGTGTGAGGTGATCCACATGAGTTCCAAAAGAAATCCGTTGGAATTCGATTACTCGATAAATGGTACAATTCTCAAGGCTGTCAATTCAACTAAGTACCTGGGTGTTAAAATTACGAACAACTTCAGTTGGAAAGACCACATAGATAATGTTGTGGGGAAGGCGAGCCAAAGGTTGCGTTTCATTGGCAGGACACTTAGAAGATGCAACAAGTCCACTAAAAAGACAGCTTACACTACACTCGTTCGTCCTCTGTTAGAATATTGCTGCGCGGTGTGGGATCCTTACCAGGTGGGATTGACGGAGGACATCGAAAGGGTGCAAAAAAGGGCAGCTCGTTTTGTATTATCACGTAAGAAGAGAGAGAGTGTGGCAGATATGATACACGAGTTGGGATCGAAGTCATTAAAGCAAAGACGTTTTTCGTCGCGGCGAGATCTGTTTACGAAATTTCAGTCACCAACTTTCTCTTCCGAATGCGAAAATATTTTGTTGAGCCCAACCTACATAGGTAGGAATGATCATCAAAATAAAATAAGAGAAATCAGAGTTCGAACAGAAGGGTTTAGGTGTTCGTTTTTCCCGCGCGCTGTTCGGGAGTGGAATGGTAGAGAGATAGTATGATTGTGGTTCGATGAACCCTCTGCCAAGCACTTAAATGTGAATTGCAGAGTAATCGTGTAGCTGTATTTTCAGCACTTAGATGAAGATGAATCTGTCGGACTTTTAGTATTGGGTAACAAAACGCGCTTGGACTAGAAGGCGATGCGCAATCGAGATTGTCATGGTGACACGGCCGCAACAGGCTGCGAGAATACTGGCGTGGCGGGCACCATTAGCAGTCGGCAATATGCGTGCGGCTGGCGGCGGGCGTTGCCCTGCCGGGAATGCGGCGCTCACCACTCCGCGTGCCTTTGTGGCGCCGCGCCGCAACGCGTCGGCATCAGCCGGCCGGAAGCGAACCCAGCGTTTGACGTTACGCCAGCGCTCGACTGCGCGTTAGGCACCCTGCACAGTGTCACACCGAGATGATCCCGAGCCCCTGGCGAAACTGCTTAACATGCCTCGCCTCCGCCCGTTAAAACTATCGTTCTGCAGTTTTTTCTATCCGTATTTACCAAATTTTATGATTCTGTTAATAGGTATTATTGAAAAATGTTACATAAATGAGCTGTACTGATGGAAAAAATGTTGCACAAAAGAAATTAAACGCATCGTTTATTAATAGACATTTAAGCCGTGAGTTTTCTGTGACTGTAACTTCGAGGTTAGTTATAATTTATTAATAATATTCCGTCTTCAGTCACAATATTTTCATTTTCTAATTACTATCCAACGAATTTCGAAACTAGAACTCGATATTCATGGGCTATAGGAACAAAATGGTCATTACATCTACTTCAGAAGTCATTATTATGTTACATCTCAACAGGTATAAATTACACACTTAGCAATGGAGCAGAAAATTGTAATGAACACTTTGAGCCGCTCTGTGGACTAACAACGGTGTCAAATATCGTATTGCAATGTAAGTGCGTAAAACTAAAATAGCTGTCATCCCTCTAACTAACATTTAATTTCTTATTTTATTTCGTCGCCGGCCGGAGTGGCCGAGCAATTCTGGGCGCTACAGTCTGGAACCGCGACCGCTACGGTCGCAGGTTCGAATCCTGCCTCGGGCATGGATGTATTTGACGTCCTTAGGTTGGTTAGGTTTAAGTAGTTCTAAGTCCTAGGGGACTGAGGTGCTAAGTCCTAGGGGACTGATCACCTCAGCAGTTAAGTCCCATAGTGCTCAGAGCCATTTGAACTATTTTTTATTTTGCCAATCTGCGTAAATAGAGATCATAGGAAATTCAGTACTTCTAGTACTGGCCAGTAAACATGTTAAATCAATCAAAATGTTCAGTGCAAATGAGGAAGCTTTTCACCAGTGCAGACGACGAATGAAATACACTCAACCACAGATAATATATTCCAACACTTAATTTCTGTAGCATTTTTCTCTTTACTCCCGCCTGAGACAGTTTTCTCGTCACCTCTAACAGTTACGTCGTGCTGTTCATGCTGTCACAAACCGAAGCACGTGCAATGCCTATTATGTCTATATAGCCCTTGAAAATGAAGTACTAGCTCAAAAACACTTTGTATCGTACCAACAAAATAAAAGTATAGTGACTGAAGACGGTATATTATTGATGAATATATACCTAACCTAATGTAATACTGTAGAAAATTAAATACAAATAGCACAAAATTTCTAAAAAAAGTGAAAGGAAAATAAAATCTGTATCTTATTGTTTGTGATAGCTACTTATGTGTACGTGGGGCAGATGCGACGAAACGAACTGTCCTGAGAGATTAGATGCAAAAGCTACCTGGGTTCAACGCGTATGATGAAATGTATTCGCATTTGCGAATACGAACAACGATCAGCTATATAAAGGAATAATAATTAAAATTCGTGCCGGACTGGGACTCGAACCCGGATTTCCCAAGTTACGCGAGCGATCGCGTTAACCGGTTGGCTATTCTTGCACGACTCACGGCCAGACTCAAACTTTTATATATATATCCTGCGTCACAACTTGTACACGTACACACCTTATATAATTCCGATACAGGAGAGGACATCTAGGTTGAAAGTCGCTGCCTGGTATCGACGGATAAAAACGACATAGCAATGCCCATGTTGTCCCAAGGAACATTGCCTCGTTCTTCTTAACAAGACAGGCACTGCAGTCTCTAAACGTTTGTCATAGCGATTTGCAAATACCCTGTGTCACGGTTTCGTTATCTCTAGAATACGAACAAACTACCGAATACATAAGTAGGTCCTACTTCCAGTGGTCTTCAGACACCGGATGCTTGAGAAACCTAGCCGAAGACCAACGCCAGAGCATAATGTTTACACGAGGGTTCAAATTTAGATGAGGAAAGTATAGCTGCCTGTAAGCACTATTCATGTAATGTTACGGGGTCCAGTCGTTCTCCACCTTCAATTGCTTACTGCATGTTCACTAGCCTTTCTTTCTTCCATTTATCCCCCATTGATAGATGTGTCGAGTGATGTGGCTGTGAGGGATGATTAAAGTTTGTTGCAGCTTGTGCTCATCCCCTCCAAAGCCAGTCACTGCAGCGATTCGTCTAAACTGAAAGAAAAATTCAGTTCATATACGCTGTACTAGATTTAAAAGAAAAGTGTTCTTTCGTCTTCATTATTGTGTTCCACGCAGTTTAAATGGATAAATGAATATAATTAGCCACACAACAGACCTGTTGTTACTTCGAAGACAGTTCCTTGTGTTCTGTCTGTTTATCAGTTGATCTTAGTAGCTTGACACTAGAGGCGAAAAATTAGACTAGTGCATTACTTACAAGCTATGAAAGCCCAATTTCTGGTAAAGAAACCTTATAGACCTCTCTAGCTACTAAATTGAGGATTGCAAGCCGGCCGGTGTGGCCGAGCGGTACTTGGCGCTTCAGTCTGTACCTGCGCGACCGCTCCGGTCGCAGGTTCGAATCCTGCCTCGGGCATGGATGTGTGTGATGTCCTTAGATTAGTTAGGTTTAAGTAGTTCTAAGGGACTGATGACCTCAGATGTTAAATCCCATAGTGCTCAGAGCCATTTGAACCATTTGAGGATTGCAATGTATACGGAGATGGTTTGTTGTAGAGTAACTCCGAACCAGTGGTGGGAAAGTAATTATGTTGTGTTCGAAGGTAACTGACCGTAACAGTTCTCGCAAGTACGGTAATATGCAGCGTGAGTATGGAATAGATTTTTCTGTTCTGTTGTGTACTCTTTGAACTATAAATTTGGTTGAATGTTAATTATTTCTCTTGGAAATATTCATTTTGCGGAAATAACTTACGGAACAGTAAGTATAGTCATTAGAAAAAATGTCATAAGCGCGCACTTATCTTTCAGTAGATATGTAATGACGGTGATAAATACTTCGCAAGTAGCGGAGGACAATGTATCTGAACAATTCTATCATCCTTCGAAACTTTCCACCGCAGATATTATCCAGAACTGAACCTTTCAATAGGAACGCCGTAACTAAGCGTCCCAATCGCTGTGAAGTACTTTTTTCCTTTCTACAAATAGATTTCAGTTCTTTAGTGCCACCATATAAACGGTGTCGTTGTCACCTCCTTCATCTCAGTTCTTGAGATAAGGTGACCGATATGCACTACGAAACATATTCTCTTTCTGCAAAGACTCATCGGCACTTATGCGTGGTTTAATCTTCGTGTACACATCATCTCTAATGTATTATTTGCCGTATAAACCGAAAAGATAGGCAAAATAAAAATGTTGCGGAAGGCAATGAACGCAGAAGGTCAGTTGCATTACCGGAACCGTGGGCTCGAAACTGATGTGCAAAAGTTTCGTGTTTGGGGTGGACTTATATATAGAGTTTGGTAGTTTTCGTCACTGAAAATAATGAGTGACATTTCGTGGCAGCCTCGTGTTTTGGCTAACGCTCGCCTAAATTTTTTTTCGCTTGTTGTAACTCTTTCTCCACCCAGTCCACACATAGCAGCTCGATTATCAATAGGTGTCGGGAATAGATTTATCGTTAGTGCTATTTCCGTATCAGATTTCTGTGTAATTTATTGCCATCTCATTGTATGTTCTTTTCGGAAAGTGCTTCTATTTTCAGCGACGGTATTATTTCATTGCGCTGTATATGGAAAAATGTCCGACGATTCCTGCTTTTGGAGAACGGTACATCATAACTGACTTACAATTCTTTTCTGGGTGTGCAGTTAGTGAACAATTTTGCTTGAGAGTGATTTATTCCGACTTAATAGCTGTGTAAAGAGGTTCTCTTCCAATGCTAAATGTACTGAATCGGATTACATTCTCATCCCACGTTTCTGTACATGACTTCTCGTTTAACATGACTTTAGTTATAGTTAGACATCGTATAGAGCTCTGCTTGCGCCTCAGTTAATGGAGTTTATTTTGCGACTTGACAGATATTCACTTCCAACCAATCTGAAGCTTTGTACTCGATTAAGTTGAGACCTCTCCCGAACTTCGGCATGGGGTGTGCGGGTGATGATAAAGGGAAAAAAGAGGAAAGAGAAACCATCACCAAGCGATCACTCAGTAGTTGACGATGCTGCTGCAGGAGTCGTGTACTGTGTACACCTTCCTGAGAGGGAGAGAGAGACAGAGAGAGAGAGAGAGAGAGAGAGAGACTTGGTGCATCAATAGCTTGGCAGCCTAGATACGACACGCTGGGTCAGATTAGACTGAACCATTGTGCCGCTGTGCTGCCTGTTGTACTGCACCCAGCGAAATAAAGTAAAATTGGAGGTTTATGAAGGTTATATGCCACCAGTCGCGTTTTGAGTTTGATTCGATTTATTGTACCATTAACTAGTTTTGAAGTCAGTGCTGGCTCATCATCATATGGAGGCGTTAGGGGAACATTTTTCTCTGTACCATAAACATAATTACTCTGCTACACACACACACACACACACACACACACAAACAAGAACGCACTGTCCCCAAATACTATCAGAAAAGACTTCCTAAATTTATATTAGATGTTAACAAATCTTCTTTTTCAGAAATGCTTTCCGTGCTATGGCTAGTTTGCATTTCATATCCTCTATCTCGCCCATCATCAGATATTTCGCTGCTCAAATAGCAAAATACGTCTACTACTTTCAGTGTATCATTTCTTAGTCTAATAGCCTCAGCATTAGCTGATTTAATTCGACTGCATTTTATTAATTTGGTTTTGCTTTTGTTCTGATTAGCATACACTGACGTGACAAAAGCCGTGGGATTCCGCGTAATATTGTGTCGGACCTTATTTGCCAGGCGTACTGCGGCAACTCGACGTGGCATGGACTCAACAAATCGTTGAAGTCCCCTGCAGAAAGACGGAGCCGTGATGCCTCTATAGCTGTCCATAATGGCGAATGTGTTGCCGGTGCACGATTGTCACATAAAAGTTCCATGGGATTCATATCGTGCGATCTGGATGGCCAAATCGTTCCGTCGGACTGTCCAGAATATTCTTCAAACAAATCGCCAACAATTTGGCCCGGGGATCTGGCGCATTGTCATCCATAAAAATTTCATCGTTGTTTGGGAACATGAAGTCCGTAATTGGCTGCAAATGGTCTCAAAGTAGTGAATGATGGGTTCGTTTGGAGCAATGGACCCACTCCATTCCATGTAAACATAGCCCACAACATTATCGAACCCACCACTAGCTTGCCACAGTGCCTTGTTGACAACTTGGGTCCATGGTTTCGTGGGATGTGCGCCATTCTCGATCCCTACTATCAGTTCTTATCAATTGAAATCGGGATTCATCTGGCCAGACCACGGTTTTCCAGTCGTCTAGCGTAGGAGAGGCGCTGCAGGTGATGGCGTGCTGTTAGGAAAGGGACTCTCGTCGGTCGTCTGCTGCCATAGCTTTAACGCGCAAATTTCGCTGCACTATCGTAGCGGATATGTTCATCGTACGTCCCACATTGATTTCCACCGTTATTTCATGCATTGTTGTTTTTCAGTACTGGAAACTACGGAAACGCCGCTGCTCTCGTTAGTTAAGTGAGGCCATCGGCCACTGGATTGTCCATGGTGAGAGGCAATGCCTGAAATTTGGGACTCTGCACACTCTTGACAGTGTGGTCTTGGAATGTTGAATTCCCTAATGATTTCCGAAATTGAATGTCCCATACGTCTAGCTCCAACTACCATCCCGCGTGCAGCCATAATCACATTGAAACCTTTTCACATGAATGGTCTACTAACGACAGCACTGCCCTTTTATACCTTGTGTACGCGATACGACCGCCATCTGTATATGTGCATATCGCGGTCCCACAACTTCCGTTACTCTTGTCAAGACCCTGTTCATTCCATTCATCTGACCTTCCAAACCATTTACTGTCAATAACAGAATAACAGTCTCATCGGCAGATGGCAAAGTTTTTACACTGCTACACCACGAAGATGAAATGATAAGGACGCGAAATTTAAACGACAGGAAGAAGATGCTGTGATATGCAAATGATTAGATTTTCAGAGCATTCACACAAGGTTGGCGCCGGTGGCGACACCTACAACGTGCTGACATGAGGAAAGTTTCCAACCGATTTTTCATACACAAACAGCAGTTGACCGGCGTTACCTTGTGAAACGTTGTTGTGATGCCTCATGTAAGGAGGAGAAATGCATACCATCACGTTTCCGACTTTGATAAAGGTCGGATTGTAGCCTAACACGATTGCGGTTTATCGTATCGTGACATTGGGTCTCGCGTTGCTCGAGATCCAGTGACTGTTAGTAGAATATGGAATCGGTGGGTTCAGGAGGGTAATACGGAACGCCGTACTGGATCCCAACGGCCTCGTATCACTAGCAGTAGAGATGACAGGCATCTTATCCGCATGGCTGTAACGAATCGTGCAGCCACGTCTCGATCCCTGAGTCAACAGATGGGGACGTTTACAAGGCAACAACCATCTGCACGAACAGTTCGACGACGTATGCAGCAGCATGGACTATCAGCTCGAAGACCACGGCTGCGGTTACCCCTGATGCTGCATCACAGGCAGGAGCGCCTGCGATGGTGTACTCAACGACGAACCTGGGTGCACGAATGGCAAACCGTCATTTTTTCGCATGAATCCAGGTTCTGTTTACAGCATCATGATGGTCGCATCCGTGTTTGGCAACATCGCGGTGAACGCACATAGGAAGCGTGTATTCGTCATCGCCATACTGGCGTATCACCCGGCGTGATGGTATGGGGTGCCATTGGTTACACGTCTCGGTCACCTCTTGTTCGCATTGACGGCACTTTGAACAGTGGACGCTACATTTCAGATGTGTTACGACCCGTGGCTCCACCATTCATTCGATCCCTGTGAAACCCTACATTTCAGCAGGATAATGCACGACCGCATGTTGCAGGTCCTGTACGGGCCTTTCTGGATACAGAAAATGTTCGACTGCTGCCCTGGCCAGCACATTCTCCAGATCTCTCACCAAATGAAAACGTCTGGTCAATGGTGGTCGAGCAACTGGCTCGTCACAATACGCCAGTCACTACTCTTGATGAACTGTGGTATCGTGTTGAAGCTGCATGGCCAGCTGTACCTGTACACGCCATCCGAGCTCTGTATGACTTAATGTCCAGGCGTGTCAAGGCCGTTATTACGGCCAGAGGTGGTTGTTCTGGGTACTGATTTCTCAGGATCTATGCACCCAAATTGCGTGAAAATGTAATCACATGTTAGTTGTAGTATAATGTATTTGTCCAATGAATACCCGTTTACCAAATGCATTTCTCCTTGGTGTAGCAATTTTAATGGCCAGTAGTGTATTTGTTCTCGCTGAACCCCTTTCCAAATTTTGCTTGGTTCCTTTACTGCTTCCTCGTTGCAGAAATTGGGTAACATCGGTCACAGACTAGAACCCTATCCCTTCTCTCAAGTAATGATTCCCTTTCATGCCATTCTACAGTTGAAGTGCAGTCTCGTTTGTGAATAAGTTTGCCAGACCTTCCTGCTCCTTGCATTTTGTTCCTGCTACTTGTAGAATGTCGAAGTATGTATGTTATAGTGAAGATTCCAGAGCTAAAATTTGCGTGTTAAGTAGTGAGTGAAACGAAGCGGCGGCAGTAGCGGCAGGTATTGTGTTTGTGGAGAGAACCTGTTGTGTGCAGGTGATTACGGCGTCCGGAACGGCTCCCTGGTGTGTTACCGGGCCGGCCCGCGTCTTTTATTCATGCCGGGGAGGGCTGTCTGGCAGGTTGGTGGGCGGGCCGGCTAATCGCCGAGCCTGCGTGCGTCTCTCTCTCTCTCAGGCCTCTGGCCCGAGTCCACGCGCCTCATGCATCACTCCCGCGCCGCAGGTGCGGCGGCCGCCACGGCGCTGTCGTCACGCCTTGCGTCAGGTCGCGTCAGCTGTTGTTCTTTGATACCGCACCACGACCCGAGCCACCGCCGGCCGACTTGGCAGCGGCTCTCCTCCGTGATTTTTCACCGTTCATGTTCCGGTTATAAATACGTGGCGTTTCTTTTCTCCCCTTGCAGACACCTTCCCTATCCTTCTTTGTCGCCGTCGGTCGCGGTCAATTAATCAGTCCACACGCGCTTTGTTGGTCGTCGGGCCACCCTTGATGTAGACTGCATTATGTCGCCTGTCAGAGTCGAGAATTTCTGTCTGCAGAAGAACATAGTGCTACAGTAAAACATCGCCAGTGATAACCGTCTGATGTCAGTTGAGCGTCTTCATTACTGCTGCTGTTGCTGACGTGTTAATGAACGTCTAGAAAACACCTCTTGTACGAGATCATTGTGGCAATTCTTCTAGAAAACTGGGAATTCTGCGTGTAAAACCTAGCATTGAAATTTAATTTTATTGAGTTTTATAAATCACAAACTTTAAAACACTTAATATCTCAAAGTGTGTTAATTATATGAATATTATTCGATATAAATTATCGATGTTTAAAAACTGCGTTTAAAGTACTGCTTACGGCCGGCACATATCTCAGTAGCTCAGCTGAGATGAAAACAATGGTTCAAATGGCTCTGAGCACTATGCGACTTAACTTCTGAGGTCATCAGTCGCCTAGAACTTAGAACTAATTAAAGCTAACTAACCTAAGGACATTACACACATCCATGCCCGAGGCAGGATTCGAACCGGCGACCGTAGCGGTCGCTCGGTTCCAGACTGTAGCGCCTAGAACCGCACGGCCACTCCGGCCGGCACAGAGATGAAAGAAAAGTCGTTATTGTGGTATGCTGCTTCTTGACACCAACTTCCACCTCACATCTGGGATTCATAAGGGACTTTTCTCCAAGTTTGAGTAGCCGCCCTGGAGATCATCTGGTTTATTTACTGTGATTGTTCGTACAAAAGAGGTCCCCTGGGGTGGGATCGGCTTTTTCAGATCACCTGTACTATGATGTAGGTTAGGTTACCATATACGACACACTGCAGCCATTCATCCTCATGGACCTCGTTAGCAAGCAGTTGATGAAAAAGAATTTATCGTGATAAAAACACAAATTTTCGCAACGGTTAAGTTGCTACGTAGGAGGTCGTAGGTCCGCTTCCCGTTGGATCTCGTCTATTTTTTTAAAAATCGTTGTCGAAATTAGTGTGATCATTGTTTTTATGCCACTAGTAGATTTACGTATAATTTTTTCATTTCTAATCCATTGATATATAATTTTAATTGTAACTTGAACTTAATTTCTTCTTCTTTTTATTCTTTTTACACTTGGAATCTTTGCCCATATGATTTTAGTTATTTTTATGCATTTATTTCGATGTAATTCTTTTTTTATGGTACTATATTTTCATCCATGTTATTACAGGTGTTATTTTTATTACTTATTTCGCTATATTTTTCCTTATTAATGATCTGTTCTTTCGTTGAATTTTCATTTGTGTTGTTGTTATCATAAAAGGCATTTGAAAATTGTCGTTGACAATAAGATATTTCTCCTCAGTCCCCAAAGTGTCTCGTAAGTCACTTGCTTTATGGCTGAATTACATTACCTTAAGATTCTTCTAATGAATTATAGTGGTTATTGCACATCCAACTTAAATATTTTGTCTTTGGTTTCTTAATCTATAGATCGATTTTTTAAACATTTAAGTATTGCGATAGGTAAATAAAGTATTTAAGTTGACATGGAAAAGATTCCAAATGAAGAAACACATACATGAAGAAATAAGAGAAACTAGAGAAGCTAATACGATGATTAAAATGATATAATTCAAATAACACGACAAAGGATCAGAAATTTTAAAAAATTATGTTTCAACCAGATAATTGAATAACAATAATTATCAGTCATTTTGATAAAAAGTTGAAAAAAGAACCCACAACTTGCAGCGCACCAGCTAAACTAACTTAGCCCCTAGGCTACATCGCCGTTTCGAAAAGCAGCCTTATTTTCAAGGCCCTGGTGCAGTGGTTCCCAAACATTTCCTCTCTCGGAACTCTTTAGGAGACCCTAACATTGATGGAATACCTTGTGTATTTTGAAGGTTAATAAAATTTTAAAAAATGAGAACAATTTCAATGATAACTTCAGTTTTGAATCGTAACTAATAACACAAAAATCATAATAAAATTTTTGAGAAATAGTATCGTCATGTCGAAAAAATCGCGTTGTTAATAGTTTTTTTGCGGAGCACTTGTTCACTTCCCACGGAACAACAGTGTTTTGTGGAACGCAGTTTTGGAAACCATGACTCGTGTAGCACAAATTTTTTTTCGTCGATTACTCGCAACCGATCCCTCACGAAGGTGAACGGTTTAATGATGCCTAGGATCCTAACCTACTACTCTGTGAAGTTGGCGTCAAAACGTAATTTACCCTCTCCCCGGGATCTCCCATTTTACTTGTTTATGTAATGTATGGTAAACAAGAGGACTCTTTCCTTCGTGTCGAGTGCCTTGACAGTATACTCAAGGCAGCAAAATAGTCGTTATTGTTTTTTTTTTATTTATTGCCAAATTATAGACCTGTTACCTAATGTTTGGAACAGATCGTACAGCTTACAATTTTTGTTTTTCATCTTGTTACAGTTTTCTTTTCTTTTATCTACAGAGTTTACAAGGGAATGATACTTTTCAAAACAACAATAATTTAAGATTGAAATATAAATAAAATTTAGTTGTTTTTTTCGTCGTTATGCAACATTTTGACATACCTAAGTAATAACAGTTAAAATGAGAGACAGTCGATATGACTTACGTCTGTTCACACTAGGTGACAACTCGACGGAACAGAATCGTCAAATGGTGGTTTGTAATGAATTAAATGAGCTTAACGGATTTATGTGGGTGAAATCAGTTACGATCTAGTGACATGAAATGTCTCCAGTGCAAGCACTTCAGATGCGATGAATCTTGGCTGTAATTGATGTTTTGGTAGTTAAAAATTTGTCAAATTGGCACTGGAAGCAGCATTTACATCTTACCACGAGCAGTTCCCTAACCATTACGCAATCTGAGCAAGGCACTGGACCTGACACAGATTTCCATTGTCACTTACGCCCGCAAGCATAATTTCCGAACACTTTTATCGCAGATTCTCCCCCTGGGTGCGTGAAATAGCTTCGTTAGTGAGATGGATACGTTGTACTGTCGTGACTTCTGTAGTATTTTGTGCCTGACAAAGAAAGTAAAGCTCCCAGAAGGCGAAAAGGAAACGAAATGCAACTTCGCAAGTTGAAAGTGTTTATGATTTTATTTCAGTTACTACAGAATCGGCTAAAATTTACAGAAAACGTGGCAGTATGAGCTTATTTGTCAGCATGACGATGCACTCCATCAGATCTGGATGCATGCCTATGCATGGGACGATAATTCTCTAACCCAGGTGCTGCAAGTCTCCGAACATTGATGGACAACACAGAATGTTGCAGCGAGTGAAGTACTTTTTCTCGGATGTCAGATGCAGATGTGAAGGAGTTACGATGTCCCTGGTGCACAATACGGCGATCATCTTTCCTGGTGACCAGATTTGTCCTCCAGAAGCTTGACGACGAGTGTGCCTGCCCTCACATTCCCATGCAGTCCAACATCGACCGCACTATCATAACTGAATATCGCAAAAATCTCTGTACTGCACTATTCGACCAGCCGGCGAAATGGGGACCCACCATGAGACCACTGAACCTGTGTCACGTGCTGATGACGCTGTCTCAAACGTGTAGGCACCATCTCCTTGGTCCTCACTGCGGTCACTCGAAATCTGACGCTGTTCATGTCCTCGTGTGAGGCCTGGTATCAACACTAAACACGAACAACACTCTTGCACTCTGGTGATTGTCCAACCTATCACAGAGAATTGCAATTCTTATCAATTACATACCCACCAGTGGTGTGTACGTGAAAGAAATTGACAGTCGTCCTTGCCTTCTGGATACTTCATGTTTAGGATAAGCCGCGGTTCTCCTCAGACATTCACTGTCTTCGCGTTGTGTGCGTCTGTTTAAATATATCACAGAGATATGCCTACTGTCGCAACACTTCCCTCATTAAATATATAAGAAAGACGTTCTGGCGACAGTTGGAGTTAGATATAATCGGAGACCACATGCCGGCACAAGAGAATGAAGTGACTGGGCTGCAGGGATCGCGTGCTGTGTTGCAGATATCGCGTGTTCTGATATACATGGACCGCAGTCACGCCTCACAAGATACAGGCGCCGGAATTAAACGACCACGGAACGCCTGCAGCGTTCCAGAAGTTGAATGGGTGGTGAGGTATTCGCAAGATAAGCGTAAATATTCGTGATTTGTTTCCTAGTGGATACAAGTGTTTGGTATGTCTCATCTCTAGAAAAAGTACATAATATGGAGGCGAAATTTGATGCTTTGCGCTGTAGGTTTGATTGTCTATGTGAGGAAGTTTTATACTCTGCACAAAAAAGTCACTTTTTGGAAACGCCGTAATCGTCTCCCATTTCGACGCATAAGTTTGAAATTCGGCTCAAAGGTGGCTACAACTGTTCTCTGTAATTGTGAAAAAGCGTGACACCTTATGCCTCCAGCCTAGGGCTCGGCGACGCTTGAAACATAAAGGTTTCGACACTTGCGAAGAAAACTTTACAACTCAAAAGTTCATGTGACTGACATCACATTGGGACCAAATTTCGCCACAATTCTGCCCAACGCAATCATGGACGTGCCCCACGCTGGAAAGGTCGTTACACTCTCTCTTACCCACATTTCAGCCCTTCTTTTGACGCCTCTGCGTTGAAGGTTACAATCGCGACATCTAACGTTGAAATCACGCAGTTTGTTATGGGTGACCGAGGAAAACATTTCAGACACCCGGCCGCTCAGAATCGACACGAGAAGGCCTGAGAGGATGGCATAAATGGCGTCAATGAAATTCCCCTTGCCTTGGAGCGCTCATTCCCACACAGTTTGCTGTCGAAAACGACAGTTTTCCGCGCGATGAACAACAGGACGTCGTTCTTGATAATATTCGACACTTCTGCCGTCTTCTGCGTGTTTCAATCCTATTCTAAGTACATCTTGGGGCTGCAACTCCATTGAACGTGATTTGACTTCTTTGGAGTGTCTACAGGGTGGAACCAGTACTAGGAGCCGTTCAAAATCATTTGAACGTGATCCGAAGCAGCAGAAGGTGTTCATGCTTTGTCAGCCCTCGTCTTTCGCCCACTCTTGTGGGCGTGATCACGCGGGACTGCAACGTGAACATGTGCATGAATAAAGCGACAAAGGGTTCCTATAGGACCCATCCCTCAATTTGACAAGACACTTGGTGCCACCCACACATCTTTGTTGAGCACGTTAAAAACGTACATGAGATAGACTTCGAGCAGCTGCTGTAAGACCTGCGTGAGTCAACCACTTAGACACCCGTTGCACAAGCAATTTGAACTTTCTTGTATACTTTCGAGAGATGTTCGTGTCCTGTAATTTTGCTGATTGGGAATTTTCTATTTACCGTGTCTTACAAACGATAAGGCAACTCCTTTGTACCACCGTTACTCAATAAAATAAATGGCGTGTGTCTTAGAAAAACAAGTAAGCTTAGTTATCAAGTGTCTTCAGCATTGAAATTGTGTTCATTAAATTGAAGTTGACACCTAGGTGTGAGCAAACGGTGCACTGAAATGAAATGACACACACACACACACACACACACACACACACACACTCTCTCTCTCTCTCTCTCTCTCTCTCTCTCTCTCTCTCTCTCTCTCTCTCTCTCTCTTTATAAAACAGCACATTGCCCTGCCACAGATAGTCACCCCAAGGAGTACATTATCAAGGATGACAAGGATGGAGTCTGCAAGTAGGGAAAGTCATCAGAAAGATTCATCTCCTGGAAAAAGACTGCTCACTTGTTGGCACGTTAGCGTCGATGGAGACGGACCGAGAACGGCTGCATGACTTAGCTTTTTAACAACGAGACGCTAGTGGCCTTGCAGCTTCTCCAATCAAATTTTTCCGTTGAGCAGGTCTCACATCACCTGACTCCGTGTATCAAATGAAGCGGAAATGACCTGAATGCTTCTTCCCGGGTTCGATTCCCGTCGGGGTCAGGGATTTTCTCTGCCTCGTGATGACTGGGTGTTGTGTGATGTCCTTAGGTTAGTTAGGTTAAAGTAGTTCTAAGTTCTAGGGGACTGATGACCATAGATGTTAAGTCCCATAGTGCTCAGAGCCATTTTTTTTGACCTGAATGTATCATCAACCCTGACTCTTATCTTTCCCAAGCCAACGGCAAGCATCTCACACAGTTGGCAACATATGGCCACATAGTGCTGAAAACAGCGTACTTAAATTGTGCGTTGTACTCTTGTCGCCAGGATGTTGGGAAACTTGGTATCCCTGCGTCTAACGGCCGAAATTGGCGCCTTTTTTACTGCACGAATACTTTCAAAGCGGCTTTCCTGTCATCATATGCAACATTGCGGTGTATTCAAATAAATATGACATCGATTTCGCATGTGAATGGGTGATTGTAAAAGTGGGGGACGGTTTCAATGCCATGGCTAACTGTTCCGGCATTTTACAATTATTACGTTTAATTGGCCTTTTAAAGTTTGGTATTCTAGAGATAAACCATTTTAATTAGTTATCTCCCATGAATGGATCCGTTATATGCCACCAATTCGTACCTCCAGTTGGCGGTACCTTACTAATTAGTTTATTAACGTTACGGCATTTTAAACAGAGGTCGTCCGCTACAGTCTCAAGCAACCGTTTTGCAGACGAATTGTTGCAAGTGTTTAGGCGCACGCCGTTCAATGCTCATGGACTGCGGATCGATAGAATGGCTTGCCCTATGTTTCTTGTTACACTAGATCGATGGTCGTGCCCGGTTGCGCCATCATCTAAGGCGAATGCCCCCTCGAAACATGACCGAGCTAAAGGCACACGACGGGGGATCACCTGCATTCCTTCATGCTTGATGTATTGCCCTATGGCGATGGTATCTTCCAGCAGCATAACTGCCCGTGTCCCAAGGCCACAATCGTGGTACAACGGTTGTGAAGAGCATGACAGACAGCTCTTGGCTACCAAATTCGCCTTTTCTGAACCCGATGGAACTCACCTAGGACTCTATCGGGCGCCAGCTTCGCGCTCACAGGTAACCGGCCCACCATTTACGAGAATTGCATTGTAGACATCTGATGCCACATGCTTCCAGTAACCTACCAAGGAACTGGCGAATTCATCATGCCACGCGAAATCGCTGCTATACTGCGTTCCAAAGATGGACAAACTCGCTAGTAAGCAGGTGATCACAGTGTTCTGGCTCCGCATTGTACGTGGAAGACGTTAATCCAGACATCAGTGTCAGTAGGTGTCTACAGTCATCCAAAATATGGAAAGATAATAAATAACAGGTGCGATGTAAACGAAAGCGCAGAAATTTTATCGGACACGTTTAGGTTTACGACTGTCGTGTGACAGTGGACAATAAACTTGCTCACACTGAGAGGAAAACAAATGTGTGTCACAGAAACCGCAAAGCTTACGTCTGGAAACGATTAGTGAAGCAACCAGTGATGCTGCGAGTAGTGGTCTATAAGCAGGTCATCGGTTATACAATTAAACCATTACAGAAACGCGGGTCAGACTTTCAACGAAGGATAGTGTTGTAGTTGTCATTATTCGGTTATATTTGCGTACTACGACTACAGAAACTGTTAAGACCGTCATTATATGTTTCTCCTTGCTTGGGGTTGACCCTGAAGAACTGTACATGGCACCTAAAACATGGTGGTGACATTTAGATTGGTACGAATTTACGGCTAGTACAATTTCATCTACATCTCATGGTTTTCGTATGATTTCACTTATCACATGGCCCGTGATGTTGATGCGTAGGAAACTAAAGATTCTCATCTCTGTGCTGTTTATTCTGGTTTCATCATTTTGGCGAAGAATCGAACAGTCTCACCTTCATATAGAAGATTTGTTTTTGATATGACATTGTGATAATTGATTTGTATGTCATACTTATTTACCATAGTTTCTCTTTATGCACCGTTTATCACACTTTGTGAAATTTCTTCTCTGTTCCTGTGTGGTTCATAGACCGCGAAATATGTCAACACGAATATAATTCTAATGTCTGTTAACTGTTCCTTTGTTTCATTATTGATTGCAGTTTTTATTCTTGAAATGCTTTCTCCCGTTACGGCCATTGATTATGTCTTAGTTTGAGAAATTTTCATTTTGTACTTTGTGAGAATATTCTGAAGTTTCTACACTGATTCTTTTTTAACGTTTTTCACTTTTTTCCGTCATACTGATACTCAAGTAAACATTCAGGTGCGCGTGAAAACTTTTTCTGAGAAGTATTCGATATGCTTAAAAACTCTTAATCATTCCAGTGCAATAACATTATTTTTCCATGCTATTTCCTCAACTTTGACTTGGTCTCATAAATCTACAGGGAGAAGCAAAGCGTATTGTCCAGTCGTAACGCTGCTATCGTCCCAGTACGGAAGGGCATAATTGACGTCCACACACCGTAGTTCATAACGGGCGGCAGCAAAATGCTATAAGCCACTTTATCGCCTCGGCGGCCAACACAACACTGCCCCGTCACCGGCGCCCGGGGGCTGTCGTGTCGTTAAAACGGAGGTGAACACCTGCCCATCCCTGGGCCGTTTAGCGCTTAGTCCGCCCGTGGACAGGTCAGTTCGGAAGGGCAGCGCGCCGCCCTTCACCGCCAGAAATTACATAATACAGGGTGAGACTGCTAAGGTAATCAGTCTCAAATATATCCGGAATGAGTAAATTATTTAGCAGCGGTTTTCGATAAGTTACAGGGACAATGTGGCGAATTCTCTGACGTGTGCAAATGCCTTTATACAAGGTAGGCACACTGAAAATGACCTGGATAATATTTATAAGACTGACGCGAAGTTGACCCTTGTTAATGAACAGTAGATGTGCCTGTCACAGGAAATGCTATAAACCGTGTTTTCGACGCTCTAATCGGTTTCTGTCACATGTTCGCGCATGCAAATCTCCCGCGAGCTCTGTCCTGAGTACTTCCCTGTGTCATTATATTTGTGAGAGTGAAGAGGAGTAGACGTGTTTAGTGACCAGTCAGATGTAATACAAAATGGTTCTTACCATAAAACAGCGTGTGTTCATTGCAGGATTGAGAAAAACACGGGTATTTAAAAGAAACCAGTGGGTAAAATTGGATTTTTTTACGTTTTTGTGGAAGTTTTCTTCCAAATGAAGAGTACATAGTTCAGTTTAAATTCTTAAGATTAATTTGTTCAAAGCAGTACCCATTCTTACCGCTAATTTTTTAGTACCTCATTTCTGCCCTGACCCATTGAGAGAAACTTTCCCACCTACAGGCTTGTTTGGTCAAAATTAAGAAATAATTTAGGAGAGAAAAGACCTGAGAAATTACTGAAAATTATAAATTTCTGCATTTTAACAAAATTGTACTTTAAAGTCGTCATGATTCTACATGAAGTTAAAGTTTTTTCTGGAAGAGTAAATGTTTCTTATATTGCAAGAAAAGTTAAAACACCATATTAATAAAATAAATTCTTGTGGATGTAAATAGCTGTCTTCCGTAAATACGATGGCACTTCTTAATTTCTGTAAGACTAACTATGTAACTTTTCTATGTTAACTAAATTTTCGTAATTAAATATAGTCTGGTTTTATTGGGTTTTTCGCGGTTTTTTAGTTTGGTTAAATTACAACCTCCATTGTTAATTGTCGAGTGTTACGCCAAGCACAACTCATTGGCAAAACGTCCAGCAAAGTCTGCTATGCAAAGCTAAGTTGGAAAATACCGTGAAATAGATTCTTCAGCAAATAAAAACTTCAACTGTCCAAAATGAGTTCGAACAGAAGAAAATAGTGTTGTAAATATTTTGCGGGCCAGTTTTATTTTTACCACCCATATATAAGCTAAGCGCGATGTTACTATAGAAAGTAATTGTTTGTAATAAAAAGTTTAATTTTGGCGCTTTTCTTATAGTTTTGGAAATTCATCTAAAATACAATATCACATTAACCAATTCATAGTGCTATAAAACATGTCGCATATTAGAGTAAAATAATGGGGATCGGATATCGGTATATCATTACATTTCCAAAGGGGAAGTATATGTTGCAACGGAAAACTGAGTGCTAAACAGTTGTACTTCAGTGATTTAAACTTCTGAGTTTATTGTACTTTGGCCATCATGGTGGCCAAAACTGGTTGCATAAATCCATTATTGGTTGCATAAATAAATTACATGTCAAAGTGACGTCTGTAGGTGTTTTAATTTTCATTTCATATTGTACAGCCGAAGTCCTTGTAACCATCCCTTACAAGAATGGACAAAGAAAGATTTGTTGCAATGAGTGTAGCTTCAAGGGACACTCGCAGCCCATCTTACTTCTTTCTAGTGCGCCTTTTTTGTGAGCACATTCCGAGTTTTGTCATGCGTGGCTGGCTGCATGCCGGCAGCTCTGCTTTCCGCAAATAAAATCGGCAAATCATAAAATCATATTATTCGGGCTACAGCCTAGTAACAGCGTTATCTTGGAGCAACGTTTCGTCGATACTCCAATAATTAATCTTCGCCTGAAGATAATGAGTAGGAAGCATGTCGAAACGTTGCTTCAGACGACACTGTTCTCATTTGATAACCCAACTACCTTAATCAGTGAAATTCGCCTGAATCTGTTTTCTTAAATTTATTTTGTATGCTATGCAGGTCTTGAAACCTTGTTTCGAAACACTTGCACAGAGTGAGGTGGTGCAGTGATTATTGCACTGCACTCGCAATTGGGAGTAAGACGGACCAAATCCACGTCCAAGTATCCATATTTCCGTATAAGCCTATCGTTGAAGGCAAATGGGTTGGATTGGTGTGGTGGAAGAGACCAAACAGCGAGGTCATCGTTTAAGGGAAGGAAGTTGATCGTGCCCTTTCAAGGAAACCATCGCGGCATTTGTCTGAAGCGATTTAGGGAAATCACAGAAAACCTAAATTAGGATGGCCGGACGCGGGATTGAACCGTCGTCCTCCCGAATGCGAGTCCAGTGTGCTAACCACTGCGCCACCTCGCTGGGTGTGAAGGCAAATGGCGGGATGGTTGCCTTGGAAGGAACACGACGGCTTTCTTTAATCATCCTTGTCCAATTTGCATTTGTGTTCCGTCATCGACGGTATGTTAAATAATAATCTTCTCTTAGTCCTTTCAAAACCTAGGCTAAGTTGCACACTGTTTTGTTAGTAGCCACAAAATACACATCTGCACGTAATTACAGCGAGGTAGCACAGTGAAAAACTGTTAGTCTTTTACCTGTTCACCTTTCAATGAGCTGTTTAACTCCCACGAATACCTTAACTTTGTCACGTTGATAATTAGCAGATAATTTACGATTAGTGGCCTACAGAAGTTATTTGAATACATCGTCATCCCAGCGACATAGGCTATCCCCTAATCATCTGTCATAACGCAGTTGTTGCTTTTTATGCGGGTTTCCCAAAGCCTGTTTTCATAATCCGCTTTCGCAATATCGCTTCTGATTGATTATGTTGCAGGTTAGGATATGTCGCAATATGCAGCTTCCCCATGTTGCAGAGAACCTCAGAAACGGCTGTGCTTGACAGCATGGCTTCGTAAAAAGATATAAAGCCCTATCGTCCAAATGAGACAATCCAATAGTCTGCAGGGCAGCCTACCTCTTGCTTTTGCCAGGCGCAGCAAACGCGAGCGCTCGCCGGCGCTAGCGACCCAATGGCGCAGACTTGAAACTGCCGGGCGTAGAGAGATTGCGGAAAACAGACCAATATGACCAGGCGGTATTTCGAACCGTTTTCACATTCATTAAGGACCTCATCCTTAAGGATGACTACTCTTAGCCGTCGCAATATGCGCATCTCCACCGAATAGACTGGTCTAAGGCTGTTAGGTGAACTTTCGCTGTGGTTCTGACAGTCATTTTTCAGTAATTAAAACTTCTGGGCTAAGAGGCCGTGGTCAAATAGTAGAAATACTTCTCCCTGACGTTTCGTTGCCAGCTGCGGGCAACATCGTCTGAGGTGAGTCTACGACTGGCTGCTAGGCCGTGGAGGTCCTATTTATATAGAGCGCGTAGGGGGCGCCACCACTCGTCACGTGTTGTCAACAGTAAAACTATCTCTGGCTGACGTCATTACTCTCGATCGAAGGTAGTCGATTGTCACATCTTTGGTACAAAGTCGATCGCCATATCTTATCTAACTTCAAGCCTTCTTCTTTCCTGTTAAAATTATTGTGGTGTTTAAAAATCTCTACAGCCTCTCTATACGTACGTGCGTAATAATGCGATGTCTTAGCTAGCACACTCGTCTCACTAAATTTTATTTCATGGTCGCCTGTTTCAAAAACATGTTCCGCTACAGCCGATTTGCCCGTGTGTCCCAGTCGACAGTTCCTTTTGTGTTCAGTTAGGCGAGTATTGATACTTCTTTTGTGGTTCCAATGTAAACCTTACCAGAACTACACGGAATTTTATACACACCAGGAGTAGCTAAACCCCCCTGCGGGTCCGGGGTAAGAATAGGCCTGAGGTATTCCTGCCTGTCGTAAGAGGCGACTAAAAGGAGTTTCAACCGTTTCGGCCTTCCATGTGGTGGTCCCCCTTGGGGTTTGACCTCCATTTTTCAAAATTCTACAGAAGTACGAGCCTTTTGGGGAAGGACACCTTACGTGGTGTACCACTGGTCCTAAGTGCACTAACACCTTGGCACTCAGCATTGTACCGGCGTTGTAACCATGCCCGCTATTCCTCAAATTGGGCCTAAACGCCTGATGGGTTGTACAAGTTCCGCCCATAGTGCGTCCCCATCTGCACCAGCGATCATGATGGACTTTCCATGGCAACAGAAATCCAGCACGGTAGCCAGCCCGTTGTGGTGGGGTCGTCATGTACCCTCTAGGTTGTAGCCCCCTGACAACACAGGGATCGTACTGCCGATACCTGAGCTGCACCCTCCCCACGTCGGCCAAGGAGTAGATGCCCGTCTCCTTGGGGCATCAGGACTCCCGGCAACGGTCATCCTGCCAGGTGGCCCTTGCCGAGGCTGGGTGGCGCCCGTGGGGAGAGCCCCTGGTCGGAGTGGGTGGTATCGGGGCGGACGTTTCGTAGATGAAACGTCAACACGTATCAGGTCGCTCTGCGGCCGAGTCTTTCAAAAGAAAAGGTACCGTTTCTAGTTCTGGTTCTCCTGCCCTTTCCCCCTTGGCCACTCCCTGGGAGGAGGGACAGGCCCGCCGGCGTGGGGCGAAGTACTTCCCCCGCTATTTGGTCTGTTCTCGAACCGATGGGGGGACGTTCGCCACCTCCAAGCCGATGTTCTTTGTACAGCACATTGAGGACATCTTCGGGGAAATTGAGGCTCTCAGCAAGATGCGTTCAGGGTCCGTTCTTATCAAGACCACCTCCGCCACACAGTCGGTAGCGCTCCAGGCGTGCGACCGCCTAGGGGACATCCCAGTGTCCATTGTCCCGCATCTGGCACTAAATCGGACGCAGGGGGTTATTTTTCATCGTGACCTCCTGCTGCAATCTGATGAGGAGCTCAGGGCCAACCTGGAGCGCCGAGGCGTGCATTTCGTCCGGCGAGTCCAGCGCGGCCACAAAGACCGTCGCATCGACACCGGGGCCCTTTATCCTCGCCTTCGAGGGGGACGTTCTCCCGGAGAAGGTAAAGGTGATGTGCTACCGGTGCGACGTGCGACCTTACGTCCCGCCTCCTATGCGCTGTTTTCGGTGTCTGCGATTTGGGCACATGTCGTCACGGTGTGAGGCTGAGCCCCTTTGTGGCGATTGCGGACGTCCTCTTCGTGAGGAACATACATGCACCCCACCACCTCGGTGCATTAATTGCCCTGGCCTCCACTCGCCTAGATCCTCAGACTGCCCCGCATATCAGAAGGAGAAGAAGACACAGGAACTCAAAACTTTGGATCGGCTCTCTTATTCTGAGGCCAGGAAGAAGTATGACCGCCTCCATCCCGTGCCGTTGACCACTTCGTTTGCCTCAGTTGTGTCCACTCCTTCCGCGGTATCCTCACCCCTATCCTGTCCCCCCTCCGCCTCCTCCGCCCATCAGGGGGCTCTGCCTCCGCCTCCCAAATCCCTCCCTTCCAAATCCTCCTCCCCCGTGGCCCCCGCCCCCTCTGCCCCAGGGGCCACCCTTCCTCCTCCTCCTCTCCCCCCGCCACCTGAGAAGCGATACTCTTCTCAGGGGTCCATCGGGGAAACGTTCCGGACCCCAGCTTCCGAGGTCCGGCGTTCCAAAACGGACCCCGCGCGTGAGGACCTTCTTCGGGTCGAGCCCACCATCCCTGTGCCTCCTCGGCCTTCCAAGAAGGCCTCAAAGAAGAAGTATCTATCCCCCTCTCCACCCCGGCGCGTTTCGTCTGACGCTCCATCCGTGAGTCGCTGCTCCCGGCCGTCGTCAGTTTCGCCGGGACGCTCTGCTGCCAGGCGCTCAGCTGGCCTCTCTTCGGCAAATCATGGTGCCCCTCCTACACAACCAGGGACAGCGGCCGCAGCTGGCGACGAGTCGATGGAACCGGATCCGCCTCCCGTCGGTTGTAGCGTTGTTTTCTCGCAACCTGGCCCTCCGCGGCCGTCGAGGTGACCAGCTCTTCCCCGTCTCGTTCCCCCAACTTTCTGACTAGCGATGGCGTTGTTTCATTGGAACATAAGAGGTATTCGATCTAATCGGGAGGAATTACAACTGCTCCTCCGCCTGCACTGTCCGCTCGTCCTTGGTCTCCAGGAAACCAAGTTGCGCCCGACTGTCCGTATTGCCTTTACCCACTATACCTCGGAGCGGTATGACCTCACCCCTGTGGACGGTATCCCAGCTCATGGTGGGGTCATGTTGCTCGTTCGGGACGATGTCTATTACCATCCCATCCCATTGACCACCCCACTCCAAGCAATAGCTGTCCGCATTACTCTTTCTGCTTTTACTTTTTCAGTTTGTACCATCTACACTCCACCGTCATCTGCTGTTAGTCGGGCTGACATGATGCACCTGATCGTTCAGCTTCCCCCGCCGTTTTTATTGTTTGGCGACTTCAATGGCCATCATCCCCTTTGGGGCTCTCCTGCATCCTGTCAAAGAGGCTCACTCTTGGCGGATGTCTTCAACCATCTCCACCTTGCCTGCCTCAATACCGGCGCCCCGACTTTCCTCTCGGACTCTACTCATACCTACTCCCACTTGGACCTCTCGATCTGTTCTACCACTCTTGCCCGTCGGTTCGAGTGGTATGTCCTTTCTGACACCTATTCGAGCGACCACTTCCCCTGTGTCGTTCGTCTCCTGCACCACACCCCATCCCCACGTCCTTCGAGCTGGAACATACCGAAAGCTGACTGGGGACTTTACTCCTTCCTGGCGACCTTTCCGGACCACGATTTTCCCAGTTGTGACAGTCAGGTCGAATACCTCACGGCTGTTATCATCAATGCTGCCGAACGTTCAATTCCTCGTACTACCTCTTCTTCACGTCGCGTTTCCGTCCCCTGGTGGAACGAGGCTTGTAGGGACGCTATCCGTTCTCGACGACGTGCTTTACGCACCTTTCGCCGCCATCCTACGTTGGCGAATTGTATTGAATACAAAAGACTCCGAGCGCAATGCCGTAGAGTCATCAAAGAACGCAAAAAAGCTTGTTGGGCCTCTTTCACCAGCTCCTTTAACAGTTTTACTCCCTCTTCCGTCGTTTGGGGTGGCCTGCGCCGGCTGTCGGGCATTAAGGCCCACTCCTCGGTACCTGGCCTGACCTCAGGTAATGAGGTCCTTGTTGATCCTGTGGCTGTCTCCAACGCCTTTGGCCGCTTTTTCGCGGAGGTTTCAAGCTCCGCCCATTACCACCCTGCCTTCCTTCCCAGGAAAGAGGCAGACGAGGCTCGGCGTCCTTCCTTCCACTCGCTGAATCTGGAAACTTATAATGCCCCCTTTACTATGCGGAAACTCGAACGTGCGCTTGCACTGTCCCGGTCCCCTGCTCCGGGGCCAGATGCCATTCACGTTCAGATGCTGGCACACCTTTCTCCGGCGGGCAAAAGCTTCCTTCTTCGTACCTACAATCGCGTCTGGACCGAAGGTCAGGTCCCCATGTGTTGGCGTGATGCCATCGTTGTTCCTATACCCAAACCCGGGAAGGATAGACACCTTCCTTCTAGTTACCGCCCCATTTCTCTTACAAGCTGTGTCTGTAAGGTGATGGAGCGCATGGTGAATGCTCGGTTAGTCTGGATTCTTGAATCTCGACGGCTACTTACTAATGTCCAATGCGGCTTTCGTCGCCGCCGCTCCGCTGTTGACCACCTTGTGACCTTGTCGACATTCATCATGAACAACTTTTTGCGAAGGCGCCAAACTTGGAGAAGGCTTATGATACCTGTTGGAGAGGAGGTATCCTCCGCACTATGCACAGGTGGGGCCTACGCGGTCGCCTGCCCCTTTTTATTGATTACTTTTTAACGGATCGAAAGTTTAGGGTACGTGAGGGTTCCGTATTGTCCGACGTCTTCCTCCAAGAGAACGGAGTGCCTCAGGGCTCCGTCTTGAGCGTAGCCCTTTTTGCCATCGCGATCAATCCAGTTATGGACTGCATTGCACCTAATGTCTCAGGCTCTCTTCTTGTCGATGACTTCGCGATCTACTGCAGTGCCCAGAGAACATGCCTCCTGGAGCGCTGCCTTCAGCGTTGTCTAGACAGCCTCTACTCATGGAGCGTGGCAAATGGCTTCCGGTTCTCTGAAGAGAAGACGGTTTGTATCAACTTTTGGCGATATAAAGCGTTCCTTCCGCCATCCTTACATCTCGGTCCCGTTGTTTTCCCATTTGTGGAAACAACTAAGTTTCTAGGGCTCACGTTGGACAGGAAACTGTGTTGGTCTCCACATGTCTCTTATTTGGCGGCCCGTTGTACACGTTCCCTTAATGTCCTCAGAGTTCTTAGCGGTTCATCTTGGGGAGCGGATCGCACTGTCCTGCTTTGCTTGTATCGGTCCATAGTCCGATCGAAGCTGGATTATGGGAGCTTCGTCTACTCGTCCGCTCGGCCATCCCTCTTACGCAGGCTCAACTCTATCCACCATCGGGGGATACGTCTTGCGACTGGAGCCTTCTACACTAGTCCTGTCGAGAGTCTTTATGCTGAAGCTGCCGAGTTACCATTGACCAACCGGCGCGACGGTTTGTCGGTTTGTCGGTGTGCCTGCCGGTTGTTGTCTATGCCCGACCACCCCGCTTACCAGTCCTTCTTTGCCGATTCTCTCGACCGTTAGTACGGGTTGTATGTCTCTGCCCTGCTGCCCCCCGGAGTCCGCTTCCGTCGCCTGCTTCGACAATTGGATTTTGCCCTCCCTACCACCTTCAGAGAGGGTGAGAGCCCGACACCACCTTGGCTCCAGGCTCCGGTTCATATTTATCTTGACCTCAGCTCACTCCCGAAGGAGGGTACTCCGGCTGCAGTGTATTGCTCACGGTTTGTCGAACTTCGTGCTCGACTTGCCGGTCACACCTTTATTTACACCGATGGCTCCAAAACTGACGATGGTGTCGGCTGTGCCTTTGTCGTGGGGGCCGCCACCTTTAAATACCGGCTCCTCGACCAATGTTCGAGCTTTACGGCCGAGCTTTTTGCTCTCCATCAGGCCGTTCAGTATGCCCGCCGCCACCGCCATTCATCGTACGTACTCTGCTCTGACTCACTCAGTGCTCTTCAGAGCCTTGGAGCTCCCTATCCGGTCCATCCCTTGATTCAACGGATACAGCAGTCCCTCCATTCTTTCGCTGCTAATGGTTCTCCTGTCAGCTTTCTGTGGGTTCCCGGACGTGTAGGAGTGCCTGGGAATGAGGCTGTGGATGCTGCAGCCAAGGCTGCAGTCCTCCTGCCTCGGCCAGCCTCCCATTGTGTTCCGTCATCTGACGTTCGTGGAGATGTGTGTAAGAGGCTTGTGTCGTTGTGGTGGGATGCTTGGTCACCCCTCCAAGGAAACAAGCTCCGGGCAGTCAAACCGCTCCCAACTGCTTGGACAACCTCCTCCCGACCATCTCGGCGAGAGGAGGTCCTTCTGACCAGGTTGCGGATTGGGCATTGCCGGTTTAGCCACCGCTACCTGCTCTCCGGTGACCCAGCTCCGCAGTGCCCTTGTGGTCAGGCATTAACAGTGTGCCATGTTTTATTGTCGTGTCCCCGTTTTAGTTAATTTCGTGTTGTCCTGTCCCTGCCATCTACCTTACCGGATGTTTTAGCTGATGACGCTCGAGCAGCTGCTCGTATTCTGCGTTTTATAACTTTAACTGGCTTGTCCAAAGACATTTAGCCTTTTTACTTATTTTATCTGCATCCTTGTCAGGTCCTTCTGGTGTCCCCCCCTTCCGCTTGAGTTTTACTAGATTCCATGTGCTCTAACAACAGTGACTGGGCGCTAATGACCTCAGCAGTTGAGCGCCCTTAACCCCCCCCCCCCCCCCCCCAAAAAAAAGTAGTAGCTAAAGGGTGTCGTGCATCTTTCGCCGATCTTAAGCATTCACTAATCTTCTTGGTGGGTCTGAAGATTGTTTCAACTCTGAACTTGGCCAGCACTTTCCCGATATGGTCCGTAATATTGTGGATGAATGGAAGAAAAACTTTCCCCACCGATGTTGTTGTTGTTCCACGTTTTCGGACATTTTTCTTCTGGGATGGAGTGCTCGATCTATCTCCTTGCCAGCGTACCCATTTTTCTGGAAAGCGGTTCGCAAGTCGTTTAGTTCCTCTTGCAAATAAGCTGGCTCACAGATTATATTAGCCCTGTCCACCAAGGTCTTGATAATACCTCTCTTCTGCCTGGGATGATGGTTCGAATCCTTATGAAGATAACGATCGGTATGCGTATCTTTTCTGTAGACTTTGTGACCCAGAATCCCATCTGGTCGTTTAATTACTGAGACGTCCAAAAAATTAATCTGTCCGTTACTCTCTGTCTCCATAGTGAATTGTATTTTTGAATTGATGCTATTCAAATGCTTCAAAAAACGGTTCAGTTCTTCTTCACCGTGATTCCATATGACAAAAGTGTCGTCCACATACCGATACCACTTCAAATGCCCTTTTTTTTTTTTTTTTTTTCTGACTGCAGTGCTTGCTGTTCAAAAAATTCCATAAAAATATTAACAACGGCTGGACTTAGAGGGCTACCCATTGCCACTCCATTAATTTGTTCATAGAACTCATTATTGTACTGAAAATAAGTCGTGGAAAGGCAGTGTCTAAGCAAAGCTACTATATCAGTAGGAAATATGTCAGATATGCAAGCAAGAGCTTCGTTGGCAGGAACCATGGTGAACAGAGACACCACATCAAAGCTGACAAGAGTATCACTGGGGCTGACGGTAATCTCCTTCAATTTTTCGATGAAGTGCATAGAGTTTTTAATATGATGATCAGTTTTTCCAATAAACGGTTGTAACAAGGTGGCAAGATGTCTAGCCAGCTCTTGAGTAGGGGATCCAATAGCACTTACTATCGGTCTCAGTGGGACATTAGGTTTATGCACCTTAGGTAGCCCATATAATCTAAGAGGATAAGCTTCCGTTTTGCAAAGATCTTTTTTATCCTCTGAAGGAATAGAAGACTTTTTTATTAATTGATTGGTAACTGTCAACACTTTCGTTGTAGGATCCTTTTTCAACTTTTTATAAGTGGTAAGATCCAAAAGGTCACTGATCTTCTTGTGGTAGTCTTCACTCTTCATCACCACGGTAGTATTTCCCTTGTCAGCAGAAAGTACAGTAACAGTCTTGTCCGCGTTAACCTCCCGTAATGCTTTCTTTTCTCCTTGAGACAGATTACTGCTAGGTGGCTTAGCTGTACGCAGTATCCTGGCTGTTTCCATCCTAACTTCATCAGCAGTGTATTTCTACTATTGGACCACAGCCTCTTAGTCCGGAAGTTTTAATTACTGAAGACGCCGGCCGTGAAAGCCTACACGCTATGATTAGTCATTTTTCAGTCTAAATTGACTCCAGTGAGCACATCCCATTTATTCCAAAATGTGGTAATCCGAGGGGTGACTGCCGCTTGTACACTGATCCGCCAGAACATTGTGACCATCCATATACTATCGATATAAATTCGACCAGGCGATAACAGCATCACCTGGCGAGGAATGACTGCTAGTCTGTTACAGGCATGGTGCATTTAATTTCATTGAGCGTGTTGGCCGTGTGTAGAATGGGGAAGGTGCGCGATCTGTCTGATTTGGACCTTGGGCAGATCCTGGTGACCCTGAAGCTCAGCACGAGCATTTCGGAAACCGTTCAAATGGTTCAAATGGCTCTGAGCACTATGGGACTTAACTTCTGAGGTCATCAGTCCCCTAGAACTAGAACTACTTAAACCTAACTAACCTAAGGACGTCACACACATCCATGCCCGAGGCAGGATTCGAATCTGCGACCGTAGCGGTCGCTCGGTTCCAGACTGTAGCACCTAGAACCGCTCGGCTCGGAAACTGTACGACTTGTCGGGTGTTCGAGGAGTGCTGTGGTGAGTTTCTTCAACATGTGACGAAACGAAGGTGAAACCACGTCCAGACATCGTGAGGTTGTGAGGCTACCCCTCATTACAGAGCCCGCATCTCGTGGTCGTGCGGTAGCGTTCTCGCTTCCCACGCCCGGGTTCCCGGGTTCGATTCCCGGCGGGGTCAGGGATTTTCTCTGCCTCGTGATGGCTGGGTGTTGTGTGCTGTCCTTAGGTTAGTTAGGTTTAAGTAGTTCTAAGTTCTAGGGGACTTATGACCACAGCAGTTGAGTCCCATAGTGCTCAGAGCCATTTGAACCATTTGAACCTCATTACAGATGTCGGATGTTGGGCAGACTGGTAAAACGGGACTGGCTACGAACTATGGGGGAACTAACATCAGACTTTAGTGCTGAGCAGAGTATAGATCTGTCTAAACACACAGAACACCGAACACAACTAACGATGGGCCTCTGCAGTCGACGACCCATGCATTTACCAGTGTTAACACCACGAGTGAAATGGGGACGTGACCATCGGCTCGGGACGTTGGCGCAGTGACAGAGCGTTGTGTGGTCTGATGAATCCGATGAATGAGATAAGTTGGCGGCGGCCCCATTATGCTCTAAATAACATTCACGTGGGTATACATGGGCCCACTGGAGCTCGAGCAAGGCACCATGACGGCCAAGGAGTATAGTACAGTGGTCACAGCCCTTCTTAACGATCATGTTTACTGGTGGCTGTGGCATTTTTAAACAAGATAGTGCGCCATGTTACAATGCCAGAAATGTGATGGAGTGTTTCGAGGGGTACAGTGGGGAGTTCCAATCGATATGCTGATCTCCCCCACCCCATACCTACTCGTCAGAGCTCATCGGCCCACTCCCGGGAATTTGCGGGAATTAGGTGACGTGTGTGCAGACGTGGTGCCAACTCTCTCCAGGTATCTACCAAGGCCTCATTGCTTCCATGCCACCATGATGCGTCACCACTGTTACTCGTGCCAAAGGTGACCGTACATACTGGGTGTTAGATAGATGGTCATAATCTTCTGGCTGGTCACTGTATAGTTCATCATCTGATATTAGTGATCCTAGATATTTGAATAAGCTTACGAGTGGCAGTTTTGCTCCCTAGAGTTCGACATCGTCGCTGGGTAGCTCAGGTCTAGTGGTGTCGAAGTTGCACAGTATGTGTACTGTTTAATGAGCATTTCGGATTCATGACAGTCCGCAGTTTCCATTTACTTGATGGATGCCAGTTTTCCCAAACAACATTTTTAAGCTGCGTACAACGTACTTATTATTTGACAGATTTTTGGACTGGCCCATCATGGCCAGTGTTACGTCTACGCCTACAAGATTACTTTGCAGTCCAGAGGGTTCATATAACTAGTTTCAGACTATTCGTCTGCCGTTCCACTCGCAAGTAGCGTACCTGAAGAAAGAACACGTAAATCTTTTCGGCGGAGCTCTCATTTCCCTTATTTTGTTATGATGGCCATCTCTCCCTATCCAGGTACGGCTAATATTTTTTTTCCTCGTTCGTATGGGAAAGATTGAGATTGAAAGTTCTTGAAAAGGTCTCGCCAGAAGGAAAAACTCAAGTTTCTTTTGTAGATTTATTGCATCTTCTAAGTATAACGCCAATAAAACGCAGTATTTTTTTCACCTTCTCCATAAAATTTTGTATGTGATGATTCCAGTTTGTCTGCAATTGTAAACCCTAGGTATTTAGAAGAATCTACAACCTTTATATTTAAGTAATTTATCGTCTAACCGAAATACAACGAATTCTCTTTAATACTCTCGTGGAAAACCTCGCTTCCTTTTTGTCGGTTACCACTTTCGCACCGTATATCTTGTCTAAATCATTTTGGAATTCGTTTTAGTCTCCAGATGGCTTCACCCGACGGTAAAGCCCAGCATCACATGAAAACCATGCAAGAGGCACTGGGACCGTCACTAATCACATCCACGTCAGCATCATGTATACTGGCTAGCAACTGTCAGCGTTACTTTTGTCGGGGTGAAACTTCAAAATTACGACCATGTTAACCTGCGAAACATCAGGAAAGTAGAATCAACAGCTCTTGCTTGCTTTAATGAAGACCTAATGTGCTGGTTCCATACGTTGCTAGAGCCGTTGCGACCAACCAGTTGACATGCGGTTCTGCAGTACCATTTGCATAGTACTATGTATTTACGTAGTTATGTTTTTCAAGTTTCCCCTGATAAACCTGGCGATGCCAATTGCTAGGGAGTAAACATGGTGTTAATTTGAATGTGATTAGTGCCAGGGTAAGATTCCTAATGATGCTCTAGGCCCTAACACCGGCCGAATAGTAAATAAGTTGTATACCGCTTTAAGGAGTTATTTGGGAAATGGGCTTATATTAATTTTGTTTTAGCTCTACTGAGGCATTAGCAAACTGGACTCGCATTCGGGAGGACGACGGTTCAATCCCGTCTCCGGCCATCCTGATTTAGGTTTTCCGTGATTTCCCTAAATCGCCTCAGGCAAATGCCGGGATGGTTCCTTTGAAAGGGCACGGCCGATTTCCTTCCCCATCCTTCCCTCACCCGAGCTTGCGCTCCGTCTCTAATGACCTCGTTGTCGACGGGACGTTAAACACTAATCTCCTCCTCCTCTACTGAGGCGTATACCAGAACTTTCCGACAGCTCTCTGTATACAGCTAATGATGAGGCGAGTATTGCTCGCGTTTTGAGGTGTTATGTGGTGTCTGGACTCGCACCGAAAATATTGGTTTTCTCTATGAATGCGCTCAGTAAATGTGGGCGGGTTTCACCGAGAGTTGTACCGAACTGGGGGATCTGAGAGGGATCTTTTCCCGTTTTATTCGCGCATGTTTCAGTGTCGCAGCACTCCATGATAACGCCAAGGGAGAGCGTGAAACAGGAACCCTGAGAATACATGAGGACTCTTCGCTGCTCTCTTTGAATGGTTTTGAACGGTCCTAGTGGTTCCACCTGTACACCAGAGCGAAAATTGTGGTCACATTGCATTCGAAAGGGGTGAGATCACGTTCAGTGGGGTTGCAGCGCCACGCTGTCCTTAGAGTAGAGTAAAAACACCGATGCGGTGCCAGCAACGTTGTCAAGAACGCCTGCCCATTTGCGACTTCAAAATGTCGGAAATCAATGTTCCAAGGAAAAAGGTGGTATTATGGACGCCCTTTATGCCTCCCATCCCTCCCCTTAGGCCTTTTAGTTTAGATTCTGAGCGGCGAAATCTTTTCATCGGCCACTCATAGGAAAAGCGCGTAATGACAACGCTGGGCGTCGGGGCTCTAACCACCATCGCAGAGGCGTCAAAGGTAGGGGTGAAATGTGGATAAGGGGGCTGTGACTAGCTTCCCCTCGTGTGACACATCAACGGTGGCGTTGAGCAGACTTAGGGTGAAATTGGTGCCAATGTGACATGATTAACCCACTTGTGACGTCACATGAACTTATGAGCTCTTTCCTTGTTTTTTCGCGTTTGTCGAAATCTTGTTGTTCGAAGTGTCGTTGAGCCCAGTGTGATGTCGCAGGGCGCCAAGCTTTTGCACCGTGTCAGGAAGAGGTTGGAGGCACCTCTGAGCGAAATTTCAAACTTTGCATCAGAGAAGAAGACAATTACGAGGTTTCGAGAAAGTAATCCTTTGTCTTGCGCATTGTAATATTTTACCCTTTTCTTACCATGTTGTTATGTTTTATCTGCATTTCACGTGGTTCGTTTTTAATCTCAAAATGTTATGTTTTAAATTGTTGTTTGTTGATAGAACTTGGTTTACAATTTATTGTTCTTTTTCATAGATTGTCACCACCCTCGCGTCCTTTTATTTCATGCAAGGACGTTCATGTCCTCCCTTTCTAGCGCCCTAACACATACATCATCATCATCATCAACATAAACTCTACACTACCGCAGGATCTCATGGATTATGTTGAAACGCTCCTTTCGCTCGTGCCTCTGAGATTCCGTGGCGTTGCACGAAAACACTCTTCGTGGCCGCGGCAAGAATCCACGTGCTCTTGGTGATGTGATCCGCGGAAAATAAATTAAGCGACGTATTGTTCCGTGGATTTAATAGGAAACGTCAATTGGTGGACCTCGATTAATTCTCTACCCTGCTGCACTATCAAATCAGTCCAAGTACTGATCGCCAGCCTCGCTTTTAGCCAGCGAGACACGGTTAAACTTCTCGCTACTCCAAAGTCAATAATTAAAAGCCCTGTAGCTGTCTAACCAAATTGCAGTTAAGATTCCGAGATCCTACTACTGGGCTGGAATTGGAATATGTGCACTACATCGCCTCCAACTGGCAACTCCTACCGACAATTACCACAATGGAACAGAAATCCAATTCCGTATCAACAGGGAAAGAGGCACACCAAAACATCACCCTCAGATTTCCACGGATACAAATTTCTGCTGAACGTAGCCATCCGTGCTACTTGGTTTCGCGGTCTTGGTGTAAGGGCTCTGTCTAGTGTGCACCCTCAATTAAAGGCAACTCTCGCCCAAAGCACTGGAAACTTCAAACAGATATCCACGATCGCACAAGGGAACGCACTTCTGGAATCTTTCAAGAAATAGCACACTTGATCACAGAGCTTCGCACGCTCCAAACGGCACCCAACTTCTACTCACCGCATGAGCGCTGCCGGCCGACTCGTCGTTTTCGTGAGCTCCCAACCGTTCCACGAAATTATTGAACTTTTAGCCCTTCCAATCGATCAGAATCAGGAGTAGAATGTGAGATTCCTATTGACTATTTACTCCTCCCATTTCTATCATTTTCTCTATAAAGCATGATGGAAAAATTCCGGCCGTCACAGAAAAATTAATCGCCCTTAAAAGCAGCCTAGTCGCCTCAGACAACTAACCGTTTAGGAGGATTAGGGAAAACTGCACCTTCATCTACAGGCGGAACAAAAATGTTCATACTGAAAATAAATGTGCGCACAGCTCTATTACTTCCGCAAATATTATGTACCCGCCAGATTTGTGCTATATACACATTGTGCTAGATCTGCTGAATTATTTATTATTGTCACATTTACTCTATGGACACAATTATTAACCAGTAAATACAATTCCTAAATGTGATACGCTCCATTCCAAAATTTGATACAGGTTGATTCCTAAAAATGATACTGTCGCCTACGGCACAGCCATCAGCCACACAGCGATGTACCGTGGGTTGCCCCGCCCTTTCCGTAATCGAAAAACAGCCGTGAGAAACCACATCTCCAGCAGTAAACTCATTGCTGAAAAAGTAAAGCCTCCGAACAAAATAGTATTAGACAAAATCAGGAGAGCCAAGACTGTGTTTATGGCGAAAGCAATGGCAAGTATACATAAAAAGAAGGGGAACTGTGGAGACTGATTCTGCTTGCGTCTCTCTTTGAAGAGTGACGATAGCAATGATGATGTCGATCCCTTCGGAGAATCCACACCAGATCCTTTTATAATGACTGATCTAGCACATAGAGGTGGAGTAGATTTTATCTTGTCAAAATTTCGAAGGGGAAAGAGGAATTCATACAGATAAACACGTGTGTGCACCATGCAGAAGGTACTGGAAAACGACGTGTAAGTTATAAGAACATAGGCTTCCGCGGCCGGTGTCATAGTGATTAAAATTCTTTTGGGTGTTATGCCTCGTCATTGCTAAAACTAACAACAGTAATAAACTAAAAACGACGTTTCGGCCGAATTGCAACGGCCTTCCTCAGGGCACGAGGAAGGCCGTTGCAATTCGGCCGAAACGTCGGTTTTAGTTTATTATTGTTGTTAGTTTTAGCAATGACGCAGCATAATACCCAGAAGAATTTTAATCGCTGTGACATAGAACTTACTTTCTAAAAGTCTGTGGACAAGGAACAAACAGTTTTTCAGTTAAATGAAAACATTTCTCTTATTAATAAAAGTGACGTGATAGGGAAATTACCACTTCCTGACGTTGCTACTGGGGTGGGAAATATCAGACACGAGGAAACTGCTTTATGTTTAACGGCCCTGTTGAGGTTATTGGAAAATTATAAGATAGCGATTCTGTTTAGCCTGTCTTTTATTTTTATGTTACTGTCTAGTATATTAAGTATAATCGTAAACCGTTTCTAACTATTGATGACTGTGTGACGTAAGGTTCATATCCTAGAAATATCTCACACAGAAAAATATATGATATACATATGTATCGTTTTTTGTGTTCTCTATATCATTTTTAAGACCTGAAACTCCTAACTTCAGTCTACATAACAATATCACATGTGTATCGTATTCTATACGAGCCGACTTCTGTTTAACAGTGTCAGCCTAAAAAAATTATACATATTTTATTTTTTGTTATATTCGTTTCTAACGCGAAAGAATTGAATATAGTCATTTTAAAGCAGCGTATTCTGTCTTACATTTACATCTTTTCCCCTAACAGCTACTTTTTTTTAAAAATACAGACACATTTTGTGACTTAGTATTTGGATCACCTTACTTGCAAGTTTCGTACATGTCATTTCATATCTCAACGCATAAGCTGTCAACACCTAATTATGCGAGAGAAAGGAATTCCATAGTGTAACGTTTATCATCTCGTGAGAGTGAAATAAAACATTTGTATATATTTTTTTCTTTCTTTTACAGGTGAGCAGACTACTAACACGATCCCTTCGGCTCAGTTTGGTGAGTTACTGGTGTCTTCATTCTCTTTTGAAATTGTGTGTGCGCGCTGATAGTTGGTTTCCGGCATCAAATAAATATGTGCTGTCCTGCCTGTCTTTCTTTCTTGCGTACCTCTGAGTAAACGAACTTTTCGATGGGCACCATTCTTTTGTTCCTCAGTTTGAGTGAGGAGAACTTAAGGACGACGTTGAGTGTATTTCCAATAGTGACGTTATCAAAAGTCACACCGTAAGCGTTCATGACGCACAAACTTGTTACAGTACTTATGGTTTTGGTTAACAATTTGCTCCCACTTGTTATTTACCGCCTTTGGTGATTTTTATCTGACATTTCCCAATAAATTAAAAAGCACAAAGGTTAGTCAGAAGTTGAAAATCGTCCAAGAAATAAAATGATTTGCGTTTCCCTCTTAAAACATCTACATCTGCATTCATACTCCGCAAGCCACCGAACGGTGTGTGGCGGAGGGCACTTTACAATGACATGGATTCTATAAGTTCTTTGTACGTGGCCGGAGGTGGATGACACTAGATGTTTAAGGATGGATTAAGCATTTTCTGTATATATGGATGATTAACGAAAAGAAAGGTCACAAGAACTGTCATTAGTATACCAAAACCCCTGAAGAATTAAATTCATGCCTAGATAAAAAGATAAAAATAAACAAATAGTTCAGAGCTTTCAAAACTAGCCGGTGGTTGCAGGTAGCTTCTCAATGGCACTTCCAATTTCAGTTTCAAGATGGGGGCATTGACAGATACTTAGTCGACGATTGAAGTGCTAATTATAATGAAGTTTTAGCGTTTAAAGGCAGCCTCAATTCATCGCCAACTAGCAGAAGTTTACGGAGCGAATGTAATGCCATGCAAAGAGGTGTAGTTTCGCTGCCAGGAATCTGATAAAGGCAGCTTAGGCAGAGACGAAGCATAGGTGCATCGTGTGGTACCCGAGTCGGAGAAAACACCAATGTTATAGAAGGAGCCCTAGGCAGCTCCATTTATTACAGTATGAAGACTGTACCTCAGAACAGCATCTGGACTCGTCCACAGTCCGTACCTAAAGGAACCAAACTGGAAATTCTACAAGTGATCACTGTCATCATTCAGTGGATTCAGGAGCATAGCATGTTGAAACATTGATCAGTGCAGTTGAACATTGAACTACATTGCCACGCACTACGTTGTAATGAAGTATTGTAAAGTTCCTCTCAATAAATTATTGTAATTTTTTTCTGACCTGTGTTGCCATAATTTTTGCCATAATGTTAACTAACCTTATTGGATTCTGTGACGAGCCTGTATTGCTGCTGTGTGCAAGCAAGCCATCTTATGACAGAAATTACTTTCAGTGATGGGCGGTTATTTTCCTGCCACATTTATACTTTTGACAAGAGGAGCATTTAGTGAGTACAATAATATACATTACGGAAATTAACTTTATATCACAGACTGTGTAAACGGCAATGATCATGTGAACAGAACTACAGAAATGCACGTCATTTCTGTGTCCCGTAATCATAGCCCAAAAACGTCGTGAGGGGAATATTCCTCCATGTAGCTTGGATGCGGCTTCATAAAGGGTCACCAAAGTTTGATGGATGGTGACGTACAATCATGTTATTTTAGACATGTTCGATGTACATCGACTCAGGCGAACTTTCAGGCCAGTGACAGCGAAGGCTGTAATTCTGCTCCAGTGTCATTGTCATCAGGGCCGCCAGCTGTCTGGTGTTTCGTCTAAGTGTACTTTTATTTTACTTTAGGAGTGTGTGTTGTATGCTAACTTCGAAATTTTGTGCTATTCTGCTTTTTTGCGATTACGTTTCTTTGGCACTTTGTAGCCGTTGTTGGCTGTATGGTCCTTGTAACCCAAAATCAAAATAAAGAAATAAGAAAAAACCGAAGTGCCCGTCGTTCGTCGATGCAGCATTGTATACTCGTCGCCACATAAGGCCGGGCATTGCCCTATCTTGTGTCCTTCATTGTAACTGCACGCACATTATTGATGAGTGAAATTCCAAATTTGCATTTAAGTACACTTTTATTACAGAATAACAACCAATCCGAGCTGAACATCAGTCAGGATAACAACTGGGTGATAGTCCTAAATCAGTTATGAAAGTAGAATCGACGTCCGCGGTAATGTCGGTCCACTAACCACAATAGGACAAGGACACAGTCAACAGTTCATAGTATCACTACCAGAACAGTGGCACGAAGTCCCGAAAAGGCCAGGTTCGCAGCAGGGGAGGCTCCGGCGAAGACTGATGGCCGCTCGATGTGTGAGTGTCATCCCTGGTAGCTGCTGGAGTTGCGTCATCCTTCGGTGCGGTGCGGTGTAAACTCAGCGAAAAGCTTCGACAGATGGACCGACGGAGGCGGCTGGTGCTTGGCACGGAGCTAAGTGAATAGCTGCCTGCTGGTCGTCATCACTGCTCTTTAGGCAGGACTTCCTGGATCTTGCGCTGATACACAGTGGGCGGAGGAATATCCGCAGGCGCTTGATGGACACGTGGCCCACGGATGCAAGTTAGTCACCTCGGCTGCTGTGCTGTTGCGCGCTGCCTATGAGCGATGATGGTATCCCTGGTAGCTTTTGCTAACAGTTAACCAGCCTGTCAACAGATTGTTTGTAACCAGTACAGTGTCCATAGCATACGATATATTACGCACCTGGTTGATGGTGTATATCCAAGTGTCTTGAAAGCATACACCGTGCGATGCGTTTTCCTTGGTCACCAATGTACTTGTTTATTGAAACGTTACCGCATGTTTTTGATAACGGCCACGGGAAGCAATGTGCAGTAGTATCATGGTTGGGTAGCATTAGCGAGGCACGTAAGCAGTCTCCGAAGGAGACACTATAAACAAGTGCTCGTCAAGCTGCAGCCGCGGGCCGCATGCGACCCTAATAAAGTATTCGTATGGCCCACTGTGCTTAGCCGTATTTTATAATAATAGGCATCTAGCAATTAACAGCCAAATCTAAAAACGTCAACTAAAATTAGGAGCTTTTTAAGAGTCTGCTTTTCCTTCTCAGCAAGAAACAAATACTTACAGAGAGAGCAAAGTTTTAAGACGTACTTAATTTTAATTGACGTGAGTTTACGATTTACCCCAGGGACTAAGCTGGGTGCTCACACAGACAACACAACACAACACTTGCTCGGGAATATTACAGTGTCACAGCGGTGGAATCGCTGAGGGTGGTGTTAGTATGAAATAGAGAATACGAAGTGTTCCAAATGGTGCCGACGATGAGTACGTGAGTGTTGGCGGCCAACTTATGGCGCCGTTAATGTAGCTAGTTCATTGGAGGCTCATAAAAAACCAATTTATGTATGAAGATATGAAGATGACATCTGTTCTTTCGGACATATCCGAAAGAACAGATGCCATCTTCATATCGTTTAAGGCTAACCGTCTGATGACCTTCTTCAGTGCAGATGCATACGATTTGCCTGAATTCTTACGGGACTCGGTGGATTGTCTGCCGCGAGTAATGGTACATTGGCAGGGGCACTACGAATGTAGTGTGTGAAGTTGAGAAAGTGGGTCTCACGGGGAGCGTGCCGGCGATAAATCCCTGCAGTTGCACTATCCTCTGTGTGCCCTTTGTGGCTCAGATGGATAGAACGTCTGCCATGTAAGCAGGAGATCCGGGTTCGAGTCCCGGTCGGGGCACACAATTTCAACTGTCCCCGTTGATATATATCAACGCGCGTCAGCAGCTAATGGTATTGATTTAATTGTAATTTAATTTATGTAGGTTACCAGTTAATAAGATTGGTACATATGCGTCCCAAGGTGCTGCCCCACACTGTCATTATTGGCTCTTCAGCGAAAAAGTTAAAACTACTGCTATAACATGTTGAAAATGTGGAGTTTTCAGATGGAGGAGCAGTACGTAGAATTTTAAAAAAATCTTCAGCGACTTGCTGTACGTAACCCTCAAGAGTTAGATGTCGAACTAGCATGTTATATGGTCTCATACACCACTAGATTGGCCTGCGTACATTTTATCGCTTAACATCGTAAGCGGCAGATAGGGCTTACCAGAGCAGGATTCAACACTTACGCTACCTTCGCTGTGTGACAGTTTGAAGCGGGGCTCGTTCGGGGAAAAAAAGTAAGGCTTACAACTCAAGACACCGTGTCGGCGATCTCGGGCATATTGCTGTCTGAGGCTAGTGGTTTCTGGGCGGTGGAGGCTTTTGGTGACGATATCCGTGCCACCTGTCAATCCAACAACAGTTGACGGCGAGTCGATATCGCAGACATATCTGCACACACCGCAGGGCAAAAACGTCGAACAAATGCTGAGGAACGGAGCTATTCCTTCCGTTTCATAAAGGGGGGGGGGGGAGGGAGGCAAATGATGGTCGTGTTTTGATTACATTGTTAGACCCAGAATCGTTTCTGCGTACGATGCCTCCACAATACATGTAACGTACCATTCCTGGTCGTGACTGTGGGATCATCCTTCGGCTTTTGTGGACACCAAGGCCGGTTTCGGGGTCATATTGGTGGCAATGGGCTGGTGTCCCTCTTCTCAGTGGATTCCGGTCGAATCCTAATACGGTAGTGACTTTCGCACGGTGGCAGCTGATGTCCGGCATTTGCAAATAAACATTCGAAACGTCCGGGCTAAAAGCCGCTCTTTGCCGAGGACTGCTATTATCGGGATCACAAAGGACCATGGAAAATGTCTGCGTTTAACTCCTGAGATTAACTGGCTAAAATGTGTGGATATTAAAACGATTTCGTGAAGAGAAGTCGGCCTGCAGTTTTCGTGGAAGTAGGAGCTCGTAGTGGGCTCTGTGGAGCGGAGGCTATGCGTTAAATGTATCCAGTTAGGAGAGAGGGAACCAGAGTGAACAATAAAATTGTTCTGCTTCTACTGAAGCTTTGGATCTATTTGATGGTGTGTTTCCATGTGCTTGCATTTTTTAGACAAGTGTTGTGATTTAGTGAGGCACATTGTACGTTGTAGATAGCGGTTGCAGTAGCTAGGTGAGTTTTAATTGAAGGTATAAATTACTCAAACTACTGGGTTTTTGTTTCTTTCTCTTCTAACTTCAGCTGTCGTCGTGTAATGTTATTTGTAGAGGGACAATTTGAAAAAACAGAAGCGCACTATCATTCCAGATGCCCTGGAACGTTGACAGATGGCATCATCCTGTTGCAGGATAATGCCCGCCCACATGTTACCTAGGCTGGTTCGTCTAAGCTGCAGAATTTTCGCGGGCAAGCCCTTACACAACCTCCATACAATCTACATCTTTCCCTATGCGGTTTCCGTATTTTTGGAGTCCTGAAGAAAAACATTCGTGGCTGTCGATTTGATTCGGACAAACAGGTGCACACATGGATATAGCCATGGTTCCGTAGGCAGCTGCAAATATTTTTCTGTCAAGGCATTGACTGTCTTGTCTCGCAGTGCAATAAATGTATTAACAGTTATGGGGATTGCTTTTGAAATAACAGAGTTTACTTACTTTTTCCATCTGTCGTGTTTTCTTTTGACTGCCCCTTATATAAATTGGCTGCGCGTTTCCGCTTGGCTTATCGCTTATAAGCTCCAAAATAGCAGAAGGTCAATTGCCTGGATAGGTCTTCATCTACATCTATATCAGTACTCCGCAAGCCACCTGACGCCGTGTGACGGAGGCTACTTCTGGAACCACTAAATGATTCACTCTTCTCCTTGACTGCAATACCCTGATTAAATCGCTCTGCATGTTCGTCAGAAACGTTCAGGCTAGGAGTAGATATGAAGGAGATTTATTTCAGAGGTTTGATACAGCCAAGGTTTTCATAACATGACAGCAGTTCAACCAAAGGCTCCTTATAATTTTGTGCTCTTATTTCCTAAGATTAAAACATTTTCAAAATTTCCCTAGGCAACATTCTCATCGTCATGTAACATTGCGTCAGATTGCTTGTCTTTGAAATGTCTCCAGTCTTTGGGCCAATGACAGTACCCTCTTTGTGTTCTGATTGACTCAGTCGAGTGAAAGCTTCCCTAAGATGCTTGCATGCATCGCCTTTGTGATTCGTTTTCGTCACATTTTTTTCCACGAGTTAAATTAAACTCACTTTAGAACAAAATGTAAGGAAAAACTGAAGTAGCTGCCCCGGTCTCGTATGATCTGAGAGTTGAATAATAATTTCGTTATATTTTTCATACTTGTTATGTGTAACACTTAAACGTACGTCGGTAGTAAATGTGTCGTATTTTTTTTTTTTTTTTATGAAAACCTTTGTAAAACAAGAACTAAGTTTGTTGTCTGTGTGATGTACATTATCAAAACCGTGTAATTGATAAGAATTACATAGTTTCATGCAGTTTACATTTTCACGTTGCACGGAGTAATCAGGGAGTCTGAAATTGCTGCTGGCGTACACACAAACTGTACTCGAGCCTTCTCTTTCTGGTAGCGGCTGAAAGCCTCGTCGGCGAACTGAGCTTTAAGGACCTGAGGCAGAGCGGCTTATTCTCGGGCCACCAGTAATCGCCTTTACATTGTCCAGGCGCAGCTGCACAACTCTGGCCGCAGCTGAAAGTTGTGCATACAGCCCTTCTGCAAAGCAGCAGTGCGCAGTAGGTCAAATGAGCGGGTAGTTAGCCCCAGGCCTGTGTGTAACAGCGGTGCGGTGTAGGGCAGATATAGTTAAACAGGTAGCCACTGTAGCGCAGAGAATTTAGTCGGATTTTACGAAACACAAGTGACAGATTTATGTTCCCTGAGACGAAGTTCTAGCCGGTTGGCGTGGTTCAGTGAAGGAATAATAGCGACAATTAAATAAATCATGTTTGGTGACAGATTTCTTAACATTGACTCGGATTCAACCATGTCCACATCATCATCATCGCCATCATGAAACTAAAGAGCTGGTGACGTTTGTGTGTCTTCAAACCAAGAGGGATGTAGCGACAGTCATGATCTGAGGCATTAGCTGAACTTGCATGTCTCCTGGACTAAGGAAAAATCGTTGTCAACGCACAATGGGGACGCTAGATGGAAAGAGAATATTGTCTGATAACGTTTGCTGCGTGCCACACTGGTTACATGCCGACGAGACTTGAAAATCTTTGTAATGACGAAACCTCAAAAAAGAAAACTGGCAATTCTGATTGGTGTTTTCGAACCTAGGGCAAAGACTTAACGAGATATACCCAAGTCTGCTGCTTAATGTTTGTGAAAATTTGTGGTGTAAGCTGCCTACATCGGCCAATAGAAGGGATAGAGTTTGTATTTTACGACAATATAAAGCTATATGTGTTACGATCAGTAGTGCGAAAATCAAAAACATTACGCATTAAGCTCTACATATTTCAAAAGGTCATGTGACATTTCACTACCATTGCTACCGTGTTATTTTCCTGTAGACTACTTCGTGATTATGAAAATGATCAACGGTCATAGCAGAAATAACAAACAGTGTTCTTTGTGCAAGTTTAATCAATCCATGATATAGAAAATCTAAAATAGCGATATGAATGCTCCAGTATACAGAGTGAGCCTGAAGTCTTTGTGCAGTTTCAGTACTTATTGTACAAAAACTATGGAGCTTGTGACAGGTGAAAAAAAAAAAGTCACAAAGTTTTTTTTACGATATGAATAAACTTCAACATGTGTGCCGTTTGTTGCCCGAATGTGTAATCGATATTCTTATGTCATCCCATACATTTGGCAACATTACTTGTGTAATGCCAGCGACACCATCTGTTATCCTTCTTCTTCTTATTGTATCCAGATCAGGTGATTGAGTAGCGTAAACATTGTCCTGAAGTAGCCACACAAAAAGAACTCTAAAGGCGTTGTGTCGGCGGTCGTAGTGGCCGAGCGGCTCTAGGCGCTTTAGTTTGGAACCGCGGGACTGCTACGGTCGCAGGTTGGAATCCTACCTCGGGCATGGATGTGTGTGATGTCCTTAGGTTAGTTAGGTTTAAGTAATTCTAAGTTCTAGGGGACTGATGACCTCATATGTTGAGTCCCATAGTGCTCAGAGCCAATTGAACCATTTTAGCGTTGTTTCTGGTGATATTGTAGGCCAGACAGAAAGATCATCACGTCCAGTCCACCTGTCAGGAAATGTTCCTTGAAGAAAATGTTCCTTTAAGAAAATGTGTAACATGCCGTCCCCAGTGTGGTGGTGCACGATCTTGTAGGAAAATCACATCAGGCTGCAACTCTCTGTTACAGTCACGCTCTGCGCTTACACCGAAGTCACTGAGATTTATGATGATCCGCAGAGAAACGTTATTTATAGTACAAGAGAAACACACCTGGGATATTGCTACTACGAAAACTTTTCCGAGTACCTTTCCAGTACATCACGGAATGTCGTGTACTGATTATTATGCAAATCCATGATGGGCGAAAGAAATTTTCAAAGACGGCAAACCTGAGAAAAAAGTATAGATAAATGAAATTAATGATTACTGTCAAAAAACGTAAATTAAGTTTTCAAATAATTATCAGGTTACCGCCTCCTAATACCTTCCTAAGTGTCCCAGACTACTGCCAAATATATGGAATAAGACTTTTGAAGTAGGCCGATTTATATGGGTTGAAACCTAGGTCAAGAGCTTTCGGCTACCACCTCCCGCGGCTGGTGGCTGTTTTTATTCCATATAATACAAATATTCATAAAAAAGGTATGGTCATTATAATGAGACATCAGGTATAATACTACAATTAAGTTCCATTAACACATTCCCAAAAAGAGAGTAATTTTATATGTTAGATATTCTACATAGAGACATACGTGCTTACTCTGCAATAGTCAGACAAAAAAAGACGGCACAGAACGGCGAGAATAAAAAAAATACCATTTCATTTGTTTTATAGCAAAAGATATATGGTATTCGTTCCCATTTGTCTTCTTTAGCAAAGGTCGCTGACCATATGTTTGTATTATGATTTTAATTAAAAGACATTTTTACATAGTTATGAAGTTGCTTGCGGGAAATGTATATATGTATCTAACGGCCAGCATATATAACGTTATACTTGTTCGTCACAAAAGGTGGGACATGGTTCTTAATAGAGAGTGTTATCACTATAGTCCAGCCAACGAAAGAAAATTAGGGGAAAAGATTCATGTTATCGCAAATCTTTGTACAGTGGTAGGGAGGTCGTAGTGAATAACATACTAAAAACCCTGATCGGTGGGGGGTTAAAAGGCCACTTTTTTATGAGGCTCCTGGTTAACTCGAAAACCACTGCTTCCAGTGAAAAATATTTCCCAGTACACAATTAAGCCACATTAAATTTCCTACAAAAAATGTGGTATTCGTTTTCACCTATGACCAATAGTTTCCGCATTGTGCAGAGCATTGAAAAATCGCTGATTATTAAAATAGTGTTATAACAGTAAAAAATTAATGTATATTGTTAAATAACGTGGGTTAACAACAAATATCAAATGTTTTTACCACATGAAAGTGCAATAAACTGTTTTCTGGGGGTATAACTGCGTGGAAAGTCTAGGATGGAGGGTAGAATCACAAGGGAAGGTAACCTATTCCGTTATTGTATTCGAGAATGCATTGGGGCTTCATTGTTCGTATATTTAACCACCACTACACTTTTGTGTTTTGTTGATGTCATGTCTCTGAATGAGCAATTTTACGACTTCAACATAAACATTCTCTTTGCTTTAAAGTTTGTTTTTTAATATTTTTGGCATATTTTGCCTATTGCTGTATATTGTCCGGATAACATTAGTGTAATTCTAAAAAGAGATTATGGAGAAATACCAGTTGTTAAGAGACAGTGTGTATCCCTTATTCAGGATTTTGACAAGTCCGTGACAACATTCTCTGAAGCACTACTATTCTGATGAGTTTTACCTGGTCAGTATATATTTTCAAACCGTTACAATAACCGGTATTCGCCTCACATAGTTTCTAAATTTTTAATCTAAATCTCGCTCTTTCCAATGGACTAAATCGTTTATACGCTAAGCGTCCATTACATTTAATTAAGGACTCGTCTATAGCAGAGGTTCCCAAACTTTTTTTTCTTGTAGACCACTATCAAAGTTTTACTGTTTTCGGTAGGCCCCCTGCAGCTACATTTCTACTATATTCCCAAAACTCCTAAAAATGCCACGGCCGAGTCCAAACCCTAAATTCGGAGTGGTAAAAATAAAAAGAATAATAGCACATTTTCTTGTGTCCTATTTATTAAAATAATACTTCTGATTATACAGGGTGTTACAAAAAGGTACGGCCAAACTTTCAGGAAACATTCCTCACACACAAATAAAGAAAAGATGTTATGTGGACATGTGTCCGGAAACGCTTAATTTCCATGTTAGAGCTCATTTTAGTTTCTTCCACCTACGCTCAATGGAGCACGTTATCATGATTTCATACGGGATACTCTACCTGTGCTGCTAGAACATGTGCCTTTACAAGTACGACACAACATGTGGTTCATGCACGATGGAGCTCCTGCCCATTTCAGTCGAAGTGTTCGTACGCTTCTCAACAACAGATTCGGTGACCGATGGATTGGTAGAGGCGGACCAATTCCATGGCCTCCACGCTCTCCTGACTTTCATTTATGGGGGCATTTGAAAGCTCTTGTCTACGCAACCCCGGTACCAAATGTAGAGACTCTTCGTGCTCGTATTGTGGACGGCTGTGATACAATACGTCATTCTCCATGGCTGTATCAGCGCATCAGGGATTCCATGCGACGGAGGGTGGATGCATGTATCCTCGCTAACGGAGGACATTTTGAACATTTCCTGTAACAAAGTGTTTTAAGTCACGCTGGTACGTTCTGTTGCTGTGTGTTTCCATTCCATGATTAATGTGATTTGAAGAGAAGTAATGAAATGAGCTCTAACATGGAAAGTAAGCGTTTCCGGACACATGTCCACATAACATATTTTCTTTCTTTGTGTGTGAGGAATGTTTTCTTAAAGTTTGGACGTACCTTTTAGTAACACCCTGTATACTTAATATGATTAAAAACAAACCTTGATAGCCGGCCGAAGTGCCGCGCGGTTCTGGCGCTGCAGTCTGGAACCGCGAGACCGCTACGGTCGCAGGTTCGAATCCTGCCTCGGGCATGGATGTGTGTGATGTCTTTAGGTTAGTTAGGTTTAACTAGTTCTAAGTTCTAGGGGACTAATGACCTCAGCAGTTGAGTCCCATAGTGCTCAGAGCCATTTGAATTTGAACAAACATTGATACTAATCAACAATAGGCAAAACATCAGCAATAAACTCTAAAATTGCAAATAAACAATTTAAAAAATAATCATAATTTTAATGGGACGGATGTACTTGATGAATTGACTGCAAATTATCAGTATTTGGCTTCAGTTTTGTAAGGAATAACCTCAGACCTCCCCGTTCTGTCATGTTCAACCTGCTCCTTCTTTCGTTAGTATGTTGGTAACGACACTAAAACTTTTTTCGACAAGATATGACGAGGGGAACGCTATCAGAAATTTCTGCCTGCAGCCAAAATGTTTGATAGCCTTCTTTTTAAATTTCACCTTCAGCTCCTCATTGGTGCCAAGCTCAAGTACCTCCTCGTGTAATAGCACATTCGCCACTTCCGTTTCATCAAATGAATTTATGATACATGGTGGTATTTCCATTGTCACAATATCTTCAAATCTATTTTTGAGCCCGCATCTCGTGGTCGTGCGGTAGCGTTCTCGCTTCCCACGCCCGGGTTCCCGGGTTCGATTCCCGGCGGGTTCAGGGATTTTCTCTGCCTCGTGATGGCTAGGTGTTGTGTGCTGTCCTTAGGCTAGTTAGGTTTAAGTAGTTCGAAGTTCTAGGGGACTGATGACCATAGATATTAAGTCCCATAGTGCTCAGAGCCATTTGAACCAGCCATCTATTTTTGAAGTCGTCATACAGGGTAATTAAATGTTGAGCATATGTCTGAATATCCTCATCAAGACATTCTGTCTGTGACAAGTTTGGAAACCGGGAGAATTCTCGCCGACAAAATATTTTGCTTCAAAATTTCAGTTTACCAAGAAAAGCCGAAATTACATCCTTCGTTTTTATTAAATTTAGGCTGTCCCCTTGTAACTGCAAGTTAACATAATTAAATTTGTTGAACAAATCTGTCAAGTACGCAATGCCTGCTTTAAATTTGATCAGATTTTCTTTTAAATCTGAATCTTTAGTTTCCAGAAATTCTATAACTGATTCGAAAAGTGAGTAAAATCTTAATAAACAGCACCTGTCGACAACCTGCGTACTTCAGTAGGTAAGAGCAATCGTTGGAAATCATCATCATTTTCATCGCACAATAGTGCAAATAAACGGGTATTCGACGCATTGCTTCTTATTTTGTTAACTGCGTTAATCACGAATTGAAGCGATTGGTTCAATTTATCACTCAAATTTTTCGCTACAAGGTGTTGTCGATGGATGACACAGGGAATTGCACTTAGTCGTGGTATCATTCTTTTAAGATGGCTTATAAACCCACGATATTGCTCGAACATGGCAGGAGCTCCATCTGATGCCAACAAAATAATGTTTGTAAGTGGAATCGATTTTTCCTTTAAAAAATCACTCAGGACATTAAATATTGATTCGCCTTTAGTGCCTGTTCTCAAAGTTTTCGTGAGTAGCAGCTCTTCATGGATTTCTTCGTCCATAACAAATCGAACATATGCCAATAATAATGCTTCATTATCAGGTAAAGTCGATTCGTCCAGTTGAATAGAAAACTGAGTGGTTTGCAGATAATTACACAAGAAGCTTTCAGTATCAGAGCTCATTTCATCAATACGTCTTTGTTCAGTATTGTTACTTAAAGGAATTCTTTTGAGTACGTCAATAGAGGTTAGTGCTGAACAGTTCTAAAAACATCTTCAATAGCGGGTAAAATTAACTGTTCTCCGATGGTGTGCGGTTTTCCAGATTTCGCTATAATCAATGAGATTTTGTAAGATACCCGCAAGCCATCATCGTTCCTTTAAGATGCTGAAGCGAACATACTGTCCACGGTGGGTCTCTTTTCATATTTTTCCTTCAGTGTTTGAAAGTATTTCAAATCTTTACCTGTTTCACCAGGAAGACACCTTCTTAAATGGTCTTCGAGCTTCGATGGTTTCATAGAGTCATTGCTCAAAACTTTGTTGCGTGAAAGACTTGGGGGCAATCGTTTGTTTGCCTTTAATGGACGAAAACCAGATTTCAAATAATCAACACTCTATTGTCGACATTTCTTCTTAGATTCAACCATCTTTCGTATCACTTGTAACATGTAAAGAAAAAAAAGTTTGTTTTAGTAATCATGAGGCGATTTTAACAGGATATGACTATTTCAACCGAATAAAATAGAATTAATTACTGCAATGAAAAACCTAAAATTCCAGCTGAAAAACTGTTTTAAATTATTAAAAGCGATAAACTGCTAAGACCCCTTATTTAATCGTCGAAGCTTTAGCAGCCACGAGATTAAATAGCGGGCTTTTAATTAGTGATTAAAGAAAATATATATCTAAATTGACGAAACCAATGCCCCATTTCATAAACATAGATTCCCTTTATTAGTGGACTGCATTATTATTTAGTTTTATGTACTCAAAACAGCAACGCCTTATTGATTAGTACTGATTCTTATTGTTAATACAAACAGTAAGACTGAGAAGCTTGAAAAGATACTTTTTCGGCACTGGCATACACCAACATCGATTCACTCACACTTTTATTCTCAAAATTCCGGAAACAAATGAGTAACGTTTTGTCCTTGGCATTCGTATTTATATTAGTGAAGCTTGCAAGCACAGCACAAGTCGTATTTCGTTCCTCTGCACGTCTAAGCAAGCATTCAGGGCTAGCGGGCGTACGGGCGGCACTTTGCAGGTCTCTACATGCGTTGTACTGAATATCGAATATGTTTGTTTTTACAAGTAGCAGTAGCTGATCTTCTTAAAATACACTAGCTACTCAAAAAATTAAGACGGTTAAAAATTTTCGTGGACCCCCACTTACAACTTGAGAACTTTCTTCTTCTTGTTCTTCCTCCTCCTCCTCCTCCTCCTCCTCCTCCTCCTCCTCCTCCACTCCAACGTGAACGCCCGTCTGGTCTCCCGTGGACCACTGGGGGTCCACTTGGACCACTTTGGGAACCATGGTTCAATACTGACATTTTCACCCGGTGTTCAAATTTCTCATTCCAAAGGTTGACGACAGGTCTTATCTTTCGAAGCCGGTCATTAACTCAGCAGTTCCATTGTTGCAAAAATGTAAAAATCCTGAAATTTGTTAAAATATTTAAGAGCATTAATTCTTTAAACATTGGCGTTTCTATTACCGGTCTTTTAGACCAGTACATTTGGTTTTCTGACTTGGGCCATCAAAGTGCGTAGTGCATGCTAGTCCTTCTTTTCGCCCAAAGTAACAGAGCACCAAGCGTTACCCACTTCCCGGTTTTTTTCCCCTCTTCGTTGTCCGTTATGTTACTTCGAAGAGACTGGTGTCTGTAAAAAGTATATACGTCAATTTTTCATCCAGCATCCAGTAATCCTGGTTGTTCACTTGAATTATTTGAAACAGAAGCTTTTATGCCACGAGTCTCAGAATGTTTCCAACTTATTGGTATGATTTTCGCTTCCTGCCAAGTCCGTGATACACATGATTTATGTATTGCATTTTCCTCTTCACTACGGCTATCCATAATTAAACTTCTTGCCAGGTTTCTCTTTCGTACAATCATGTCGCTAGTCTTCATCACTACCACCATGTAAACACCCCTCTCTTGACATTATCTCAAGGTTTATGACATCATTCTTCAAAAACATAGGTACGAAACTAATAACACGCTTGCTTTGTAACGTAGGTTTAACGAATTGAGATCCGTTCTCGCGTCGCAGTGGTAAGATCTAAACCACGATTGTAACCGACAAGTGTTTGGCGCATGGGTTATACTCGTGATGTTTACGTTTGTCCCACATTTATTTCCACAAGTGTTACTGGATATATTCATGCTTGATCCAAAATTGTTGTCACGAGTCAGACTCGTCAAAATATGTCAAGGGCCCCCATCCAGTGTAGCCCGCCTCACAATTGAATGGAAGATATTTATGCAAACTACCAGAAACACAATTAGTGGTGAGAAAAGTCCTCTTCAAGACGCTACAACGTGGCCACAAGGCTTTACAATATGCTGTCAACGATAGAAGCAGCAAGATTCCTTATGTACCAATCCAGTCACTTTCCGACTAGTACTACGTAGGTCACATGATATCACATGTGAAAATTGAACACGTCTCAGCCATTGTTTTTAGGAACGTATGCTACATAAAAGTTCGCATAACAACTGCAGATAAACACCCACTTAATTAACTGAAAATAGTTCCACTATATAAACGCGAGATCAGTTAAGTTACTTTATTTGCTTATACTGAGGTGACAAAAGTCATGGGATAGTGATAACACATACACAGATCACGGTAGTGCTTTATCGGAACTGTCATTTGTACTCAGGTGAGTTATGTGAAAAGGTCTATGACATAACTATGGCCGCACGACGGGAACGCGGAGTGGTGGTTGGAGCTAGAAGCCTGGGACATTCAATTTCGGAAATCGTTAGGGAATTCAGTATGGCCCAGATCCACAGTGTCAAGATTGTGCCGAGAATATCAAACGGCAGGCATTGTCTCTCAACACGGACAACGTGGTGGCCGACGGCCTTCGTTATCAGCTAACGATCGCTAGCAGCAGGGTTTGCGTAGAGTTGTCATTGCTAACAGACAACCAACCTTTGATGAAATTTGGGTTATAAGACTGTGGCAACAGACGACCTACGCGAGTGCCCTTGCTAACAGCATGACATCGCCTGCAGCGCCTCTCCTGGGCTCGTGGCCATAGCGGTTAGACCCTGCACGACTGGTAAGCCGTGGTCTGGTCAGATGAGTCCCGATTTCAGTTGTAATTTCGAGATATTTCATCGTTTTTACATTTAAAGGATACGCGCATCTGGCACAAAGAGTAGGAAAGGAACGCACATTGGTTATATTCATACATATGTTAGTTTTTATATTGCTGAACCACGTGCGTGTTAGAATAGACTTCTGCCGCTAATGGAACTGCACTGTTCGTCTCTTCTAAGCGACGGTTTGGTCGGCGTGTCGGGAGAGGGTGCAAATTCGCTCGCAGAATTTACTTACCGCATGATGTTTGCCTTTTGTGCTGCAGAGTGACTGGGTCTCTCATCGAGGACGGAGATCGGATTCGTTGTGTTATCGGAGGCTGTGAAAGCGGCGTGCATAATACAGTTGAATTATTGATTCCCTGTGGCTTCATAGTCGTGGTGCTGCGTCTTCAGGGACGGCACGTTTTTAATTTCTGTAGCTTTTGTTGCGGATGCTCTGCTGTCGGTGTTTACTTACAGATAATCACAGGCGTACCAAGAAAAGTTTTAGCACCTTTGTTACGTGTAACCGAAGGACCAAAATGGCTGTTGTCATATACAAAATCCCTTGTTCGTTGAGCGTAATTCAATTAAGATTATCGCGTATAATGTCGCTTAGCTTTGTTCAGTGACAGTTAATTGTCTTACACGTTTGTGTGGCTCAGCATAACGTGTTTGTAGTTCAAGCCCAGTTATTCTACGAATGCTTGTTAAAGACGAACCGAAATTAAATTTTAATATTGTCGGTTTCAAGGGAGCCTCATTTCTGTATTTATTATTTTTCAAAAAAAATATTTTTTTAGGATTCTGTTCTTTCATGTAATGACTCATATGTTACAAACGGCAACCGTTTTCCATTGTTTTGTAATTCACGATTAGTGTGCTGAGGTATGCAGACTTGTCTTGTTTAAGTGCGAAATAGCATTGCCTGTGTTATTACGAACTACAATGTAATATTCCTTCCGACATGCGTGCATGGCCGAAGGAACATCGCACCGTACTTACTAATCACACAGTTACTTTTATTCGCCAATACAAGCCTCTCGACTCTAAATATGCGTTTCCCGGATGGGAATATACGTAACGTACGAGTGCAGATTGGGACACATTGACGACGACATATGAAGTTTGTTTCTGGCCGTGATTTGTGTACGGATAGCCGAAGCAGTTTGAATCTGTGCGCTCTCTCTCTCTCTCTCTCTGTGTGTGTGTGTGTGTGTGTGTGTGTGTGTGTGTGTGTGTGTGTGAGAGAGAGAGAGAGAGAGAGAGAGAGAGAGAGAGAGAGATATCTGAAATGACCGATGAGTCATGTCTGAGCTAGCTCTAACTGTTATATACTGCGTTTGTTACCAGCTCTTTTGTGATTTATTGTTTTGAAACTTGTGTGCTTCGAACACTGATTCTCGTATTATTTATCAAACTTCAAAGATTTTCGGTAAACATTTTGTCATTTTCGTTGTTGGAATTGTCAGTAGGTCAACAATGTATGTAGTTAATACAAGGATATTCTAAATGATGGACCCATTTTCAAAACTTCGTATTTATTCAAGTGCAAATCCAAAATGAACAAGCTTTATGCCAATGAAAAGAGGTAGTTTCAGAGGTTTTTTCGTAATATTTGATATCAGTTTAATAACTTGTAATCAGTTAGTTTTTAATAATTATTTAATAATGAGAAATGTGATAAATATTCAATGTGGCGACCGTTGGCTGCACAGCAACCATCATCGCGGTAGCCAAACTCGTCCCACAAATGCGGAAGCGTATCTGCTGTTACTAAATGCACGGCAGCAGCGATCCGGTTCCGCAGATCGTTCAGAGTGGTTGGTAGAGGCGGGACATAAACAGCTTCCTTCACACAACCCCATAAGAAATTGTCGCAGGGTGTGAGATGAGATCTCGGTGGCCAGAAGTGCAGAGTCAGGTACTCAAGTCCCCAGCAACCGATCCAGTGCTGAGGAATGGAGTCATTAAAAAAGCATTGTACATCACGTTGCCAATGGGGCGGAGCTCAATTCTGTTGGAAAATGAAGTCCTTGGAATTTTCCATAACTTGATGGAACAGCCATAGTTCCAACACGTCCAGGTACGTGATTGCCGTTACAGAATGCCGTTACAGAATGGTCCATAAACCTTTGTACGGGATATGGCACAGAACACGTTGATCTTCGGTGGTCTCTTTCGTGTTTTAATGGTGAATGTGGATTTTCCAAACCTCGTATGCGAACATTGTGTCTGTTGGCTTTTCCACTAAGGTGGAACGTCGCTTCATCGCTAAAAATTACACGCTGTAGAAAGTATCGTCCTCAATCTTTGCTAGCACATAACCACAAAATTCGAGACGCTTCTCTTTGTCATTGCGCTGAGAGCCTGCACAAGTTTTAATCGGTAGTGCTTGTGCAAGAAAGCCGTCTCAGAACTTTCCATACAGTTGATTAGGGTATTCCAAGTTCTCGACTCGCTCTATTGATAGACTTGCTGGGACTGCGCACAAAACTTTCTTGAATCCGTTGGACATCATCCTCTGACACAAGCGGTCGGCTTGTGCTTTTTCCTTTGCACACACTCCCAGTCTGTTCAAATTGCTTAAAGCTAATGCTTTTGCGGGTTGGTGGTTGAATACTGAATTTGATACGAAATTACCGCTGCACTGCAATTTGCGACCCACTTTTCGCGAACTCAAGGACATAGAAAACCTCGTGCTCCACAGGTGCCATCTCACTCACAACTGACAGTGAAACGGAATGAAGGCACTATTGCCGCGCGAACTCTGCCAGCCGCTTCTGAAACCACCACCGCTGCCACGCCAAAAACTTTGAAATTTCTTCTTTCCATTGTTATAAAGCTTGTTCATTTTGGATTTGTACTTGAATACATACGAATTTTGTAAAAATGGGTCCATCATTTAGAATAACCCTATATTTTGTTCGCCAAATGCTGCCCATGAGCTATATGCATGAAACAAATGTATTTTAATTGTACGTTATACGTAACTCACTCCCAGAAATGGCATCTTAAGATCGCCATTATAGGCCGAAATCGGTTATGGCTTTGTCATAGATGTGATTGTGTCTGTAATAAACAAAAGTTCGTACTATCACTGATTTCCTTCAGCGGATCGCCGTTTTTTCCATAGAGAAATATTCGCCAAGCTGTTGGAAAGATGTACGCCGGCCTAGAACACGATGGACAAGGAAAGGACAGCCCTGCCTGATCGAGGACTGGAAAAGGAAAATAATAGCGAACTGGAGATGGGGCTATCAAATTATTTCAAAAATACACCACTGTTATAAAAGTTAAGGACAGGATAAATAAAGTGGCAAGCCGTATTAATCAGTCGGTGGAAATGATTGAAAGAGTGGGAGCATGTTGACGGAGGTCTTACATTCGTGCACAGAAAGGACGACGAAATGTGACCAGCGTAGCCCACGAGTTGGATATTGCTCACACCACTGTTTCACGTGCATGAGAGCGTTCCGTACCACAGGCACTGCTACCTGAAGAAGAGATGATCGGCCACAGTCAACTACAGCAACAGATGACCGGTGCATTGTGCAACAGGCATGAATGGACCCACGTCAAACTTCGGGTCCATTTGCAACCACATTTAACGTGATACGCGGTCTCGTACTCCACTGTGACACGACGAGTGCAGTGAGGTGGCGTTTTTGCCCGATGATCAGTAGGTTATGTTCCGTTGACACCCGCACATCGGCGGCACCGTTTGCGATGGTGCCAGGAGCGTAGTGACTGGATCTCCGATGACAGCAGATTGAGTCTGAGGATTGATTATGGACATAACCTCATACTGCTACAGCTGGGAACACGTAATGCATCCAAGAACATTTTCGAACTTGATTGTTTTGGTGGTCAAGATGTGGGAAGGCATAATGTTGCATGGGCGTACTGACTTCCATATCTTTGAACACGGCACACCCACTGGACAACGTTATTGTGACACTGTACTGTTCCCCTTATGTGTCTTTTCAGGGGTGCGTTAGGCCCTGAATTCATTTTTTTTTTTAATGACAGCGCGACTGCTACGGTCGCAGGTTCGAATCCTGCCTCGGGCATGGATGTCTGTGATGACCTTAGGTTAGTTAGGTTTAAGTAGTTCTAAGTTCTAGGGGACTGATGACCACAGATGCTAAGTCCCATAGTGCTCAGAGCCATTTGAACCATTTTAATGACAATACGCTACTACATCGAAAAGCGCAGGTGAAGGAGGTCTTGGAAGGAGAGAACATTCGATGAATGGACTTGAATCCCATCGAGCACTTGGTGGGATGCGCCGAGGAGACACATTGCATCACGTCCACAAGCACCAAAGACTATTCAGCAGTTGTCAGCCGCGCTGATAGAGGAATGGAGCGCCCTTGAACAATAATTTCTCACCATATTTGAGGTCAGCATGCGAGCGACTTGGCAGAGCATGCATTTCTGTTCCTAGTAGCCCAGTCAATGAAGACCAAAAAATGTAGTCTGTAGGAAAAAAAACTGTGTAGTCACAAATTTTTGTTGAGTGATGATAAAAATCCTGATCGGTGCGATGTGAGCAAGGGGGCGCTTAAAGGTCAATTTTTTTATATTTTTCTTGAATAACGTGAAAAACGCGGTTCTAGTGAAAATGTGAGGATCCACGCCACACTTGAACCCTACCATCAGCCCTCACAACAGAAATCGGAACAGATGTGGCCAGGCCACGATTTTCCAGTTATCTAGGGTCCAACGGACCTGGTCACGAGCTCAGGAAAGGCGCTGCAGGCGGTGTCGTGCTGTTAGCAAAGGGACTCGAGTCGGTCGTCTGCTGCCATAGATCATTAACGCCAAATTTCAGCGCACTGGCCCAACGGATTCGTTAGAGGTACGTCCCACATTGATTTCTGCAGTTATTTCACGCAGTGTTGCTTGTCTGTTAGCACTGGGAATTATACGCAAACGCTGCTGCTCTCGGTCGTTAAATGAAGGCCGTCGGCCACTGTGTTGTCCATGGTGAGAGGTAAGCAGTAATATTTGAAATGTGGTATTCTCTGCACACACTTGGCACTGTGGATCTCGGAATATTGAATTAACGATTTCCGAAATGGAATGTCCCAGGCATCAACTATTCCACGTTCAAATTCTGGTAATTCCTGTCGTGCGGCCATAATCGCGTCTTAAACCTTTTCACATGAATCACTTCAGTACAAATGAGAGCTCCGCCAATGCACTGCCCTTTTGTACGTTGTATACGCGATTCTACCGCCATCTGTATGTTTGCATGTCGCTTTCTCATGACTTCTCAGTGTAAAGAGGCACATCTTCTGTTGGCAACGGAAGAGAGACACTGGACAGTAGTTGACTGCAAGCATGTAGTATTGTCGGATGAGTCGCTGTTTTGTATCTTTTCAAATGATGCAAGGCATCAAGTGTACCGGGGACCGTATGAGGTGCTTAATTCGCAGCGTGTGGAACGTGTAGTTCAGGAAGGAGATGGTTCTGTGGTATTTTCGGCTTTTTTCGTACCATAACTTGGGTCCATCCATTCTGGTAACGTAAACGCGGACCAGGACGCTTATTTCAACTTTTTCGGCGACCAAATGTGGCCTTGTCACACCCATCAGAATGATGGGTGTGGTGTGGATACGCCCGTCGTGCAAGAGGATACTCTTCAAGAGTGTTGCAAGCGCTTATTTGACGAACTTCGGCCGGCCCGTTAAATCGCCCGCTCGTAATCCCATACACAAAATCTGGAACTGCTTGGAAAAGCCACAATTAGCTAGCTGTACGATATCTAATCATCAATGAGCGACTTCAGTTGAATATTGCATACAAAGAGAAGGTTATGGTCTCTCTTCTTCGCCTAATCGAGTCTCTTATCGGGGCTGGAGACTGACTGTATCAGCGTTATGTCTCCTGAGACTGCTTCGGTACATAGCTCCAGTGGTGATCACAGTATTGGATAAGAGGAGATTAACCGGGTTTTGTTAACTGCGTCGTACGTTCAACGAGAATAAGTGAATTCATCTGCAGTTGTGTCGCACAGCTAGGTAGGAACGATCTCAAAATAACAGTGACCGCACTGGGGACAGAATGTTTGTTAAACATAATGTGACTTCAGCAATAAAATAGATACGGAAAGAAAAGAAAGAGGACTTTAAAAGAGGACATTTTCAAAGACGAAGTGTGTTATTTTAGAAGACGTCCATCGATGCCACGAGCGTTTACGGAGCGGAAAACTACATTTTTTAAAAAAATGCTAGGTACTAGATATAAATTTTCATTTATAAGCTGTGCGAGACAGGGAGTTGGCAGCGTTGGCTCGCACTCACGGCGCAGTGCGTGTCGAATGTCCGCCGACCGCCCGCGTAGGGACAATAAATATTCATTTTAGCAGCGGGGACGCGCCGCCTCGCAGTATCTTGGTTAATTAGCGCACAGGCGCAGTCCCGGCGTCACGCCGCGCCACGCCACACCGCGCTTCCACGCGGAGGGCGCACTGCTAACGACGTGGCTCTTCTTTAGCCTCGTCTCTGCGCGCGTGTCGCTCTTCAGCCGAAGACGGAGCCACATTCTGGCTCGTCCCTTTTTCATCGAAGTGGTCGGCAATGTCCTTACATAATCGGAGAAGTCGCAGCAGATAGTAGGCACGTGTCAACTGGCACGGACTCTACAGCCTGAACTGCCAAGGTTGGTCTTGTTACCGACGGCCGATGTTTACTGCCAGGACTCGGCTGCTCGTGTTGCGCTTGCGCACAGGACCCTTCTCTCTTACCTTGTCCTCGCCTCCTGGCAGCCGAGATGTGGCGCGAGCGTAGTGCAGCTGCTGGCTATGCATTCACCTTGTCCTTCAGACGCTTTCCTCTCTCCCTACTCTGTGTTCCTTGGAGTCGCTTCGACTCACTTGTTGCCCAACTCGCTTCGCCTCTTTCCCTTCGCTTTCGTTCTTTGGCTTCTCCTTCACTTCTGCCGGTCGGACAGACGATCAGTTTACAAACTGCACTGTTTTTAGTTATCGGGCCGTGGTGGTTTAACGGATAGAGTCCAGTTCTGGAGGTCCTGGGTTCAATCCCAGGCAGGCGCGGAGATTTTTCCTCTTATCGGCCCACTAAGTCTGCCGTCAAAATGAGTACTATGGATCTTCCACGGGAGTAAAAGACGGCCGACCTGGGACTGCCCCCCCTCCATGTGCCGCGGTGAATGGAAAGGCTACACACTATTTGCTCTCAGGCCTATAATCCGGCCAGGGGCTTGCGCCAGACTTTCCCTTTTACTGCTTTCAGTCAAATTGCCGACAGTAAATCAAAAGCTGTGTGTCGTTCTATGTTTTATTATTTCTTGGTTACAGATTTTAGACACTGTCGTCCACCTTCAGATAACAGTTGTAGTTACTCATTAACCCGTCTGTGTTACTACGAATATGATCTGAAGATGGACGACAGTGCCTAAAACTATAATCAGGAGATAACAAAACACCGATCGAGAGGCTGAAAATAAGTGTAGTTTCTACAAACAAGTATTACGTATCAGTCCTTACTGACGAATATGCTCAGGTGCCGAAGAAAAAGAGAATTGGTCGTTTTACTGTTAAGACCTGTTGCAGAGATGTTTATAGACATTACGTTAACTCATGACATATGGCATACTTCATGGGCTATACATTATCAGCATCAAATGTATTAGAGAATTATTATTATTTTCTCGTGTGGACCTTCAGAAGGCTATATGCCAGTTTCAGCTCCTTGTATTCCATTTACATTAATAATGATTGACAGCCGTTCGGAATTGGATCGAAACAAATTCGCTGAACCCTAATGTTACCAAGAGGTAGAACATGTCTACGTAATAAAGCCGACGCCAAGTTATTCGTATTCATCGTATTTATTTCGATCTAATTTCAAATGGCTGTCAGTCATCATCAATGTAAATATTAGATGCCGAGGCGAGCACTACATAGACTTATTGTCACTAATGTGGGAATACAGAGTTAAACTGCGACCATTCCGTGATGACTGCAAGAGAGTATGGTATAGGAATGTAGACAGTGTGACTTGCGGAAGTTCGGGTGTGCCAAAGGAGACGTGCACGGATAGATTAATGGTAAGGTGACCGCGCGCGATAAATCCGGCTTCGAGTCCCGGTCCGGCACAAATTTTCATGTCATCAACAGGTAGAACATCTGTATCTAACACAGCTAACGCCAAGTTATTCGTAATCAACGAATTTATTTCCATCTTCATATTGTAATGTTTCCTCTCCATTTCCTCCAGTATTACTTCGGCCATTCAGTGTGTTGCCTTTTCTTCTCCTGAGTCCACTTTGAACATATTTTCTTTTCCTTCTTGCATTGGAATCCATCCATATGTAACATTTTTATTCTAAAATTGTCCTTCTATGTTGTCTCCTCCTCCTATGTCGACTCTTTAAAAATCTTCCTTGACCTCATGAATACTGTTTGTGGTGAACTTCTTTCTCCAAAGGGATATGAGAATCTGCCTTTAAAACATCCTCACGTCACGTATTCACTATAAATAACCAAAGAATATCAGTCTTTTCTTTTCTTTCCTTCCGTTCGCTGTATTTTCTACATGGGGCTGCGGAAAATTTACTGCTTAAATCCCTCTGTGCGCGATGTAATTAGACTAATCTTGTCTTCATAGTCCCTATAGAGGACTTAGTACGTTACTAGATTCGACATATAACACTCTTCTGTGGAACTTTGTAAATAGGGCTTTGCGGGCTAGTTTATCCCACTGCAACTATCTCCTCATTTCCCTTAATTTCCTGTGTGTATCAAACACATCTGTCACAATTCGCGCTGCTCTTCTTTATGTGTGTCCACAATGAAGCCTGTTGAGCATAGATCCTACGCACTTGAACAATTTTGTAGGTTGGGATGTACGAGTGTTTCCTGCCGTAGATTATTTCCCCACAGTAGATAAAACTTCATTCACCCCCCACCCACTGCAGACTTCATTTCCCCTCCACCTCTGTAGATACCCTCCAAGCACTGCAGATAGCCCCACCCACTGTAGATACCCCTTCTCCAATGTTGATTTTTCTCCTAATGTAATAGATTCCACTCCCTTGGTATAGATTTCACCCGCACATACAATGTAAATCTTTTCCCTTGATCTGCACGGCGCAACAGAATTGAAGGATAACTTTTTAGAAACCCCTAAATTGTTTCCCATTTCAAGGCATAAACTGAGAATCTCACTCAAAGGTGCCTACAACCTTCTTCTGTTATGGTGTAAAACCGTGGCGCCCTGCAGCTTCACTCTCAGAATCAGCGATGCTTCAAAAAGCAAGTTGTCACCAAATGCGAAAAAAAAGAGCGCTGCTCGTAAGCTTATGTGAGCTGTAAGATGGGTTAACGATGTTACACAGGCACCAAAATTAACCACAATTCTGCCCAACACCACCATGGACGTTGTTACACGTTGGTAAGGTCGTGACACCCTCCTAGTACCCCCATTTCACCACTTCCTCTGACGCCTCTGCGGTGGTGGTCAGAACCGCGACATCAAGAATTGAAATCACGCGGCTTTCTTATGGGGAGCTGAGGAAAACATTTCAGACACACCGCCGCTCAGAGTCGATACGAAAAGGCTGCAGAGGATGGCATAAATAGCGTCACTGAAATCCGCCTTCCCTTCGGACGTTGATTCCCACACATTTCGCGGTCGAAAACGGTAGCTTGCAGTGCGATGAACAACAGAACTACGTTCGACATCGCTGCCACCCTCTGAGCGTTTGAACCGTAGTCTAAGAACATTGTGGAGCTGTAACCCAACTGAACTTGATCTTGCAGTATTCATCATCCAGTTCCCATCTGTGTCGATCTTATGTCTCAGCCTCTGTTTTACTGGATGAGGAAATTGGGAGTGTACGAAGTAAAATGTCAGGATTGTGAAGCGAGATAATGGGGCAGTCGGGACGGAATTTTAAAGTTAGATTTAATGAGTATAATAATAGAAAGAACGGCTCGACAGCTGTAGCAAAGCATCTCAAGAATCAGCAGCATTCGTAGGGAGATATAACGGAAAGCATTGGATGTCGTCCTAGAAGAAAAAGGATGGTTACCAGCAGAGATATATTGTGCCATGAAAGAGGAGTGCTTCGGCGTTTTAAATGAGGGGACGGAAGTGACTAAAGGCCATTTATGGGCACGCTTTAGCGATATCCTCCCTAAGAAGCAGCCACCAGCATATTTTACGTAGTGACATAGGATTTACGCGTGCTATTTACGTTCAGATTGCAGCTTAAGGGTAGTTTTAAGTTAGAATGGGCTAGGGCCAGACAGGTATTTCTCAAAGATTGTATGACAAACAGTTGTGTCGTTGGTACTGAGCATTAGGCTTTAAGTAAATATAATCTTTGGTAGGTGATGGCAGCGGCTTTCAGTTTGCAAGTATACCTCTGGAACGGTGGATGAACCGGCTTGTGATCTTTTATGTTTGATGGTCTGAGTTGACAATGCGCGTGTGCAGCTTGTTTTTAAGTTGTGACGAGGTCTAATGCCAGAAAAAGTTTTTTAAGATAGGTTATAACTCAGGACATCTGTAATCCTTTCATGCCTGTTGGTATAAGGAGGATTGTTTTATCTGGTTTCCTTGGTTTTAGCACTTTAAATGGGACAATGATGTCCCGAAACATGTTGTGGCATTAATTACACAATTGACAACGGGGCTGAAAGTCCTCAATATTGCTTGAATAAAAGTTGTAAGATGGCTTCACATCAGTTAGTGTAAATTTGATCTCACCACTTTGGAGTGTATGCGACCACAGTTTTTGCTCTCGTATACAGGGTGAAAAAACTAGGAACCGCTCAAAACCATTCCCGAAATACGTATGAATGAGACCAGAAGCAGCCGCGGGGGTTTATGCTTTCTCAGCGCTCCAGTTTCGAACGCTCCTGTGGCGTGATGATGGGGTGTCCTACATTAACATGTGCGTGAACAAAACGGCAAAGGGTCCCTCTGAGACCATTGAGTTCGGCAACACTCTCGGCTGTTCTAACGTGTGAACATAGTAAAACCCAGCTAAGGGATGTCAAAAGGGTTGCCTAACATTTTGGCGTTAGAGCAGCCGCGAGACAAATACATGTCGAAGTTTCCGACAGGTACATTTTCAAAGTGTTCAGTAAAGTTGCGCATGTGGTACCGAAGGTGTTGAACTGGGGAGTCTTAGGACATTTCGCCGTTTTATTCACGCGCATGATAATGTAGCAACATCCGCCCGCCGGTGATCACGCCACAATAGAGCGCGAGACAGAAGAGCTGAAAAAGCATAAAATCACTTTGTTGCTTCAGATCACGTCCAAATTTCGTCGAATGGTTTTGTACGCTCCCTAGCGGTTCCACCGTGAATACCAGAGCAAAGACTGCACTGCGGTCGCACCAGAGTCCAAAGTGGGCAGATCGCGTTCAGTGGGGTTGCGTTTCCACAGTTTTAGAGTAGGGTTGAAAGTACCAGGGGTGGCAGAAGTGTAGAACATTTTGAAGAACGTCGTAGTCCAGAATGAGATTTTGACTCTGCAGCGGGGTGTGCGCTGATATGAAACTTCCTGGCAGATTAAAACTGTGTGCCAGGCCGAGACTCGAACTCACGACCTTTGCCTTTCGCGGGCAACTGCTCTACTCTCTGAGCAGGAGAGCTTCTGTAAAGTTTTGAAGGTAGGAGACGAAGTACTGGCAGAAGTGAAGCTCTGAGGACGGGGCGTGAGTCGTGCTTGGGTAGCTCAGATGTTAGAACACTTACCTGCGAAAGGCATAGGCCCCGAGTTCGAGTCTCGGTCCGGCACACAGTTTTAATCTGTCAGGAAGTTTCAGAACGTCGTAGTGTTGCTCATCGCACTGCAAACTGTCTTTTTTGATAGCGAAATGTGTTGGAATCAACGCCCCAAGGAAGGGGGTCGTTTCACTGCCAGCCACCGCCACCCCCCTCAGAGACCTTTTCGTGTGGATTCTGAGCGGCGGTGGGTCTGAAATGTTTGCCTCGCCCATCCATATGGAAACAGCGTGTTTTCAACGCTGGTTATCGCGGTTCTGACCTCCATCGCAGAGGCGGCGGAAGAAGATGCGAAATGGTGGGTAAGAGGGGAGTTACGTCCACGGTGGCGTTGGGCAGAATTGTGGTGAAATCTAGTGCCAATGTGACTTCTGAGCAGTGGCCTTTTTTTGGCACGTGTCAACATCATGCTGTTTGAGGCGTCGCAAAGCCCGAGGGTGACGTCGCAGAGCGCAACCAACGCCTTTGCACCATTATAGAGGAAGGTCTTAGGCACCTTTGAGCTAAATTTCAAACTTTAACGTCGGAATGGGAAATAATTACGGGGTTTAGAAAAAGTGATCTTTTAATTTTGTTGCGCAGTGTAGATTTTCGTACAGTCTTTGATTTTTCCCGTTATAGATATTTTTAAAGTAGGTGGTCCATGACCAGTTGATGTTGAATTGATCACCTGTTTGGGTATGAATGCTGTTGCGCGGTACTTCGGAAAGGACTGCGGTCAGTAGATGGAGCTTCTTTGTAATCCACCCGCTGTGGACACGTAGAGTTAGTGGTGGCTCGGCTCGTTACCTACTTAGCTGCGCCAGGCGACGCCTCGATACGGCGCGCCGCCCCCGCCTGGCGCCCTGTCCTAGGGGGTCCGCCTGGCCCAGCGCTTGTTGGCCCCCGAGGCGCCGCAATTACCGCGGCCGCCCCGCTGCGGCTGGCGCGGCCGCCGCTCAAAAGAACTCTTCACACTCGCGCGCGCAATTCGTATCAACAAAGGGGAGCCCGCGGACGCACGACACGCGCGGGGCTCGAGTGGTGCGCTGGTAACGAGCCACTGCGTGCGCGCTCCCTGCCCGCTGGCTGCTGCACCCAGGTGGGACGTTCCCGAGTCGCGTACCGAATAGTTACTTTCGGCAGAACAAGGTTGTAGCCTAGTACGTTCCTGTCCTCCGCGGTTTCGAAGCCGTACTGGTCATTTTCCCGGCGATGTGCGATGTCGACATCACGTGAAGTCCAATTTCTTTAAGAAATGGAGTATGAATGACAGACAAAGATTGTGTGGAGTGATCGAGGAATTAATGCGAAACAAGCTGCCCATATTGAAATTTTTATTTCTTGTTAAATTAAAAATTCCTAATAACTGATACATAAACATCTACATACGTACTCTACAAGCCACCGTATGGTGCATCACGGAGATACCACGTACCATACTAGTTACTTCCTTTACTGTTCCACTCGCAGATAGAGCGAGGCAAAAACGGCTAGCTGTTACTTCCGTACGAACATTATTTCTCTCACCGTATCTTCGTAGTCTTTACGCGAAATGTACGATGGCGGCACTAGACACGATCTGCAGTCGATCTCAAATGCCAGTTCTCTTAAATTTCCACAACAGTGCTTCGCGAAAAGAGCGTCATCTTCCTTCCAGGGATTCACATGTGAGTTCAGATTTCCACACTCCGAAACATCGCTTGGTCCACTGTTCCCGATGTGATAGTGAAGCGGAAACGCGAAGGGACACGTACACCACAAAATCGTACAGGCCAGCCTCGTCTGTTAACTGACAAGAGACCGCCGGCAGTGGAAGAGGGTCGTAATGTGTAACAGGCAGACATCTATACAGAGCATCTCATAGGAATTCCAAACTGCATCAGGATCCACTCCAAGTACTATGACAGTTAGGCGGGAGGTGAGAAAACTTGGATTTCATGGTCGAGCGGCTGCTCGTACGCCACACATCACGCCGGTAAATGCCAAACGACGCCTCGCTTGGTGTAAGGAGCGTCAACATTAGACGATTGAACAGTGGAAAAACGTTGTGTGGAGTGACGAATCACGGTACACGATGTGGTGATCCGATGACAGAGTGTGGGTATGGCGGAATGCCTGGTGAACGTCATATGCCACCGTGTGTAGTGCCAACAATAAAATTCGGCCATCTGGTGGGACTACAATTTGGAATGTGCCTCTGTTCTCTGTGCCATAATCTCCATCTCCGTTCCCTGCTGTATCCATCTGTTTCCTCTCATGTAAACATCCCCCCCCCCTCCGCCCCACACTTGTATCGTGCCCAAGCCAAGGATTAGGACCAATCTCTTCAAAGACCCGGAAGTCTCGGTCGCCCCCATGACCTTTCGGCATCTGTTACATCCAGTTCTTCATGAGTTCCAGGGTGCTATCATCTTTTTACACCGATGGCTCTAAAACTGTGTGGATCAGGCGGGATATGCTTTTACTTCTCCTGCTGGTATGGAACGTCATTTGCTGCCAGGAACATTTAGTGTTTTTACCTCAGAGCTGACAGCCGTTATCAGTGCCCCCCCCCCCCCCTCCCATAAAGTTAAACGGTCTTCGCTTCACCGTTTTTTTATTATATGCTGACTTAATGAGCACTGTACAGGCTATTCACCGATGCTATTTTTGCAGCCCTTTGAGCTCCACTATTCACTCCATTCTCGGAGACCTTCGTTGTGCTGCATGCTCAGTTGTTTTTCTATGGGCCATGTGAATATCCCAGGGAATGAACTGACAGACCGTTTGGCTAGAGGAGCACTTACTCACTCCCTGTTCCTTTTGCCGACTCCAGATGCGGATTTCCAGGTGAAATTGAGATACCATCGTGCTCATAAATGGAACATCTGATGGGCTTCTGCCCCATCAAATAATCTCCGCAAAATCAAAGAGACTACAGCAACATGGCACTCTTCCATTTTTCACTAAAGGAATCTGCAGTCCTATGTCGTCTCGGCATCAATCGGACCAGGTTAAACCATAGTTTCCTTTTGTGTAACGAGCAGTCCACACATTCTGATTGTGGAGCCTTACAGAAGCTAGCTTATATGTTGGTGGAATGCCCCCTTCATGCCACGTATGGACTTCCGGATTTATTAGCTCTAATATTGGTAGATTATTCACGGACGGTTAAACTGGTTCTCAGTTTTCTCTGTGAAAGTGTTTTTATTCTCAGTTATCGGGTTTTAATCTACCTCCGGAGCAGGGGAAGGGTGATGGGGCGTCTCCTGCTGTATGCTACGTATAGGGGATCCTCGAACTTACGTCCTCGTCTAGCCTAGTCTTTCATCCCATTTTTGCTTGTTTTATTCGCATTTACGTAGTTTCGATTTGCCTCATCTCTGCCGCATCCAGTTTTCTATTCTGCCTGTTGCACTTCGTTAAATAGTGGGCGGTCTTGACTGTCATGCATCAGGCGTGGGAGAGCTACGAGTGGATCGTCTCCTGTCGCATGCAGAGCCCCGAGGACGCCCACAGCTGACTTCCCTATGTCCTTCATCTTGCTTTTGTTATTGACTTTACAAACGATGGCCATTACGTTTTAGCTTTCTCACTTTTACTGTTATGAATCTCTCCACTACATCAGAAGACACCGGATGTACCTTTGGATCGAGGCACTGATGGCCTCGTTGTTTGGTCCCTTCCCCCACCCCCACCCCCACCCCTCTCAAATCAACCAACCAACCCTCAGAAACCAGCCGCAGATTGCTTTTCACCCTGTCATTAGATTATTTACACAAATAAAAAATAAGAGCGGTCCTATCACTCTCTCCTGAGGCACTCCTCACCAAATACTTTTCTCTGATAGACACTTGTCGTCGAAGTCAAGGTACTACTGTTCTATTACTGAAAAAGTCTTCGAGCCACTCGCAAATCTGTGAACCTAATCTGTATGCTCAGACTATGGTCAATATTCTGCAGTGGGGCACCATGTCGAATGCTTTCCGGAAATCTAGGAAAGTGGAGTCTGCTTGCTGCCCTCCACATGTCGTTTGCAGCATATCATATGAGAAAAGGGCAAGGTGAGTTTCACACAAGCGTGCTTTCTAAATCCGTGCTGATTTGTGGACAAAAGCTTTTCTGCCTCAAGGAAATTCTTTATATTCGTAGTCTGTATGTGTTCAAAAATTCTCAACAAACTGGTGTTGAGTATATTGATCTGTAACTATACGAGTCCGTTCTTTTTCCTTTCGTATGTGCAGGAGTCACTTGCGCATTTTTCCAGTCGCCTTGGACTTCGCCCTTGACGAAAGATCCGTGAAAAATGGAAGCTAAGCAAAGGGCCATTGCCGCTGATATTCTCTGTATAATCGAATTGTGATTCCGTCTGGACCTGGCGACTTAGCTGTTTTCAACACTTTCAGTTTCTTCTCTTCTCCCGGGATGCCTATTTCTATGTGCTCCATGCGGGAGTCTGTGCTGCAGTCAAACGACTGGGCTGATTTCGCGCGCAGTTGAAAGAATTAAAATTCGTCTAGCCTTGTCGCTGTGATCCTGAGGAACCAGACAACTATCTTCCCGGTATCTGGATATTTACCCTTCAACAACTAATTGTAGAGAGAGATGTTTTATTCTCGATCTCTTACTGCTCAAATCAAATTGCACTCGTCACGACTTTGTATTGAAGATTCAGCCGCACAGAAGTTTTTGTTATATGAAAGGTTATTGCAGTGTAGAACTCCAGCACTTAGTGTTAAGAAATGACAGCAGAAGCTAGAAGCGATCGTCGGTAATAAATCTGAACGTTTTCCCATGTAACGCACACGTGCTCTCGTGGGCGGTGCCCTGGAGAGTGCATGTCAGTCTTGGGCCACTACATCCAAAGCCACACTGATGGAATGTTCGCGAGGTAATACTGACATCGGTTACCAGCCTTCCTATCTTTAGAAAACGATAATACTGTTCGTCTTGTAGCTATCGTTTACGTTTGGGGGAATTACTCAGACTGCTCAGCGTACACACACATCTTACTAAATCAAATCCCGAATTTAGTGCCGATATACAGTACAACTGCTCAATATTCTTTCTTGACAATACCGTAACAAGTACTCTGTGGTGTTTAAATTGGAAGTAGTACCTGAGCTATGCTTTATCTTGTATCAAAGAAATGATAGGTGCTGTTTTTCGATTGTTGGACTGTGTCCTCCCCCTTCCCCCCCTTTTTTTGTTTTGTACAATGATCGAGCACTCTTCATAAGACACATATCAGTAATCAACGGTAAAGGACGCCACTGAAGAGTGGACAACAGGAGACCAGTGATTGAGAGTAGTGAATCGCGCTACAGCTTGAGCAATCCAATGCAAGGATTTGGTTTTGGCGAATGCCTGGAGAACTTTACCTGCCACCATGTTGAGTGCCAACAGTGCAATATGAGGGAAGGGTTATTACGTTTTTGAGGTGTTTCTTGTAGTTAGGGCATAGTCCTTATTGCATTTAAGATAACGATAAATGCGGATGGATATTAACACATTTTACAGCATTGTGTACTGTGTACATTCGAGGAACAGTTCGGAGACGATTTTTGTTTTTATCAGCATGACAGTGTACCCTGTCAGCAGCATCTGTGAGGCAGAGGTTTGTGTACAATAACGTTCCTGAAATGGACTAGCCTGCCCAGTGCCCCGACCTGAGTTAGAACATCAGTCTCGTTCCTGTCTCCAGCGTCTCACATCACTACCTTATTTGATTTCGCCTCTTGAGGAATACTGTGCTATCATTCCTCCACATACATTCAGGCATCTCATTGAAAGTGTCCCCAGCAGAGTTCAAATCGTCATAAAGGCTAATGGTGGATGCACCCCCATATTAATGTCCATTAATAGATATCCAGTTATTTTTGACTAGATACGTAATTTACTGGATTGGTCCTTTGCTAAATGGGTTACAAAGTCTAGATTGCCGCTTTGTCGGCCTACGCATTGAATGACAAGTATAATCTGAAGCCCTCCTTTTTGTCATGCCCACTAATGAAATCAAATTTAAAAACGGTCACTTGTGACTCCATCAATAACCAAGATTACAGCATAGATACATGAAATTTTTTAACATGGTTCCAAATTTCAAGAGAAATTTATTATAACAGCTTGGGAAGATCGTCGCTATTCCACTAGTCAACGCTTTCTAGTCTTTCATCATAAAGTTTCCTGATTTACTTGTTGCTAAAGACCGTTATATCAAATACAGTAACCACTCACACACCTCGAGACGTGTCACCTTTCTCGGGTAACGCTCACTCTCAGTTCCCGCGGAGTGTGCCGACAGATCCACTAGCTTTACTTCAAAGGAAACAAATCGGATCCTCCGTTCGACCAAATCCACAATACCAATAAAAATTTCGATGTCACCGAAAATTAATAGGAGCTGCAGAAGCTCAAGTTTTTGTATTAATCTGCATCAACGCTTAAAAAGATCTTCCTAGCTATAGCATGAGGTATCACACACCAGCATTCCAGATTATAAATAAAAGGAACCTGTTTTCGTGTAATCAGAGAAAAATGACAGTAGGACAATTCGTGCCTAGCGTGCTAACCGCAACCTTCACACGCGTAGTTACATTTACCGCTCCTGAACTTAAAAAGCCCTTGACCCAAGTCCTCTCCCCGGGACGATCTGCATTGTGTAATGGTGAAGAAAGAAATAACTAGCTCTTAATGTTGATTGCGTTAGGAACCATACTTTTAGACAAACATGTGTCTATAATGGAATTTTAAAATCTTTTCATTGTATTGAATGGCTGTCGATCAATCTTGTACCGGCCACATCGCAGCGCCAGTAGATGAACTCTGAACTCCGCTGTTGCCGTCTCACACTCTCTATGCTATGCTGTGCTCCGTCGGTTTTTTTTTTAGAAGCAGCCATCCTCGTACTGGATTGCAATAACTGGTTTTAGTACAAATGCATGAAAAATCGTCCGCATACAATTTTGAATTAATTTCTTTCGTAATTTACGATTATCAACATAACTTCGCAAACTTGTGGAGGCGACAGGTATACCAAAATCACATGTCACACATTTTGAAACAGTACAGTTTGATGTAGCTCTCCATTCCACTCTATCCTGTGCAGGCCTCTTCGTCTTACAATAACTACTGCAACTTACAACTTTTAAATCTGCTTACCGTATTCGTCTCTTGGTCTTCTTCTACGATTTTTAATGCCCCCTCCCTACACTCTCTCTCTCTCTCTCTCTCTCTCTCTCTCTCTCTCTCTCTATTAAGTCGGTGATCCCTTGACGTCTCAGAATGTGTCGTATCAACTGATCCCTTCTTCTAGTCAGGTTGTGCCACAAATTTCTTCTCTCCCCAATTCTGTTCAGTACCTCGTAAATAGTTCCGTGATCTGCCCATCTAATCTTCAGCATTCTTCTGTAGCACCACATTTCGAAAGCTTGTATTCTCTTCTTATCGAAACTGTTTATCGTCCGTGTTCCAGTTCCATACATGGCTACGCTCCATACGAACACTTTCAGAAAAGACTTCCTTCTATATTCAACGTTACCAAATTTCTCGTCTTGATAAACGCTTTGCTTGCCATTGTCAGTCTACATTTTATATCCCCTCTATCTGGGCCATCGTCCGTTATTTTACTGCTCAAATACCAGAACTCATCTACTGCTTTAAGTGTGCAGTTTCCTAATCTAATTCCCTCAGCTTCACCTGATGTAATTCGCCTATATTCCGTTGTCGTTGTTTTGGTTTTGTTAATGTTCATCTTATATCCGCCTTTCAAGCCACTATCCATTCCGTTTAACTACTCTTCCAAGTCCATTGCTGTCTCTGACGAATCACAGTGTCATCGGCAAACCTCAAAATTTTTATTTCTTCTCCCTGAACCATAATTCCTTCTCCAAATTCTTCTTTGTTTTTCGTTCTGCCTGCGCTCAATGTACATTGAATAACATGGAGAATTCCAGTCGCCCATCACAGTTAAATTATCGTCTTCTTTATTATCTGAATAATTTCTTTTATCAGATCATACGTTTCTTCAATCTCTTCATCTGCGCAGCTAGTTGGCATATAAACTTGTACTGCTGTTGTGAGTGTGGGCTTTGTGCCTATCTTGGCTACGATAAAGCGTTAACTATGCTGTTCATAGTAGCTTACCCGCATTCCTATATGCTTATTCATATTAAACCTACTCATGCATTACCCTATCCGATCTGCATTTATAACCCTGTGTTCACCTGACCAGAAGTCCTGTACCTGCAGCCACCGAAATTCACTAATTTCCACTATATTTAACTTCAATTTATCCATTTCCCTTTTCAAAAATTTTCAAACCTAACTGTATGATTAAAAGATTCCACGCTCCGATCCATAGAACGCCAGTTTTGTTTCTCCTGATAATAACATCCTCCTGAGTAGTCCCCTCTCGGGGATTAGAATGGGGGACAATTTTACCTCCAGAATATTTTACCCAAGAGGCTGCCATCACGTAACCATACAGTCGAGCTACATGCCCTCGGGAAAAATTATGGCTGAGACACTCAATAAGTGAACATTTATTAAAGTAAAATTCCGCCTCGTAGCACGCTAACTGGCGGAAATAGATCCCTACCGCGTGAAAGTGGATGGTCTACCATCTCAAACCACTGTTTACATACAGTGACCTAAATTTCTACTTCGCTAGCTAAAATCTAAACTACTGCATTGTTCACAAAAACTTGAACAGCTAAAACCAGCCGCTAGTTTGACATGTACATTTGCAATTTGTATTAAAAGATTTAGGATGTGGCGATGCAGCTATCAGCCTTACAAGTTCTTCGCTGACTACCCATGTTTTGTCTCTCGACAGGTAAGGGTATCGACGCCTCTTCACCTTAGGCTCCTACGCCTTCTATGTCAGGCCGGTTGTCATGCATCACTGCACCGGCCAGATCAAAGGTAGGCCAACCATATTTTGTCATAGCCGATTGATTTTTATGTTAGACGCTGGATGGCGTGCGCTGTACATCATGATTTTGTCTCCTATCTTTTCAATTTTATTAGTGTAAGTTGTAATCTTGTTGGTATTGGCTGGATATTTTATCCATTATTTTTAAAAAGATCGTTACTTTGTCTCACCCAAAAAGTATTTCCCCAAACTATAATGTACCTACATTCATTACTGTTCTCTCAAATACGAATGGTAGAAGGATACGTGATATCATATGAAAATTTCTAAATGACGCGGACATTAATGTTCAAATTGTTTTTGTTTCGAGTGTTTATATTTTTATATGTCGTCATGTACATGTGTTTATCACATCATAGGAATCTTCCTGAAAAATTCAGACATTGACATTTAATTTCATTTTTTTATGTTTATATATGTAAGATGTTTATATAAAATGTAGGATTAAAAAGTGGAGCCGGCCGGGGTGGCCAAGCGGTTAAAGGCGCTACAGTCTGAAACCGCGCGACCGCTACGGTCGCAGGTTCGAATCCTGCCTCGGGCATGGCTGTGTGTGATGTCCTTAGGTTAGTTAGGTTTAAGTAGTTCTAAGTTCTAGGGGACTGATGACCTTAGAAGTTAAGTCCCATAGTGCTCAGAGCCATTTGAGCCAAAAAGTGGACCACACGTAGATGTATAAACAAAATGTAACTTATGAAGTGGTGGGTATCACCTTGTAACGTTCTTTATAAATGAATAACGTTCTTTATAATTATTGAAATACTTACATGAACGCTTGAACTGGGAATTTAAACAGAACTGGAGTTATCGTGTAGCGTGTTGTAAGTGCAAGTGGTGTGCTTACTCTGTGCCAATAAAGCAGTACACTTACTGCAAAATGTATTCAGCCCCTTCGGTACTGAATCCTCTGGCCCTGTTCAAAACTGATAAAACAAAAAATTAAAGTGTCTCACCTCTAAAGCAGCAACGGCGGATCGCGTTATATTCTGCTCCCATATGAAGAAGAATAAAATATACTAGCTACAGGCTCAGTGGTGTGCAATGCTGGCCGTAATAATTTGAATTATACATTAAATTCTTTTGGCTGGTAAATGAAAACATATAAGAAAAATTGAATGTCTTTAAAAAAACATTTGGCCTGAACAGATTTTGGTGAATTACTAACACTGACTTTTTCAATAGTGAAGTTGTATTTGAAGTTAAAGTTTGGCGTTTCAAAACAACTAAAAATTGAAATTACATTACTGACAAAAATTACATCCTTCTGACTAAATGAAAACCTTTCTTTGCTGACGTAGTCACATCAGCGAGGTATGTACTGCAAGTATTATCAAACATCACTAAACAGCATGAAGACAAATCTCCAAATTACGTATACCTGTGATAACAAATCTTAGAAACATTTCAAAATGGAAATATCTAACTAGCCCATACATAACATCTGTTTACGTACATTCTGGGGTTACTCAGAACTCACTGTTACCAGTTATCAGCCAACTCATTTACACTAACGTGCTGGCAAAAGGGAAGTAATAAAAAATTAACTTCTTTACCTTAACTGCGCGAAGACTACTGCTTCCACATTTATATTTCCAATAATACATTGCTCGTAAAGCTTCTTTGTAATAGCAATCCAGTAATCCTTTCTTGTCACAATTTTTAACTACCTATTTTACTTGTGGTAAGATAATATATTGGTATGAGAAAATTCCTACATTATAATCTAACACTTGGTGGCTTTACAGAGCACACCACAAAAATTGCCTACTGCATCCCCTTTCGCTCACAGACTGTTACACACAACAGTGCGCCAAGCGCTCTCTTACTGCTACACTACAATCCCAGACCAGAAGCAGTACCTTTGGCTCTGCGATTGTGCAAAGTCAGCGATCCTCTAGAGACATAACATCGTTTACAATAGAATCGTTTTATTTTAGTTTACATTAGTATCATTACAATATTCGGGTGCCACATATAAGTCTACCCCAGTAGACTTCTTTCAACCTGAAAGGAAATAAATATATATGTAAATGTTCCTATTTGCTCCCTCTCTACCTAGGCAATTCGTGCAAAATTGTAGCTCGTGTAATGCATTGTACAGCAGAAAACAGAGACCGAAAAACTTGTAAACATACGTATGTGCGCGCCACGGCTTCCTTACCTGTCTCGCCATGTATAAGCACTACCTAGTCGATGCTGAAGCACTGGCAATTTCTCATGTTTGCAGTGTGACACATGTCGTTAAGCACTTGAAGACATAAAAGTGTGTGTATAAGAGTCAGCGATCGTATTTGGCACTTCGCTAAAAACTTGGTAGCATTTCATTATATAGGGTGATCAAAAACAGTCTGAAAAGCTTGTAAGGGCTTTGCGGGGTAAGTCGTGCTAAGATCTAATGGTCAAGAAAAGTTCGAGTTTCCGAGTTAGTTACCTCTGGAGTTGGCAGATCAGGTCGTCACGTCTGCAAATCGAAGCAGACCGCCAGATAAAATTAGTGTCATTTGTTGTAGCGTAGTCCGCAGCTCGTGGTCGTGCGGTAGCGTTCTCGCTTCCCGCGCCCGGGTTCCCGGGTTCGATTCCCGGCGGGGTAAGGGATTTCTCTGCTTTGTGATGACTGGGTGTTGTGTGCTGTCCTTAGGTTAGTTAAGTTTAAGTAGTTCTAAGTTCTAGGGGACTGATGACCATAGATGTTAAGTCCCATAGTGCTCAGAGCCTTTTTTTTTTTTTTTTTTTTTTTTTTTAGAGTAGATGATAGCGTGCAAGACTGCTCAGCCTTTGGCTCGACTTCGATCCTTGCTACCGTCGTATGTCCAGCTCTGGTATCGCTCTCTAATTCGGTTTTAGGAAACCACACGAAGCACGCGTTTGTCGACAGCGTTTTGCAGAGCTGCTTGAATTTGCGCTCACAACAGCTGATATAGGAAACACACACGGAAAGAACGCATCAGCGTAGCAAGTGCAACTCTTTCTCACAAGAAATGTTCAGTATGCCCTACGTGAGCATTGATGCATGCAGCAACCAGCCGTCGTAGTGAATCTCGGATGCGCTGATGTATCCCTGGAGTATTGCGTATGGTTTCGCAGCCTTCCATAATACGGGCAAGGAGACTCTGAGCATCTTGTACTGGGGTTCCATACACAAAAGCTTTCAAATGCCCCACAAATAAAAGTCCAGTGGGATTAGGTCCGGAAAGTGTGGAAGCCATGCAATGGTCCATCGATACCTATCCATCCGTCACCGAATCTGTTATATAGAAGCGACGGACATTAACACTAAAACGAGAAGGTGCTACATCGTGCATCAAGTACATGTTTTGTCGCACAGCTTTAGGCACATCTGCTAACAAATCAGATAGAATATTCTCTACGATATTATAACGTTGTCCGTTGAGCCTGGGAGGAAGAAAGTGAGGCGCTTCCAGTCACCAACAATGCGGGCCCAAACATCGACAGAAAATCTTTGTTGATGACTTGTTTCGATAGTTGCGGTCGAATTGACGCCGGCCCACACATGCCGATTCGGAAAATTTACTATCTGGTCTCGTTGAAACGACGCCTCATCTGTGAACAGCACCGTTGCATTGAAATTAGGATTCATACTTTGTTGAATAAACCATTCACAGAAGAGTGCCCGTGCAACAAAATCAGCTACAGGTAGTGCCTGCACATGCTGTAAATGATAGGGACACGACTGGTCCTCGTGTAACACTCGCCACGCAGTCATGTAGTCGACATTCAGTGTTGCAGCTACATGTCTTGAGCTGATACTAGGGTCTTCGTCAACGGCATGAAGAATTTCCGCCTCCCGTTGCGGTGTACTCGTTCTTCTAGGTCTCCCCAGGTCGCGAATATCTGGCTTAGATGCTCCATGTTCCCTTAGACGACGATCAGTGGCTTCAAACGGTTTTCTTTAGGGGCATATTCGTCCTGGAAATCTCTCCGATACAAACGTTGAACAGTAGCGCCATTGATGTCAGCTAATCCATACATCAAATGGACATCTGCCATCTCTGCAGTATTGTACACTGCCATTGCACGAACCAAGTTTGCGAATAACTCTACGTAGTAACCCGTGTGCTTGCAACGTTCGTAGTGATCGCTGGAACAGTTGATGTTACAGGTAAATAAGTAATTACGTACGTCGCATGGATAGAGGTACATGTAATACAAAACAGCGGCGGTGCACAACATGACCAGACGTCACCATGAGTGCATATTCCTCATGGTTCTAACGTTCTGCTCCTGTGCGTTTTCCATGATTTAAATTTGCTTTACTGCACGTCGATGGTCACAATTTTTTTATGTCACAAGAATACGAGTTTCGGTCTTTAATGACCATCTTCAGATCTGTTTTATAAAAACATGTCGTACTATTCTGAAGGCATAGTGGAATCGTCAGATACTAAACACAAAATCAGCGCAAGCATCGTCAAACATATATAAATAACAGCATACGCAAGAGGCATCTTGTAAGCAGCACTACTGTTCAAAACAAACTGCTCCACAATAGTAGTACATGCTTTTATAAAACAGATCTGAAGATGGCCATTATAGTCCGAAACTGGTAATCCCATGGGGAAGGGGAGGGGGGAATTGTGACCACAGACTGAAGTATAGGAAATTTATTCTATGTTGGGTCACTGTTCAATTTGCGACCATGTCGCAGCTTTTCCCATGATTAATAAGTCGGAGGAAATGAGTTGTAACTTGGAAACAAAACTTTTCCAGGCCGATGTTCAAATAACATAAATTCTTCGTCTACGTGTGAGGAACGTGTCCAGCAATTGGGTGTGCCGTACATTTTTGTTACTTGCTGTATATTCAATTGGCTGAAGGCCAAGTCCACAGAAAAAAATGTAATAGTACATAATAAAGGACTGAAGGTTGTCAGCCGTAAAACGCCCTTAAGAGTATTGTGACATGAGTATGAATGTAAAGTGCTTACATACGCAGGTATGTGAACAAATGTTAGCGAAAGCATGACAGCATTCTATACTTACGAAACCCGAGCTATAGCCTAAGTGGGCAGTAGTGATGTAACAGAAATGTCCACTATCACAGATTCAGTAGTTCAAAATGTGATATTCAGATTATTAATTAAATTGGATTCACATGTGTAAAATAACGAGGTAAATAAAAACAAGACGTTTTGTGAAAAGTGATCGAACAAAACAGTAAATATTTAATTAAAAACATTGATAGGCGATACCGAATTTACTAAAGCTGGATAAAAAGTAGTGGCAAAACTGCCATACCGTGATGGATGTACTTCCAGTGGCATGCGCACTGTCTGTAGCTTACAGCAGAAGGTCAGCTGAAGTTGTGCATTGAGGCCGTGGTTGAGTGTGTTGCTGTGTGTACTGTCTGAAACTGAGGGAGGTCAGTTCAGGCAAACTAACGGTATTTGTAGGAAACACGAAACATTTGTATGGATCAAGATTGAAGTAGCACGTGGTCGTAGTTCACAACAATGTTTTCAGGGAGTCCATGAGAGACGTGGTGATATAAAAAATTGTTCAAATTGCACTGAGCACTATGGGACTTAACATCAGTCCCCTAGAACTTAGAACTACTTAAACCTAACTAACCTAAGGACATCACACACATCCATGGCTGAGGCAGGATTCGAACCCGCGACCGTAGCGGTCGTGCGGTTCCAAACTGAAGCGCCTAGAACCGCTCGGTCGCACCGGCCGGCGTGTGGTGATGCAGCTCTGCTATATCGTGTGATGGCGAGATGGGAGACATGCTTCGGGACGGGTTGCATGTCATTCGAGATCGGCTCACTGAATGGAAACGCCTTGATTCTCCTGCCGTGAACCAACTCGTACCAAAGTGATGGTTGTTGTGGCTTGCGATATCCGTAGGTTAACCCTGCGTCATGTTATACTGCAGGGGCTGATGGTCACTGCGGCCTCCTACTGCAGTGTCTTGCAACATCGCCTTCGTCCCGCACTGAGAAGAAAACGACAGCATCTTCTAGCATTGCGTCCCATCATCCTTCACGAAAATGCACGATGCCACGCAGTGAACCCCATGCAGGAACTCCTGCGTACGTGGAGGTGGAAGATAGTGGACCGTCCGCCGTGTTCACCCGATATGAGTCTATGCGGTTACGACCTGTTCGCCAAAATTAAGGACCTCTCCGTAGCTCGCACTAAAACACAAGAGAAGACATCATCCGTGCCACAGGGCGGTCCATCATCCGTGCCACAGGGCGGTCATTGCTAGACATCGAAAGAGATGGACTTGCTGACGTCTTACGACGCATTCCGTGTGTTGGGGGAAGGCGATTATATTGAGGGCATGTAATACTGTGAACGTCTGTTGTGAATTAATAAGTGTTGCCACTATTTTTTATCCAACCCATGTATTTACTTTGTCATGTTAAAAGGCTTTCTATGAGTAGATTGTATACCAGTTTATGCGTACATATTTTATTTTGATATGGGTATTGTTGATACGTATTGTATTTTATATGTTGCTTTTAGACTCACTTTAGCCCTTCAAAACCATTTTAATTAATGACTATAAATATCATACTTTGTGATACTGAATCTGTACTGCTTATTACTAAGTTAGCTCAGCACTGGCACCCACTACCGCCTTTACTCTTGTGTAAGTGTAGGACGCTCACAGGCCATAACTAGAACTTCATGTACTTACATATACAAAGCACTTGACGCTGGTACTCGTATCAGAGTACCAATGCTATGTTATAGCTGTCCGTCATGTTATCCTTAATGTGTACTCTTAAATTTTTTCTGTAGGCGTGGTCTTCAGCTAGTTGAACCTAATAGTGTTACTGCAGTGTTTTCTCACTTTGTCTTAACATACCGGGTGATCAAAAAGTCAGTATAAATTTGAAAACTGAATAAATCACGGAATAATGTAGATAGAGGGGTACAAATTGACACACATACTTGGAATGACATGGGGTTTTATTAGAACCAAAAAAATACAAACGTTCAAAAAATGTCCAACAGATGGCGCTTCATAACAAAGTAAGACAAAGCCAAGACGATGTTCTTTACAGGAAATGCTCAATATGTCCACCATCATTCGTCAACCATAGCTGTAGTCGAGGAATCTTGTTGTGAACAGCACTATAAAGCATGTCCGTAGTTACGGTGAGGCATTGACGTCGGATGTTGTCCTTCAGCATCCCTAGAGATGTCGGTCTATCACGAAACACTTGCGACTTCAGGTAACCCCAAATCCAAAAATCGCACGGACTGAGGTCTGGGGACTGGGAGGCCAAGCATGACGAAAGTGGCGGCTGAGCACACAATCATCACCAAACGACGCGCGCAAGAGATCTTTCACGCGTCTAGCAACATGGGGTGGAGCAGCATCCTGCATAAACATCGTACGTTCCAGCAGGTGTTTATCAGCCAGGTTGGGGACGATGCGATTCTGTAACATATCGGCGTACCTCTCACCCGTCACGGTAGCAGTTTTGCTGTCCAGCGCCATCTGTCGGACATTTTGTGAACTTTTTTTTTTGTTCTAATAAATCCCCATGTCATTCCAAGCATGTGTGTCAATTTTTACCTCTCTATCTACATTATTCCGTGATTTATTAAGTTTTCAAATTTATACTGACTTTTTGATCACCCGGTATTTGATGATGCCAGATCGCTGAAATCAGTGATACTGTTAATTACATAATGAAGTGTGTTCAAGACAGTCAGTTATTAACAAACATATCGTTCAACGTAATGTCGCATTAAACTAGCATGAGACGACTCCGTCGAATTCCGGTTTAGAATCCCTCTATGAGAAAATCATTTGTAATGAGAAACACAACTTCTCAGTTGAGAGCGACAATCACGTTAAACATGGGGTGAGCAATATTTGTGTGAGCTGTCTCTACGTAATCATCTCAGGACTGAAACTGCAAATATCTGCCAAAACATTAGAGATAATGTGTGTGACGATTCTTCTGAGAGACATCTCACATATACTCAGCAGTGAACTGCACTGTGCGTGCCCGGTTAAATTACGCACAATCAGGAGAGATTTTGATGTTGATTGAAGGGGGAAATAATTCATATGCGTTGCAGCCGCCCTGTCTTATTCCCCTCCAGATATACTAAGGCGTCAGCAGAATTTTTGTACAGACACTTTCGATCACAGCTTACCCAAATTTCGCGAGAGTAGCGTCGATTTCCTTCCAGAGCTTCCCATTTAACTTAGCCTGTTATTTTTGTTTCACTTTCGTATTGGTTGTGTCGACTTATTTGACGATAGCAACGCGTTTCTGAATTTGTTAGAGACCCGCTGCAATGTCTTCACGATAACTCCAGGTGCTGGGAGCACTGCTCTGAAATTGATCGCACCGTTCTTTTGGGATTCCCTTTACAGATGCGCCGCACTTTCTGAGAAGATTTCCAACAAGACAAAGAATTCCATTCGCATTTCCTACTTTTTATTTTACTTTTTCGTCCAGTCTGTATCACTTTCCAGTAATGCGCGTAAATACTGAAACATGCTGTAGAAGTTCACAGCAAATCTTGTAATTTTGTACTATCGGGCCTCTTATGGACATAGTTATGTATTTTTCCACATACTATAAAAAAGTGCGCTAACATTCGTCACACAAAGTGGAAATTTTGATGATGTCTTTCTGCATTTCCTTCTGTTTTGGGAAGTATGACATTGGAAATATTGCATGTCTTTACACACATTATTTGAAGCAAAGTTATAAGCTTTTTACCGAATAATGAATTATGAGAGTCTACTTGACATAACTGCCTGTTACAGGGGATTGTTGCTTTTATGACTTGTGCATCTGTAGCTCTTAGCGAAACGTCAAGCATCGTGCAGAGGTTTACGGATGGCTGACTACCTGCCGCTGATTCCCTATTAGCTGAAACGACTGTGATGGCGTCGGCGTTCTTCGGGTTAAGCAGAGTTTTCGGTAGCAAAATAAAAACATGATGATTTAGGGCAACAGGGGAATGCTACAGACCAGCAGACTGTTAGATCAGGTATATAAAGAAAATATATTCACCAAAAGAAAACTCAAATGAGAGGTAGACTGTTACATTCCACTCACAATTAAAGAAATAACCTGGTTCGAAAGTATCTTTCTGTAGGTCGACAAGACAAAAAATTTTAATATTGCTAGACACAGGAAATAAAGGTGAACAAATTGTACAACCTCTCCCCTGGAGACGGTGTTGGCCGAAAATAATTAAGAAACCTGAGACTTTGCAATAAAAAGGAAAATAATCAGTAGCAATGAGATTTGCGTATGAACGGAAGGCTAGATAGGGGCAGCAAAACAGCTTGCCGCGTCAGCGTGGAAAAATCCGCCATGCCTGTCTAATGAGATGCAAAGATTACATCATTTGCAAAATCACGACCGAAAGCGAGCGTATTATCTAGAAACTGCGGTACTAAACTTAACTTCATGGCTACTACCAAGTAACGGAAGCAAGTTCATAGATACCTAAAACTGCTGGCAATACGCGCTGTACTGTTATCAGTAAGTGACTCCAACTTAGTACTGCAACAAAATGAGCCGCTGAGAGCAGCTCACTGCACTTTTGTTAGTTCGGATGCCCCTCTCCACAGCAGGCGTCAGGCCTCAGAAAGAAGTTCTCGTACTCTGATGATCGCAGTTACGGCCGTAGTCTGTTACGGCCAGTGATGACCTGGCCATCCAGCTCAGGAGTTCGGGAGACTGAGGTGGCGCAAATTCTTTGGAAGCCCGCTAGCCATGTAATCTTTGCGTGGCGAAGTAGCCGTAGCCTGAAATTTAAAGTAACGCCTCAGAACCTCTGCAAAATTTCGCCATCTTTCCTGTAATTAACAATAATGAATCTGTGGCCCATAAAATTTCCTCGCCACCGACAGTCGATAGTTCCCTGATCAGGTTGGCCTTCGATGATCTCAAACTGCCAGGGGAATTGATTTAATACCATTTATTCATTAATTATATTTTTGACTTTCGACTAATAATTGTGGCCGAGCGGTTCTAGGCGCTGTAGTCTGGAACCGCGCAACCGCTACGGCCGCAGGTTCGAATCCTGCCTCGGGCATGAATATGTGTGATGTCCTTAGGTTAGTTAGGTTTAAGTAGTTCTAAGTTCTAGGGGACTGATGACCTCAGAAGTTAAGTCCCATAGTTCTCAGAGCCATTTGAACCACTTTTTTTTCCTAATAAGTCGATGAACCTGTGATTGATGTAATTTGATTCCTAATTTCAAGAGCAATCGGAATCTGTGGTCGGAAATGTCAAACCGGCTTCTTCACACGTTACGTCTGTGAGAGAAAAGTCCCCGAGTTACAGCTCGAGTTTGTGGTACTTACCTTTTTAGAGGCTGAAGAAAGAAGAAAAAATGTATGAAGAAACGGATGAAGAATGCATAGGCCTGCGTGATCGCAAACGGTGATTTTTGGGAAAGAGCCAAAGGAAGGGAAAGCGGAGAGTGTGGAGGGTGCAGACAGTGGTGTGGAAACCGTCGACGGCAGGTAGGGGAGTTGGCAGTAGCAGGTGCAGGCAAGCTGCGGTCCCCTGCGCGGCGCTGCGCCCTCTCCCCGCAGACAGCGGAACAATATTTCAAAAAATAACACCGCACCGCACCGCCTGTGCTGGCCGCGGTGGCTGCTCCCAGTGGCCGCACCGGCAGCGCTGTTCATAATCGCAAATGGATCGGCGCCGCTAGTGCCAGCATTTGTCAGCCCTCCGTAAAAAAAAAAGGCAGTGCCCTTTCTGCCGTACTGTCATTGGCTCCTGCACTCTGTCGTGCTGCTCGTACTCGGGATAAAAGGCGATTAACGGTGGACTTAATGGAACGTACAGAATGTCAAAACAGTCTTCCATGCAACTCGTCTCAACCTGATACTGCCAAATTCCCTAAATGAAGTCGACGGCGTTAACACAGACGGTAAACGAGGCGGAACGGAACGAACTAGACTGAAACGAACGGAATTGATTGGAACTGAACGGAGCGGGATTGAACTGAACTGAACAGAACGAATGGGACTGAATGGAGCGGTGCAAGATTGAACGAAGCGGGACTGAACTGAACGGAGGCGGACAGAACATAACGTCAAGGAATATCTCGGGAAGTAAGTTTTGACTTTGACATTGGTCGTGACATAACACACAACATCATACGTTAGCCAGTTCTCTCGTATCTTACGGTAATGATTGAGTGCTTTTTTGCCTTCTTAGTCTTTACCAGTAAACCTCTGATACTTTAAAGTATCAAAGTTCTATGTACAAAACAACTTCAAATGTCTTATTACTTCACAAATGAGTTAATGTGTTAAAATACGTGACGGTAAGCATGTAAGCGAGAAAAAAATCGGAAAAGGCATGAAGTCGTATTATTTCAAACTTGTGGGAAGTAGTAAAATGTTCATCCTCAAACAGTGGAATAATAAGGTGAGGGTAATTTGCGCGCCGTGTATCGCGCTGTCTCAAGAGATAAACACAGTTTGTAACTGCAGTACTTGTTTTACTATGTTAAACCGTTAACGTAAATACATCTTAAGAAGTACATTTTAAATCCGCTCAGTAATAATACAAAATTCTGAAAATCAAATTTTTGTTGCCCTGGGAAGCCGTTGGATAGGCAATCTTTGACTGGGTAGTTGCTCCATGAACCAAATTAGCCGTGTATTAATTCTGCAAAACATTGCAAAGGTTCCCTGAGGGGTTCGGGTATTTTTCCTACGCGTGTTCTTACACAGAAGACGCCAAATTTCTTAAAATACGATAAATGTTTTCGACTTTACAATACTTGGAAAAAGAAAAATCCTACACTGTGGTTAAATAAGAACGTAAGTTTCTGAATCAGTTTTCATTAAAGAAAAAACTTTACCGCTCTAATTGAAGGAGGAAACGTCCAGCGTTGCGCGGGGAGCAATACCAGGGAGGCCAGTTCCGATCGCTGAATAGGCGGCAGCTGGCGTATCACTCACACGATTTACGATGCGCAGCATCCGTCGAAAACAGCAAACGTTCATAAACAAAACAGTCACAAAAATATCTTTGTCACTGTTTCGTTTGCATCATAAATCGTGAGTGATGATCGGTCTGTGTTTCTGCATATTACAACCGTGTACTCACCCGACCAGAAGTCCTATTCCTCCTGCCACCGAACGTCACTAATTTCCACTATGTTCAACTTCAATCTATCCATTTCCCTTTTCAAATTTTCTAACCTACCTGCGCGATTAGATGACGACGTCCTCGTGAGTAGTCCGTCCGCTCCGACTTAGCTCTGGAATATTTTACCCAAGAGGATGCGCCGTCAATTTAACCATACAGTAGAGATGCATGCTCTTGGGAGAAGTAGCGGCTGTAGTTTCCCCTTGCTTTCAGCCCTTCGCAGTAGCAGTATACCAAGATCGTATCGCGTGGTTTTACAAGGCCAGATCAGTCAGTCATCCCCTCTATGATTGTCTGGCCTCTCCGCATATACCTCTCTATTGTGGCTGTACTTACGGTACGCAAGACCATGTCTGTGGATTATGGGACAGATTGCGTTATTAGACTTAGGAAAAAATGTTTATTATTATGCACTACATTAATAAATAAAAAAGGACCCAGGATCAAACAAAATCATTAAAATGCAGGTATTCTACATGTACATCAACTTTTCCAAATAGCTGTCCTTTCAATATGCTTCTGGTTTTTCTCACTGATTACACCGATCGGTTAACTTGCGGGTTCTGCTAGCCAGTGAGTACCTTTGTATTCGGGACAACTGGGGATGTAAATGTTGTTAAAAATTAATCACCTCAAAATGCGTGGTATTAATCCAGTAGTAAACAAAATAGCTATTCCTTTAGTTAGGGAAACCTAATTCATAGTAAATTCACATTACTTCGTGCCCTACAGAGCCTCGTCGGTGGCAGTATTTCTTTAGATATCAAAAACTGAAATGTGACTTATTGAAAGCGCTTTTGAAGTGTCTCCTACTTGAAACCCGAAGTGTACCCAGTCAATAGTTTCAAAAAATGTAGTGTAGCCATGAAGATGGTATAACGCAGTTAGACAATCGATCCATGGAGTTTAGGTTATTTTATCGTTACGACATACTAAGTCTAACTATGAGTCTGTTATCTGTTTTGTCGACCAAGGCGTCGTTGAACGAAATCGTTTTGTAATGTACTGCAACATGTCGCGTCTGCTCAGGTCCTAAACGCTTTCGCAGAAAGGGACTTCACAGATTTTTCTCCCAGTCAGATAAATTTTGAAACATCAATTTAACCATTCCCTAGACGGGCTGTCGGTTTAACTTCATTGTTTTTCTCGATGTATATATTTCATCAGTATCACATACGTCTTTATTCGTCCCGCAGAACTAGAACGTCATTGCTTTGTTTTGTAGTATCGTAATTGGCAGAACGTGATCCACGACGCATTAGGATGCATCTTGGACCACTGGTCCTGCAGATGATTTTAATTTGCTAGGTATTCCAACATTTACTCTGAACGGAGCAGTTACGACTTTCGGCTCGACAGGTTTATTTGCAGACGACGGTACACTTTCTGATTAAATAGGCTAAATAAAAGTGGGCAGTGCTTGTTCTCATTTCCTGTAAGTAATCATTGGCATTTCCAATTGGACACAAGTACTTGGTGGCTGCATTACGACAGTATAATACAACAACATTGATGAAAAATACGTGAGTGACAATGCAGATGACTTTTTGAATGTTCAGACCTCCCGGAGTTTGCTCTCTGAATGTCACCGGCATCAGTTTAACTTAATTTGTTCGTACGTTTAGCATTAATCGATATTGTTCTGATTTTGCTGTACGTCTTTATTGTATGTTTATACACCATTCTTAGAAACAGTGATAAACTAGTCAAGGTGTGTTACTGCAGTGTCGTCTGTCCTGTGGGTTACTTTTATCACCTTCGTTATGTACCTTTTTTTTCTATTTGCTGTCATTATGCGAGTGGGAGGTTTGATTTAACCAGTGGATTGCTATTCTGTAGCGACAGGATTCAGTCCGCTGTCCAGCTATCCCAGTTTAGATTTTCCTGTTTCAATTCGACAAGGGCACATCATATTCCTTCCGGCATTCTCTTCTGACTCAGCTAAGTTGCTTCTGTAATACCTCTATGTTACAATCTTAGCACTCTCCTGCTGCATTTTGTTTGATATAGCTGAATGTCGAAGTGTAATCTTAATTATCGATTTACTGTCTGATTCAACAGGCATTCTGTTACAACTGAAGCGTACTAAGCTGCAAAAAAGTAGTAGATGATCTGAGGGGAAAAAATTGTTGACAGATGAAATGGTGACGGCATTGGAGCAACAAAAAATCAAGCCCCACGTAAATGCATTGCGGCAGAAAAGAAAAAAAAACTATTGGATGTAATGTCTTATTGATGAAGAATTGTTTTGAGAGTGAGCACGAGTTCACGAGTTCGGTTTGAGCAAGGAAACAGGTCATGATCCTTTTGAAGGGACCATCCAGGAATTCGCGCCAGGCGATTTTCGGAAATCAGAAGATACCTGGACCTGGAGGATGGGACAAGGATCTGAACCTGCCCCTCCTCTTCCTGAAAGAAAATCCACCGTATTAACCCTGTGACACCTCAATCTGTCGAAGAAATAAGAAAGAGGAAAATAACCTTACAGTAATTACGCATTCAAGACAGGATACATAACACGTTAGCGCACTGTGGAGCAATATTAGCTGCTGCTTGTCGTATGTTTATCACACATCAGTGTAGATAACTGTAGTTTCTAAAAACACGTTATTTTGAAAGTTTCTTGTCAACGAGTAGTGGGATGACGGTAGCAATAACTAAATCTGTGTTACAGTTGTTATTGGGCCGCTTGTCTCAAACACCGATCTCGTCAGAGGTAAAAGAATAGCAAACTCAGAAATTATTCCGAAGCCTCAACTAGGAACTGTTGCTCAGAACTACCTGGAGCATTGTGACGTCGTTTGAACAAATATGTCAAACACCCCATCTTCCGTCGCCGAGCGACAAACAGGGTTTGTACACACAAAAGGAGGGAGGCATGCGTTGCGGAGTGAATACGGGTCCGCCCAAGACCCAAAGAAGAACTGGCCTGCAGTAGTAAGGAGACACTACCCCTGTGTCGCTCGTCGTCCTGTTCGTACTTCGAACTGTTCCCGTCGTTGCTAAGAAGTTAAATTTTGAGGAATAGTTAGCCAACTTACATCGGCAAGGTTTGAGAGTTGGCTAATGAGGACTTAGCCTTGAAGTAGTGCCTAGAGGAGAGTTCCAGTATCATGACTTCATTCTGACTTACTTCTATACTTCTTCCTTGAGTTTTACACAGAGTTCCGTACTTCGAAATGCTTTCAGCTTGTAGCCGAGCCGCTTTCGGAATACTGCAAGGAGCCCACGCTAATTTCTGTAGTTGGCTGTGTGTCGATTGAGGTAAGATCTCCTGCCTTCAGTAAGGTGTCCTAATATCTCCCGTCTCGAGACACGACGCACTCTTGTTTGCAGTTTATATCAACTACTAGTGGATAACACTGGAGGCTCTGTGAGGCTATCCGAGGAAGATGCCGTTGTCTATAGAAGGTCTTCAGCACTGGGAAGACCGTGGGCAAATATTGCAAGAACTGATGAGTGTAGGGACCGGCAGTTGACCCTGAACGTAAGCAAATGTAGTGAATTCCGCGTAAATAGGCGAGGAGATCCACAGTTGTTAGATTACCTTATAGGTGACGAATCACTGGAAACAGTAGCTACCGTAAAATACTTAGGAGTAACTTTCCAGAGCTACCTGAAGCGGAATTGTACCAATTCGTGATTACTGTTCATCAGTCTGGAATCTCCTGACTTACGAGAATTAATACAAGAGATACAGAACATCCAACGAAGAGCAGCGCGTTTCGTCACGGGATCGTTTACTCGAAGCGAAAGCGTTACATATGTGTTCCACAAACTCCAGTGGCAGACGCTACAAGAGAGGCGTTGTGCATGAGGGAGAGATATAGTTTTGAAATTGCAAGATGTTATGCTCCAAGGAGAGTCGGGCAACATGTTGCTTTCTCCTACATATCTCTCACGAATTGATCACGACGAGAAAATTAAAGAAATAGGTGTCATGTGGTGCTTTACAGACAATCATGATTCCCTCGCGCCATTCGTAAATGGAATAAGGAAAAACGGGGGGGGGGGGGGAATTATGAGGCGGCATTGCGGAGTATAGAGGTAGAGATAGAATTAGAGCCGGCCAGTGTGGCCGAGCGGTTCTAGGCGCTTCAGTCTGGAACCGCGCGACCGCTATGGTCGCAGGTTCGGATCCTGCCTCGGGCATGGATGTGTGTGATGTCCTTAGGTTAGTTAGGTTTAAGTAGTTCTAAGTTCTAGGGGACTGATGACCTCTGATGTTAAGTCCCATAGTTCTCATAGCCATTTGAACCATAGAATTAGATCTGCCATCGTAAAGCTGCTGTCTTAGCATCACTAAGTTTAATCCTTTACGGACCAATGACACACTAGATGTTTGTAGAGAAAAGGAAGGAAAAATAGAAACGAGGACTGTTCACAATGCGACCGTGATTGCTCCAGTGTTCGAATGCGCCTCATCGGGGTTGGCGAGAGCGCCCTTTGAGGACATCGAGCGGCCGGGCTGGGGAAAAAGTCACCCGCGACGTCGATCGACACTCTGAATAAGCTGCGGTCCAAAAATATTTACATTTTTTACGAGGCCTTCCAGGGCGGGTGGGCGGCGGCGGCGGCGCGTGCGTGCTGCAGATAGCTTTGGATGTTCCTGTATGCCGAAGAGGCGGATGGCGAGGGGTGGCAAAATCCATACCCCGGTGGCGCGGCTGCGCGCATGCGCGGGCAAGGCCCGGCCAGTCCCAGGGCTCGTAGCGGCACTAGTGCGCGTCCTGCGCCGCTCCTCGGCAGCGCGACCCCCGAACTCTCGTTATCTGTGGTCATCAGCCGGCGGGGGCGGGGGTGGGGGCGGGAAAGAAAAGAAGCGAGCCGGAACACGAGAACACTGCACGCTCCCGCAGCCGGGTCTAGGCGTACTTTAGTGCAGACAGTCGCAGTCGCGTCGAGGTTCACTCTGACGTGGGACTGAAGTATACGCCGGGTATCATAAACTGACTCCCGTAATTTTCGCATGTGGTACGGTTATTTAAAGTAAGGCAATGTCCTGACAGAATCATCATCGTCCAGCCAAAACCGCTGATAGGAACTTGAAATTTGGAGAGGGTATGGTATGGATCTTACACTGTAGGCATCTTTTAACAATGGACTGTTAGAAATTCCACTCCTAATGCGGTGAAATAGGGAATCAAAGGCTTTTTGAAAAAATATCGCTATTGAGACAATTTTGAAGATATAACTACGAAGATTGGTATTTGGTTTCTCTGTCAGAGATAAAAATAAGTGTTTCAGCATTTTTGGAAAGTCAACCACTAAGGGGGTAAAATAGCGGACGAAAGTTTTATTGAAAATAAATCATTATTAAGGAACTACGAAGGCATTTTTAAAGAAGTGGGAATTGACTTCTCGGCTAGAAATAAAAGAAAATACGTTCCAAGGATTTTAGAAAGTCAAACCCTAAGGAGGTGAAGTACGGGATTAAAATTATTAAGAAAATATTTCGTTATATTAAAACATCTTTAAAGCTAAATCTATGAAAATTGGTATTTGGCTTCTCGGTTCTAAATAAAGAAATGTGTGTTAAGGGATGAAAGTTTCTAGAGAAATATCACAGCAAGAACTCAGAAGACAGGTTTAACGAAAACTTACGATTCCAGCATACCAGAATAGCATTTTAATGAGAAGTACATTCGGAAAAGACCATACTTCTACGGCCTTAGTCAGCACAAAAATTTTAGACGCTGTTGCAATTCGTGAACCGAATCAGGAAACCTATTTTAACAGTCACTACGATAAATTGGCTTTATTGTATTGAATAGAAAAAAGAAACGGGTTTTTAATGCAATAATTTTTCAGTTGGCGTAATATATATTTATAAATTTATAATTCCTACGCAAACGTGAGAAAAGCAGCCAGCGCTAAGCTAATAAAATATAAATATAGATAACTGCGACCATTAACTTACGAAATATTTTCCGGCCGTTGTGACCTAGTGGTTTCAGGCGCTTCAGTCCGGCACCGCGTGACTTCTAGAGGTCGCAAGTTCGAATCCTGCCTCGGGCATGGATGTGTGCGATGTCCTTAGGCTCGTTAGGTTTAAGTAGTTCTAAGTTCTAGAGGACTGATGACCTCAGATGTTAAGTCCCATAGTGCTCACAGCCATTTGAAACATTTGAACGAAATATTTGTTTATTTAAATTCGAGACTTCCCAGATTTACCTTCAGATGGAGCATGCAAAAGTAACATTTATTTTTGTTACATGACGCTGGGTACTGGTCTGGCGATGTGACATTGTTGTTAATGTCCACCTGGCAGCTTCCATTTTCATTGCCTAATGGCCGCAGAGTTATCTGTATTCATTATAAACACTGTCATCGTAAGTTCGCCAGCTCCAGAATGAGCGTAAAACCGATTGGTAATGAATCGTGTGGCCAGTGTCGTCGTCGTCGTCGTCCGAAGACTGATTTGATGCAGCTGCCCGCGCGAATGTATCCTGTGCAAGCTCATTCATCTCCGAATAACTACTGCATTCCACATCCTCTTGAACCTGCTTACTGTATTCATCTCTTGGTCTTTCGCTGTAATTTTTACTTCCACACACTTCCCACATTGGTGGTCCCGTGACGTCTCAGAATGTGTGCTATCAATCTATTCCTTCTTTTAATCAAGTTATGTCACAAATTTTTTTCCCCCCAGTTCTGTTCAGAACCTCTTCATAGGTTACACGGTCAACCAATTTAATCCCCAGCATTCTTCTGTAGCACCACATTTCAAAAGCTTCTGTTCTCTTCTTGTCTGATATGTTTATCATCCACATTTCACTTCCATACAAGATGACACTCTACTTCCAAATACTGAAATCTGTATTCAGTGTTCATAAATTTCTCTTCTTCAGAAACGTTTTTCTCGCAATTTTCAGTCTACATTTTACATCATCTCTACTTCTGCCATCAATTATTTTACTGCCCAAACAGAAAAAACTCATCCTACTGTTTTTGGTGTATGGTTTCCTAATGTAATTCTCTCAGAATTGCCTGATATAATTCGACAATATACTATCATCATTATTTTGCTTTTGTTAATGTTAACCGTATATCCTCCTTTCAAGACACTGTTCTGTTCAACTGCTCTACCAAATTCTTTGCTGTCTCTGACAAAATTACAGTGTCATCGGCAAATCTCAGATTTTTCTCTCTCTTGTCCCTGAACTTTGCTTCTCCAAATTTTTCTTTCGCTTGGTTTCCTGCTTGGTCAGTGTACAGATTGAATAGCATCGGGGATGGGCTACAGAAAGTGACTCACTCCCTTCTCAACTACTACATCTCTTTCATGTTTTCGGTCGTACAACCGCCGTCTGGTTTTTGTACAACTTGTATATAATCTTTTTGCTCCATGTATTTTATCCCAGCTACCCTCAGAATTTTCGAGTGTGTTCGAGTCAGCATTTTCGAAAGCTTTGCCTTTCTTTAATCTCCTAAAAGAGGCAATGAAGATGGAAGCTTCCAGGTGCATTTAACAATACCTCCCACACAGGCGCAAAATCTGCACCAACTGAAGATCAGCCTGAAAAGACTCTAAACCGAGTTTGTGGAATATAATTACGTGTGCTTCAGCACATGGACGATTGGCGACGCTTTCCCGTAACTAAAAGCACGGACCACAGAAGTCAGTGGCCGAGTCGTAGCGGGCTCCTGGTTGCCAGCAAGCCGTGTAACACACAACTAACGTGCGACGTGTGCCCTGCCTCTGTCCTGGCACCCAGCAGTGATATTTTAGGGGTAATAAAATCACGTAAATAACGCATCGGAGGTCTGGTGACAGCGTTAAAAATTCAGTATATAGGAGCTCCCACTCCCAAGCTAATTATGCTTTGCCATGAGAAAGGCCGCCGCAAGAAGGCCGAAACGTCGGTTGTATTGGTATATTAAGCATTTTGTAAGGTGGCGCAGCGGTACATCCAGATGAATTTTAATCAGATTATGGGCAGTTTAAGGAAATAAAGTGACTGATCGCAGTTATCTGTATGTGTATTTCATTTTGTGGTAATCAAAACACGCGTTGGAAGAGATTGCGTGTTTGCACATGCATCAGACATTATATTTTAAAGGTATTAAACAAAGAACAAGTTGAAATTTAGCAACTATCTGAACTGGTGGAGATCTAGAGCGTGACATCGCATTTTAGTTTCACCTTATATGACGAAATTTTGTTGAGATTTCGCGACAGATTGATGTGGGTACACTTAATGTTAGTCGGTATCCCTTACATGTTCTCGCTTTGTTCAGACTGATACTGAATTAATACATCTGCCTGTTTGGCGGGGCTGGAGGCCAGTTCGATTTGCCAAGATTTTTTTTCTGGGGTGGAGGCAGTTGCCATCTCCTGCCCCTCGCCAGGTGTGCAAATATCGCTGTGAGACGTACAAGGAGAGTGTCAACATGGTTCTGGTAGGTACTGGCAGCGATGTTAGACAATGCCGACTACAGTACCGTAGCCAGCTGCGCTAGATTTTTTGATTGAGGATCCATTGCACGAACAGCCCGATCGAGGTAGTCCCACTGACTCTCAATTGGATTCAGATACGGGGAGTTTGGTGGCCAGGGCTCTACGGTAGGCTCATCTTGGTGTTCTTCGAACCACGCACGTATACTGCGAGCAGTGTGATACGTTGCATTGTCCTACTCGTAGTCGCCATCATGTGGAGAAACAGGTTGCATGTAGGGGTTGGACATGGTCCCCAAGGATACATGCATACGTATGTTGATCCAGTGTGCCTTCCAGAATGACGAGATCGCCCAGGGAATGTCACAAAAAAATCCGCCAGGCCATAACGCTCTCTCATCCAGCCTGGACCCTTCCGACGATTGTTGCGGGGTGTATGCTTTCAGTCGTTCCACACCGTGCTGGCGGACGGCCATCTGCCCTAAGGGGCCTATAACATGATCCATGTGAAAAGGTTACCTATCTCCATTCAGTGGACGTCCAGTTGTACTGGCGTGCAAATTTCAGCCTTGGTCGCAGATGAACAGCAGTCAGCATGCGTTCGTGAAGCAGGCGCCCGCTGCGGAGGCCCATACGCAGCAACATTCGCTGAGGAGATACTGCTGGTAGCCCCTTGGTTCATCTGGGCAGTCAGATGCTTAACAGTTGCACGCCTGTACACGTCTCTGCTGCCTTCGTTCACCCCTCCCACTTATGGTCCATGATGCACTATAATTGCTTCGATCCGGGTTTTGGATAGCGCTGTGTTGCCATGCACGGTTTACTTTAACCATTGCAGCACAGGAATAGCTTTGCACGGTTTACTTTAACCATTTAACCACTGCAGCACGCGAATAGCTTCAATACTTAGCCGTTTCGGAAATGCTTCCATCCTTGACCCGAAAGCCAGTGATCATATCCTTTCGGACATCAGATAAATTGCTCCGTTTCCGCATTACGGCAGCGACAGCACCGATTTCGTTGCCGTTGCGTTGCTGACCTCCCCCCCCCCCCCCCCACCCTGCCCTGCACCCCCCTCCCCTGCCCCCCCCCCCCCCCCCACTCACCCACCGTTGCACGTTGACGTCGAACAATGGATCGTGTAATAATAGCAGCGATGAGTGAAACTCACCTTGAATGGCTGTAGGTCAGTTGGCCCAAGAAGAAGAGTAGATGCTTCTGTGGATTTATGCGCCTGAAAAATTTCGAATTAAGTTAGAGCTGGGCTAGCCTATGGGTTAGTGCCACTGTGCAGGCCACGACGAAACTTATATTGATCGACAGTACGTCATCAGGCATAGCATGAAAACATCCAGAACGTAAATGTCCAGCTGTTGTTGCCACAGACATGTTGTCTGCGCAGACAAACGTAGACCGCCAACATCACCCCTCCCGTGCTTGATTTTTTGATCGAAGTACAACTGTCATCTCTGAAGCACACTGCGTGAAGCTACCGGACCTGTTTGTTACTGTTTGTTTTGTTTTTTCGTGTCCATAAAACGTACAAAGTCTCTCGTAGTTTAGTTCCTTGTACCATGACCAAATGTATAACGCATGTGCAGGACGCACGAAAATGTTTGAGTTGCTGATTTCTGGTCTAACCCAAGAAATTAACTAAAGAGAGAAAAAAGTTCAATTCACCACGTATACTGCATGAAAAGAGAGTTGAGTTCATTCGTAAGTACTGTTTATCGCCAAAAAAGGTTTAAAAAAATGCGTGGAGCATTACATGTACGCTTCCATTTGTATTGTACAGTTGAGACTGGCCTTTCACATTACCGGTACAGCTTTCCATTATGCATAACGTCTTTATTGTACCGTCTGCCATTGGAGTTTGTTGAACATTTTATGAGATGCTCTCACGCTGACTTGCAGAACTCATATCGAAACGTGCATCTCTTCTTTCAACATTTTCTACTGTCTTCCGTTAACCCAACTTGGTCTGTGTACCAGATCGGCAAGAAGTAACAACGAATTTGTGTACTAGTATAACGAGGATTTTATAAGAGATCACCTTTGTTATTGATTCACATCCTCAGTATTCCTCCGAATATTCTGTCATCTGCTTGCCCCGTGACTAGATTATGTGGTCGTTTAACTTAAATCGCTCCGGACAGATGCTCCGGGCACTTGACCGTTGTGTCTGATTCCAATGATTAATTGCCAACCATGTAGCCAAAGGTTATCGCCGTTTCTGATCTATTGATGTGCATTACATCACCGTTGTTTATCTTGAGTGTCAGCTGATAATATTTGCATCCGGTTACAGCTCATCTTTATGTCTCTCTACATTTCGTGACAATTTTCGAACGTCATCAACTTAAATGAAACACTTGGTCTCTCACGGCTTCAATAGACGCTCCAAGAGTGACTACGATGGACACATAGTGTATCGTAACAATGTTCTTAGTGCTTCCCTAAAGACCGTAGCTTTGTTCGATGGAATACTGACAACGTGCTTTGTAGCTGTCAAGTGGAGGACATGAGCTACTCTTCATGAAGATTACTTCCTGTCATCAACTATTACATTGCGATCAGTAAATAATCAGTTCGGTGAAAACTGTTAATTGAAATTAAACAAAGGCGAAGAGTAAACTTATTTTTGTTCGTAGATTAAACTTTATCCTTGGAAGAAGAAGTAGACATTAGAAATGATGTACGAAAATGCTATTCTACACTATCGGTGCAAATCTTAACAAAAGGAAAATAATTTATATAGCAGTAAACAGAAATGAGCTTATTGAAAAGAACGTCAGGGTACACAAGAAGAGAAACGAGAAGGAACATAGACTAAATTACGGATTAAGAACGTATCAAATATCGTACACTAAGTTGTAATATAAAATGGATCAGTACATTTTCAAACAGCAGATGACACCACAAGAATATTTGGGAAGACCGACATCTTCAATGAGTAGATGCGAGAACAGGCTACAGAGACTATAACGTGACGAAAGGGGAAGGAAAAGAAGACACAATAAATACGTCGTAGTAAGCTGACCAGGTCTGCATGAGACGTATTTTTGCTGGAAAGGCTTCAGCTCCAGATTCCATTGGAATGTTGACGTTTTCCGTACGGGATATCAGATTAAACACCTTTCCAAACGTTTTATTTGGCTGCCAGTTCCAGCGATTTGCTACACAATCTTCAGTCCCCTGACCGACGTGTAGGAAGATCCCACCTCGGTCCTGATCAAAACAGGGGGCCAGCAATACTGGTATTAGTAGATTTCTGCTTGCTATAGCGATACCTTCAACCATCATATGCTGACTGAACGATGCCGGAAAACTCGGGGTAGTTCTTGAGCTGCTTCACGTCATACAGTCGGGGACGGGGATTTTCGAAAGACCCTCAAAGACAAAAAAAAAAAGATGCAACACGAAGGAATCATACGAAAGGAGCGAAATCGGTAGCTGTGATGTACGTGTACAGAAAGACAGATTATTACAATTACCGAAAAAAATGGATAATTTATTCAAGAGAAAGAGCTTCACAAATTGAGCAACTAATAAACGCATTGCTCCACCTCTGGCCTTCATGCAATTAGTTATTCGGCTTGGAACTGATTAATGTGTCCTGAGTAATATCGTACCAAATTCTGTCCAATTGGAGCGTTAGATCGTCAAAATCCCCAAGTTAGTTGGAGGACACTGCCCATAAGCTCCAAACATTCTCAGTTGGGGAGAGATCAGACAACCTTTTCTGGCCAAGGTAGAGTTTGGCAAGCATCAAGACAAGCTGTAGAAACTCGTCCAGTGAGTGCGGAGGAGCATTATCTTGCTGAAACGTAAGCCCAGGATTGCTTGCAATGAAGGGCAACAAAAAGGGACTTTAGAGTATCCTCGACGTACAGCTGTGGTGTAAGAGTGCCTTAGTTGTCAACCAAAGAAGCCCTGCTATGCAAAACAAAAAAGTAAATAAATAAATATGGCACCCTATACTATCATTCCTCGTTGTCGGACTGTACGGCGGGCGACAGTCAGGTTGGTATCTCACAGCTGTCCGCGGCACCTTCAAACACGTTTTCGCTGGTCGTCTGGACTCAGTTCGACGCGAGCCGCATCACTGATGACAGTTCTATTCCAGTCAATGAAATCACAGCCGAAGACATGTCTGGAGACGCTCCGGACAGTGGTTGGATACCAACCTGACTGTCGCCCGCCGTAGGGCACGACAAACAATAGTAATAGTCTGAGATGCCAATTCATTTCATACCAAAACCCTTTTCGTTGTCATCTGGCATCCTTACAGCCTAGCGGTACGTGGACGATTCTCTGCCCTCCGGTTTTCTGCCCTTCATGACAAGCCATCCGGGGCTTATATTTTAGCAAGATAATGGCCACCCGCACACGGCGAGGGTTTATACTGCTTGGCTTCGTGCTTGCCGAACAGCTCCTTGGACAGTAAGGTCGCGGGATTTGTACCCAATTGAGAATGTTTGGAGCACTATAGGCAGGCCCTCCAACCATACTGAGATTTCGACGATCTGTCGCTCCAAATGGTCGAATACGCCACTACAGTCCACAGGAGGACATTCGACAGCTCTGTCAGTCAATGCCAAGCCGAATAATTACTTGCATAAGGGTCAAAGGTTGACCGTCGCGACATTGACTTGCTTATTTTGTGAAGCTCTTTCTCGTTAATAAATCACCCAAAATTTCTTTATGGTGCCTCTTTTTCTTTAGAGTGTATTTCGGTATCCGTTCATGTATTTTAAATCCAAAGTGATCTCTGCTGTCTATCCTTATAGAATTTGGTTTAAATCAAAAACTTCTCAACATCATTGCAGTCACTGCTCTGAATATTAAATCTAGCGTAAGGTTCAGAAATAAATTCTCTGAACGTTTTGCGATTCGAAACAACCGTTGAAAAAATGATGCATTGTCTCCATTACTGTTTAATTGTGTGTTGGAGAAAATCATGCGCGAATGGAACAAGATACGTCACCATCTGTTACGATTGGAAAAATCGCTATCTTAACAGATTGCATTTGCAGATGATTTGGGGTTGTTACCAAATAGCATCGATAAAGCAAAGTTTCACATAGAAGAACTAGAACGATTACATGCAGAAGTTGTGTTGCCAATTTCTTTTGAGAGAACAGACATGATGCCAACCTCCTCAGTTGACACGTTCTATATTATATTCAACAATGCTATAAAAATTAAGGTGGTAAAAAGTTTAACTATCGTGGTGAGAGTATTACTTGGAATGTCAATGAAGGAGCATGAGTAGATAGTAGAACTTAAAACCACAACGAGGACAGACAACTACGTGGACAACTTAAAAAAACCTCTTTCAATAAATGCAAAACTTTCGACATTGTTCCTCCGTCGTTAAACCAGAGGCTACATATGCAAGTGAAACGCTGTTGCCGGCCGGTGTGGCCGTGCGGTTCTAGGCGCTTCTGTCTGGAACCGCGTGACCGCTACGATCGCAGGTTCGAATCCTGCCTCGGGCGTGGATGTGTGTGATGTCCTTAGGTTCGTTGGGTTTAAGTAGTTCTAAGTTCTAGGGGACTGATGACCATATGTTAAGTCCCATAGTGCTCAGAGCCATTTGAACCATTTTTGAAACGCTGTTTAAAATAAACACTCAAGCAGCAACTGATAATTGCCAGAAAGTTGCCAGAAGATTACTCCAAACGATTATGAATAAAAAACACCAAATTAATTGGCAGTGGAGACTCTTGTCCAATTCAGTGGTTTATCAAGAAAGTGAATGCGTTGTTGATGAGATGCGAAAAAGAGGGGCTGCGTTTTTGGCCACATTTCTCGCGTACCGAATGCCAGACTCCTGAAACAAGTTTTTGACTTTCGGAGCAGTAAGTCGAAAAACAACAGGCTTAAAGAAGTACAAGTGGATCTAAATGAATTGAACATTACCAAACATCAGATTGAACATGGAGAAGAGAAGCTGCTGGTGAAGAACAAATACTGACATTCAAAACATCACAACGGAAGAGCCATGTCTTATCTGCAGAAGAACGAAGCGCTAGATCACTCCGAATGAAGTTTTGCGAAAGGAAGGAATTGTTGACTACTAAGATCTAAAGTTACTCGTTGTAGACTCTGTTGTATTAATGTTTGATTTCAGTGCTCCAATATGGGCGCAAACTACATATTTAAATACATAATTTTAGTGCTCGTCGCACGCGACATGTATAAGCCGTAACGTTAATTACTTAATTTTATTATTCGCGGTACGATATTTTTCTATTACGATCCTTTTCGTTAGTATGTAGATTATTTTGCGGTTCCTTCGTATTCTCCCTGCTGTCACAAGGAACAGGCAACTGCTCCCATCATCGTCTGCGCCCCGATCTAACCTGTGACGTCACAACCTGTTCAATCGATTTAGAGGTCGTCGAGGAAGCGTGTGCAGTGAATTTAATATTACCAAAACATAGAGGGGAATTATGAGAGCATGGCTCGCAAAGTTTCTTTAAAATTAACTCTTATTTTTGACGATAATTTTGTTTTTCTAGGTGTTTTATGGTCGGCAGAGAATTACGCTAGTAAACTACAATTCGGCAGTATTGTACGTTTCATATACTGTAAGTGTACCATGTGCCCATTTAGAAACGTCATTTTGAGCTAGTTACTGTGGAAGAACTAATTTTCATTCAGTATTGTAAAAATCTGTTTGGATCAGCTACCCTTGGTTTAAGCCCTGAGTTTAGAACTACGGATATTTGAAACACGTACAAATTCATGATGTGTAATTTTTAGGTTTGTAAAGTAAGTAGCCAACGTCAGTGAAGTCTCTTCAAAGAGCGCACGCAGCCCTGTCTTTAAATAATTACTGGGCCTCATTTTGTAGAGTAGGGTGATAACAAAAATGTCGAAGCCGTAGCATAGACTCAAATGGGAACGCACTGGTAAATTTCGATAGTCGGTCTGGCTGCTTTTGCTCTGATTGGTAGCAGCTATTATCGCAAAGAGATTTGGTGTTCTGCCAGGTGAAGGCAAGTGGGGATAGCACAAGCTGTGCTCTTCGCTCGGTGTCGGAGTCAAAGTGTTGTACGTTGAATAATCATCATGCTACATAACGGACTGAGACCGTGGAAGAACCTAATTTGGACCTTTTTTTCGCTTGGGTCAAGCTCTTCAACCATTTTATACTGTTTCTCATGTGATGTCAGCGTGTATTACATGACGAGTGGATTATTCTCTGTAGTGAGGAACTTTAGTTGAACTTCGGCATTTTTTCCTTCGAACTTGGGCATTTTTTCAGAAACCACGGCTTTAGGACGAGCTTTTAAAATGAATTCTGCTTACGTCACCGTCAATGCAAATTCCGCGTGAATGTGAAGTTGCCTCGGGTGGGATTTCTGAAAGTGGACGCCTGGGAAGGACTTTGATGCGTTACTATATACTCGTAGATTGGGGAGCGATGCGGTATTAGACTGTCCCGCCACGCGAAGTAAAAATGCTTAATTGGTGGAAAATGTATTGCATCGTACTTCTTAGTAACGTAGGCACTGCTACTTAGTATTTATTCACCAGTGCCAGTCCGTCGACTCTCAATTAATATATCCTTCGCATCTGGCCGTGATTCGTGCCCGGATAGCTGGAGCGCTTAAGGCGACCGCTCGCGTAAAGCGGGAAATCGGGTCCGTGTTAGGATCATTCCAATATCGTAGTTGATATTCGCAATTGCGAATACATTACCAGCTTTATGTTTTGTTATAAGCGATCGGATTGTAAGAGAAGTGTAGTACGCGAAGTCAATTTATTTCAGACGTTTGAGTTGTGTTCATTACCTCAACTTACCATCTCACTCTTCGGTAATGTTAATTATTGTAGGAACTCATTTGCGTCTAAAATCGAAAAGAAAAGCGCGGACAGAATTCTACATCTACATTTATTCTCCGCAAGCCACCCAACGTTGTGTGGCGGAGGGCACTTTACGTGCCACTGTCATTACCTCTCTTTCCTGTTCCAGTCGCGTATGGTTCGCGGGAAGAACGACTGCCGGAAAACCTCCGTGCGCGCTCGAATCTCTCTAATTTTACATTCGTGATCTCCTTGGGAGGTATAAGTAAGGGGAAGCAATATATTCGATACCTCATCCAGAAACGCATCCTCTCGGAACCTGGACAGCAAGCTACACCGCGATGCAGAGCGCCTCTCTTGCAGAGTCTGCCACTTGAGTTTGTTAAACATCTCCGTAAAGCTATCACGGTTACCAAATAACCCTGTGACGAAACGCGCCGCTCTTCTTTGGATCTTCTCTATCTCCTCCGTCAACCCGATCTGGTACGGATCCCACACTGATGAGCAATACTCAAGTATAGGTCGAACAAGTGTTGTGTAAGCCACCTCCTTTGTTGATGGACTACATTTTCTAAGGACTCTCGCAATGAATCTCAACCTGGCACCCGTCTTACCAACAATTAATTTTATATGATCATTCGACTTCAAATCGTTCCGCACGCATACTCCCAGATATTTTACAAAAGTAACTGCTACCAGTGTTTGTTCCGCAATCATATAATAGCACAATAAAGGATCCTTCTTTCTATGTATTCGCAATACATTACATTTGTTATGTTAAGGGTCAGTTGCCACTCCCTGCACGAAGTGCCTATCCGTTGCAGATCTTGCTGCATTTCGCTGCGATTTTCTAATGCTGCAATTCCTCTGCATACTACAGCATCATCCGCGATAAGCCGCATAGAACTTCCGACACTATCTACTAGGTCATTTATATATGTTGTGAAAAGCAATGGCCGGCCGAAGTGGCCGTGCGGTTAAAGGCGCTGCAGTCTGGAACCGCAAGACCGCTACGGTCGCAGGTTCGAATCCTGCCTCGGGCATGGATGTTTGTGATGTCCTTAGGTTAGTTAGGTTTAACTAGTTCTAAGTCCTAGGGGACTAATGACCTCAGCAGTTGAGTCCCATAGTGCTAAGAGCCATTTGAACCATTTGAAAAGCAATGGTCCCATAACACTCCCCTGTGGCATGCCAGAGGTTACTTTGTCTGTAGACGTCTTCATTGAGAACAACATGCTGTGTTCTGTTTGCTAAAAACTCTTCAATCCAGCCACACAACTGGTCTGATATTCCGTAGGCTCTTACTTTATCAGGCGACAGTGCGGAACTGTATCGAACGCCTTCCGGAAGTCAAGGAAAATCGCATCTACCTGGGAGCCTGTACCTAATATTTTCTGGGTCTCATGAACAAATGAAGCCAGTTGGGTCTCACACGATCGCTGTTTCCGGAATCCATGTTGATTCCTACAGAATAGATTCTGGGTTTCCAGAAATGACATGATACGCGAGCAATAAACATGTTCTAAAATTCTACAACAGATCGATGTCAGAGATATAATAAGTCTATAGTTTTGCGCATCTGCTGGACGACCCTTCTTGAAAACTGGGACTAGCTGTGCTCTTTTGCAATCATTTGGAACCTTCGGTTCCTCTAGAGACTTGCGGTACACAGCTGTTAGAAGGGGGGCAAGTTCTTTCACGTACTCTGTGTAGAATCGAACTGGTATCCCGTCAGGTCCAGTGGACTTTCCTCTGTTGAGTGATTCCAGTTGCTTTTCTATTCCTCGGACACTTATTTCGATGTCAGCCATTTTTTCGTTTGTGCGAGGATTTAGAGAAGGAACTGCAGTGCGGTCTTCCTCTGTGAAACAGCTTTGGAAAAAGATGTTTAGTATTTAAACTTTACGCGTGTCATCCTCTGTTTCAATGCCATCATCATCCCAGAGTGTCTGGATATGCTTTTCGAGCCACTTACTGATTTATCGTAAGACCAGAACTTCCTAGGATTTTCTGTCAAGTCGGTACATAGAATTTTACTTTCGAATTCACTGAACGCTTCACGCATAGCTTACCTTACCCTAACTTTGACATCGTTTAGCTTCTGTTTGTCTGAGAGGTTTTGGCTGCGTTTAAACTCGCAATGAATCTCTGTTTGCTTTTGCGGTAGTTTCCTAACTTTGTTGTTGAACCACGGTGGGTTTTTCCCGTCCCTCACAGTTTTACTCATCACATACCTGTCTAAAACGCATTTTACGATTGCCTTGAACTTTTTCCATAAACACTCAACATTGTCAGTGTCAGAACAGAAATTTTCATTTTGATCTGTTAGGTAGTCTGAAATTTGCCTTCTATTACTCTTGCTAAACAGATAAACCTTCCTCCCTTTTTTTTTATATTCCTATTAAATTCCATACTCAGGGATGCTGCAACGGCCTTGTGATCACTGATTCCCTGTTCTGCGCTTAAAGAGTGTAAAAGTTTGGGTCTGTTTGTTGTCAGTAGGTCCAAGATGTTGTCTCCAGGAGTCGGTTCTCAGTTTAATTGCTCGAGGTAATTTTCGGATAGTGCACTCAGTATAAAGTCACTCGATGCTCTGTCCCTACCACCCGTCCTAAACATCTGAGTGTCCCAGTCTATATCTGGTAAATTGAAATCTCCACCTAAGACTATAACATGCTGAGAAAATTTATGTGAAATGTATTGATTGCAGTGTACCTGAATGTGACCCCACTACAACATCCGAAAGTGAATGATGAATTTGCTTGTCGCATTACTCTTCATATCGTCGTGAAAGTAGAGACGCTGTGACGCATGACACTTTGACGATGTGTGGTTTTCCTAGGTGTGTGTGTGTGTGTGTGTGTGTGTGTGTGTGTGTGTGTGTATGCGCGCGCGGTGCGTTTGGTTGGGGGGGGGGGAGAAGGGAGATAAAAGAATGAGTTGGTAATTGGACCGCATTAAAACTCTCCATTGAAGGACAGATAAAAGCGGCGAAACAGCGAAATCGGGGAAGAGTAATCTAATATAACCTGTTTCGAAATCGTGGATGTTCAATGTAAGTTGTTCTGTGCCACGCACAAAAAAAAAAAAAATAATAATAAGTTGGATGGAAATACCTGCGTGACTAATTCCTTACCGGACCGAGTGGTAGGAGGCAGCCATCCTTATTGTAGAGTAGAGCGTGCGCGCGCGCGCGCACACACACACACACACACACACACACACACACACACACACACACACACACACACTGTATTGAGCACGGTTAGCATTTTGTGTGACCTCTGACATCGCTGCGTCTCCGGTCTCCCACTTGGCAGCTACGCCGTTGTGTTAGCTGAATCGTACCACAAGTACTGTGGCATTATCTTAAGAGTCTTCCGTGACTGAAATTCTGAGCCCCCTATCGTGTCCTGTTGGTTTCAAGGCGACCACCATCGAACACAGCGATAATTCTCTCTGACTAAACTGTTTCCTCTGGGACCTTTTTAAAAATACAACTAATGTTCTTGCTGGCAAATAGAAATAAACCCTAACCAGAAGCAATTCAAGGTGAAGGTAAAATGCCCCCGACTGTCACGTCAAGAGGCGATTTTCTTTCAACAGTTTCGTCTTTAATTTTAATTGTGGCAAGCTGTGACGCTTGTTGATCGGAAAACTGTGCCTGAGGAAAAAGCCTACATCGCGGTCAAAGCGAAAGTGATTTATTTTAATCGTATGTTCGCCGAACAGATGTCTGTGAAAAAAGTCTACCCATGAGGCAGCATGGAAAAAACTTCACCAATGTAATGAAGATGCTGCAAGTCAGGAAACTCAATTTTTCTTAATTAAAATAGGTTGGACAACTGCCGGTAGGCATCACTCGTAAATATTCACATTTGAGAACGGACGCGTGCTCGCTTCATTCCAATTAGCAGCCGTCACGATAAATTGTTTCGTTAATTCTCTCTTCATAAGCGGGAAAGAAGCTTTTTTAAACGCGAGGGACAATTCGTGGACCAGGATGTTTTATTTTGGTGTCGGCAGAGACGGCCTGACAGTGATGTATGAACGCTAGTCAACAGAGGCGCCGCGAATGTGGATCGTAGACGACCGACGACAGGAAAGCAGCCCAGTACTTTTTCCTGTTGCCTTTTTCGTGTGTGCTTGATTCGGGAACACGAAGTTAGAAACAGCCCTGCTGAAGTCAGTGTGTAACGTCGAAGCAGAGAACGTTTGAACCCCCTTCTCTCAATTCCAGATCACCGTGTTCTGGTGAATGTTCCGTCTCCGTAACCCACCTTAAGATACGAGGGCTATCCACAAAGTACATTACGTTTTGGAATTAAAAATAAATGAAGTATTGGAATTTTTTTTTATTATATGCAGATGAAAGCCCAACTTTCCCCTGCGCTTGTTTTGTATTGCTCTTCTGAGATTGTGCAGAGTTTGGCAATACCTTTGAGAGTTTATTGTAGTGCCTCTTTCCAGGAAATCCACAAAAACCACACCTTTTCTGTCCCGAAAGACAGTCGCCATCACCTTCTTTGCCGACATTGTCTGCATGCATTTTATGGATTTTTGGGGGGAATTTGTGTGCCCCCCACTGCATTGACTGCAATTTTGTCTCGCAGTTCACATGCTTAACGCATGTTTCGTCACCAGTAACGATGCGATCGAGTAATGAGTCGCCATCTTTCTCGTAAGCGTCCAAAAACGTTAACGCTGCAGCCATTCGCTGTTTTTTGTGAATCTCTGTCAAGATTTTTGGTATCCATCTTGCACAAAACTTGTGGTAACCAAGCTTTTCTGTAATGATTTCGTGAACAAACTTCGTGTAATTTGTGGAAAACTCGTAGAGAGTTCCGTTATTGTGAAATTATGGTTTTCACGGACCGCGGCATCGACTTTTTCGACAAGTTCACTTCGCTCTTCGTCGTGAATGTTAGTTCGGCCATTTTTAAATTTTATGAACCATTGACGCACTCCATCTTCAGTGATGATGTTGTCCTTATACACTTCACAAAGCTGCCGATAGATTTCCATCGGTGTACAGTTTTTTGCACTCAGAAACCTTATTCGAAGGTACCTCGTGTACAGCTACAATCTTGCTCATTCTGCCCCCTTCTCCCTTCTTCCCCTCTCCCCCCCCTCCTCTTCCTACATTCCTCTTCATCTTCAAAGCGTGAACATCGCGTGAAGAACGACCGACGGCAAACCCCTGTATAAGCTTGCATTTCTGTGCCTTTGGTTAAGCTGTTATGTATACTCAAGTGATTCATGCGACAAGGTTTGCGACATGATTGCCGGCCGCGGTGGCTGAACGGTTCTAGGCGCTTCAGTCCGGAACCGCGCGACTGCTGCGGTCGCAGATTCGAATCCTGCCTCGGGCATGGATGTGTGTGATGTCCTTAGGTTAGTTAGGTTTAAGTAGTTCTAAGTTCTAGGGGACTGATGACCTCAGATGTTCAGTCCCATAGTGCTCAGAGCCATTTTTTTGCGACGTAATTATGGCCGCACGTCGGGAATTAAGACTTTCATCGCGGAATGGTAGTTGGAGATAGACGTATGGGACATTCATTTCGGAAATCGATAGGGAATTAAATATTCCGAGATCTGTAGTGTCAGGAGTGAGCCGAGAATACAAAATTTCAAACATTACCTCTCACCACGGACAACGCAGTGGCCAACGGCCTTCACTTAACGAGCGAGAGCAGCAGCATTTGCATAGATTTGGGTAGAGTTATCAGTGCTAACAGGCAAACAACACTGCGTGAAAAACGTATCCGTTAGGACAATGCGAGGAAATTTGGCGTTAATAGGGTATGGCAGCAGACGACCGACGTGAGTGTCTGTGTTAACAGCAACACATCGCCTGCAGCGTCTTTCCAGGGCTCGTGACCATATTGGTTGGACCCTTGTCGACTGGAAAACCATGGCCTGGCAGATGAGTCCCAGTTTCAGTTTGCAAGAGATCTTGGTAGGGTTCAGGAGTGGCCCAGACCCCATGAAGCCATGGACCCAAGTTGTTGAATAGGCACTGTGGAAGCTGATTTCACTGACGGGAAATCGTTATTTTCGGCTGCTTGGAGACCATTTGAAGCCATTGATGGACTTAATGTTGCCAAACGACGATGGAATTTTAATGAACGACAGTGCGCCATGTCACTGGGCCACAATTCTTCGCGATTGTTTTGAAGCACATTCTGGACAGTTCGAGCGAATGATTTCGCCATCTAGATCGCCCAACATGAATCCCACTGAATATTTGTATGGCGTAATTGAGAGGTCAATTCGTGCACAAAATCTTGCACGGCAACACATTCGTAATAATTATGAACAGCTATAGAGGCAGCATGGCTCATTGTATCTGCAGGAGACTTAGGCTCGCTGTGCTGCTAGGCGCCTCTGCTAAGCATCGCAGTGGCGGTTTCGCCCTATACGCAAAGAAAATGTTTGCTGTCGTTTCGCTGTGTTGTATCATAAAGGCCAGGTACGCGCTTATAGAATATTCATTCATACAGTATAACAACGTAATGAAGATACCGACCCATCATAATCTAAGTTGATGTTCATCAGTGTTGTGTACAGGCAGTATCGGCGTCTTAAAGATAGCGCATTGAATAAGCTGCTTTCGAACACAGTGTCCAGTAGAAAATATGAATCTAAACTTTAGAAAATCAGTACTTTATGTAGGAATTTGTTGATGGCACATATTTAAGAAGAAAAAACATCTGGTAAAATCAAGAACCATAGCATTAATTTTGCAGTGGTAAATGCTGTGATGCCAAATTACGTTGATTTGCACATTTGTGATCTTTAACTTCTCCGAAAGGGGCAGCTTTGAAAATGCTTTTGCGTTTCGTTCTTGAGACTTATAGTTTCCCATTGATCCGAACCAAGTCGTAATGCGGCAACACGAGGGACTTGACAGTTTAAGAGACTAGCTGCATGATTTTTATCTTGTTCCCATTCCAAAAAACAACTTTAAGGAGATTGTCAAACACATGTAACGCGCTGGAGGAGTGAGTTTTGTGTCGGTTGAGTCAGTACTATGTCCGTCTTGCACGGAGTTCCAAAGTGACCTTAGGGGTCGACGCAAGAGCCGCTAGGTTTTCTGAAACATGAATTATCATTACGTATTAAACGATCATCCGTACCTACGATCTCCGTGGTCCTTAAAAAGAAGAATAAGAAATTAAAATTTTCCTGCCATCCGCTCGATAAGCAAATGAAACGAAACAAACGTATCTACATTAGTGAACGACTAAAACGACCTCCCGATCCCATTTACAGTTCGCCTATTCATCCAGTATTTGAGAATGGGAGCAATTAGTGACTTTCAACAAACTTTTCACATAATTTCAAACCTTTTCTAAACTTACTGTAGCTGCTCTCTCTCTCTCTCTCTCTCTCTCTCTCTCTCTCTCTCTCTCACTCACACACACACACACACACACACACACACCGTAAGGGAAAATGTATATCACTTAATGCAGTTTTGTTATTCGAGCAATAAAACATCAGCATCAGGTATGTCGTTTTAATTTTTTTTTTTTTTGATAATAACTCTATTCGGAACCTATTTTGCAGACAGTATACACATATGCCATTGAATGTTAGATCTACGTGGTGAATTATATCGTTGTGCGATACCTGGTTTAGGTTGAAAACTAGCTTTTCAGAAAAAATTTAAATAGTTTTACATTTTTACCATCAGATATTAAGCACATTAATTCATTTGTAAAATAATGAGCCACCGGAGTTCGCTTCTTTAAAAAATCGGGTCTGGGGGGGGGGGGGGGGAGGGGGAGGAGGAGAGTGCTTTTAATTTAACTAGTAAGTGACACGGACTCCATTTGAGCTATTATCTGAGGTAGACTGTGTCGTTCTAGAGCAGACAGCTTTGCAAGTATAGTTTTTGTGGCGTCACCGTATCTGGTCGCCTGGGATTCGTACAGATGCTAGATAGTATTTGAACCAGTATCATTGAGCAGCATGCACCTGATAGCATACCAGGTATCATGTTTAAAGAAAACTCAAGTTTCTGGTCATTGGGTGATGGGTTTTGAAATATAATGGTCCTGGGTAAGTTCGTCCTGGGTAAGTTCAAAAGTGTGTTGGAACCTGCGTCCAAAGTAACTTCATAATGCGGCATTGCCAGTACTACAAAAGTAAGATTGCTTGGCCCCATACGTTTTTGGACGTGCTTGACAAAAGTAGCGAACGCTTGCTAACAAAGAATTTCGTTCACTAATGTGCAGCCCAATGGACGAAGGATGGGATTTTGCGTCCGTTCGCAGGTCTGGCTGTACTGAATATTACTGAAGCACTACTTTTCAGAAATTCGGAAATAAAGGGCTGGAAGAAAATTTCGGTGATCTCGGAGACTTGATAGACGGGGCTGCTTTTGAATGTTTATTGGTGATGATTAAAATCACAACCGGAACGCGAGGATGCCCGAGGCCACATTAAGGACCTTTGAGTCTGATGCAGTTACCAGCAGGGTAACTAGTGCTACAGTCCAAAGTAATTTACCTGGTTGTCGCAGTCTGTACGATTCCTTCCAATATGTGTAATGTCCTAAGTGTTAAAAGTATAAAATTACAAGTCATATGTAGATGGGAGCAGTATCCCTTTGGAAGGCAGTTCAGCTGCATCATGGCTTTGTGTTGTGTTCGTATAATAACCGGCTTTCGGAACGTACATCATTCTCATTACGAGATAATATGAGACAAATTTCGTAAAAAAGGACGAAGGAATGTTAATTCGAGCGATTCTAAGTCGTTTAAAAATGATTGGAATCTTGCTGCGATCACTACTGCATCTGAATGCGCTATCATCGTAAGTTGTTCCTTGCGTGAAGTTGACATTTGAGGGCTGTGTTGGATAAATTGCGAGAATTAATCCTAACAGTTTCCACTCGGTGGTTGGAAGAGAGCACTGCTTGCTTACCTCAGGTCTTCTAAAGATTTGACTACGAAGTCTTTCGCGACGGAGTCCTTGCATAAATAGCTCTCGGTTTACTTTCCGCGTCAGATTTGGATGAAATCCCGAGCTTTCGATGCCTACCTCTGTCATCTTCATCAGGGGTAAAACTGACTGTCGTGGGCCGTTTTTTTTTTTTTTTTTTTTTTACTTTATTGTTATTTTAAACCCTGTACAACAGGCAGGCTGTCAGCAGCACACTACGCTGCTCTTCAGCCATAGAATATACAGGCAGCAAAAACAGTGAGAAGACACAAGTTACAGAACGGTGGGCACTAAAACAGGAGACACATAGAGACAAACACGGAGCCGTTCACACTCGTCGATAATCCACACTGCTAACTGAAGAGACGACGCACGAACACTGACGATGACGATGGCACTGGTGAACGAGGGAGTGTGACGGTGAACACTGAACACGACGGCACACACGAAACACTGATGGCGGTGATCTCCGGCGCGCGAATGTCCACGTAGCGTGTGCGAGTCCGGGGACCTGCCAAGAGGGGAACAGGGGTGAGGTGGGGGAGAGGGGAGAAAAAGGATGCCAATGGCTGAGGAGACGGGGGCAGGAGGAGAGGGACAGGGGAGGGGAGGCCCGGGGGAGGAGGGGGGAGAAAAGGAGGAGGGATGGAAAAGGGAGAGAAGGGAGGGAGGGTGCCCAGAGGAGCAAACACAGGAGGAGGGCGGGAGGAGCAAAGTTGGTAGGAGGGGTAGATGGAGGGGAGGAGGGCATCATCAGGGAGGGGGAGCTGGCGGAAGAAACCTTGGGAGAGGGTAAGGAGGGTGGATAGATGGAGACCGGGTGGGACGTGGGAATACAGGCGCGGCAGCGGGCGGGGGTGGGAGAGGATCGGGGAGACGAGCGGGTGAGGAGGATCGAGTTTGCGGGAGGTGTACAGGATCCGTATCCTTTCAAGGAAAAGGAGGAGGTGGGGGAAGGGGATGAGATCGTACAGGATCCGCGTGGGGGAGGGGAGACGGAGGCGAGGCGGAGAGCATGACGTTCAAGGATTTGGAGGGATTTATAAAAGGTAGGGGGGGGCGGAGATCCAAGCCGGATGGGCATAACAAAGGATGTCGTGGGCCGGTGAGGCTTCCGCTTTTATAAGCAATGGACGGCATCTCATTGGCTGGATGACGTCACGGTGAAAACGGCGCGTACGGAGGCGGCGGCCTCTATGTCCAGAGATTTTGTTTGCGCGCTTTATCCAGCGTTGCTTGCAGCGCCATCCATCGTAACAGGCGGAGAACTGCGAGGAATGTATGAAGTCGCCCTCTGTGCTCTTTCTTTATCAACTGCGCGCTTCCATGCATTGCTGAGTGCATATCCGGAGTCTCTGTTGAAATTATTTTCACAAAGTCTAATTTCAACTGCTTCCCTGATGACTGAGTCCCAATACTTTGAAGCGTGAGCCAGTATTCTTGTTTCATTAAATAAAATCTTATGTTTATTTAACAAACTGTGCTCAGCCACCGCTGATTTTTCAAGATACCTGTATTTCAGGTGACGCTGATGTTCAGCACAACGATCGGCAACAGTTGTTATAGACTGGCCCACGTAATTTTTGCCACACTCGCAAGGACTGCTGTAAATTACCGGTACTCTCAGGCGGAGACTATCTTTCACGGGTTGCAACATTTCCTTAATCTTCCTGGGTGGCCGGAAGACTGGTCTGATTCCCTGCCGGCTCAGGACTCTGCCGATCTAGCTGGCCGTTGCACCGCAGAATGGTAGCCGCGCGATGCGTTGGTCCTCTTGATCTGTTCGAACAGCGTCCTTCCTAGGTTTCTTCGCCAGAGTAGATCTGATATCACGATCAGAGTATCCATTTTTTCTGAATACCGTCGTCAGATGGTTAATCTCGGAGGCGAGATGATCCTTGTCCGAAATAATCCTTGCTCTGTGCACCAAGGTATTCAGCAAAGCTCTCTTCTGAGCTGGGTGGTGAAAACTACGTGCGTTTAGATATAAATCTGAATGCGTCGGTTTTCTGTACACAGAACGTCCGAGACGTCCATCTGATTTTCGCTCCACCAGCACATCTAAGAAAGGTAACTTCCCATCCTTCTCCACCTCCACTGTAAATCTTATGTTCTGGTGTATAGCATTCAAATGATCAAAAACTGCTGCAGTGCCTCATTGCCATGTGGCCGGATTAAAAATGTATCGTCAACATACCTGAAGGAGCAGGATGGACGTAAGGGAGCACTGTTCAGCGCTCTTTCGTCGAAATCCTCCAAGAAGAAGTGACAGCGGCGAACCCATGGCTGTTCCGTCAGTCATTTCATAATATTTTCCACCATACAAAAAATAAGTGGTCGTCAAAGTGTGTCGAAATAACTTCGCTATTTCAGGAGAGAAATGAGCAGCCAACAGTTTTAACTTATCTTCCACCGGTACCTCTGTAAACAAAGAGACCACATCTAGGCTGATCATGATGTCATTCGGACCTATCCTCATTTGCTTTATGATGTCAACAAACGTTTTTGAGTTATTAATATGAAGGCTACAGTGGCCGACTACAGGTGATAATACTTTGGTTAAGTATTTTGCCAACAGATATGTAGGAGACCCAATAGCACTAACAATAGGTCTCAACGGGACGCCATCCTCGTGGACCTTGGGTAGACCGTATAACCTTGGTGGCCTTGGTGCTCTTGGTCGTAAATTCTTGACTAGTTTTTCTGGGAGGCAGAATTCTTCAGTAGCTCCCCTCCCTTCCTGCTAAGTGCTGCTGTGGGATCGTGGTATCTTCCAATAGTAGGGCCACTTTCTTATGATAATCGGTAGCATTGAGGATAACTGTGGCATTCCCTTTGTCAGCTGGTAGCACAACTAACTCTTCATCCTTCCCCAAGGATTTCTCGTTCTCCCCATTGGAAATCTTCTGTGTAGGTCAGGCTTAAAGCATGTTTAAAACATAACTATTTTCAACAGTGGAAGTGTGTTCATTGGAATCGCTACTACCGTCACAACAGCAGTATTCAAAATTTTCAAGAAAAACGGATGCTATCTTATTTACACTGCCTGACAAAAAGAAAAACGTTAAACACCCAGAGGGCATTGTCTGATATTCTGATATCAATGTAACTTCGTACACAAACACACGATTGGCAGCTGTCTAAATGTTAGACTTGCAGTTCTGTGATACAAGTAGAACGGCTGTAACTGGATTAGTATTGTTTGTCCGCTCGGTCGTTATCAAGCCTGCTACGATATATAAGGACGTGAACAACGTCAGATGTTGAGTGATCTTCGTGAATGACACCGAGATGATGCATAATCGTGTGGTTGAGCGTTATGAGCACCTGACAGTTTGAAAGGGCCTGACTGTGAGTGTCCCTTTGGCCAACTGGTCGAATCGCGCAATGTCCTGATTTGTGCTGCGTTGGAGTGTGACAGTGGCGTCCATGTTGGCCTGCACCGAAAGTGAGAGCAGGCACACTTGTCGTCAAGGATCCGATCGACCACGTCTGACCACCACAATGGATAATCGTTGTATTCTGCACCAGGCACATCGTAACCCATTCACATCTGCGATTGCCGTCCTAGAACGAGTAATGGGCTCCTTGCAGCATTGCGCGCCGTTAGTCGGAGATTTGCTGCTGCCAGACTAGGAAACTCCTGTCCCGTGCGTAGGCTGTCGTCAACACCACAACACAAACGGCTGTATTTTGAGTGGCGCCGTGACCATTAGAATGTCCCAGTCGTCCATTGCTTTTGAGAGGCTTAGCGGTGTTACTGTAGGCGTCATGTGTGGGGAACCATCAGTTGTAAAATCAGGTCACGGATGGAGGGAACTCTGACGGTGCAACGGTACCGCACGGACATCCTCCGTGCTCGTGTGTTGCCTGTCATGCGAAAGTTTCGTAGCGCCATTTTTCGACAGTACAATGCTTTTATACACATGGCACGTGTTTCTGTGAGCTGTCTGCGTGGTGTTGAAGGTACTCCCATGCCCAGTATGATCCCCAGATCTTTCCCCAGTAGAACATATGTGGGACCAGGTAGGATGTCAACTCACTCCCTGTGCAAGAATCCAGGATATCAAGGACGAGTTACAACAGTTGTGGACCAGCTTACCTCATTGGAGAATACAACGGCTATGATACTATTTCCAACCGAATCACTGCATGTATCCAGGCCAGAGGGGGTGAAACGTCATACTGACAGGCGGGCTACCACTGCGAAGTTCTTTGTGAATTTGATTCGATTTTGCGGTCACTGAAAGAACGTCACATTCCTTCTCAACCCATGAAGTTCCATTTCGTTTCCCCTACCCTTCCTGTGTGCTTTACTTTTCACCTTTTTGTCAAGCATTGTAATTATCCAGTTGTGTGATAAAAGGAAACACTTATGTCTGGTAAAGTGGTAAAATCAATGCCGCGTAAGAGCCGGTAAAAAGCCTTAGTTCAACGTTACGATCACGGTGTCTGTTCACAGCATCGTGCACCTCAGGTAGCACCTAATATCACTGACTTTTCTCGATACTGGTTTATTTTTGCATCAGACGTTACCCTAGGCAGTCTTTTACATTTGTTTCACTGAAAGTTTTTCGGTCGCTAACGAGTTGCGAATTAAAATCAACGAACACCGAGCTAGACCATTTATTAATGACGAGCAATTTCTCACTTCCCGGCGCAGGACGCATTTCCGTGAGAGATTAGCCGTCCTCCCTGTCACTGCGAATATGAAACGCAGGCATGATAAGGATTTCAGTATGGTCAGCTTGATTTTTTAATAAGTTACTTATTAATTATTATCTCTCGAAGTTATGCATATTGGCCACTAATTTTGTACGGGAGTTTCAACGGTACGCCGTAGCTCGAGGGCAGAATCTCGTGTCGACTGAAACTTTCCCACACCTCACACCCATCGTCTTACTGGAGTGGATAACCGACCCCTATCTTCTGACAGGCCACAAGTTTACATCGAGGTCCATGGATGCGGAGCATTGGCTAGTGTAAAGAAAGGGGAGGAAAACGCTTATGATCTCGTCGAAACAATTCAGACAATCGCCTCAGGTGACAACCGCAAATCACAGAGAAGCTCCATCAGGATAGTCCTACGCCGATTTCACAAATCGTAAAGACAGAGTTCAGTAACCTTCGCCTGTTGCTGATAGCAGGTCAGTAGTGAGTACATCTGTGGATCATTTCCCGAATACTAATGAACTAAAACCATTGATTTCCTGCCATGCGGTTTAGAAATCTCACCGCAGACATCGCAGAGACTTCTACCAAACAGTAAGAAAATTCAGTTCACTGGTGGCAAGTGCACTCGTAGTCCAAAATGATAGGCACCGACTAGATACAGAGCCGTAATTAGTACTACTAAGAATACTATATAACAACTCCATGCTTTGTTTCACTATTTAACACGTACTCTGGGTAGGATATATGTACGGAAAAGTTCAAGAATTATTTCAGTAGATTAATTCCATACATGGTAACGTCAATTAACAGGTATTATGTTGTACCTCCAAATAACTCATATGCCGTTTTAAATATAAGTCAGTCAGGTCCAACTTTCAAACTTTTCTCGCTTTTATACAGGGTGAACCTAAACACCAGCAACAAAATTTTAGAGGCTGTTAAGTGATATTTTCCGGGTATAGTCAAAGCCCTATTTATAGCGGTCTGATATACCTCATTACAGTTTGCATATAGCTCCTGCAACCTCCAAACCGTGAAAACAATAATGTAAAGGGATTGGGCCAACTAAAATCAATCTTGTGTTTGCCTTATTATCATTACATGAGTAACTCTCCCTCCTTCACACACACACACACACAAATATTCTTTGAAGAATCGATTTCCAAGTATAAAACAGCCTCAAACGTGTGATCACTTCCCAAATGAGTTGATTTTTAATTATATAACATTTATACGGCCGATATGGAGAAGAATTTACTTTCTCCTTAAAAGACATTTTTTCTCGTAAACTGTGTGTTGACAGTGATAAAATTTTATAGTTATCTTCAGAGATATATTAGATACTAACCGCAGAATGGGTAGTGAATAGAACTAGTAGTAAAGAAATAATGAAACTTTATATGCTTGACTCTGAACTTTCACCACATGACTTACGAACATTTAGTAAGCGATAAACTGTTTTCCTTTCATTATCTTTGGGCATTTTAGCCATAAATAGCTTAGAAAATGTCATAAATTACTATATAGTCTGGGTAATTTGCGCCTCTTAAAGACGTGCACGTAGTTTGTAACCCTTAATAGTTGTTTTATTGTGTTCAACCTTTAACGTAAGATTATCCTCTAATGACTACTTATGGTAGCATTTTAAATTTTTTTAAGTACGTCATGAATTATATAAAATACTAAACTCGAATTTTCGTTCCCTTGGAAGCCGTTAGACGGGCAACATGCAGCTGAGATCCCATGATTTTAGCCGTTTAGTAGTGTAGATAAAGACTGAGGCAGGACAGATGCCTGAAGATACAGTTACACATCCAGTTGTAGCACCTGATGAACAAAAATATTTAAGACTAGCCAAAAACCGACTGACTTGTTTAAAGCAGTGAAAAAATGAATCTGCAGTAGTTTCAGACAGCGTTGTAAATAGTCTAGTAGATTGTAGTATGTTTTATGTACCGTCGTGCAGTACAATATTTTATACGGAGCCACTTTCATGTTAACTGTTTGGTCGCTGTTTGAGTGAAGTGGATGTATTTGATAAATTTGTAAATCATTTACAACTAACTTTCTTTAAATTTAAATATTGTTCAATATTTAATACAGTATATTACGTCATGTGCTTTTCCAGTCTATCCATGCGCAATTTGTCATTTCACTACTCACTGCCGATATACTGTCAGTATTCTATAACGCGGGGGTAAAGCATGTCCCCCGACAGACGCATTAATCGGGCTTCTCCCGTATTTTGGTAAAAGGGCCACGAGATCTCAAGTGGCTCGTTACAGGGTAATTGGATTTTGTTTGAGGACAATATATTGGTCGCGGTGGTCCTGTTCCATGGCCATCTCGATTACCAGACAGTATACCAATGCATTGCCGTTCTGGGGGCATGTGAAGTACCTAATTTACGAGACCCCGGTCGGTACTCACATGGGCCCTCTTATTAGGATTGTCACAGCCGCAGAAATAGTCCATCGTAATCTGGTAGTCTTGAGTACGAAGACAGACAGCCGCGCGGGACTAGCCGCGCGGTCTGTGGCGCTGCAGTCATGAACTGTGCGGCTAGTCCCGGCGGAGGTTCGAGTTTTCCCTCGGGCATGGGTGTGTGTGTTTGTCCTTCGGATAATTTAGGTTAAGTAGTGTGTAAGCTTAGGGACTGATGACCTTAGCAATTAAATCCCATAAGATTTCACACACACACACACACACACACACACACACACACACACACACACAGTGGTGAGTCACTGCACATTCTGATGTGATCATGGAGGGCGACGTTGCGATAAAGCGTAAGTGTTTCCTCTGAAGATTTTTGCATTGCAATATGTTTTGTGTTGTACGTTCCGGTTATTGCAATTTACAACCTTTTTCAGTGTTGCGAAAGCGTTTACACACAAAGAAAGGTAACTGGTGCAACAAACCGAATAAATTATAATTTTGTCATTAATTATATAACGAGCTGCTGGAGACCGTGCATTCCTTGTACCAAAATACTCAGAAACCATTCTGAACGCAATTTTATCGGTAGAGTTAAATTAATATAATTTCTAAATTATTCTTTCATATTAGGTAAATTCTAATCTATTTCTATAATAAAGAAACGTAAGCGTCAGTCTTCTAATAAAAGCTTATTAGCGGGATCGAAAGTTTTTACAGCACATATTATTAAATTTTTACTTCTGGAAAAGAAAAATTCCATAGTAAATCTAAATAAAGTCATAGGAACAAGGAAATATAAATTACTTTCTAAAATTTTAGAATTTGGTAAATGTAGCCGTTGAAGTAATTTTTGTATTTACTAGCTTATTTTTGTGCGGTAGTAAAGTGCAAAAAATAAGAAAAACATTCGCCTACTCTTAAGTGATAGCACAATAAGTGGAAATGCGTGCTCCTCTTTAATACGTTTCAAAACCCCACACTGCTTCTCCTACATCGCTGCGGTACTGAGGAGGCTGTGGCCAAGTCCAACTCTCCGCTAAAGCATTTCTCCCTGGGGTGCAAGTCCGGCAGCAGCCTCGTCCAAGAGCTCTTGTGGAGCATGGAAGTTGTTGAGAGGAACAAGAAAGAAGTTGCAGCTTTTCAGTTTGTCCGTGAAGCGTCGACGCTTAAGGGGGTGGATACAGTTATTGCACAATAAAGTTAGGTTACATTCTAATTTTTATTCCTCAAAAACTGTAAAAGATTATTACACGAAATTTATGTGAAGAAATATGCTTTTTGGCAATGAGACTCCTACTTCAATGAATAGTTAGTTCGTGAATGTGTTAAATAACTGTTAAAATTTACCCTTGCTGATAGTGTAGATTTCATGGCTTTTTTAATAACTCCACATGTAATAAATATTTGCATTTATTGTCATTGTGTGTTGCAGCTATAATACAAAGAACATACTGTAGGTCACCAAGCCAGTTGTTGTTCAAATTGTTTTGTAATAAATTGGGTTCCTTATCTATTTTTGGTGTCATATTTAAAAATTCTCAATTTGAAAATTTTTTAGTCCTCAGCAGAAATTCTAGTGTTTGTTGGTAGATCGTCATACGCAGAGTAACCGCTGAAGATTATAAGATTAGTCGTGCATTAGTCAACAAGTTCCCATGGAAACCATGTTGTAAATATACGAACTAAGAAAATCAGATTTGAAATTTCAAAAATACCTTACTGTATCTTAGGATGGCTTCTGTGAACTACAGCTGCCCAGATGAATAGATACGCCTTGCTCTCCTTCCTTCCTTGCTTCGTCTTGTTCTTTCAGTCTTTTTTCCTGTTTGCCTTGACTCCGTGGTGGATAATTCTGCTCTTATTTTCGAATAGTTTAGTCTGCACGTGTCTCCATTCTTCAACTATTTTATTCCATTTTTGCACCCCCCCCCCCCCCCCGCCAAAATAATGTAATCTACCATCCTCCCCCTCTAAAAGTAGTCACAGCGTCGCAAGTCCTTATTCGCAATATTCTTTTTCCAACAAAAAAGCGAGTCTTTTCACGTACTTTCCAAATTTTGAAATGGAGTTATTCACTAGTATTTTGATTGAAACCACCCTCACATTTCTTTGGAATTACATCTAGATTATAAATCATATTTCCACTGTTTGATGTAGATTCCACAGGGCGTGAAAGGTTTTCACTTTCTTTCTCAAAGGAGTAGATGCTTAGTTAATATTATTAGCATTTCCCTGCAAATTACTGTGTCTGCTTCCATGAAAGCATGGCATTTTTAGATTCATAAGATGATCTGAGATTTTCCCATATCTAAATCAGAAAGAATCAGTTCAGAAATCTTACTTAAACATATACATAAATTTGACTGCACATTCAATAACACAGCACAGTTCACGTATCGAACAGTTCTTAGGCCAACAATTGACTGACTGAACTGCGTCTAATAAGTATGAGATATTTGTAGTGCCATTCTGTGACAGAGAAGTATGAGAAATACATACCAAAGTAAAACGGACAGAAACTAACAGTTAGGACCTAATGAATGAAGTGGGCGTGGAATATTCAAATATTTTATATGCACCGTGGTACATGTTTATCCGTAACATGGTAACCAACAAAGATTTCGTATCGAAATCTTAACGCACGTAAAGCTACAGGAAAAAAGAATTATTTGATACAAATTTTGAAAATTGGACTTTCTGACCTCAGATAAATGTATTCACCCCCTGAACACAATCGGTAGCGCACTAGCCACGGAAGGCCGGTTTTTTGGCTCGAATCGTTGGCGACGAACACATTTAATATGCCACTCGCACCGTATTCCCCGATGGAGAGGAAACATACCTCGTTTTAAAGAAGTAATTGCCCAAGAGCATCAGATGCCAATCAAAGTAAAAGTACAACTACATTCACAATTACAAAAATATATTGTAAAAAGAAGATAACAGAAAGGAAAAAAATCAAACAACAGTGCCCAGGTTTTCCAGCTGCTGAATTGCTTTAGAGCCAGTTTAAGTGGGGGACGTTCATGAAATTGGACGAAAATGTCAAATTTTCAATTTATTTTTTATTTGTTAGTAGAACTCATGGATAGTAAATTCCCAAAGCTTTAGTGATGAAATCGCACCTGAAGTGCCTGAAAAATAATTAAATGTTTGACGCGACCTTCGTCCCACGCTCACTTTTCGAAGCAACACTTCAATACTTGTTCGATAAACAACGATTTCATGGATTACTTTCCAGCAAATTTGCACGAATACATCCAGAAGGCTGTGGTATGTGATCATCTGTGACTCTGTTCCGTATATTAAAAACAATACCCGGGATTAAAATGTGTGTCTAAATTCATTCAAATGTAAACGATCCCGTAAAACCACATTTTCGTCTACTAAGGTCGTCAGAATTGCAACTTACGATGCAGTTACTTTATTTAACGATGGGAACATAGGACCGATGAAGGTATTAGAGAGAATGACTTTAAGATAGGAAGTTTCACTCGGGATATCTTGTACACTGGACTCGCATTCGGAAGGACTACGGTTCAAACCCGCGTCCGGCCTTCCTGATTTAGGTTTTCCGTGATTTCCCCATATCGCTTCAGTCAAATGCCGGGATGGTTCCTTTGAAAGGGCACGGCCGATTTCCTTCATTATCCTTCCCTTATCCGAGCTTTTGCTCCGTCTGTAATGACCTCGTTGTCGACGGGACGTTAAACACTAACCTCTTCCTCCTCCTCGGGACATCTTGAGAAAAATATATTTACAGTGCCTCTCTGAAGCCGAAAGTCAATTGAAGACCTGGTTACGGAAAGGAGGCTGAAAACAAGGAACCGGCAGAGAAGCGCTGGAAGGAAAGAGGACCCTGAGTACGAATCTAGGACCTTCTGAAGAGGTGGCTCAAGGGAAGAAAAACATTAAGTTGAACTTAAAATTTCATTTCCTGAAAATTATAGTTTTTAAAGTTTGTGTACCTTTTTCTCAGAATCTTGTGATGTCTACAATTATGAAATTTTGCACATTTATTTCTATAAGCCAGTAAATGTTGTCTGAAGAGTAAATTTTCAAATTCTGACTGTAAGCTGAGGTATGGGGCAGAGTGCTTGGAATATTGCATGAATGTCATATTATACTTATAAAATTATAACTAAAATTATTAAAATTCGTCTGTTCGATGTATTAAAAAAACCACGAGAGAAGCTTACTATAAGCAAAGAGATTAAAAAGAGAAAATTTTGTAGAAACCTCACGAATAGTGTCTGAGGAAAAGTACTTGTATTATTTTTTAAAATAAAACTTTAAATTCCATAAAAGAATTAATTATGTATAATCCTGGGAAATTAACAATAAATGTGTTAATTTCATGTAAAGCATGGAACAAAATTACATTGCCGTAACTTCAAAATTGTGGATTTGTTGCATCTTTTAAGTAGTGTTAGTTTTTAAGGACGTCCTCCATGAATGTATTTCTCTTGAGATTGGGAGAAAGCATGTAAGAGGCGGACCTGAACGATACGTGATGTCACTTTTTTACTGCCACAGCTTGGAGAGTCTCGCCTGCTGTTCTCTCTGCCTCACAAGTGATTTGTTTGTTTGTGCCAGATGACACAAGGAAGATTAAGTCCGGGAGTTTCATTGTTGGGTTTTAGACTCTCAAAAAGCCTTGCTGGGGTGAAGATGACCACCACCTTTTTCCAGCCACGCACAGGATTGAAAGCGCTTATTAATTGCTCGTGTCGGTTTTCCTGGCTGGGGCAGGAGATTTCAGTCGAATTGGAACATTTATGAATGATGACGATGTACGAGGAAAGACTAATTCTTTCGTAGTTTTGTCCATAGTCCAGCTAGGTGTTGCAGGTTTATTACGTGAGGTGGAGTTAAGCTGCTTAGCAGTGGCAGCCACTGAACACACGTAGCCAGGGATTGTGCCAGATACGTTTTTCGTATCAGGTGCCACAGTCAAAAATTTATTAAGTCGATTAGATTTTTTACCTTGGCTGTGTAGTTACAAGTCATTTATTTCATACGATCAGCTGATTTCGGCGACGATTTTTTCAGATGCTGACTCATACCCTCGTAATTTTACTACGTCTATCAGTTAACATATCAAACGAAGCTGTATGGTTCCACAGACCTTTTCAAGTCTCGAACATCTATGATGTATACAGGGTGTTTCAAAAAGGTACGGCCAAACTTTCAGGAAACATTCCTGACACACAAATAAAGAAAAGATGTTATGTGGACGTGTGTCCGGAAATGCTTAATTTCCATGTTAGAGCTCATTTTAGTTTCGTCAGTATGTACTGTACTTCCTCGATTCACCGCCAGTTGGCCCAATTGAAGGAAGGTAATGACTTCGGTGCTTGTGTTGATACGCGACTCATTGCTTTACAGTACTAGCATCAAGCACATCAGTACGTAGCAGCAACAGGTTAGTGTTCATCACGAACGTGGTTTTGCAGTCAGAGCAATGTTTACAAATGCGGAGATGGCAGATGCCCATTTGATGTATGGATTAGCACGGGGCAATAGCCGTGGCACGGTACGTTTGTATCGAGACAGATTTCCAGAACGAAGGTGTCCCGACAGGAAGACGTTCGAAGCAATTGATCGGCTTCTTAGGGAGCACGGAACATTCCAGCCTGTGACTCGCGACTGGGGAAGACCTAGAACGACGAGGACACTTGCAATGGACGAGGCAATTCTTCGTGCAGTTGACGATAACCCTAATGTCAGCGTCAGAGAAGTTGCTGCTGTACAAGGTAACGTTGCCACTGTATGGAGAGTGCTACGGGAGAATCAGTTGTTTCCGTACCATGTACAGCGTGTGCAGGCACTATCAGCAGCTGATTGGCCTCCACGGGTACACTTCTGGGAATGGTTCATCCAACAATGTGTTAATCCTCATTTCAGTGCAAATGTTCTCTTTACGGATGAGGCTTCATTCCAACGTGATCAAATGGTAAATTTTCACAATCAACATGTGTGGGCTGACGAGAATCCGCACGCAATTGTGCAGTCACGTCATCAATACAGATTTTTTGTGAACGTTTGGGCAGGCATTGTTGGTGATGTATTGATTGGGCCCCATGTTCTTCCACCTAAGCTCAATGGCGCACGTTATCATGATTTCATACGGGATACTCTACCTGTGCTGCTAGAACATGTGCCTTTACAAGTACGACACAACATGTGGTTCATGCACGATGGAGCTCCTGCACATTTCAGTCGAAGTGTTCGTACGCTTCTCAACTACAGTTTCGGTAACCGATGGATTGGTAGAGGCGGACCAATTCCATGGCCTCCACGCTCTCCTGACCTCAACCCCGGTACCAAATGTAGAGACTCTTCGTGCTCGTATTGTGGACGGCTGTGATACAATACGCCATTCTCCAGGGTTGCATCAGCGCATCAGGGATTCCATGCGACGGAGGGTGGATGCATGTATCCTCGCTAACGGAGGACATTTTGAACATTTCCTGTAACAAAGTGTTTGAAGTCACGCTGGTACGTTCTGTTGCTGTGTGTTTCCATTCCATGATTAATGTGATTTGAAGAGAAGTAACGAAATGAGCTCTAACATGGAAAGTAAGCGTTTCCGGCCACATGTCCACGTAACATATTTTCTTTCTTTGTGTGTGAGGAATGTTTCCTGAAAGTTTGGCCTTACCTTTTTGTAACATCCTGTATGTGCAGACAGAAGAGACAAATGAGAATTGCATCAAGGCCGGGATTCGAGGAGGAGGAGGAAATTAGTGTTTAACGTTCCGTCGACAACGAGGTCATTAGAGACAGAGCGCAAGCTCGGGTGAGGGAAGGATGGGGAAGGAAATCAGCCGTGCCCTTTCAAAGGAACCATCCCGGCATTTGCCTGAAGCGATTTAGGGAAATCACGGAAAACCTAAATCAGGATGGCCGGAGACGGAATTGAAGCCAGGATTCGAACCCGGGTCTCTTGATCACTAGGCAGACGTACTGAGCACTGCGCCACCGTCGCACAAAAGCTTTGTGAAACTGCACGGACTACCCTATCACGCCTCCCTTCTGAATCCAAATTCTCATTCACGCCTGAGCTGACTCGGTATTCCTACTGACCTCCAACAGCAATGTAGATGCTCTCCAACTATTGGAATAACACCTCAGCATCGAATGGAATGGCGGATCCTGTGGAGGGAGCCGTGCTAGGGTAGTCCGAACAGTTGTGCGAAGCCATTGTATCAGGGTGACGTAGTGGTTTGCGCATGTGCTTAGTGAGGAGGAGACCCGGGTTCAAGTCCCGGCCTTGGAACAAATTTCCATTTGGCGCTTCAGCCTTCATGTTTACATTTAAATATATAGCAGCTGGCGTACCAAATACAGCGTACATGACTGTCCTGTTGAAGCTCTGAATAAACGCTACTTGGGTGTGGGAATTGTTGAGCCATACCGGTAACCAGTACTTACGTGATGAATAAAGTAGGGTTAGTTCCGCTGTTCTCGAAACTGATGTTGTGTTTCGCGGGTCAAGTGTCCACAGTGGCAACAATAATAGACAGAAAATACTATTCTGTCGTGACTTTGTTGGGCAGAGCGTATCTGTCTATGGGGTGTCCATTAGCAGAGATTGCCGAACCATTGGACACTGGGTGTTCCACTATCACCGCGGCTGCTTGTCGCAGCTGTGCTAGTGGGGCGGGAGGTGAGGTGTCTGCGGCGGCCAGAGGCCACGCGTCGCGCCCGCGTGCCGCCGCCGCCGCCGCCGCCCACGCAGGCCGGTGTCGCGGCCTGCTTTGTCCGTGCCGCTGCGCCATTGTCGCGCTCGCAGCTTTGTGCGCTCCATCTCGCCCGCTCGCTCCGCCATTTCGCTAATTGCAGACTTTCGCGTAATTGTCGAGTTTCACCCCCACCCCTGGCGCACTTTCCAGGTTCTCATCTCGCTGGCGGAGCGCGCCGTGCTCGCCTCAGCACCGACTCCGTACCACCCGCCCTCTAACAAGGTCACCCTCACTACTCCACTCCTGTCATAAACTCTAAAAATATCCGGCGCTGTTCCCGGTCGTGACAGTCATCGATGGCAGGCAGATAATGAGGCAACTTTTCTATCAGTGCGTATGCCGTCCATATTGAAGTAGGCTTCGCTCTTCCAACAACGCCATACCTACAGTCACCCATCGCGTGAAGACGGAAATAAAAAAAGAACCCTGATCCATTGCTCGTTGACATTCACGGATGGAGGAAACTGTAGGAGTTCTTGAATAATCAGTTGTGCACAACCATAGTTAATATTCTTTAAGATGAGGACCTCAAACTAGAGCTGTCGGTAAGATACCGATATATTTTCCAAAAACTTTTACTTTTTGAGTTTTCATCAGTCCTGTCTTTCTCGTTGACTATGTGAATCAAGTATAGTTGATACAAAGAAGTAGTACGATTGCACTAGGGGTGACGGTGTGATTGGAATAACATGATTTCCGATGTGAAGAAATAGCACACCAGTTGTGCTGTCTCTTCAAATCGGCATTTTTCAAAAACAGTTGCTAAAATGATGAGCAAAAATAGAAATAAAGAGATTAGACTTTGCGGTGTGCGGGGACGTGTGAGGGGAGATGCTGACGTAACCGAGCTCGGCGCTAGCAACAGTAACTGCAACTTGTAACTTAACCACGTAATTTTGACACAACAACTGCTAGGTCGCTGGCTTTCGTATAAATGAGAGGGGAAAAAATAGCTAGGAAGCCGACGTGAAGTGTTCCGGACAAATCCGATATATAACGAAATGGAACGACGGACATATTGGACACCATTTACTGTGCCGCATTCGTGCTGTTACCATTGTTAGCAGAGTGGATTTCGCCAAGCGTGAACGTGCTTCCTCTCAATTCTTGCTCCAAGCGGGATAGACAGGCCGCTAGCTTGTTGATATACAGAATATCTAATAGTAAATCAATACTTAAATGTACAGCTCTAAAACAGGCAGTATATTTACAATGTGCAGCCGATATTTTTATAGGCCGGTACGTCGGTATTTTTTCCGGTGATATATCGTTATATCGATACATTTTTCGGTATATCGCAGGCCGATAAAAACATTTTTTTTAAATATCGATATATCAGATGCCCGATATTTTTTAAAATATCAACAGTCCTATCTCAACCCACGTAGAAATGTAGTGCTGGCTCGGAACTCGTAATCGGAAAGGAACGTAACCTAGAGTAGGTTTAAGGAAAACGTACTCACGTCCATAGTAGAGGCCTGCAACTCACACCTGTGCAGTGGCGCGTGGAGCCGCGGAAACCAGATCAAATACTGACTATGGAAGAAAGTAGCGTGGCCGTTATCTGCGGGCAAGCGGAAGAGAGGTGGTGGCATTCAATTCGTAGTCACCAGACTTTGTGCCAGTGTCCTGAGCTAAATTCCAAACTGCTCGGCGGCGTAGAGCTGTCAGATTGTCTGCAGAAAATCGATGCTTACTAACTGGTGGTTTGCCGGCCGGGGTGACCGAGAGTTTCTAGGCGCTACAGTCTGGAACCGCGTGACCGCTACGGTCGCAAGTTCGAATCCTGCCTCGGGCATGGATGTGTGTGATGTCCTTAGGTTAGTTAGGTTTAAGTATTTCTAAGTTCTAGGGGACTGATGACCTCAGAAATTGAGTCCCATAGTGCTCAGAGCCATTTTTAATTGGTTGGTGGTTTAAGAAAATACGCGGGTCAGGGACCTAAAAGTCGTGACATTTGAAAAAAAGAGAAAAAAAACCGAATCTTCAATCATTAGATGAGTATTTTCTTATAACAAACTATGAAGAAAGTAGCGAGTGCAATGATGCAACTACACGCATGGGCAAAATATAGACACTCTTTACAGTCTCTAGTTTGAGAAATATAAGCCTAACAAAATTACGTATCGGTGGTGTGATCGTTCTTCATCTTTCAAGTACTCACTGAAGTAGTTGAAATTTGCGCAAGCCTCGGCGCCCTTAGGTACACTGATTTTCTCGTAGCAGATCATCATGGCCACACAGAACGTAGTTAATTTCTGCATTATTTCCAAATTACTGGAATCATAATAAATGGGAGAAAAGATAAGATTTGTAAGATTCGTGTCGGTTATCGTTCCAGTTTGTAAGGAAATTCTTCGTTATGTGCGTCTTTGTATGTGCACAGAATAAACAAAGACTGCACTAATTTACGAAAAAGAAAATCGGATTATTCATTAGTTTTACTGATATCTATGGCTCATCAGCCGGTGTACATAACATTCGTAATGGAAAAAAAGCATTAAAGGGTTAAATACGATGTAACACATGCATAATAAAGAATTGTATGCTTTGTGTTTCTGTACAGTACGAAAGAAACTTTAAAATAAGTGATTTGTGTTTGTTAACAGTACTAACGAAATTTTAAAATGTGAGACAGGCTGATGTTTAGCGTAAAACGCAACGAGCTAGATTTCGAGAAAAGGTGGTGGTGAGCCAGATCCGGATCGGATCCGCACGGCAGATTAACGACAGTGGGTTGGTACACCGACCAGTCTGGGTCTATCTTTTCGGCGTTTTTTTTTTTTTGCGTTTTCCTTCCTTTAGGCAAATGCTGGGCTGTTTCTCAAATTCCGCCTCAGATAATACGACACACAAATGGCGAAAATCGGTGACATTCAGAACAAGTTTTAAACGATCCACATATAAATGACACACACGACTTCCTTGCCTTGGATTAGGAAGAGCGTACGACAACAAAGTTAAATAATAAAAGTAAAATTGGTCAAGTGCCGAGTAAGCGAGTCCGCCTGCGTAGCCGAGTGTTCAATGCTACAGACCTACGCGCGGAGGACCCAGGTTCGGTCGATTACTGGTACTGGCTCCAAGGTTGGAACCTCGACAGCGGCCGGAAATGCGATGTGCATGACCCCATCCATGCCCCTCCATACCGCATCCGATGATGAGTGACTGAAGACTTCACGGCGGTCGGTCGACTGTCGCGTGATCTTCTGGGCCTGATGGCGGAGTTTCATTTTTTTTTTTTTTTTTAATGAAAGAAGCTGAACCCTTGGTAGATGGAGTGAACGCCAAGGAGAAGACGAAGGAGACAAGGATGTAGCGTTTGTGAAAACTCACGGAGCAAAATATTAATTGCCCTTGAAAAGAGCTGTAGACGTCGTAGAACAGATACCGGGTATTCATAAGACATCCACTGTTGACGCAGGTCAGGGCAGTGAAGTGGTTTATGTTTGTGCCAATCGGTTGTGTGGAACTACCGCAGCAATATGGGTCCACGTGGACGCATGAAAAATTGGAAGAAGGAGCTGTAGTTTATGGACGTGCGTATGACCACATTGTGAATGAAGTTATCGGATTTGGGATTTGTTGTTGTACCAGCACGGACTGATGATGTACCCTGCCCCATCGATGTAGCAGGGCGTAGGAACAGTGCTTGCAAAAACATACTGACAGGAACCGGTGACGAATTTCACTCTTAGTCAGTGCCAGTCGGTTTAAAACCAGACATGAACTTTTGCAGTCTGTGAGTAAAGGTCCATTACAAACAACTTCCGAGCGAACATTGACAAGGAAACTGTATGCAGTGGACATTTGGAGGCAACTGCCTAAGGCCGTTGCTTACATCGCCAAATAAAACTGCACATCTTTAGAACGAAGAAACAGGATAGACTGGAGTCTTGTACGAAGTCCAACGATTCGCGATTTTGCTTCTATACAAATGATGCAAGGCGTCGAATGCACTGACGGCTAGGTGAGGTGTTTAACCCGTGGTTCTGTGATGTCTTGGGGGTCTTCGTAGCATGACTTGGGCCCAGCCATTCAGTTTGCCATGAAAGCAAGCTAGAATATATATTTCAACATTCTCGGTTACTAAATGATGCTCTTTCTTATACAGCTTCGTGAAGATTATACTATGGCTACAGCAGTCTTCCAGGATGGTCACAATCATGTTTACGAGTGTGCACGCATATAACCCTGAGGTGAGAATACTCTTGGCGCCATACGCCACCTCGATCGCCCTCTTAATCGCCCAATGGTAACTGCATAGAATATGTCTGGAGCTGTTTGGAATCGTGGATGGAAAAGTACCAATCAACATCACCACATTTGGGAGCTCTGCGGGATCTAATCATAAATGAGTGCTTTCGTCGGGATGTCGCACACCTGAACAAACTTGTGTAGTCTGAGCTCGTCAAATTTTGGCCATTACCAGGAGTAAGAGCCATTGTTACATAGCATGATGTCTCCTGAGGGTGCCGGCACGGTAGTTCAGCGTGTTCGGTCAGAGAGCTGGTTGGCCTCTGTAATAAAAACTAAGTGGAAGGAACAACAAACGAACTTGGCCGGATGTCATGTGTCGTCCGGAACGACCTAACACAAAAAAAGGGGTGATCCGGTGTGCTAGCTATAGATACGGATTAGAGGTAAATGAAAGGCGATATTACAAGAATCAAGTACGAAAACGAGCATTACAGATACCAGTTGTCAGAAGCACTTTGTCGAGTAGAGAATGACTATTTTTCTACTAATGAAACCAAGAATCGTAGTAAAAAATCTCCAATTATACTTCTTTTTATTGCTTGACGTACGTACTGAGAAAATAGCAGAGACAAATTTCGCTATAATTGTATGTTTCACTGTAACCGAAATCTACAATTTTGTTACAGTCGCAGCGAGTAGTCGATATGTATTAGTAGAAACACACAAATTCCATCGATGTTCTACTAGACGAATCAGAGCAACCTGATCGCCCAGCAGCAGTGTACTAAGTCCCTGCGGTTATAGGGTCAGTTCTGCGAACAAGTTCGTAAGTGAATCAGCTCTTAAGTCGGTAGCAGCCTCACATAAATTAATAGGATGAGGATACCGATTTTCGAATGTAGGGAGTGACAATCTAAATCACCACCAACTAGGTTACTATGTAAATAACACAAATTAATTGGCTTGAGTCGTAAACACACTCAAGATTGTATTATAACACGTGTGCCTTTGTTACGTTGATACACTTTCTCTAAAATAACAGAAATCAATACGACAGTGCAGACACCAGTCTACAGCGGGGAGCGGTCAATAGCCGCACCTACAATAGCTTCCTTCCACAAACCATTTAAAAAATGAAGCAAATATTATTTCTGACTTGATCTCCCGATTTTGTGGTAACAATATCCATTGCTCTTAAGTACAACTCCAAAGTAACAAAATAATAAAATGAAATACTTGCATTTATACATTGCTAATGCTATACTAATCCTCAAAGTACATTTGTTTTCGTGTGTAACACCTTTCACTAAATTTTTTTTATCAGGAGAGAAAAAACTGTGCGACGCTTAATAGAGATAACATACTGTATCGTGCAAGAATGTAGTATCTCGTAACGACATGTGTCAAGAGAGCTTTCCTGGGCTTTAAGGTATCTGACGCGGGGGAGAACTCAGTAAAGTTAACTCGCACCAACTCGTGAGTTAACTTATGATAATTAGACGAATGCGTACGTTTATCGCTGTAAAACGTTCGATGCAAATACGAAGGCCAGCCAGCTGATGTTCTACTCTTCTTGCGCAATGAAGAACTTTCCTGTTTCACGACTCTTATCCCGTAAAAGCTTATCTGACCAGAAACACGTAAAATTGTCAGATTTTTTATTATTAGCAGTAGCACTATAATACGCCTACATTCATACTCTGTAAAACACTGTGAAACACATGCCGTGTATTAAATTTTTTTCCATTCCCTTCTGTAGTGTGGGAAGATGTGATGATATGTATGGTGGTAAGTCAGGCTTGTCAACATATTATCAGACCCATGAGGGAGGAGAAGCAAAGTAAACGATCGTAAACACAAGAAAAAGAATACAAGCACACCAGACGGTCCCAGTCGATGTTACGTCTGGGAGTTTTCCTGCTTTGCCGTGGAAAGGTTTACTACGGAAAACATAATACTGTTTTGCAAAACGTAGGAAGTACGTAAATTTTGCATTTTGAGTCGCTGTCAAACAGTATAGTAAGATGAAACATAGACTTTAAATAGAAAGAACTACTAAAGCATAACACAGAAGAGAAGTGAAAAATTACGCATTGAGACGAACAAAAAAATGACATTTTTATTCAAAAACAATAATTACACTGAAGTCAACGCGAATTATGATGGTCCCCTGGGCATTAAAGATGACCAGACATTGTTCTTAATATGGCATACTCAGCTATGTGCTCCCATGCTGGCCTAAGGTTGGTAAGGAGTTCTGTGCTGGGGTCTTCCATTTCTCCACTGCAGATAGCTGAGTGATAGTTGATACATGTGGACGTGCTGCGTTATTCATCCCCAAAGTATCCCACACGTGCCCAATGGGGTTTACGTCGGGGATGGGTTAGGCCAGTCCGTTCGCCGAATGCCCTCCTATTAAAAGAGCTCTTCCATCTGCGCTGTTAGATGCGGTCGCGCATTGTCGTCCACAAAAATGAAGTCAGGGCCGAATGCACCCTAGAAAAGACGCACGTGGGAAAGGAATACAGTGGCACAATAAAGTTGATCGGTGAATGTACGTTGTTCTAAGTTTTGGAGTTCAGTACGCTGTTATAACATTATGCCTCCACACACCATAACACATGGACCACCAAAACGATCACCTTCGACATTGCTGGGCGTATCCTCACATGCACCCAAGAACAGTGTCGATCGTTTTGGCGGTCAACAAATAATGGTGTGGAGGCGTAATGTTGCATTAGCGTTCGGACCTCCAAATACCTGAATACGGTACACTCAAAGGTCAGCGTTACTGTGTCACTGTACTCCTTCCCCCAGTGCGTCCTGTCACTGGTGCACTCGGCCCTCACTTCTTTTTTATGGATGACAATGCGCGACCGCATCTACCCGCCAGGGTAGCCGAGAGCGCTAACGCGCTGCTTCCTGGACTCTGGTAGGCGCGCCGGCCCCGGGTCGAATCCGCCCGGCGGATTAACGACGAGGGCCGGTGTGCTGCCCAGCCTGGATGTGGTTTTTAGGCGGTTTCCCACATCCCGCTAGGTGAATACCGAGCTGGTCCCCACGTTCAGCCTCAGTTACAAGCGTCGCAGACATTTGTAAATACGTTCGCACTATTTACACTAGATGCAGACAGCTGGGGTGCACTGATTCCATCCCTGGGGGTACGGGGTGGCGGCAGGAAGGCCATCAGGCCATCCCTAAAACTAACCTTGCCACATCCGTTCTAACTGTGCCGACCCTGCGATCGCTGCGGGACTATGGCGTAAGCGAAAGAAAGAAAGAAATGCGCGACCGCATCTGCAGCGCAGGTGGAGCAGTTCCTGGAGCGAGAGGATATTCGGCGAATGGACTGGCCTGCCCGACCCGGACTTAAGTCCCGTCGAGCACCGGTGGGTGCGTTGGGGAGTTGTATTACAGCGTGTCCATATGCACCAACGACCATCCAGGAGTTACCAACCGCGCTGGTGGAGGAATGGAGCTCATTACCAACCTTGTGGCCAGCATGACAGCACGTTGCAGAGCATACTTTGCCATTCGTGATGAACACACACACACTATTAAGAACCATATCCCGCTTTTTGGGACAATCGTAAATCGCGCTGCCTTCAGTGTAATTATTGGCTTTGAATAAAAGTGTCATTTCTGGTCGTCTCATTAAGTACTTTTTTCAGCTGCATTCTGTGATACACCGAAGAAGTTCTTTTAGTGTATGGTGCAAGTTTCATAAAGCTATGTTACACTACTTGGCAGTGACACATCACGCGAAATTTACCTTCGTCTTTAAGTTTTGAACGCCAATCTGTTTCGAAATAAGAACTGCACAACAGTTCCAAAATAATAATCCTAACACTTTCCATCACTTAATATCATTGTCCTACCATGCGACATTCTCATCGAATATTTCAGAATATGCTTTTGTTCATTTGCAACGAAAATCACAAATAAACTAAGTAAGTCGTCATTTTTATCTCTTTCCCGTCATTCCCTTAGTCACTCTTTAAGTTCGTGGAGGTTTGTACCGTCTATGCATCTAAATGAAGGCAGTTTGTTTGTTGCCATACGTATTTCACTTCATTTATTTGGGAAGCATCATCAGTGGCCTGAAATACATGTTTCTTTTTATACGTACAATAAACGTATTATGTGACTGATATAATATGCTGATACGTTACATTTTGTCGTTTTTTCTCTTGCTTTGTTCGTTAGAAGCAACTTTTGTAGCACAAGTTTCGTATTGTGAATGCAACGTTCGGTGTTACTTAAGATTTACGGCGCTGTTAACACATGCGTGTGTTCCTGGAGATGTATTTGTTGTTCTTCATACCCCAGCTGGCCGATTTCTGGCGTTGTTTCATACACACTTGCCACATCGCATGTTTACTTTCACTTCCATTTGGTGATCAACGTATGTGTGGTTTCTCTGTGTGCAAATGTGTTCTTATTTTAATAAATATAAGTTCATGTGTGTGTTTCTGTGTTGCGCGGGAGGGGAGAGGGAGGGAGGGGAGATAGATAGATAGATAGATAGAGAGGGAGAGAGAGAGAGGGGGGAGGGAAGGAGAGGAGATTCATTAATTACTTATCCTGGTTATAGAAGAATCAGATACATACCAATGATCATGTATAAACCAGCTCCACAAACTAAGTAAGATTTACACATGTTTATCTGCGTACTTAAACGTTGGTGTAGGACTAGTTGATTGTTACACAAGTTTAAATACTTGATTAGGATTGATCTAGTTGGGACTGAGTGTGCGCATTAGGCTGTTACAGGTCAGAGTTACTACTGATGTCAGTATAGCTACAGCTGTTATTGGTTTCTGCTTTGTGGAGTTACTGTGGTAGTTCTACATTTAAGAAGCACAAGTCACCGTAGTTTACGTTATCGTATTTTGAGACAACCCATTGTAAGTTTTTGTGTACTGTCAACAGAAAATCGTATCGATGATTTTCCGTTGTGGATTTTAACTAGAAACTATATTTTGGCAACTTGTCATTGTACTTGTCATTGCAAAGCAGCATGAATAATTATTTGTACGCCTTAGCTAATAGTCTGAAGAGATTGGTTCCGCTTTTTATCATTTTAAACGAAAGTTGCAATTTTTTAGACACCTTCTTCCACATGATGATGTCAGTTTTGCGACAGCCGTTCGCTCTTTCGTTTCTGTAGAGATGGTCTGTGACTTTACACTTGGGTGCACTGCAGAGCATTTTCATAATCTTCTTTGCCCAGTGAAATTAATCCACGTCATAGAAGAAAAAGCGATAGAGGAGCGGAAAGTTTGATACCGCTTTTAATTAACCTATTACGTGAGTTCGCATTCCATTTCCCGTCCAGCATATTTCCCCGTTTGATTTTCAGCCAAGACATATTCTAGTAACAGGTGTGTGGTCTAGACCTGTGAATATATCTAAGGAATTCCAACAAGTAGCGGAGCAATACTAACGAAGCAGAAAGACTGAATAATTTTAGCCGGTAATTTTTGGATACACGAAATAAGGTTCTCGCACGTGTGTGCCCTCTATAAATGAAATACCGCGAGGGAAAAATTTGGCAGCAAGTTGGACCGCGCAACGCACGTGTAAACATGCCAGAGTTATGTATTTGTCAATGATTCTTGGCAATGTAGGTACACTAGCACGCACGCATGAAGAAGCGCGTGCGCTCTCTCTCTCTCTCTCTCTCTCTCTCTCTCTCTCTCACTCACTCACTCACACACACACACACACACACACACACACACACACACACACACACACAAGTTTGAAATTTGAAATGGTTGAGTGGGCGTGCATAGAGCTTTCTTTAACGGTTTGTTCATCTCGGAAGGTTTCACATGTCTGTCGTGAAGTCTTCAGAAAACAATGGGCTGTGTTACATGGAAATATCTTGAGAGGAAAACATAAATGCTTTCCCGTAGCAATAACGTAGAATGGAATATTTTTCTATCAGCCGAACTGCTGTTTCGGTGGATAGAGATGCTATCTGTCAGATAACCTACAATAGCTTGGTCATTTGACAGAGTTTGAAAAGCAGCAATTACACAGAGCTCCCCTCACTTGCATATTATCATACAATCGTATGTCAAAAATTGATGTAAACATAATTTTGTCCGTTACGAATAACGGAATTTTTTCAGTCTTATATCAGTATTTAGAGTGATGCATTTCGGCAGAACACCGCTGCCATCGACTGCTTTCTTTTTTCCACTTTTTACGTCGTCGTCGCAGTGGTTGTGCGCTCTTGGGCCGTTAGGGTTAGGTTGTGACGCAATAGTATCACAGATGATTTTGAATCGTACGCATAACGCCGCAGCATAGGGACAAGTAAATAACGACGATTTGTTATGTAATAGAAAAATTAGTTATCGTGTCGTAAAGGTGGAATAGTCAGTAGAAAATGACACTGTTGAAAGCAGAGAGTAGGAGAAGATCCATACGTATTCTTGCCTGAGGAAATCTTCTTTACGGAAGCGCAGAAATCGCTCCTTAGATTCCCGCAAGCATCAGTTGCTTAATTTAGAGCTGAACCCGCCGATCGCGGCTAGATACTCTTTCATAATGTGCTGAATTCTGCCATATGAATTTGGCTGTAAGCTGTTTTTCTAACCTCATATGAGCGAACTTAGTGTGAATATGGTTGTGAGTTTGTTTTTCCTATTCTTTTGAGTGAACGTTCCATATTTTTTCGCACTTGCTGTTACCGTAAATATAGTTTCCGAGTACCATTATTGTCTTAAGATAAACTGTAGTAGGTTGTATATATATCAGACATCAATGCCTGTTTATCGACGAGATGGTGAAGATCACCAGAGGAGAGACGCAGATTTTCGGCCCACTTTTGTGTATTCGCAATCAAAAATGCATCATGCAAAGCAGTGGCGGATACATAAAAACCTCAAGGAGGAGGCACTCAAGATATCTTGAGCTACCTATACTTTTACCGTAATAAAAAATAATCAAGTCACATGCAAAGTTCAAATAAGTTTTATTGAAACTGATTATACACATTTACCTGACAGTGCCATCTTATGATATACCTACTGTGAAAGCGATAAGCCAATATGTACCCTTATAACGTATAAACTATTGTTACGTTATTAGTAAAAATATTGTTAGGAATCTCGTAACAAGATTTTTACTGAGAAATTACTGTGAATTACTATTATTAATACGTCACAATGAACTGATCACTCTCACTATTGACTAATCTTCACCCATACACTCGCTACAACGAAGACTTATTCATTCTGCAGTCCTGCTTCTGAATGTCAACTAGCGTCCTATTCAGCGATTAGTCTGTATTTATAGCACTACGTATCGAAGGTTCTCAGTGCAAGAAACCAGTAGAATATTCACGACTTTTCTCGAACAAATGCCAGACAGAATAACGTATCGAGATCACTAGAATAACCACGACTTTTCTCGTAGTTATATTAGCTATGTATGTACCAGACAGAAACGTATAAAATACGATGACGCGGACGCGCATGCTACAAAGGAAAGCACAACTACTTGATAACTCGATGAGTCGACTGACGAAAGAAATGAACGAATAGCGTGCAGGCTGACTGGCGGGGGCGGCGCGGGTGCCAATGATGGCGGCCCCGCAAGTGGGGGGCATATCTATCCGCCACTGATGCCAAGTACAGCGTTCAGCGTAGCGTTCCATGTTAGAGTTCTTGACACGTGTTGATCCCTCAATTACCAGTCAGCATCTGTGTGGCTAATAGTCTCCCACGGTTGCTCTTGGAGCATGGGCTTACAGGTATGTCATCGGTGCTAAGACTGGGTCGTCGCAGTTCCAGCTTTTCGGATCGCCAAGACCGAAGAAAGCTACGACATGTGCGGTCAGATGGGAAGTTTATGCTCACTGTGTTGTTCCATTTTAACGGCATAGTGCATCACGACTCCTTGCCACAAGTTCGAGCGATCAATAAGGAGTACTACTTACAAGATGTATAACATTTGCCTAATAATGCACTTCCTCACCGCTTCGTCGCTTGTTCGTGAATGTTTGGCCAGAAACAATACTGTAATTATGCCACAGTTCACATATTCGCCTGACGTTACATGTTCCAAAACATAAAGAATGTGTTAAAGGGCCGTCGTTTTACAAGAATAGACGACATTAAAAACATGTCGCTGAGGGAGCTAAAATCAATCCCAAAGATCGAATTTCAAAGTGTTTCGGAGAATGGAAGAACGAGCAGCGTACGTGTATAATTTCAATTGGGGGGACATTTAGAAGGGGATAACAGTGATGCAAACGGATAAATAATTATTTTCACACTTAGTGTGTGAAGTGCAGTCCTCTTCCTGAAGTGCAGTCCTCTTCCTGATTCATATAATTCGTGGATACACTCTCAGAAACTGATAACGCGATATCGAACTTTTTGGGGCCAGCCTGTTTCTGGTAGAAGCACGAGCTGACACTTCCGGGATGCCGCACGCTACGTGGAGGGTGATGTTGCTTCGACGTGGAAATCCGGTCGGCGAGCTGGAGCCGACCCTTTCCTCGACAGGATGTCAGCTGCCGTACGCCGCGAGCCGTCGGGTACATCCCCGCCAGCTGCGGCTGCTTACTACCCATTCGCATCCTTGGCAGTGCTCTCGCCTTCGCACCTGCGGTCGCACGCGCTCGCCGCCGACGCCATTTCTGAGAAGGCGCCCTCGCCACTCGCTCTGGCTGCAGAGTAGTCGCCGCCTGCGCTTTGTAGTTTCTACAAGTACACTGAGAACTAACTTATAATACAAGACGGTCTAGTCATTGCGTGGAGCCGGCCGGTGTGGCCGAGCGGTTCTAGGCGCTTCGGTCCGGAACCGCGCGACTGCTACGGTCGTAGGTTCGAATCCTGCCTCGGGCATGGGTCTGTGTGATGTCCTTAGGTTAGTTAGGTTTAAGTAGTCCTACGTTATATGGGACTGATGACCTCAATTGTTAAGTCCAATAGTGCTGAGAGCCATTCGAACCATTGCGAGGAAGGTGATACAGTAAGAAAACATATAACTTTTCAGAAACAACGGCTATTAGCAGTGCCGGTTTGAGATCGAAGCGACACAAACACCCGCCGGGGACGCAAAGCTGGGAGGGACGCCATAAGCGCCCAATTTGCTTAATTTGTATAAAGGGTGTGTCACAATTAGTAGCGAAAACTGACATATGTGAAAGTTGTGTTGCTTATCTATTGCTATACATTTGACTCTGCCGCCGTGTGACACTCTAAGGTCGTTTGTTGCATTCTACATTTTTTTCAGTATGACATTTAATAAATAATATTAGACATCTACAGCGAATTTCTACAACCCATCAATAGATAAATGAAATGTGGTGTGGCTAGGGCCTCCCGTCGGGTAGACCGTTCGCCTGGTGCAAGTCTTTCGATTTGACGCCACTTCGGCGACTTGCGCGTCGATGGGGATGAAATGATGATGATTAGGACAACACAACACCCAGTCCCTGAGTGGAGAAAATCTCCGATCCAGCCGGGAATCGAACCCGGGCCCTTTGGATTGACAGTCTGTCACGCTGACCACTCAGCTACCGGGGGCGGATAAATGTAGATAAATGTAAACTTCAAAGAAAAACCCACCTCCGTAGATCCTTCTGTCCTTATTCCGTACCGAGCGAGGTGGCGCAGTGGTTAGACTCGTATTCGGGAGGACGATCGTTCAATCCCGCGTCCGGTCATCCTGATTTAGGTTTTCCGTGATTTCCCTAAATCACTCCAGGCAAATGCTGGGATGGTTCCTTTGGAATGGCACGGCCGACTTGCTTCCCCGTTCTTCCCGAATCCGATGTGACCGATGACCTTGTTGTCTGGGCTCCTCCCCAACAACCACCCAACCTTACTCCGTTACAGTGGTAATCGGCTATCTTTGAATTGCTCAGAATTGCTGACCATTAAATTACTTCTACTAAATGATCCTGCGTGGCTCGGCAGCACTTTAGCCCTCGCATTACCATTTGGTTTGTTGTGATCAATATTTTTTTGCGCAATGTAAACAGTTGTGCACTCTAAATTAACACAGTACATAACTAAGAAGCATACTCATCATCAACCCATTCCAACCCATCATCATCTCCTTTCGATCTTAGAATGTCCGATGATCCTTCCTCCACAATTTTCCATTGTTAAACTCTTCCTCCAGATTGTTCTACTGTTGCTTTTCTCCTCGTGCCTGTACGCTCCACACCTCGTTCATAATGACTCATTTCATTACCTTTTAGTCCATGCTTCATAATCAGTATACCTGTGTCTCCTATGGTAAAACTCAATACTTCATGTGACATTTGTAATCGCTTGCCCTAAGTTGAGTTCGCCTCGACTTAACAAGTAGCATGCTGCTCTATATCGTTCTTGTGTGGAAGTCTATGGTAACACAGATAAAAATGTTTCAGTAAACATCGTGTCGCAAACGAGTTTTGGCAAAGTAATTGCAAATATGTGGTTATGAACCATCACTGACTTCTGCGTCATATACTGTCCTAGGGTGTAGCAGTACAAAACTAGCCGGCAAAATACTTATAATGAACCTCGGCAGCAACACTCGGTGCGGATGATGTAAGTTGACTTGTCTATCTTAAATTGCAGGGATTATTATGGACCTGTTTTACTCTAATTGAAAAAATCGCAAAATCAAAAAATAATTAATGTAGGGTAATGAAATTATGTCTGTTGTGGTTGTGGTCTTCAATCCTGAGACTGGTTTGATGTAGCTCTCCATGCTACCCTATCCTGTGCAAACTTCTTCATCTCCCAGTACCTACTGCCACCGACATCCTTCTGAATCTGTTTAGTGTATTCATCTCTTGGTCTGGTCTCCATCTAGGATTTTTACTCTCAACGCTGCCCTCCAATACTAAATTGGTGATCCCTTGATGCCTCAGAAAATGTCCTACCAACCGATCCCTTCTTCTAGTCAAGTTATGCCACAAACTTCTCTCCAATCCTATTCAATACCTCCTCATTAGTTAATGATCTACCCATCTAATCTTCAGCATTCTTCTGTAGCCCCACATTTCAAAAGCTTCTCTTCTCTTCTTGTCTACTTCCATACATGGCTACGCTCCATACAAATACTTTCAGAAACGACATCCTGACACTTAAATCTATACTCGATGTTAACAAATTTCTCTTCTTCAGAAACGCTTTCCTTGCCATTGCCAGTCTACATTTGATACCCTCTCTACTTCGATGATCATCAATTATTTTGCTCCCCAAATAGCAAAACTCCTTTACTACTTGAAGTGTCTCATTTCCTAATCTAATTCCCTCAGCATCATCCAACTTAATTCGACTACATTCCATTATCCTCGTTTTGCTTTTGTTGATGTTCATCTTATATCCTCCTTTCAAGACACAGTCTACTCCGTTCAACTGCTCTTCCAAGTCCTTTACTGTCTCTGACAGAATTACAATGTCATCGGCGAACCTCAAAGTTTTTATTCCTTCTCCATGGATTTTAACTCCAACTCTGAATTTTTCTTTCGTTTCCTTTACTGCTTGCTAAATATACTGATTGAATAACATCGGGGAGAGGCTACAAACCTGTCTCTCTCCATTCCCAACCACTGCTTCCCTTTCATGCCCCTCCACTCTTTCAAGTGCCATCTGGTTTCTGTACAAATTGTTAATAAACTTTCGCTCCCTGTATTTTACCCCTGCCACCTTCAGAATTTGAAAGAGTATTCCAGTCAACATTGTCAAAAGCTTTCTCTAAGTCTACAAATGCTAGAAACAAGGCCAGATCAGTCAATCATCCAGACTGTTGCCCCTGCAACTACTGAAAAGGCTGCTGCCCCTCTTCAGGAACCACATGTTTGTCTGGCCTCTCAACAGATACCCCTCCGTTGTGGTTGCACCTATGGTACGGCCATCTGTATCGCTGAGGCACGCAAGCCTCCCCACCAACGGCAAGGTCCATGGTTCTTGGGGGAGGGAAATTATGTCTAGGTAACACATTTAAGTAACTGAAGATCACAGGTTATGAAAGTGCGAAATAGCCATTGCAAATGTGAAATGCTGGTACTTTAATAACGTGTGTAACCGCCAAAATGTTGAATGCAAGCATGCGGACATGCATGCATTGTGTTGTACAGGTGCCGATGTCAGTTTGTGGGATGGAGTTCTGTACCTGTTTGACCGGGTCGGTCAATACTGGGGCGGGTAATGTCCCATATGTGTTTGGTTAGAGACGGATGTGGTGATTGAGCATGTCGACACTCTATAGAGCATGTTGGGTTAAGACAGCGGTATGGGGCGACTGTTATCCCCTAGGAAAACACCACCTGAAATGCTTTACATGAATAGCAGCACAACAGGTGGGATAACCACGAGAATGCTCCAGCTGTCATACGAAATCTCACCTAACAAACACAACGGCCATTAGTGGCATCGAGGCAGAACCTGATTTAATCAGAAAACGCAACAGACTTCCACCCTGTCCTCCAGCGCGCTTGACACGATTATAGTCCCAAACGGTGGTGGTTTGGGGTCGGTGGACTACACGTTGCAGCAAGTCTGGCTCGGAGTACCAACTGACGCTCAAATTGCTGCTGCAGATGCAGTACGGTGCGCCAGAGCCATACGCCGAACACGGTGGTCTTCCCTCTCCGTAGCGCCACATGACCGTCCGGAGTCTGGTCTTCATGCTATCCCACATTCTCTTGACCACCGCTGCCAGCAGTCATGCACTGTGGCCACATTATTGCAAAGTCTTTCTGCAGTATCGCAGAAGGAACATCTAGCTTCTCGTAGCCCTATGACATGACCTCGTTCAAGCTCAGTGAGGAGTTTGATAGTGGCGTCTTCGTCGCCTTAAAAGCGTTCTTGACTAACATCAGGTTAGCATGTCCAATCTGAAAGGTAACTAACGCTCTCGACAGTTACAGCGTGTCTTTAAAGCAAACTTGATTTGCATCCTCCTAATAGCGCTACTAGCACCACACTTACGTGAATGGCGCGAAATTTGAATAGACATTGTCTTTTAGATGTGGAATCACGGCTACCAACTTTTGTTTTTGTCGCTCGTAGAAACACGCCTACCATCTTCATTTATATCGCTCAACTCCTTGGTGTTGAGATTTTTTTCCGTCAGTGTACTTTGACCTTTGTGTATAAATGTATTCGAAATCTGAACTTTTAGATTGAATCCCCATCTAGTTAGACTCAAATTTCACGATGTCACTACGTTAAGTGTTACAATCAATGTATATTATTTCTCAAGTCAGCTTCTCTTTTTCTCAGCGTATACCAATAGTACAGAGGTGAGTGAGGTGCCGTTAGAGAGGTTCTTTAACCGGCTTTTGACATTGCTTTTGCGCTAAAACTTATTATTTGTGGAAAATTTTAAAATAAAAGATACTTTTAACTCTCATAAACAAAAGGGCATCATGGATGTCCTACTTCTTTATACCTATATTTTGCGAAACTAATTTGTTAACCACGGATAAGCGATTGCCTTTTCATATTATCTTAATACATATACCATTGTATTTGTTTTAAAGTACTTACTAAGTGGATAATTTGTATGTAGTATTGTCATAGATAGGAACTGCAACTACTGCGGTAGTCCGTTACTTCTGCCTGTAGTACAAGCTGACGTTTCTAAACGAATGAACTTTTCGAAACGACAAACATACTTTTCATTGTCGCCTTGAATTGTGTTTTATCTATGGCTACTACGGATTTGACATGCTTTCTTAAAGGACGAAGTGTTATTAAAATCTCAAAAAACAGCTACAGGGTATAATGGCCTTAGTGATATACCAGGTAAGAAGCGAACACTACGTTCTAACCGACACGTTTCACATTTACGTACTTGTTTGTATTTTATGTTCGTATTTCTCATTAAACTTCTCTTCAGCAACAAGTACCGGGTGATCAAACAGTCAGTATAAATTTGAAAACTGAATAAAACAAGGAATAATGTAGATAGAGAGGTACAAATTGACACACATGCTTGGAATGACATGGGGTTTTATTAGAATAAAAAAATACGAAGTTCAAAAAATGTCCGACAGATGGCGCTTCATCTGATCAGAATAGCAATAATTAGCATAACAAAGTAAGACAAAGCAAAGATGATTTTGTTTAGTGGAATGCTCAATATGTCCACCATCATTCCTCAACAGTAGCTTTAGACGAAGAATAATGTTGTGAGCAGCACCGTAAAGCGTGTCCGGAGTTATGGTGAGGCATTGGCGTCGGATGTTGTCTTTCAGCATCCGTAGAGGTGTCGATCACGATACATTTGCGACCTTAGGTAACCCCAAAGCCAATAATCGCACGGACTGAGATGTGGGGACCTGGGAGGCCAAGCATGACGAAAGTGGCGGCTGAGCACACGATCATCAGCAAACGACGCGCGCAAGAGATCTTTCACGAGTCTAGCAATACTTCCGTTTTTGTTCTAATAAAACCCGATGTCATTCCAAATATGTGTATCAATATTTACCTCTCTATCTACATTATTCCGTGGTTTATTAAGTTTTCAAATTTATACTGACCTTTTGATCACCCGATAGATTAAATGTTGAAAGTACAAGTAACTGACGACAGTCAAATACCGTCGTGATCAGTAAATTACATTTCGTTATTTCTTTTATTTTGGGTTTGTATTTCTTCAATAGTCATTAACTTTGGTCAACTAGAGGGTGGTAAATAGTGCTGTCTTAAACAATAAATGAGAAGTTTACGATGTGAAAAAAGAACAACGTTAGGAGGTGCAGTGAGAAGCGTCGCTCCAAAAGGGTGGCTGCAGCTCATACACCTGCTCAGAGAGAAAAGCGGCATTCCCACAGTTACCATTATCCCTACGACTACAGTTCCCCCAAAAATTGTCGTTATTTAGAACTATTAAAGTTTCGAAAAGGTCGCCTGGTTTACTGTATCTTCCTAGTTGTTAAAGGGGGAGTTCCACGTGTCATCATCGCATTTGGATGCGATACTGGGCTTGTCTCTGCAGCGAAACACTCCTGGATCGCCTCATAAATATCGACAAAACTGAACATATCGCTGCTGCAGCTCTCGAACGATCTCATCGGGAGTACTGTACACTTCACTTTTTGGAATGACCCAAGACGACAGATCAAACGATCTTGGGGGCCCAGATATATACAGACCCTACAATATTGCCGCGTTAAGGAGCGATTTCAGTGCGGCGGCTGTGGCGACAAAGGCCGCGAGGCAATGCATGCGCCTGACCATTGATGCTTCTTTGGTTTGAGTGAATGCAACCCTCTGCCGAGCACTCGAGTTTGCGGCTACAGACACGCCATTCAAAAAGTGGTGCCATACGATTATTTCATTTTCTTGGTACATTTATCAGTCACTCGAAGAACGTAAATCCTATCTTTCAGCTAAGGAAGGGGATTTTTGTTTTTGACATTAGTCAAATGATTAAAAGCTCAAGAGAAGAAACTAGTGACGTTGGTGAGGGGGAGGCAAATGTTATATCGCTTGGGTGGAAGAATACTTTCGAACCGGCCCTGCCTGTTAGCGGCATAGAGGTGTTGGAGTTTTTTTATACGCCACGTCACGGTCTTAGGGGGGGGGGGGGGGGAGAGAGAGAGAGAGAGAGAGAGAGAGAGAGAGAGAGAGAGAGAGAGAGAGAGACCATTGTTATAATTTACACCTATGTTAATCTCTTAAGACCGCGCGCCGTATATTTAAAGAAACAAAGCAAGAATTGATGGCAGATAAAAATATTTGAGTAACATCACAGTACCGCAGTTCTAACGAGTGACGAATAAAATGTAAAATCTCACGGCAAACTCGTGTCGACACTGTTAATCCAGTAATCCAGCCATTACTTTGTTGACCCTTCATTGAGAGTTGTGTGACAGCTCGAAGTGACTATGTGTTCAGTTGGTATATTGAAATGGTGAAAAAGTGTCACAAATAACATAGCGAAGGATCCTGGAGTGCAGTATTGGATCTCAAAATTCCCACTTGTAGAATTTCTGCCTTGGGTTTAAAATGCTCTTTCTGATGTACGAGTACACTTATGGTAGAATACGAGCACATCGAAAAACAGGTGGAGGTTATGGAGCTGTCTTAACCAGAGCGCTCTCGTAGGGGAGGGTGGATTTACACGGAATGGAATGTATATCTTCCATCATATTTCACTGGTGAACTATATAAGAGTGTATTGACTGATCACGTGCTTCTGTTGTTTTCACCTGTAGCAGTCTGTACGCAACTTGTGTCTTCACCATTCTGTCGCTTTCCAATTGTATCTTTGTAGTTCGAGGAAGACTCTGCGGACATCAGGATGCTTGTGTGACTTTCGTTCTGAGGCCACCTTAGCTTATTGCTATTGGCACATCCAACAAGCCACTGTGCGAGGTGAGCGACAGTTGAGCGGTCGTAGGTCAGAGTGCATTTCCTAGCTCCCCACCACCACCACCACCCCCAACGTGCGTACAGGGCTTAATAAAAGTAGTAATTTCTGACTACGGCTGTCAAACAATTTTATTTGTGTTGCAGCTTCTACCATACGTTGTTGTTGTTGTTGTTGTTGTGGTCTTCAGTCCTGAGACTGGTTTGATGCAGCTCTCCATGCTACTCTATCCTGTGCAAGCTTCTTCATCTCCCAGTACCTACTGCAACCTACATCCTTCTGAATCTGCTTAGTGTATTCATCTCTTGGTCTCCCCCTATGATTTTTACCCTCCACGCTGCCCTCCAATACTAAATTGGTGATCCCTTGATGCCTCAGAACATGTCCTACCAACCGATCCCTTCTTCTGGTCAAGTTGTGCCACAAACTTCTCCATAAATCTCCATTACAACAGTTGTAGTGCTGAAACCGACCTTCGGGTTGATCGTAGCTTCTATTATACGGGAGATCTAAATTGTAAGAATTTCTTTTTTGATAGTACCGATAAGTTGACCTGTATACGAAGAAACGCCGCTCTATGTTTCATAAACAGTTCCCAGAAAATCCCAGTTCCTCGAGCTGATTGTTTCTGGGTTTTGCTTACAAAAGGACCTGGCTGGAATCTCTTCGATTCTGTCCATAATTACAGTATGTCAAGGTCTTTGGCCAGACACCAATTTCCTAAAGCAGTACGGCGCAATTCTCAAAAGAAATTCTGAAAAAATCTCCGACCGCTGTTAACTACAAAACATTTCGAACTCACTAACATAGTTGCCGGTAGTTTAGTACGTAGTAAATTCATTAATTCCAGTCTTGTAGCAAGTCTGTTTACGTGGTCATTATATGCAGCAAGTATAAAAATATTAGTTTTATGCACTGAAATCCTTTTTCGTGCTCCATTCTATAGTTAGTTACGTTGCAGACGCGTGTCGCCGTGGACTACCCATCCCCGATGTTATTCCACTTCGCTGTTATCGGAAACAGGCCTGAGTGGCCGAGCGGTTCTAGGCGCTGCAGTCTGGAACGGCGCGACCGCTACGGTCGCAGGTTCGAATCCTGCCTCGGGCATGGATGTGTGTGATGTCCGTAGGTTAGTTAGGTTCAAGTAGTTCTAATGTTCTAGGGGACTGATGACGTCAGAAGTTAAGTGCCATAGTGCTCAGAGCCATTTGAACCATTTTTTTTGCTAGCAGAAACTCGGGATGACCATCCAGTAAACAAACACAGTGATAAGGCAAACGCATCGGAGTGTCAATGCCTGTAGATGAGTTGCACATCTACCGTCAATTCCG